>NC_138292.1:53642500-54242500 GCF_965601325.2 Salmo salar | reverse complement strand
AATTATGACCTTGACCATGCTTAAAGAGATATTCAATGTCTGATTGGTTATTGTTACCCGTCTACCAATATTTATGAGGCTTTCGAAAAGCTCCCTGGTCTTTGTAGTTTAATCTGTGCTTGAAATTCAGTACTTGACTTAGGGACCTTACAGATGTTGTACGTATGGGGGATAGAAAAACGGGTAGTCATTCAAAAATCATGTCAATTCTTATTATTTCACACATTGTGAGTTGATGTAAATTGTTATGTGATTTGTTAAGCCAAATTGTACTCCTGAAATAATTTAGGCTTTCCTAAACAAAGGGGGTGAATAGTTCATTTGTAAACTGTAGAATTTTCTTTTCACTTTGACATTATGGAGTAATATTTTTTTAGATCAATGACAAAAAAAATCACAATTAAATCCATTTCAATCCCACTTTGTAATGCAACACAATCTAAAAAAAATCAAAGGTTGGTGAATACTTATGATATCCACTGTAAGACTCACGTAGCAAATTAGTAATTACATTTTCTGTTGATCAAATTTTACACTCTCATTGACTTCCATACAAAAATTCCTCACATCATGGTCTTATTTTCGTGAACAGATTTTGGGCGGAGTAAACCCTCTTCCTGTTTAGTTTATCCCAGTGTTTAGTCCAAGGTATGCCTTGCTTTAACCTGCTATATATTTATCCCAATTGCATTTAAAAGTAGGTGCAGGTGTTCACATCAACAACAACAACACAAAATAATTAAACAAACCAAAGAAATATACTGTTAAACTTTATTCTTTCTACATACATTCTATTTTGGTGTACTTTGTGAAAAAGAGGCTGATGAGAACGAATTGTTACACACCATGGCTGCATTTACACAGGAAGCTCAATTATGATCTTTTGGCATTGGTCTTTTTTTGCAATTGGTTAATAATTGGGCAAAAGCTTCGAATTGGGCTGCCTGTGTAAATTCACCCTATGTAACTCAATGTATTGTTTAGAGAGTGAACGATTAGTGTGCAAAATACACTTTTGGGGGGTTGTCATCTTACATGGCTTCTCATTCAACACTCGGAAAAGTAGCTAGAGGCAACCGTCATGACACATTCCTTCTGGAAGAGCAGCTTAAACCTATAAGGATCATTAAAACAATATTAATAATTACCTCAGAAAGCATTTACATTTCCATGTTCAGTTACACCCCTAGAGGTACTCGCAAAAAAATCACTAAAGGACATCCTAAAGTGACATTCTAATATAATTTTTCACACGTTTAAACATTGAATGCCAACCAATTTCAATTCAACATGATGGAAATAAAATAGATTTCTGTTTAAAATTTAAAACATACATTTTGCATTTGCATACTTACATTCTCATTAGAGCCCTTTTATGATCACCAGGCCCACTTTCCCTGTTTAAACGAAAAAAGGACAATCCAAAAGTTAGTAAGAATTGCTGCACTTGCAGACAGTATATTAACACAATAAGAAAATGTACAAAAAACATCAACCTCAAAACCAAACGCTTACACTGTCTGTTTGATTGTCTCCACACAGTCCAAGTCATCACTTATGTCGTCGTCAATCAAATCTTGAGACAAAAAAAAGCACAACAGAGATACACCACTGACTCTCGTACAAGCCATTTAACTAAAACCAAACTCAAGATCAAATCTAACATCCAACTACTCTATTAAGGATCTTGTTGTGCTATTTTTCATATTTTGTTTCGATAGGTCACATTTATTGAACTCACCACTGCAGTTTATCTGGCAAAGGTTCAGAGACGGAGTGGAGCCGTTGGCACAGATCACATGATCGCTCAGCTGAAACAAGCCGTAGAGGTACATGGTCTCTTCTTCACTGGAGTCTTCTTCACTGGAGTCTTCTTTTGATGAGCTGAACTGATGACTTTCAGCGCTGGATGAATCCCCGTGAGAATCCCCAGCGTGTCTCTTACCCCTCCTAGGAGGGTGCTCAGGGTGGGTAGGATGGGTCGAGCGGTTATCATCCTTAGCAGGGTGGGTAGGGCTGTCATCAGGGCCATCATCATCCCTCCAAGGAGTCACAAAACTGGTGTTGAAACCTGTGGCCTTCTCTACATGGCAGACGACTGGAAGAGGCAATGACAATTGAGAGTTACTTTACAATCGGACTCCTAGGGGCTGATTTCCCATACACAGATTTAGCCTAGTCTTGGAATAAGAAGCCATTTCAATTAAGAATCTTGAGAATCTCAAGAAATGTTTCTTAGTCCAGGACTAGGCTTAATCCGAGGTCCGTGAAACCAGCACCTAGCATTTAAGAAATTGTTCCAATTGTTGAATGAAAAAAATCATTGGGTTATGTAATGTAACTTACTTTTAGCCACAAAGTCCTTGTTTGTCACATAATTCTCTCTGGCTTTCTCAGTCAGGTTGAATTTGAAGGCCGCCTCCTCCAATAAGCTCTTCAGCTCACATTTTGAGAGGATCCGTCCCTCAGACAGACTGGGAATCATCAAGACTGCTACAGCCAACACCAGCAGCATCTGCATCTTCATGTTGTCTCTGTCTGGTCTTTCCTCAATTGTGAGGGGGAAGACGAGAGTTGCACAGTAGATATACTCTTGGCGCCCTAGCCCCTTGAGAGTGACCTTTGACAAAGACTCGTTCTTGTCTTTTTAAAAATGTTTATCCAAGTTAAGGCAATAAAGCTGGCTCTCTGAAATGGGTCAAAGGACTACCTAAATGTACCAAAGATCCACCCAGTGTTGTGTTTCACCATTCGATTCAGGCCTCTAGGAAAATGTGTTAAAAACTGCTATTCGCTGGTATCACAAAGTGTTTTCCTTTGTTAAACATGTGACACCTGAGAAGTAAGTTGGGCATTAACTAAATTGACACACATAACAATTCTCATGGGTATCTCATGACCACGACTGAGAATTAAAGATCAGCGTCTATTCATTTTCATGTTCTGACGGATCACATGACACCAGCCCAAGAGTAATACGAGACCCATGAATGTGGTTTGTTTTTATGCATTGGTTTCATGTGTACTGTTCATGTAAGGAATATCGTGTTTGCAGACAGATAACTTGACCTGGAATTAAACAAAGAAAGCTTACAATGACAATAACATAACTACTAACATTCAAATTGAACTATGCGGGTATCCGAAAGATAATGAGGGAAAAAGTAGGACATGTTACAAATACAGCTCTAGTGAACAACAAAGGCAGCAAGATGGCATCTGTTGGTTTCAGCTTCCTTACTCCTGGTAGTCGCAGGAGAGGATATTGTCTATTGGTCTGTGCTAACCCATTGAAGTTGAAATGTAAAGTGGGTACGGTTAGGGTTAAGGTTAGGGTTAGGTTATGGTTATTGTTAAGTTTATTGTTAGGGTAAGGGTAATGGTAGGGGTAGGGGTTAAGGTTAAGGTTAGGGTTTATGGTAGGGATGTCCCGAGGATCCCGCATAGCAATGACCGTTGTCTATTAAAGGCCTTTTGTCAACTTTGTTCTAGCATCAGGGGATAACATCCTCCATTGCACTCCATCTAGGCGATGGACAGAACATACAGTTGAAGTCGGAAGTTTACATACACCTTAGCCAAATACATTTAAACTCAGTTTTTCCACAATTCCTGAAATGTAATCCTAGTAAAAATTCCCTGTTTTAGGTCAGCTAGGATCACCACTTTATTTTAAGAATGTTAAATGTCAGGATAATAGTAGAGAGAATTATTTATTTCAGTTTTAATTACTTTCATCACATTCCCAGTGGGTCAGAAGTTTACATACACTCAATTAGTATTTGGTAGCATTGCCTTTAAATTGTTTAACTTGGGTCAAACGTGTCGGGTAGCTTTCCACAATAAGTGTAACTGAGTCAGCTAGTGTAACTGAGTCAGGTTTGTAAGGCCTCCTTGCTCGCACACGCTTTATCAGTTCTGCCCGCAAATTTTCTATAGTATTTAGGTCAGGGCTTTGTGATGGCCACTCCAATACCTTGACTGTGTTGTCTTTAAGCCATTTTGCCACAACTTTGGTAGTATGCTTGGGGTCATTGTCCATTTGGAAGACCCATTTGCGACCAAGCTTTAACTTCCTGACTGATGTCTTGAGATTTTGCTTCAATATATCCGCATAATTTCCCGCCTCATGATGCAATCTATTTTGTGAAGCGCACCAGTCCCTCCTGCAGCAAAGCACCTTCACAACATGATGCTGCCACCCCCATGCTTCACGGTTGGGATGGTGTTCTTTGGCTTGCAAGCCTCCCCCTTCTTCCTCCAAACATAACAATGGTCATTATGGCCAAACAGTTCTATTTTCATTTCATCAGACCAAAGAACATTTCTCCAAAACGTACGATCTTCGTCCCCATGTGCAGTTGCAAACCATAGTCTGGCTTTTTTATGGCAGTTTTGGAGCAGTGGCTTCTTTCCTGCTGAATGGCCTTTCAGGTTATGTCGATATGGGACTCGTTTTACTGTGGATATAGACACTTTTGTACCCGTTTCCTCCAGCATCTTCACAAGGTCCTTTGCTGTTGTTCTGGGATTGATTTGAACTTTTCGCACCAAAGTATGTTCATCTCTAGGAGACAGAACGCGTCTCCTTCCTGAGCGGTATGGCGGCTGTGTGGTCCCATGGTGTTTATACTTGCGTACTATTGTTTGTACAGATGAACGTGGTACCTTCAGGCGTTTGGAAATTGCTCCCAAGGATGAACCCGACTTGTTGTCACGTCCTGACCAGTAGAGGGTGTAGTTGGGTCAGGACATGGCAGAAGGGAGTGTGTGTTTTTTATTGTTTCATTGATTTTGGCCATGTGACTTCCAATCAAGCACAGCTGTAGAGGGTTGTGGTTGATTGGGAGTCACACATAAGTTGCCTACGTTTCCTTTGTGTTTCGTGGGTAATTGTGCTTGTCATTGTGGTTGCACCTGACAGGACTGTGTTGGCTGTCAGTTTTGTTGTTTTTGTAAATTGCATAGTGTTTGTGTAATTAAATATGACGAACCCTAACTCCGCCGCATTTTGGTCCACTTCTTCCTCAGACAGCCGTTACAGAATTACCCACCAAACCAGGACCAAGCGGCGGAAGAGGAAGGAGCAGCAGGAGTACAGCGTGATGGACCAATGGACTTGGGAACAGATCCTGGACGGAGAGGGACCATGGACTCAGGCTGGGGATTATCGCCTCCCGCAGTGGGAGATTGAAGCGGCGAGAGTGGAGAGGCGCTATTACGAGGAGAGAGAGCGCAACGAGCGCGAGAGGCAGCCCCAATAATTTTTTTGGGGGGGGCACACGGGACAGTCGGTGGAGCTGAGGTCGGAACCAGAGCCAGTCGGGATGACATTGGAGGTGAGCGATGGATATGAGGCAGAGACTGTGACGGGGTTAATGGGGAAATTAGGAGAGAGAGAGATGAGAGAGCTGCTAGTGTGGTGCATAAAGTACGGCATTCGCCCTAATGAGCGTGTCGTGGGAATGATGTCACCTGAGGCAGCTCTCCATACTCGTCCTGAGGTGTGTGCTGGTTGTCTGGTAAAGACTGTGCCTGCGCCCAGAAACAGGCCTCCTGCATGTCTTCCCAGCCCTGCACGTCCTGTGCCTACGCCCAGAACCAGGCCTCCTGCATGTCTTCCCATCCTGGTCAAGCCCGTGCCTCCTCCACGGACCAGTCCTCCAGTGGGTCTCCCTATCTTGGTCAAGCCCGTGCCTCCTCCACGGACCAGTCCTCCAGTGGGTCTCCCTATCCTGGTCAAGCCCGTGTCTCCTCCACGGACCAGTCCTCCAGTGGGTCTCCCTATCCTGGTCAAACCCGTGTCTCCTCCACAGACCAGTCCTCCAGTGGGTCTCTCCACCCTGGTCTCTCCTGTGCCACCTCCTCAAACCAGGCCTCCAGCGGGTCTTCCCAGACTGGTGAGTCCAGGGCCTGCGCCCAGAGCCAGGTCTCCGTTATGTCTCCCCAGCCTGGTGAATCCTGAGCCGGAACTGCCAGAGTGGCCAGACTGCCCGGAACTGCCAGAGTGGCCAGACTGCCCGGAACTGCCAGAGTGGCCAGACTGCCCGGAACTGCCAGAGTGGCCAGACTGCCCGGAACTGCCAGAGTGGCCAGACTGCCCGGAGCTGCCAGAGTGGCCAGACTGCCCGGAGCTGCCAGTGTGGCCAGACTGCCCGGAGCTGCCAGTGTGGCCAGACTGCCCGGAGCTGCCAGAGTGGCCAGACTGCCCGGAGCTGCCAGAGTGGCCAGACTGCCCGGAGCTGCCAGAGGTGCCCGCCTGCCAGGATCTGCCAGGGTGCCCTGCCTGTCCTCCGGCCCAGCCCGAGTGGCCCTCCTGTCCTCCGGTCCAGCCCGAGTGGCCCTCCTGTCCTCCAGCCCAGCCCGAGTGGCCCTCCTGTCCTCCGGCCCAGCCCGAGTGGCCCTCCTGCCCTCCGGCCCAGCCCGAGGGGCCCTCCTGCCCTCCGGCCCAGCCCGAGGGGCCCTCCTGCCCTCCGGTCCAGCCCGAGTCCTGACCAGTAGAGGGTGTAGTTGGGTCAGGACGTGGCAGAAGGGAGTGTGTGTTTTTTATTGTTTCATTGATTTTGGCCGTGTGACTTCCAATCAAGCACAGCTGTAGAGGGTTGTGGTTGATTGGGAGTCACACATAAGTTGCCTACGTTTCCTTTGTGTTTCGTGGGTAATTGTGCTTGTCATTGTGGTTGCACCTGACAGGACTGTGTTGGCTGTCAGTTTTGTTGTTTTTGTAAATTGCATAGTGTTTGTGTAATTAAATATGACGAACCCTAACTCCGCCGCATTTTGGTCCACTTCTTCCTCAGACAGCCGTTACACTTGTGGAGGTCTACAACTTTTTTTCTGAGATCTTGGCTGATTTCTTTTGATTTTCCCATGATGTCAAGCAGAGGCACTGAGTTTGAAAGTAGGCCTTGAAATACATCCACAGGTACACCTCCAGTTGACTCAAATGTCAATTAGCCTATCAGAAGCTTCTAAAGCCATGACATAATTTTCTGGAATGTTCCAAGCTGTTTAAAGACACAGTCAACGTAGTGTATGTAAACTTCTGGCCCACTGGAATTGTGATACAGTGAATTATTGTCACAGGTGTAGCCGTGTTGTATTGACCAAAACACAGCCGGGATGTGAATGCTCATCTTTAATATTATTAGAAAGTATTAAAGTGAACACGGGAAAAACAATAAACAAGAACGACTAATGACAGTTTCACAGGCTCTATAGATACTTACAGCAGTGCGAAATAAAACAACCCACAAAAACCAGGTGACAAACACACTCCTAATATATGACTCCCAATCAGGAACAACGATAACCAGCTGTCCCTGATTGGGAGCCACACAGACCAACATAGAAACAGAAATACTAGACAAACACATACCCAGTACTTCTGCCACGTCCTGACCACAATACTAAACAACTACTCCCTCTGCTGGTCAGGACGTGACAATTATAAGTGAAATAATCTGTCCGTAAACAATTGTTAGAAAAAATGACTTGTGTCATGCACAAAGTAGATGTCCTAAGTGACTTGCCAAAACTATAGTTTGTTAACAAGAAAAGTGTGGAGTGGTTGAAAAACCAGTTTTAATGACTCCAACCTAAGTGTATGTAAACTTCCGACTTCAACTGTATTTGCTAAGTGGACCTAAAAGTAGAAGGTGGAAAATCCCATGTGGAATGTTGGTTGCTCATTCACACTCAAAGTACTCAGAGGAATGCGCTTTGGCCCATTTCCTTGGAAGGTGCTGAGCCTTCCTGTAATACACACATAAAAAAATAAATATTTTTTTGTATTAATATTGATATGATCAAGTAGCTAGGTAGTATAGAAATAGAGAGGAAACTTTCATAGAAAAACAACTTCTAACTTGATTGACACGTCACATTTGAGTTTGTATACTAATCTAACACATGTCAAAATTACATTTGTGAAATCACACTAAATTTGACCTGCTTATAGTATGTAATTACAAGTAAATAGCAACATTTAATATAAAGTGGTACCTCAAAGGAGATGATATGAGGACCAAATCACCCCAGTCACGAGTCTTCATAAAACAGGCGATGTCATCACTAATGTCATCATCAAGTAAAGCTTGAGGGCAAGACAAACAAATCAAATGACATGTCATTTGTCACATTCTTCGTAAACAACAGGTGTAGACTAACTGTGAAATGCTTACTTACGGGTCCTTTTCCAACAATGCAGAGTTAAAGATAAAATAAAATAAAAAACTGAAATAGTGACAATAGGAATAAATACACAGTGAATAACGAATAACAATAATGAGTAAAAATAATATAGCTATATACAGGGAGTACCAGTACCAAGTCGATGTGCAGGGGTACGAGGTAATTGAGGCAGCTATGTACATATAGGTAGGGATAAAGTGACTAGGTAAAAGGATGATCATGGACAGTAGCAGCAGCGTATGTAGTGTGTGTGTGTGTGTGTGTGTGTGTGTGTGTGTGTGTGTGTGTGTGTGTGTGTGTGTGTGTGTGTGTGTGTGTGTGTGTGTGTGTGTGTGTGTTGCCAATATGCTGGGGTGTCAGTGTAAGTATGTGTGAGTGTGTGCAAGAGAGTTAATGCAACAATGCAGGTCCTGGATGCCATTTGATTAGCCATTTAGCAGTATTGTTTAGCAGTCTTATGGCTGTTCAGGGTCCTGTTGGTTCCAGACTTGGTGCACTGGTACCAAGGTAGCAGAGAGAACAATCTATGGCTTGGGTGGCTGGAGTCTTATAATTCTTTAGGACTTCCTCTGACACCGCCTGGTATAGGGGTCCTGGAGGCAGGAATCCTGGCCCCAGTGATGTACTGGGGCCGTACTCACCACCCTCTGTAGCGTTTTGCGGTCGGGTGCCTTGCAGTTGCCATACCAAGCTCTCAATGGTGCATCTGTAAAACCTTTTGAGGATCTGAGGGCCCATGCCAAATCTTTTCAGCCTCCTGAGGGGGAAGAGGTGCTGTCGTGCCCTCTTTAGAACTGTGTGGGTGTGTGTGGACCATGTTAATTCCTTAGTGATGTGGACACCGAAAAACTTGAAGCTCTCGACCCACTCCAATACAGCCCCATCGATGTGGACGGGAGTGTGCTCGCCCCTCCATTTCCTTTAGTCAACGATCGGCTCCTTTATCTTGCTGATGTTGAGGGAGAGGTTGTTGTGCTGGCACCACACCGCCAGGTCTCTGACCTCCTCCCTATAGGTTGCCTCATCGTTGTCAGTGATCAGTCCTGTCACCATCGTGTCGTCAGCAAACTTGATGATGTTGTTGGAGTCGAGCGCGGCCCCGCAGTTGTGGGTGAACAGGGAGTACAGGAGGGGACTAAGCACACACCCCTGAGGAGCCCCCGTGTTAATGGTCAGCATGGCGGATGTGTTGTTGCCTACCCTCACCAACTGCGGGTGGCCTGTCAGGAAGTCCAGGATCCAGTTGCAGAGGGAGGTATTCAGTCCGAGGGTCCTGAGCTTGGTGATGAGCTTGGAGGGAACAATTGTGTTGAATGCTGAGCTGTATATCAATGAGAAACATTCTTACATAGGTATTCCTTTTGTCCATGTGGGTGAAGGCTGTACGGAGTGCAATCAAGATTGCGTCATCTTTGGATCTGTTGGGACGGTATGATAAGTGGAGTGGATCCAGGGTGTCTGGGATGATGATGTTGATGTGAATCATGACCAGCCTTACAAAGCATTTCATGGCTATAGATTTGAGTGCTACGAGGCGCAAGTCATTTTGGCAGGTTTCCTTGCCGTTGGTATTATACACTGGAACAGGGATAGGTTGAAAATGTCAGTGAAGAACAAGGTTATTATAGATTTCTGATTTTATATTCGTTTTTCGATTTTTATTTAAAATTAATTAGAGTTTTTAAAATTTCAGATTTGATTTATTTAGTTTCAGTTTGTTAAAAACATTTATATTTCTTTGTTATATTATTTTGTTTCATTTTTAGTTTTAGTGTTAGGAAAGGAAAGTAGCCTATGTGTGGGAGGCTAGGAGCCATTTATGTGTTGTAGGCCTATAGTTTGTGTTTTTTGGGATGTCACTTCATGTCAGTAATAAGGTGATGGTCCTAGGTTTGGTTAGATTTAAATTAAAAATACACTGTAGGCCGCGTTCCAAAGCTTAGACTTTTCTGACGCCTGACAGATCTTACAATGCCTGGATAGGTTTTTTAAGTGTCAGCTAACCACATCATATGTGATATCAATTCCCAGTTGATGACACAGTCGATGACGTGGCACGTAACCATTGGTTGTTTCGTCGCCTCACCTTAGTTATGGGAGGCACCCTATTTGTGACTTGGGGCGCGTTCCTCTGTTCAGACATTGCTGACGCCTGACGAATCCTACGAAGTCTGGACAGGTATTTAAGTATCATATAACCACATCATATATTATAGCAATCTGTCATTCGATGACACAGTCGATGATGTGGCACGCAACCATTGGTTGATGCATGCAACATCTGACCAGGGGAACGCAACCATTGTCTGCTTATTGCCCCCACGTCGACAAACAAAAAAATTGCCAGTGAGATGTTTCCCTCTGGGGCTCCCGTTCCGCGGGGCAGGGGCAATAAGCACACCAGAGTGGCCCCGCCCCAATCAGAAAAAAATTAGGGGGGTGTCTTGCTTTCTCTACTGTCTCTGTTTCAGAATTCTTCCCTGTTGTTAGCTAGTGATAGCAAAGATTATTTATTATATTGACAAGATGTTCAAGAAACCATTCTAACAATGAAAATACATGTCCTCAAAGATGGAAAGCAGATGGGAGGAGACAAGATCAGATGGGACCATTCTAAGCAATGGCAGAAACGCGTGTCAACAGGTACAACTAAGTAGTTTTTCTCAAAGTTGCCGAATGCCACGTGCGTCCACTTATATCAGTACATTTGTAACAACCTAAATATTACTCTATTTGATCAAATAACCCTCACGTAATTTGATACTCTCTCGTAGACTTTCCTGCAAAGAGATCTGCTTATCTTGCAGGGACAGATTTTGGGCGGAGTTAATCCTCTCGCTTCGCCTCTTCCTCTCTGGTGATAGCTAGTGATAGTGATGCACAAGCAGAGCCTGTTTGAAACATTGCTATCTACTGGCAGCATTTACCAGACAGAATCAGAAGCTTGAAAAACCCCATTTCAAAAAAAGCTTGAAACGCCCATTTGAAACCCCCCCAAAACAAAATACAAAATACAACTGAACATCATAATATGATGCTTTTTATTTTATTTTATTCAGTTTTGCAGTCAAATATAGTAGTTTCAGTATAGTTTAGTTTTTCAAATGTTTTTCTTATTTATTTTATTCCAGTTCACTAAATCGTTTTTCCAATTTTAGTTTAAGTTTTAGTTTACTATAATGACCTTGGTGAAGACACTTGCCAGCTGGTCAGCGCATGCTCTGAGTACGCGTCCTGGTATTCCGTCTGGCCCCGCGGCCTTGCGAATGTTAACCTGTTTAAAGGTCTTACTCACGTCGGTGCGGTCTTAGTGCCAGCATCGGTTTGTGGTGGTAGATAGACATTTACAGTAAAACATAGATGAAAACTCTCTTGGTAAATAGTATGGTCTGCAGCTTTGGAGAGAGAATACAGTAGACGGCATCCGTCAAAGCAGTGATTTATGACCTATTTTATGGGTCACGTGGTTACGCCCATATATGTATATCCTGTCCTTCTGTTCTCACGGTACCGAGTGAGAGCTTATGCCCATATATGTACATCCTGTCATTCCGTTCTCACGCTCTCGAGTGAGTGTTTATTTAACCAGATAGTGCATCTGTTTATGTTAAAGCTTAAAGCTGTCATGATGATTGATGTGTAGTGACGTCGTTGAACTGTGGAATGTGTTTGAACATTTCAGAGTATGCCCCCCCCCTCCCCCCCCCCCCCTGTTGTGGTGAACTTAGGGCCTGGCTGTTGTATATGAAACAGTAATGTCCGGGGTATTGGTCAGCCGGAGTATAAGTAAGAGCTGTGAACACTACGAACGACCTCGATAAACCCCAGAACACTAAAGAAGAAATTAAACATGGATATCTGTCTCAGTGTGTGTCTCAGTGTCTCAGAGAAAGGCTTCTGGGAAAGAGGTGTGTGTGTGTGTGTGTGTGTGTGTGTGTGTGTGTGTGTGTGTGTGTGTGTGTGTGTGTGTGTGTGTGTGTGTGTGTGTGAATGTGTGTGTGTGTGTGTGTGTGTGTGTGTGTGTGTGTGTGTGTGTCTCTGTAGGTGTCACGTCCTGGCCAGTATAAGGGTTAATTAGTATTGTAGTTTGGTCAGGACGTGGCAGAGGGTATTCGTTTTATGTGGTTCGGGGTGGTGTGTTTGTTAAAAGGGTGTTTGATTTAGTATTTCCGGGTTTTGGTTTATGTTTAGGTATTTCTATGTTTAGTCTAGTGTGTCTGGTTCTATGTTGAGTTAATTGGGGTTGGACTTCCAATTGAAGGCAGCTGTTTGGTGTTGCCTTTGATTGGAAGTCCAATATTAGTTGGGTGTGTTTGTCTTGTATTTTGTGGGAGAGTGTTCTGTGTTGAGCCTTATGCTTTGCCAGACTGTTTGTTGTTGTTGTTGTTGTTGTTGTTGTTGTTGTTGTTGTTGTTGTTGTTGTTGTTGTTGTTGTTGTTGTTGTTGTTGTTGTTGTTGTTGTTGTTGTTGTTGTTCGTTCTAGTGTTTTGTTATTTTGGTATTCATTTTGAAAATAAATAAACGTCAAGATGAGCCTGCACTTACCTGCTGCGTTTTGGTCCTCCATTTCCAACGACAAGCGTGACAGTAGGGGTGTTTGAAACAATGTTTTTTTCTAATTGTAATTCAACAATAGGAGGGCATATATACATCACGATACCCAAACAACAGGTGATTTTTCCTAGGGTGGGAATCAACAAAAAAAGGTTTATACCCCTTACACCACAAGGAGAGCTACTCTCCAGGGGGTGGCTGTCGCAGTCAATCATGCCATCCTCTTTTTGAAAGGGTAATTGTACTCTTTAAGTTGGGCCCTTTACTTATGACTTAAACAGATTCATTTTCACCCCTTAATAATTAATGCAGTGGGCTAAATCAGTTGTTTCTTGGTGGTCTTCAACAAATCTACACTGAATCTACTGTGTCACCATCCATCAATGGTTGAATTGTGTTCTTTTTCTTTGTACATGCACCGAGCTTCCAATGGCTGGAGCCAAGCAACAGGGTATATGAACAAGACCCAAATAAAACAAATGTGAAAAGATGTGGTCAAAGTATAAAACTTTGCTGTTTTTTAATTTAACTTTTTGTTTTTGTTTTTGTTACAACCACCAGGTCTTCCTAACATTTGCCATAACTAGTAAGCCTTAAATCCTGAATGTATATGGGCTCCCAAATATGTACCTGGGAACACATGGGAGGGGTGGGGCCACATGCCCTTCTAAGTAATTGAGCTGAGAACATAATTGCTATATTGTAATTAAAATCATTGACCCATAAGAGAACACATGACCAAAGCAAAGCATGACATTAATATAGAATTAAAACAACATTATTCTTAAGAAGAAATATAATCTAATTAACAAATGTTTGCATAATGAATAAACTGTCTCCAACAATGTATTTAGCTATGTATAAAACTTTGATATTGGCAGTAAGGTCATTGAGACTAACAATAGACAATAGTTATTGTGGGTAGTTTAGGGATAAATATGGTGAAGGATCATGAATGTTAAAGATTTGTTCACAGTGGGGATTCTGAAAGAGGGGGATTAGAACCCCAAAGTAATAGTGGTAAGAAAGATCATAAAGGTCATTTCAGATTCAGGTTTAGCGGGGGTAATAACTTTATGGAAACCACTATTCACACTATGTGGATTATAAACATGTACAGACATAGAGAGCCATTACATCAAGGTGTAACAGGGATGAATGGCTATTCAATGTACAACAGTAGTCTTCTGTAACAAGCAATACGTATTAAATATGTTTACATACAACCATGAATGAACAGTTTCGCAAACTCCTTTAAAGGTTTTGTAAGTAAGTTGTAACAGGCCTCATTCAGCAGTCTAGAGATTAACCAAGAGACACCAAAACATCAATGTTTAGAGAAGCTTGGAGATTATTCCCCATGTAAGGGGGAAAGAGCTGATTTACCTAACTATGTACAGACCAAATGAATTTCCAGAGTTAGCAATCCCTGACACTGTGTGTGATAACTCTGACTCGTACGTATAATGGTTATTGTAGATGTTAGCTACAGAGGGAGTTTACAGTATGTCAAAGAGCTTTATAAAGGCAAAGAGAGCAACAAATTGACCTACGTGACCTCAAAGAGGGTCAACCTACTTTATAATAGAGAATGCAGTGATGTGTACTGAACCTGTTCCCATTATAAAACAAAGTGATCTATGGTCAAATGCATCTAAAGGCTTTAATGAAGTGGCAGCTGCATTCATATAGATTATTTCAATATAGTCTAGAACCAGTAAGAACATAGATTGAATGATCTGCTTTGTACTATTAAGCAAGAGGCCTGACCTATTTCTATAGAAGAAGCCCCTTTGTCACGCTCTGACCTTAGAGAGCCGTTTTATTTCTCTATTTGGTTAGGTCATAGTGTGATGTGGGGTGTGCATTCTATGTTGTCTATTTCTTTGTTTTGGCCGAGTATGGTTCCCAATCAGAGGCAGCTGTCTATTGTTGTCTCTGATTGGGAATCATACTTAGGCAGCCTTTTCCCACCTGTGTTTTGTGGTTAGTTGTTTTCTGTTTCGTATCTGTAGCTGACAGAACTGTGTGCGTTCGTTTCATTTTTTGTTATTTTTGTTTGAGTGTTTTTGGTGAAAATAAAATATCATGAACGCTTTCCATGCTGCGCTTTGGTCTCATTCCGACGACAGCCGTTACACCCTTTCTATATTCAGCATCTGTCACGTCCTGGCCAGTATAAGGGTTAATTAGTATTGTAGTTTGGTCAGGACGTGGCAGAGGGTATTCGTTTTATGTGGTTCGGGGTGGTGTGTTTGTTAAAAGGGTGTTTGATTTAGTATTTCCGGGTTTTGGTTTATGTTTAGGTATTTCTATGTTTAGTCTAGTGTGTCTGGTTCTATGTTGAGTTAATTGGGGTTGGACTTCCAATTGAAGGCAGCTGTTTGGTGTTGCCTTTGATTGGAAGTCCAATATTAGTTGGGTGTGTTTGTCTTGTATTTTGTGGGAGATTGTTCTGTGTTTCGCCTTGTGCCTTACCAGACTGTTTTTGTTGATCGTTCGTGGTTTGTTATTTTTGTACGTTCATTTTGAAAGTAAATAAACAGCAAGATGAGCATACACATACCTGCTGCGTTTTGGTCCTCCTTCACCGACGACAGCCGTGACAGAATCTCCCACCAACAATGGACCAAGCAGCAGAGGAAGGAGCAGAGGGACTTCGAGTTGGACTGGCGGGAAAAATGGACCTGGGAGGAAGTTCTGGACGGGGCCGGACCTTGGCACCAGCCTGGGGAGTATCACCGCCCGCAGTGGGAAATTGAGGCAGCCAAGGCAGAGAGGCGGAGGTACGAGGCCATGGACGCGCTGAGGGAGAAGCACGAGAGGCACCCCCAATAATTTTTTTGGGGGGGGCACACGGGTAGTTTGGCTAGGCGTAGGAAGAGCCGGAAGCCAGCTACCCGTGGTTATATGGAGGAGCGTATGGGGTGGAGAGCGCTATGTTTCGCTGAGGAGCGCACTATCTCACCCATACGCACGCACAGTCCGGTGCGCGTTATTCCAGCCCCTCGCAGGTGCCGTGCTAGAGCGGGCATCCAGCCTGGTAGGAGGATGCCTGCGCAGCGCATCTGGTCGCTGGTACGCCTCCGAGGACCAGGCTACCCAACTCCCGCTCTACGCACGGCTACCATCAGGCCCCTGCACAGCCCAGTCTGCCCTGTACGAGCACCCCGCTCGTACAGGGCTACTAGTTCCATCCAGCCAAGGCGGGTTGTGCAGGAGGTAAGATCTAGACCGACTGTGCGCCTCCATAGCCCTGGGTTTCCAGCTCCTGTCTCCCGTGCGAACCCGGAAGTGCGTCAACCCAGTCCGACTCGTCCTGTTCCCGCTCCCCGCACTAGCCTGGAGGTGCGTGTTCAAAATCTGGTAAGCCCAGTACCAGCACCACGCACCAGGCTTCAAGTGCGTAAACCCAGCCTCACCAGTCAACAGTCGTCAGAGCTGCCCGCCAGTCAACAGTCGTCAGAGCTGCCCGCCAGTCAACAGTCGTCAGAGCTGCCCGCCAGTCAACAGTCGTCAGAGCTGCCCGCCAGTCAACAGTCGTCAGAGCTGCCCGCCAGTCAACGGTCGTCATCAGAGCTGCCCGCCAGTCAACAGTCGTCGGAGCTGCCCGCCAGTCAACAGTCGTCAGAGCTGCCTCCCAGTCAACAGTCGTCGGAGCTGCCCGCCAGTCAACAGTCGCCGAAGTGGCCAGACTGCGCTGAACTGCCGGAGTGGCCAGGCTGCGCTGAACTGCCGGAGTGGCCAGGCTGCGCTGAACTGCCGGAGTGGCCAGGCTGCGCTGAACTGCCGGAGTGGCCAGGCTGCGCTGAACTGCCGGAGTGGCCAGGCTGCGCTGAACTGCCGGAGTGGCCAGGCGGCGCTGAACTGCCGGAGTGGCCAGGCGGCGCTGAACTGCCGGAGTGGCCAGGCGGCGCTGAACTGCCGGAGTGGCCAGACTGCCCTGAACTGCCGGAGTGGCCAGACTGCCCAGACTGTCCCGAACTGCCAGACTGCCCAGACTGTCCCGAACTGCCAGACTGGCCCGACTGCCCCCCGGCGATGCCAGAGTGGCCCGACTGCACCCCGGCGATGCCAGAGTGGCCCGACAGCCTGGAACGGCCGGAACCAGAGCCACCTCCAGATATTGGTTGGGTTGGGGAGGGGGGGTGTAGCACAGTGCCGTCGTTGACGGCAGCCACCCTCCCTTCCCTCCCTTTAGTAGAGGGGAATTTTGGTTTTGTTGTTTGGGGTTGTTGTTTTTTTTTGTTTTTTTGTTTTTAAGGTGCTTCCGGGGTTAGCACCTTTAAGGGGGGGGGGGGGGTACTGTCACGTCCTGGCCAGTATAAGGGTTAATTAGTATTGTAGTTTGGTCAGGACGTGGCAGAGGGTATTCGTTTTATGTGGTTCGGGGTGGTGTGTTTGTTAAAAGGGTGTTTGATTTAGTATTTCCGGGTTTTGGTTTATGTTTAGGTATTTCTATGTTTAGTCTAGTGTGTCTGGTTCTATGTTGAGTTAATTTGGGTTGGACTTCCAATTGAAGGCAGCTGTTTGGTGTTGCCTTTGATTGGAAGTCCTATATTAGTTGGGTGTGTTTGTCTTGTATTTTGTGGGAGATTGTTCTGTGTTTCGCCTTGTGCCTTACCAGACTGTTTTTGTTGATCGTTCGTGTTTTGTTATTTTTGTACGTTCATTTTGAAAGTAAATAAACAGCAAGATGAGCATACACATACCTGCTGCGTTTTGGTCCTCCTTCACCGACGACAACCGTGACAGCATCTTAATTAACTAACTCATCAATATGTTTTTTAAAAGTCAGCTTAATGTCTATGCTGATACAACTTCAATCATTAGAATAATTTTTGTACACTAGAAAACAACATATACTTAGTTTTACACGTATTCAATAATAATTTAAGGTCAATAAAGATTTTATGCAAAATAATGAAAGCGTAATGTAGTTCAGATAGAGCATGATCAGCAGGGAGGACGATAGAGTACACAACTGTATCATTGGCATGCAGGTGCTGGTAAAACTTAATTTTTATTATATTTATATATTTCTGACAAAACAATATTATTAATGTATACAATATAGTTGTTTATTAGACATTCTAACATATAACACAATATCGAGACACTAAAAAATGTATATGCAACACTTGAACAACTGTGATCCCCTCGGGTTATGATGTATATGACATGATGATATATTGGCTATTTTAGTATTTGTTTTCTATTTTTTATTTACATGTTTATAATGCAAAAGTATATTTTTAGAGTGGAGTGAAATATTGTTTTTGTTAAACTGTAGAGAACAAGAACCTTTGGTGAATCAAAGAGTCACTGATGTTTTATATACAGTACTACACATATCCAGAAGACAGGTCTGTACTGTAGTACTACACTATTACACTGTTATGTACTACTAATGTACTAGTATCTAGGTTGTTAAGGAATATCTATAGGGGGGAACATGTACAAGATATAACACATTCCCCCACAGCATCGAAGGATGCATACATTGACACTGACATTGTATTTTGTTATGTGAAAGTAGCATAAGTATGTGTAAAGAGTTTACAATTTTGTTTAAAAGTTCTGAATATGTCTCTTGTGAATATTGAGATGGGGTACATATATTATGTATTTCAATTTCTTACACATTTTTAATAATACTTGTGAGTTGTAGACACGTTCTTCAGAGGTTATAATACAAATCGATATTTTGATTTAGTTCAGCATTGAGTTGTTTTTTACATGTAATCTAAGATGTTAACAACCTAATACACATACAACTTTTTTTCATTCATCCCAGGGCTTACAAACCAAAGGTTTCATTTGGGTTATAATAATGATTTACATATGAAAAAGTCAGTAGTTCATTGCATATTATGTAATTGTGGATTCGATTATTTTTCATTATTTTGCCACAGGGTTATGTCGCAGAATACTGTAAGATAACTGGGACAACAATTTCATGGTATGAACCGAAAGGAAACATAGAAAGGAAGACAAAGACCATTATATATTTGAAGGTTTAAAGCAATGCTACATGAATACGTAGTTATGGACCCCAAAGACCGGTCTTGATAAGTGATCTTCGGGGTAACTTCAATGAACAAACTTCATTAAAAAAAAAAAATGGCCAAGATGTCATCCATTGATGCCCTTTTCCTGTATTTTCTTTGCCTGACTTTGAGGGCCGCTTCCTCCAGTTTGGCCTTCAGCTCACATTGGGAGAGTTGCCGCCCCTCAGACAGCCTGCAGACCACCAATCCTGCAACGGCTAATAACACCAGCAGCTCCAGCTTCATGTTGTATCTGGGTGAAATGCTGTGAACCAAGTATATAGTATCCTATAATGAGGTTATAATGCGGTCGTCTGCACCATGGGCACAGCGGAAATGTACACTGAAACAATAACATTGAACAGCATCCTATTACGGCTTTAAATACCTCCCAGGGTTCCAGTTGATGAAATCACTTTATTGTTGTAAACAAATACAATAATGAAACCTGAGCAAATCGTTAAAGGTGTTGTCAACAAACACTCACATACCTCATTGTTTATAGATGTATTGTCAAATGTGCTCGAAAATAAACCCCACAAAGAATATATATTAGAAGCCATCGTTGGGAGGGGAAAAAAGGACCACTGCTTAATTTTAAAAAAGAACAAAACATTTGCTCTGCCACTTGATTTTCTGTAGTGCTAAGGGATGCAAGGACTGACAGTCCATTAGGTCAATAAGTTTTAACCGTGTTTTGCATAGCCAACGTTTGTAATGGTGTCTTTCCTGCCATAAGGCTATGGAGTGTTCAGAACAAACAGAAATGTAGATTTTTGGATTAGCAACACGTTTAACTTGTTCCCAGCAAGCCAGGAACTGTCACGGTTGTCGTATGGTAAAGCGGACCAAGACGCAGGGGGGAAATGTGCACTCATCTTCTTTTTATTTAAACGGACAAAGAAGGTAAACCAAAATAAATACGTACACAACAAAAACACAACGACTAATAACAGGCCGGTATGGCAACAAAGCTGTACCTAGCACAATCTCCCACAAAACACTAAAACAAACACATATCTATATATAGGACCCTCAATCAGAGGCAACTAGAAAACACCTGCCTCCAATTGAGAGTCCAATCCCCAATTAACTAAACATAGAAATACAAAGAACTAGACTAAACATAGAAATACATTAACATAGACCAGTGCCCAAAACCCGGAATAATAAATCAAACACATCACTAAACACACAGCCACCCCGAACCACATAAAACAAATACCCCCTGCCACGTCCTGACCAAACTACAATAACAAATAACCCCTATTACTGGTCAGGACGTGACAGGAACATTCCCAGGACATTAAATAACATTGCCATTAAGTTAGGGTTTTATCTAACATTAGGATGATAATATCCCAAAAACTTTGAAATAATGTTTTGGATTTTTTCAGAATAAAAAAAAAAACGAAATATCCTTGGCATGTTCTAACATTCACTCAAATGTTGTGCACAACATCTGTAAAAACCACCACAGAACATTCCCCTAATGTTCTTATTGGGTTTCCAGGTAATGTAATAAGAAACTGTGTTCTGGGAACGTTCTTTCAACATCAGGCAAATGTTTTATACAAACATTGTATAATCATCAGCACAACTGGACCGTTTTGTGTTATTATAACTTTTGGGGCAACCAAATGGATGTTCTGGGAACGTTCACAGAACCAGTTTTGGTTTGTTGGGTTGACTGTCATTTTTGTCATATCATTGCAGTTGCTCCCATTCTCCAGTACCCCAGCCCCAGCACTCAGTGGCTTTCTTCAGCGTGTTTCTTTGGAGGCTGGGATTTATAAGTAATCATAGGCAGAATGGCCATAGTGAAATTCTGGCAAATGAGAGATGGGCTGGTCCATCTTTAGCCCAGTGGGCCTGTCTAAATCGGGGGTTTTGTGCAGAATTACCATTATTTGGCTAATATTGGGCTGATTTCTGCTCCTAGTCAGTTATCAATTGATGAATAATCAAGTTATGCAATGTGTACAGATGTATTTGTTAATCATGCTTTCAAAATGACAAAATTGTGATTAGAGGAACCACAAGATATTTCAATCAGTGCACAGGCTATATTTTTCTTAGGTATGTTTGTAATTTTTTCATGTTATTGTTACCCCCCTTTTTTTTTTTTAAACATGTTCTTTTTTTTTTAAACATGTTAATAACATGTTCTGTTAATCCCCACTGGCCACACACTAGTTGAATCAACGTTGTTTCCACATAATTTCAATGAAATTACATTGAACCAACGTGGGATAGACATTGACTCAGTGGTTTAAAGTACTTAAGTAAAAACACCTTAAAGTACTACTTAAGTCGTTTTTTGGGGTATCTGTACTTTACTTTAGTATGTATATTTTTGACTACTTTTACTTCACTAAAGAAACTAATGTACTCTTTACTCCATACTGTCATGACTTCCAGCGAAGTCGGCTCCTCTCCTTGTTCGGGCGGCGTTCGGCGGTCGACGTCACCGGCTTTCTAGCCATCGCCGCTCCATTTTTCATGTATCCATTTGTTTTGTCTTGTTCCCTGCACACCTGGTTTTCATTCCCCAATCAATTTGATTTATTCCTCTGTTCCCCATCATGTCTTTGTGTAGGATTGTTTGTGTTACGTGTATTTTGATATTGTGGATATTGTTATGCGCATTACTTTTTGTCTATGTTCCGTATTTTGGGCACATTTGATGTTATTTTTGTGCTGTCTTTTGACCGGAATCAAAAGTGCGCCTGTTTACTACACTCTGCTCTCCTGCACCTCACTTCGCCTCCGATACACACTCCTAACGCATACATTTTCCCTGACATCCAAAAGCACATTTTGAATGCTTAGCAGGACAGGAAAATTGTGAAGTTCACACACTTATCAAGAGAACATCCCTGGTCATTCCTATTGCCTCTGATCTGGCAGACTCACTAAACACACATGCTTCATTTGTAAATTATGTCTGAGTGTTGGATTGTGCCCCTGGCTATCCGTCAATAAAAAAAATAAAAAAATATATGGTGCCTTCTGGTTTGCTTAATATAAGATATTTGAAATGATTTATACTTTTACTTTTGATAGTTAAGTGTATTTTAGCAATTACATTTACTTTTGATACTTAGGTATATTTAAAACCAAATACTTTTAGACTTTTACTTAAGTAGTATTTTATTGGGTGACTTTCACATTTACTTGAGTCATTTTCTATTAAGATATCTTTACTTTACTCAAGTATGACAATTGGGTAATTATCCCACCATGTAGTTGAATTGATGTCTGTACCCGGTGGGTAGCTTCTATTCTACGTATCTCATTTCAAACCATGATCATCCCTTCAAATAATGACAACTTAATAATACATGTTGGGTTTAATTTCTTTGAGATTAAAATGGAATACTTAATTTAACAGAATTGTATTAATTTAATACACACAAGCAATGTACAGACATTCAGATATTGGCACATAGGAAATAATACACTGGGAACCAAAAGTCTTTATGATCATTTTATGTATTTTTTGTTTGTCAAAGAAGGAAATGTTGTAACCAAGCAACAAAGGAGACATTTTCAACAAAATGGCATCTGTTAGATTTAACTTCCTTACTCGTGGTAGTTGGACAGTTGAAGGAGAATATGATGCTGTTGCCTAATGTCTGTAGGAGGCACTTGTTGTCCCAACATAAGGGATAACGGCTCAAATCATTCCTAGCACTCCATCTAGAGGTAATAGAAAGTAGCATATTTGTGGCGCTTATAGCAGAAGATAAGAGTTGAGAGAAAGAAGGAAAATGCTCTGTTAAATAGTTGTTTGCAAAGTACTCATAGTACTGTTAAGTGGTTGGTCACACTCAAAGTACTCAGAGGCTTGCAGCTTGGCACATTTCCATGGGAACCTCAGAGCCTTCCTGTAACACACAAATTAAAATGGTGATTATTATTTTGTTATCATATATTTTTCAGTCAATAATACAGCTTGCTTCGAAGTTGTACAAAGGCTTAAAAGACTATTACCGTACAAAAGTAACCATTTATGTTATTGCATTTTGAATGTCAAATTTCTATTGAATTAGATGGCATCAATTAATGCCCAAACAACAGCTTTTTTGCACTGTCCGGGGGCTGCTTCACTCTAATTCATGTTTTATGGATCAAGATCAGTGTGGCATCAATGTCATTGTCCTCGCTATTCACTAGTACTGGCAGTTAACTTACATCCAGGCACGAGACTTCACAAAGCAGGCAATGTCATCCCGGATGTCATCATCAACGAAGGCTGGAAGGGCAGAAACACAGTCATACAGTCAGTACAGTTCCCGTTAATTACCTAAGGCCTTTGTGTGCACTTTGCAGGTACAGTATTTTAGCCCTGCACCTTGAAAATGTTCGCTAATGTAGGACTAAACAGAGTGAGTGTGATTACAGAGAAGTGAGAGGTTGATTACGAAACCCACTAGTTCTATTCTCTTGTCTTTGTTCATGACACAAGAACAATCCATCCGTTTGTTTGTCCATTCATTCATTCATTTGCGCAGGACTAGGTTGGTCACAAGGCTGGTGTTTAAGCCAGACTTTAGGTCCAAACTGCAGATAACTGGACCAACCAAGTCAGAGTGAGAGCAGGAAATGGAGAGAGATGGAGCGAGATTATATATTTGGAAGTTTTAAAACAGCAGTACCTGGAGGTGTGTTGTTGAACACCAAAGTAAGGGTTTGACATGATCACAAGCCTGACGTTCATTCATTCACTCACTCACTCATGTAGGCCTATTCATTCTTTCATACATACATGTACTGTAAATACATACATGCAGGCATTTGTTGACATTCTGCTAAACAGGTTGAGGAAGGAAAGATGTTTGTACTCACAGCTGCACTCTGTCTTACAGAGATTGAGAGAACGAGTGGTGTTGGAGGAGACGCAGGCAAGGCGATTGCTCAGCTGGAAGAGACCGAAAAAGCTGAAGGACAGGGTCTTGATCGGCTTGAATGGCTTGCGCATTGGCTTACGTGGCGGTGGCTTGCGGCTCTGTCCGGGACCTCTGAGCTGCTTTGGGATGTGTCTCTTCTTTCTGTTCCCCTCTCTCTCTTTCGGTTCCTCTGCTTCTTGCTCGTCCAGCTCCGCCTCTAACTCTTCCAGGTTCTCCTCGTCTAGCTCATCCTCGTCAACCTCGTCTTCATCACCCTCGTCCTCATAGCCGCCAAACTCTTCCACCTCAGCCGCTTTGCTTTCTTGCGCCTCAAATTTGTCATGTTCTTCCTCATCACCAGCGGACTCCTCGGCCTCACGCTTGTTTCTTCCTCTCGCGGGACTCCCTGGTCTCGTCCTCTTCCCCTCGGGCCTCTCTGATCTTGGGCTCACTCCCTCTGTTTTCCCGGTAGGTTTGGGTTTCATTCCCCCAGGCTTTCCTGTAGGTCTAGGCTTGTCCTCTTCTCTCTCAGAACTGACTCCATCTTTCTTTGACTCAACATCTCTACCTGGACGTTTGTGCCCGAACAGTTTCACAGGTCTCCTGCTGATGGGGCGCCTTTTGGATTTATGCAGGATAGGTTTTCGCAGGACAAGGTTGGTCACAAGGCTGGTGTTTAAACCAGACTTTAGGTCCAAACTGCAGATAACTGGACCAACCAAGTCACAGTGAGAGCAGGAAGAGGAGAGATAGAGATTATATATTTGTATATTTTAAAGGGAAAGTACAGTATTTTACAACTTGATGTTAGATTTTTCCTCACCCTGAAAGTAGCCTATAAGATAAAAAAATAACATGGATTACAGTTTGTCTTTAAACAGCCACTACAAACTGTAGCTAACCTTAGGCACCGCTGGCTAGGGGCAACCGTGCAATGGTTTTTTTAATGGCCAAATCACCTTTAATTAACTTTAATCAAATATTGAGTTTATTTCACTTGATTTGGCCATTCAATTTTGTAAATTGCCCCCATTGATTTTAGCTGAAGTTCACTGAAGTTTGAAGTGGCTCTTTAAAGAAAATGGCCCATAGACTACTAGGGTGAGGACCCCTTTAACATTAAGTTGTAAAATATTGAACTTCCCCTTTAACTAAATTTTAGACCTTTTCAGTGACATTGATGTTTTATGCTCTCACACCACTTTTAAATAATCTCTTGAAACTCACAAAAATACAATAGGCCTACATAGAATTCACAACCCACCTTTGGCCAAGACGTTGTCCAGTTCGACACCCTTTGCTGCAATTTTCTCAGTCAGATTGAATTGGTCAGCAGCCTCTGCCAGTTTGGTCTTCAGTTCACATTTGGAGAGCAGCAGCCCCTCAGACAGGCTGGGAACCAGGGCTGCTACAGCCAACACCACCAGCAGCTCCAGCTTCATGTTGTCTTTGGGTGATCTGTTGAGAATGGTATGGAAAGATATAGGATAAAAATATACATGATTATCCTACATTATCCTACAAAGAGAAGCTGTAAGGCTGTTCTGAATAGTTCCATTCCAAAACTCTATACAGCGGAAAAACGCTATACAGCGCATTCGCTGTATAGCGTTTATTCAGACCCCTTCACTTTTTCCACATTTTGTCACAGCCTTTCCCTCAATCTATACACAATACCCCATAATGACAAAGCGAAAACAGGTTTTTAGACATTTTTGCAAATGTATTATAAATAATAAACAGTAATACCTTATTTACATAAGTATTCTGACCCTTTGCTATGAGACTCGAAATTGAGCTCAGGTGCATCCTGTTTACATTGATCATCCTTGAGATGTTTCTACAACTTGATTGGAGTCCACCTGTGGGAAATTCAATCGATTGGACATGATTTGGAAAGGCACACACCTGTCTATACAAGGTCTCACAGTTGACAGTGCATGTCAGAGCAAAAAACAAACCATGAGGGGTCGAAGGAATTGTCCGTAGAGCTCCTAGACAGGATTGTGTGGAGGCACAGATCTGGTAAATGGTACCAAAAAATGTCTGCAGCATTGAAGGTCTCCAAGAACACAGTGGCCTCGATCATTCTTAAATGGAAGAAGTTTGGAACCACCAAGACCCTTCCTAGAGCTGGCCGCTTGGCCAAACTGAGCAATCGGGGAGAAGGGCCTTGGTCAGGGAGGTGACCAAGAACCCGATGGTCACTCTGACAGATCCCCAGAGTTCCTCTGTGGAGATGGGAGAACCTTCCAGAAGGACAACCATCTTTGCAGCACTCCACCAATCAGGCCTTTATGGTAGACACACAATTAATCTTCTCCTTTCCCCCTTCTGATAACCAGGTGGCGAATCGCATCTCTGCATGTCTGGCAGACATATCAGTGTGGATGACGGATCGCCACCTTAAGCTGAACCTCGGCAAGACGGAGCTGCTCTTCCACCCGGGGAAGGACTGCCCGTTCCATGATCTCGCCATCACGGTTGACAACTCCATTGTGTCCTCCTCCCAGAGTGCTAAGAGCCTTGGCGTGACCCTGGACAACACCCTGTCGTTCTCCGCTAACATCAAGGCGGTGACCCGATCCTGTAGGTTCATGCTCTACAACATTCGCAGAGTACGACCCTGCCTTACACAGGAAGCGGCGCAGGTCCTAATCCAGGCACTTGTCATCTCCCGTCTGGATTACTGCAACTCGCTGTTGGCGGGGATCCCTGCCTGTGCCATTAAACCCCTACAACTCATCCAGAACGCCGCAGCCCGTCTGGTGTTCAACCTTCCCAAGTTCTCTCACGTCACCCCGCTCCTCCGCACACTCCACTGGCTTCCAGTTGAAGCTCGCATCTGCTACAAGACCATGGTGCTTGCCTACGGAGCTGTGAGGGGAACGGCACCTCCGTACCTTCAGGCGCTGATCAGGCCCTACACCCAAACAAGGGCACTGCGTTCATCCACCTCTGGCCTGCTGGCCCCCCTACCTCTGAGGAAGCACAGCTCCTGCTCAGCCCAGTCAAAACTGTTCGCTGCTCTGGCACCCCAATGGTGGAACAAGCTCCCTAACGACGCCAGTCCTCTTTAAGGAATACCTGGGATAGGATAAAGTAATCCTTCTACCCCCCCCTACATTTGTCATTGTAGTATGGTCAGGGCGTGGCAGGGGGTGTTGTTTCTGTGTGTTTTGGGGTTTGTTTGTTTACAGGGGGTATGTTCTAGTTTTCTATGTTCATTTTCTATGTGTGGCCGAGTATGGTTTCCAATCAGAGGCAGGTGTCCTTCGTTGTCTCTGATTGGAAGCCATACTTAGGCAGCCTGTTTGGGTTTGTGGGTGGTTGTTTTCGGTATAGCCTAGGTGCCTTACGGAACTGTTGATTGTTTAGTTTATTATTTTTGTTTAAGTGTTCACTTTATTAAATAATAAAAGAAGATGAGCACTTTACCCGCTGCGCTTTGGTCCCCTTTCATCGACACTTATGACAAGTACTGCTGGGTTTTACACAGTCAAATGTGATAACTACATTTTTAATAAAGAACTGTACAAATTATATATTTGTGACGTCAATATATAAAACGAACTAATCAATACAATAATAGGAGAGCTGTATGTAAAATATTTACATTTGACCTTTTAGCAGATGTTCTTATCCAGAACGACTTACAGTTAGTGTATTCATCTTAAGATAACTAGGAGAGACAACCACATATCACAGTCAAGTATACAGGATACGAACATTCCCTTCCAGCTAAACAATATGTAGCATTTTGCAACAAAACCCATTTTAATACACATCTAAAATCTATTAATAAAAAAATCTGAGAACAGTAATATTTTACACACACATGAAGGTACCTACAGAATATCATTTTGGAATGAAACTCTTCAATTCAAGTTCATGAGAGGCTTTACATTGTTGTAGGCAAATAATATGAAACCTGAGCAGATAATTTAAGGATTTTTCAACCAACACTCATGTATGTTTTAAAATGTATTGTCAATTGCACGCATAGTGTATTCCCCATAACCAATGTATTTCAAAGCTATCACCGTGAGGGATGAAAAAAACATGTACTTTTTCATTTATTCTTGTATTTACATTCTAAAATGTATACTTGTTTAGGTATTTACGTTTGTATTTTTCTGAGCTAGCAAATCGGCGATGTTGTGAGACCTCAATTACCAAAACACGCATTTTCTCAAAGTACTTCCATATTTCTCAAAGTACTTCCATATTTCTCAAAGTACCTCCACAACCATAACATTGACCTTTTCACTGAACATTCAACATACAATAATTCAATACAGGTCAAAACAATGAGTCAGTTCAATAACAATGTCCTTACCAGTCGTTCAGGTAAGCGATGAACAGTGTTCAGTGGAAAATAACACAGCTGATCGAGCTGTACCTACTCCTCTGTGTCTGACAGACAACACATCAGAGTTTTTATTCGGGAAGGATGGGTAGCAGGGCGGGTAGCCAGGTGAGCCAATTCTTCACATTTTGTTCTCAGGCCATTGGGTAATAACACATCACGTCAGCAAAGTAATGGAAAGTACAGTATGTACACAGACACTATTGATCTTAATTGCAAAAGTGGGAGTGAAGCTTAGGCGTTAAAGGGCAAGTCTGCGTTAGCATAATGAATGATGAGAACAATGACATGAAGATGATGCAAACTCTAACCATCACTTTAAACCAGGATTGGTAAGCAGTAGTGGGCTACACCTCACAGGATTCTTGTCATAATTGACTCTTCATTTTATCATTACTTCCATCTGTGTTTGTGGTTTAGGTTACTAACACTTTGGTCCATCCAAGACCAACTGTGACCTGTTCAAACATTCCACAAACACATGATCCAATGATAGTACTGTGTATTACACAACTTAACACAATGAAAACACATGTTTGCAATGTGTACCACACTAAGCATACATGGTTAACCGGTTAGCTGGCATTTCTATTTTTTGTATAGTCATTGTGATCACCTGATTATGTCAATTACTGTGGGTGTCGAGATGAGAACTCAAGACTGAAGCTATAACAATGTGTAATATGAGCCCCATCCTTCCTGCCATTTAACTCACAATACATTGAATGGAAAGCATAACCAATCAAGCAAGTACTTAAGATGCCATCATGTTTTACATTTACATTTACATTTATGTATCATGTTTTCTTTGTCTTTCTTTGCGTTGTCATGACGTTGGCCTGTGGGTAAGGTTTATGACCCCCCCATAAATACCTTTCTCCCTTCCCTCTCTCTCTGACTCTACTGAAGGACTCTTGAATAGCCTTTGTTAAACATAGAGAGTCTGGGAACATCAAACAAGTGGGGGGAAAGGAACCATATTTCGGTAATAGAACCAGTTGAAAATATGCATTGGTACTTAATGAATATGATGTCAGTTCGGTTGTCATCTGAGACATTATGACTGATGACAGGACGACATAATCTGTATCTGGGAAAGTCTACACATTCTAGTTATCAGATTCACATGGAATTGTTGTGCAATTTAAATGTTTAAATATGACACTATTTGTGAAAAGATGGAATGTAATTTTAGCTTCCAAATGAGAGAATTGGGTTTTCATAAGGTTAGAGCCCTGCTCAATCAGTGGCCCGCCCCTGTGAAGAGACATGGGTTATAAACTATGAAACACACCCTTCTCTCCCTCCACTATATAAGCCCTTGATGAAAATGTAATTTCTTGTTCCGAGGACGATAGGACGACGGTCCATACGTTAAAAAGGACAAACATGTCAACTACAGAACTACGCCAACCTCAGCGTGAGCTTTGGTTGTGAATGGTATGAACTTTGAACTCTTATTCACTAAAGAAGTGAGACATCCTAGCCGTTGAGTTAGCAACAGCAGCTGTAAACGTGGGCTAGGAAAGGACGGACGACGTATCCACTCTAACACACAATGAAGATACTACAACGTATCCAATTCAGAGAATTTGGGTACTGTTGCTTGATAAAAGCACATATGTCATGTTTGCTTGTTGAACAGTTTAAGTCTTTGTTGTTACTCCCTTTCTTTTCTTTTTTTTAAGTGCCTGTCATGCTTGTCGTATGACGAAGGAGACCAAGGTGTGTATCGTTCCACATTTTATTTTAACTGTGGAACTATGCAAGACATACAAATAAACTAATAAACAAAACAACAAACCGTGACGAAGAGGTGCAACATACACTAACTCAAAATAATCTCCCACAAAACCTAGTGGGAAAAACAACAACTGAAATATGATCCCCAATTAGAGACAACAATGACCAGCTGCCTCTAATTGGAGATCATCCCAAAAAAAACAACATAGAAAAACAGAAACTAGAACCACACAACATAGAAAATTTAAACTAGACAAAAATCCCTGTCACGCCCTGACCTACTCTACCATAGAAAATAAAAGCTTTCTATGGTCAGGACGTGATCGTACCCCCCCCCCCCCCCCCCAAAGGTGCGGACTCCGAACGCAAAACCTGAAACAACAAAAAAAAACAGGGAGGGTTAGGGTGGGTGTCTAATGTCGGTGGCGGCTCTGGTGCAGGACGAAGAACCTTCTCATCCCGCCGATCCTCCTGCATCGGAGGTGGTTCTGGTGCTGGACGAAGAACCCTCTCATCCTGCTTATCCGCCAGCATAGGAGGTGGCTCTGGTTCGGGGCGTAGCCCCCACTCCGCCAGCTGATCCCTCCGCTTTTGTGTCACCGGACCGTGGATCATCGCCGGAGGCTCGGGACTGCGGATTGTCGCCGGAGACTCGGGACTGCGGACCGCCGCCGGAGATTCTGGACTGCGGACCGTCGCCGGAGACTCTGGACTGCGGGCCGTCTCAGGAGGTTCCGGACTGCGGGCCGTCTCAGGAGGTTCCGGACTGCGGGCCGTCTCAGGAGGTTCCGGACTGCGGGCCGTCTCAGGAGGTTCCGGACTGTAAAACTGTCGCCGGAAGCTCTGGACTGGGAACTGTCGCCGGAAGCTCTGGACTGGGAACTGTCGCCGGAAGCTCTGGACTGGAAACTGTCGCAGGAAGCTCTGGACTGGAAACTGTCGCAGGAAGCTCTGGACTGGAAACTGTTGCAGGAAGCTCTGGACTGGGAAGGCGCACTGGAGGCCTGATGCGTGGGACTGGCACAGGTGGCGCCAGACTGGTAACACGCACCTCAGGGCGAGTGCGGAGAGCAGGAACAGGACACACCGGACTGGGCAGGCGCACTGGAGGCCTGATGCGTGGGGCTGGCACAGGTGGCGCCAGACTGGTAACACGCACCTCAGGGCAAGTGCGAGGAGCAGGCGAAGGGCGTACCAGGCTGGATAGACTCACTGGAGGCCTGATGCGTGGGACTGGCACAGGTGGCGCCAGACTGGTAACACGTACCTCAGGGCGAGTGCGGCGAGCAGGAACAGGACACACCGGACTGGGCAGGCGCACTGGAGGCCTGATGCGTAGGGCTGGCACAGGTGGCGCCAGACTGGTAACACGCACCTCAGGGCAAGTGCGAGGAGCAGGCACAGGGCGTACCAGGCTGGATAGACTCACTGGAGGCCAGGTGCGTGGGGCAGGTACAGGATATACTGGGCCGTGGAGGCGCACCGGAGGTCGAGCGTAGAGCTGGCACAACCCGTCCTGGCTGGATGCTTACTTTCGCCCGGCAAATGCGGGGCGCTGGCACAGGACAAACCGGGCTGTGAATGCGCACTGGCGATGCAGTGCGTGGAGCCGGCGCAGGATATCCTGGACCGAGGAGGCGTACTGGAGACCAGGAGCGCTGAGCTGGCACCACCCTTCCTGGCTGAATGCTCACTCTAGCCCGGCAAATGCGGGGCGCTGGCAACGAGCGCACCAGGCTGTGAATGCGCACTGGAGATACACTGGAGATACAGTGCGCATCACCGCATAACACGGTGCCCGACTGGTCACATGCTCCCCACGGTAAGCACGGGGAGTTGGCTCAGGTCTGAACCCTGACTCTGCCAATCTCCCCGTGTGCCCCCCCCCAAAAAAAAATTGGGGGGGCTGCCTCTCGTGCTTGCCTTGATGGTATAACGCCTCGTAATATTGCCATTCTGCTCTGGCTGCTTCAATTTCCTCCTTTGGACGGCGATACTCCCCGGGCCTTGTCCAGGGTCCTGCCCCATCCAGGATTTCCTCCCAGGTCCAGTCCTCCTGACCACGCTGCTTGGTCTTTTTGTGGTGGGAGATTCTGTCACGCTTGTCGTATGACGAAGGAGACCAAGGTGTGTATCGTTCCACATTTTATTTTAACTGTGGAACTATGCAAGACATACAAATAAACTAATAAACAAAACAACAAACCGTGACGAAGAGGTGCAACATACACTAACTCAAAATAATCTCCCACAAAACCTAGTGGGAAAAACAACAACTGAAATATGATCCCCAATTAGAGACAACGATGACCAGCTGCCTCTAATTGGAGATCACCTCCCCCCAAAAAACATAGAAAAACAGAAACTAGAACCACACAACATAGAAAGTTTAAACTAGACAAAACCCCCTGTCATGCCCTGACCTACTCTACCATAGAAAATAAAAGCTTTCTATGGTCAGGACGTGACAGTGCCAAACATTCAATGGCCCAAGGGCCATAACATTGTACTTCCTTGTAGTTTTGATCCCTTGTTTCACACCAGAATCATCCCTCCAAATAATGATTGTTGCCCTAAATGAGTACCCGAAGAAACTTTGCAATGACAGGAATGTTTCGTTTTGTGACAACTTTGATTTGCTGTGGGAAACCATATCAACTCCCGCACTTTTTAAAAGAGACAGGATTCACCCTAACCGCAGGGCATCCAGGATTATTTCCAGCAACATCGCAAATTGCTTCTACATCTGCATTGCCCACCAAACCAGGACCAAGCAGCAGAGGAACGAGGAGGAAGGATGGACATGGGCAGAGTTAAGGAGGAGCGTTTCCAGAGCTATGGAGGAGTTTAGTAAACTCGAGAGGCAGCCCCAATCATTTTTTTGGGGGGGGGCACAAGGGCTGTTTGGCGGGGCGAGATGGGAGCCCCAGGCCAGCTCCCCGTACCCTTGTAGGGCAGAGACAGACTGGACAGGTCCCGTGCTTTGGGGTTGGGGCTGTGGTGAGGACTGGGATTTTCAGGCCGGTAGGCACAGAACCAGCGCCCCGCATGTGCCAGGGCGAGGTGAGCATCGAGCCAGAAGGGGTGATGCCAACCCTGCGCTCAAGACCGCCAGTGCACCTCTACGGTCCGGTGTTTCCCGCTATACGCACTAGCATGGAGGTGCGTGTCTCCAGGCTGGCACGTCCGGTACCAGCCCCACGCATCAGGCGTCTAGTGCATCAGCCCAGCCTCGCCAGTCAAGAGTCACCAGAGCTGTCCGCCAGTCAAGAGTCGCCAGAGCCGCCCGCTAGTCAGGAGCTGCCAGAGCCGCCCGCTAGTCAGGAGCTGCCAGAGCCGCCCGCTAGTCAGGAGCTGCCAGAGTGGCCCGACTGCCCGGAGCTGCCAGAGTGGCCCGACTGCCCGGAGCTACCAGAGTGGCCCGACTGCCCGGAGCTGCCAGAGTGGCCCGACTGCCCGGAGCTGCCAGAGTGGCCCGACTGCCCTCCGGCCCAGCCCGAGTGACCCGCCTGTCCTCCGGCCCAGCCCGAGTGGCCCGCCTGTCCTCCGGCCCAGCCCGAGTGGCCCGCCTGTCCTCCGGCCCAGCCCGAGTGGCCCGCCTGTCCTCTGGCCCAGCCCGAGTGGCCCGCCTGTCCTCCGGCCCAGCCCGAGTGGTCCGCCTGTCCTCCGGCCCAGCCCGAGTGGCCCGCCTGTCCTCCGGCCCAGCCAGAGTGGCCCGCCTGTCCTCCGGCCCAGCCCGAGTGGCCCGTCTGCCAGGGTCAGCCCGAGTGGCCCGGCTGCCCGGCGCAGCTATCGGCGCCACCGAAGTGGGCGACGCCGAAGGTGGAGCGAGGTCCACGTCCTGCACCTGAGCCACCTCCAGGATAGGTGGGTTGGGGAGGGAGGGTGTAGCACAGTGCTGTCGTTGACGGCAGCCACCCTCCCTTCCCTCCCTTATTGTTTAGGGGTTATTGTTTATTGGTTTTGTTGGGGTATTGGGGATTTTTTGTTGTGTTTTCTTTTTGTAAGGTGCATTACGGGGTCTGCACCTTGAGGGGGGGTACTGTCACATCCTGACCAGCAGAGGGAGCAATTGGATTCGTTTTGGTCAGGATGTGGCAGGGTTTTTGTGTGTGTGTGAGAGGTTGTTGGTGATTAGGACTGCCAATTGAAGGCAGGTGTGTTGAGTTGCCTTTGATTGGGAGTCCTATATAGGAGTGTGTGTTTTTCTTTGGGGTTGTGGGTAATTGTTTCTGTTCAGTGTGTTATGCTGTCAGTACTGTTGAGCTGTTGTTATTTTCTTGTTTTGTAGTGTTCCAGTGATCTTTTTTTAAATTAAATGATGTTGAACACTAACTCTGCTGCATTTTGGTCCTTTCCTGTAGACAGCTGTGACAGCTTGCTGTTTGGGGTTTTAAGCTGGGTTTCTGTACAGCACTTTGAGATATCAGCTGATGTAAGAAGGGCTATATAAATAAATTTGATTTGATTTTAGAGACTGACAGACAGGGTCTGGTAGAGCTCCAGTCCTCAATGGCAGAATAAGTGACAGAGGACTTGGAAACCATATCAACTCCCGTAGAAATGGCTCTATGGTTATTGTGAGCAGTGGGGGACTTAGGCAACATGGGCATCTCAAAAAAATCGAAATGGTGACATTTGCGCGATCGGTTTTCTATCGCTCATTTGCACGTCACGTCAATGATATCATGTCACTGTGTGGGACTGTGGGTCAATTAACCTTGTCGGAGTGGGCGACCTGATTCTAGTTTGTGAGCTAGGCAGGCTACTGCCTGGGAAGGTCTCCCACTCAGAAGTACGAGATGGGGAGGGAGTAGGTTGACCTCAGGTCTCCCCACTGGAAGCCCGAGGGAGCAGGGGAATCTATCAAATAGAGCACCTATAACTTTGTACAGTACTAATGCAATTAGTAAAATCAGTCACACTACGAAATGCTACCAAATTAACCACAATTCATTCATAATACTGTGAATATATAGTTTCACAGACATATTGCTTTTTCTGGTTTGTGCCGAAATCGTTCAGAATAATATAAAACCAGTCTGCACACCACCAAGGTGAATTGGTTTAGTCTTGGGAGGGAGCCATACAAGCTAGAACCGCCACTGATTGTGAGTAACCTAAATTATGTTCCTCTAAATCCGCCTTCTACAGAGTTTATAGAAACTGTCATCTCCTACCATTCTGATAGTTTGGAGACTTACAGAAAACATGGTTGTAACGTTATTAATTTATTTGTTATTCCATTGGTTACCTTGAGACTGATGCCCCGGTGGCAGAGTGGCCCACACATTGAATATGGCACTTTTAAATGTTAGAGCAATCACTAGAAACCATTCTTGTGAATGACCCCATTACTGAGTGCAAAGTTCATTGCATGTTTCTCACTGAAACATATGTGTCTTCAGATTGTAGTGCCGCCCTTATTGAAGCCTCCCCCGGACTACAGCTTTTCATACTCGGAAAAGGGAAAAAGCCTCTATTTTTACTAATGCTCTCAGCTGTAAGGACATTTAGTTTGGCGACTGAGTCTTTTGAGTATCATGCCGGCTGAATGCATGATGCGGGATGGGAGCCTGCCGAGCCAACCGAGGAAAGAAAACCTCTCGAGCCAGCTAAGGCGTGGAAGCCCGACGAGCCAGCCGAGGCACCCCCGGTTCCTTCAGCAGCTGCACCCGACGTCACCAAACAAAAACAAAAAAACGCTGGGAGAAGAGAAGCAAGTACAGAGAGTGAACATTTAATAAATAATGGACACAAAACAAAACACGGACAGCATCTGGACAGGGAAACAAAACAACATTAATGCTGACACGGGGATCAAGCTGAGGAACGGACAGATAGAGGGGGCAATCAACAAAGTGAAGGAGTCCAGGTGAGTCCAATGAAGCACTGATGCGCGTAATGATGGGAAGCCTGGCAAGAGGGGGAGCGGGGACAGGCATGACACTGATGAACATTGCCAAGGTGCAGCTGTTTCTCTCAGGCTGATACAGAGAGACTCATCTATTCCTTTATCACAAGTAGGCTTGACTATTGTAATGCTCTCCTGTCTGGGTGCCTATGAGTTTTAAAATTCATTCTAAGATTATTGTATTGGTTTTGAAATCAATCCACGATTGTGCACCCCAATACATTCCAGTTATGTACCCAGTAGGTCCTCCATGTCCTCTGGCACTGGCCTTTTTACTATCCCAAAGCCTAGGACCAAAAGGCATAGAGAGGCAGCCTTTAGTTACTATGCCCCCAGCCTCTGGAATAGCCTGCCAGACAACCTGAGGGGGCTGAAACTGTGAACATATTTAAAGTGGATCTTAAAACATATTTTGCCTCTGCTTTTCATCATTTCGTTTTTGTTATTCTTTAGTTTATCCTCTTGTGTAGTAAATATTACATTTTTTTTTTTTTTTGTGAAGCACATTGTGCTGCATCCATGTCTGAAATGTGTTTTATAAATAAAGATTGATTTGATTAGATTAACGTTTGTTGCGATTTTGGGATTTAATTACACTTTCGGACTTTCATAGAAATGTACCAGTCAAATGCTTGGACACACCTACTCATTCAAGGGTTTCTTTATTTTTACTATTTTCTACATTGTAGAATAACAGTGAAGATATCAAAACTATGAAATAACATATGGAATCATGCAGTAACCAAAAAAGTGTTAAATAAGATTCTTCAAAGTAGCCACCCTTTGCCTTCATGACAGCTTTGCACACTCTTGGCATTCTCTCAACCAGCTTCATGGGGTAGTCACCTGGAATGCATTACACTCTTCTGATGTAAAGGACCAAATCAAGAGATGAAAAGAGAGGTAGTGAAGTAGCTCTGGTCCAGGGTGTTACGTGTGGCTTGATGATTCTGAGCTTTCCTCAAGCATCAGCAAACCGCACGTAACACCATGGACCAGAGCTAGTAGTGAAGCAGCACTGATGGTAGAGGTGGGACTGAAGGCTAAACTCCTCTTGGTAAGCCGTCTCAGGGGCACATTGAGAGGCACTGGTGCTCTGGCGTAGAACGTCCGGGGCATGGAATGTCTGGAGGTCGAAACTCGGGTAGTCTTCATAGTGTTCACGGTAAGGCCCCGGAGAGTAATCCAAGGATGCAAACCTCACTCTTCGGGGTAAAAACAGATGTTACAGAATAGAATAAGTAACGGAGTTCAGTGTTTTGAATAAGACACCTCTCAAGTTGCTTTACATAGAACCATATACACTGCCTTCAGATAGGATTCACACCCCTTGACTTTATCACACAAATGTGTTACAGCCTGAATTTAAAATGGATTAAATTGATATTATACTCGTGTTTGTAAATTCAATCTGGAGTGCCAGAGTGCGCTCCGGACTTAGCGTTTTTCTCTCGGAGCGTTCAGAGCGCACACTGGACGCTCTGGCTGAGGAGTAGAGTTGGTCCAAGCGTTCTGACCACACAACGGTAGTCAAGCACCCAAGCTAACTGGCTAACGTTGGCTACCTTGGTAGCTACTTCCAGACACAAATGAGAGAACACCTCACTCTGACCATTTTACTTGCCCTAACAGAGCTGGTTAGGCTGGTTTCATTTTATCCAGAGCGTTGGTGACCAATTGTGCTGCTGGCAATAATTTAATTACGCTTTTTTGCCGACGTTTACTAACAAAGGCCATATTCAACGGGTGTTGAGCCTTGGTAAATTAATCAGTTATTCTGCACTTGTAATTAACATGAGGGGAGACCGAGCTGGTATCAAGCGCAGGGAGCAGCAGGTGTTTATTGCAAAGGACCACAGGAGGAGGCAGGTAGCTGGGTCCAGGGGCAGGCAGAAGGTCATGCACAGGGGGTCCAAAAGAGCTTTGAAAGACGTGTCACAAAACAACACCTCACAATGATGGGGTGCAAAGAACTGAACTAAATAGTGTGTGATAATGACATACAGCTGTGTGAACAGGTGATCAGAATTCAGGTGATTGGGATCTGGAGAGTAAGCTAGGGGGATCTACGTGTTTGAGGGTGTGAGTTGGAAGCAGACTTTACAGCACTGGTACACTCAGACAAGAGTCCTCTGAAAGCAGAGAACAGTAGATAGCCAGAGTGAATTTACCAACGCACCGTTTGTGTCACTGGCCTACACACAATACCCCATAATGTCAAAGTGGAATCATGTTTTTCAAATGTTTTACAAATTAGTAAAAAATGAAAGGCCGAAAAGTCTTGAGTCAATAAGTATTCAACCCTTTTGTAATGACAAGCCTAAAAAAGTTCAGGAGTAAAAATGTGCTTAACAAGTCACATAAGTTGCATGGACTCAATGTGTGCAATAATAGTGTTTGGCATTATTTTTGAATGACTACCTCATCTCTGTACCCCACATACAATTATCTATAAGGTCCCTCAGTCGATCAGTGAATTTCAAACAGATTCAACCACAAAGACCAAGGAGGTTTTCCAATGCCTCGCAAAGGGCACCTATTGGTAGATGGGTAAAACAAAAAAACAGACATATATCCCTTTGAGCATGGTGAAGTTATTTATTACATTTTGGATGGTGCATCAATACACCCAGTCACTACAACTAGTCAGTTGCCGGAGAGGAAGGACACTGCTCAGGGATTTCACCATGAGGCCAATGCTGATTTTAAAACAGTTACTGAGCTTAATGGCTGTGATAGGAGAAAACAGAGGATGGATCAACAACAGTGTAGTTACTCCACAATACTAACCTAAATGACAGAGTGAAAGGGAAGCCTGTACAGAATACAAATATTCCAAAACATCCATCCTGTTGTCACACTGGGTGGCCTGAGGAATCAGGAGAGGTGGAGTCAGGCGCAGGAGACAGATGATTCCGGGAATAAACTTTTAATAAATATTCACACGGAAAAATGAAAAGAACGATAACCAGGGACGCAGCCCAAATACAATACTTCGTAACCCCAAGAGGGACAAACACAGATCCTCATAACCAACATACAACCCTGACAACAAACAATCCCGCACAAACCACAAACCTAACTAGCTAGCCTAAATACCCCTCCCCACTAACAACTAATACAAAACAGGTGCGTAACTAACCTAGGCCTAACTAACAGAACGTGAAACATAGATCAGTGGCAGCTAGTAGGCCGGCGACGACGACCGCCGAGCGCCGTCCGGGCGAAGAGGGGCGCCACCTTCCGTAGGTGTCGTGACACCTGTTTGCAATAAGGCACTATAAAACTGAAAAAACAATGGCAAAGAAATTCAATTATTGTCCTGAATACAAAGCGTTATGTTTGGGGCAAATCCAACACATCACTGAGAACCACTCTTCAAGGACTTGGAGTATTTTAGGATAAAAAGAAAAGGAATAGAGCTAAGCACAGGCAAAATCCTAGAGGAAAACCTGGTTCAGTCTGCTTTCCAACAGACACATTCACCTTTCAGCAGGACAATAACCTGAAACATAAAGCCAAATATACACTGGAGTTGCTTACCAAGACAACATTAAATGTTCCTGAGTGGCCTAGTTACAGTTTTGACCTAAATAGGCTTGAAAATCTATGGCGAGACGTGAAATGGCTGTCTAGCAATGATCAACAACCAACTTGACAGTGCTTGAAGGATCTTTATTGTACAATCCAGGTGTGTAAAACTCTTAGAGACATACCCAGAAAAGCTCACAGCTGTACTTGCTGCCAAAGGTGATTCTACTTATGGAAATTAAATATTTCTGTATTTCATTTTCAATATATTTGCTTAAAAAACGACATGTTTTCAATTTGTCATTGTGTATAGATGGGTGAGAAAAAAAGATCTGTAATCCATTTTGAATTTGGGCTGTAACACCACAAAACATGGAATAAGTCAAGGGTATGAATACTTTCTGAAGGCACTGTAGAGCATATACATTCAAGTTGCTAGCCACAGTATATACTGTACGTAGTAGGCTATATTACTTGTACAGTTTATTATGTAGATACACAGTCGAGAACAAATCTCTACATATGAACACACAAATTAACACAATAGAACCCTTCAGTCCAAAATGATACAGTGTCTGGATTTCAATCAAATATTTACTGGAAATCTTTACACAGTGTCTTTGGTTATAAACCTAACCCCGAGCCCACACACTTGTTATTCTGAAAAGTGATGAACGCATATCTACGTGGAGAGTCTACCTGGTCGTAGGCTAGTTATAGATGTTCCTAGAGTACCACTACCCAATAACAGTCCGAGTTAATGGTCGTGTCCAAAATGGCACCCATTTCCCTTGTTGGGCCCTTGTCAAAAGTAGTGCACTATGTAGGGAATAGGGTGCCATTTGGGCCGTAACCCCATGCAACCATGGGAAAAGAGCTACTGCATAAATACTGCAGAGTGATTTTAATTTGAGTCCAGTGTCTTGGTACCTGTGATCCTGAGAGTGAACGACGTGGATTCTACCCAGCTGACCAGGGTACAGACCTCGCACATCCTTCCCCTGATGTGGTACTCTGCAATTACAATGAGAAGAGTTCATTTCAGAGTAAGAGTAAAAGTAAGAATAACTAAGAGCAGAGTTAAGGTCAAAGACCATATGCATACATGCACATCGGATGCATAGGCCTACATGTTGCATGTAAGGTAGCAAGTTAAGGTCAATGTCAACATGTGCATATGCACACAACGCCAGATATTCAGCACATGACTCAACAGGGAAGAATCCTCTGAAATGAATACAGTGAGGTAGCTAGCAGTATCAGCACACAGGTGTTTTCAAGTGGACATGACTTCCTCATAACTACAGTATCATAGTGGGAGTTAGTTATTTCTTCCTTCACACACTTCTGTGCAGGTACCCTTATGAACAGCTTTTAAAAAAAGCCTACTTGTTAGAAGTTGTATCAAATATTTAATGTAAATTAAAATGAATGTAAATATTTTTCTATACAATTTGTGGCTGTATTGTTTCTACAACTTATTGCTGCCAGTTGTACAATGTCTTGTTGAAAAACAGTAAAACCATTCTCTCTCACACATCAGTGTTGCTCCAGGATGTCTTTTGAACGAGCCAGAGTCCCACTGCATTGTGTCTACCACCCTCAACCCTGCTATCAAAGAGATGTTGTTGCAGCATAAGGACAGTAGCTATAGCGGTTGATTGTATTCACAAAAATCAGCAACTAGGCATTTTAGAACTTTGGCTAGAACTCTTGAATCAATACAATTCTAAAGACAGTCAATGGAATTTTGAAACCAACAGTAAGAAGTAGATGGTCAAAAAAGTAAAAAATAAAAAATGATCTTCTATATTGACCGGAAAACAAATTCATTATTCCACAACTGTTTTAACATAATCAGAATGAATCTAAATGTATTTGTTCAATACAGGTTAGGTCTCTATCAACTGGTTATGTTTAATAATGGCTAGGCCTATAATCATTTGTATTCCCTCCTATTAATGTAACAGTTCCGTAACCACAGACGCTGGGAGACGGGAAGCAAGTACAGGATGAGGATTTAATAACAAATAGCCATGAAACTAAACAAGATCAACACCAACAGGGAAGTGAAACTGAGAAAGTGACAGATATAGGGGAGGCAATCAATGATGTGATGGAGTCCAGGTGAGTCCGATGAAGCGCTGGTGGGCGTACCGATGGTGACAGGTGTGCGTAATGATGAGCAGCCTGGCGACCTCGAGTGTCAGAGAGAGAGAGAGAGAGAGAGAGAGAGAGAGAGAGAGAGAGAGAGAGAGAGAGAGAGAGAGAGAGAGAGGATGTGCTGCTCAATCTGTGGCCACATCAGAGCCCTCAGTCCTCTCTCTTCATATGGTAATGACTATATCCCAAATGACGTCCTATTCCTTATAAAGTGCTTTTGACCAAGGTCAATAGGGCTCTGGTCAAAAGTAGTGTGTTTATAGGGAATAGGGTGCCATTGGGATGCACATCATACATACTGACTTGGCAGGGGACCCACATTCTGCTTTAGTTACCAGGAGAGAGAAACCCAAACCTTCCATTTCTGCAGCAAACCAATGGCACTCAGCAAACTGACACTGGGAGAAAGGGTCAACTCATTCACCACTTTAATCAAGAGGTTTCACGGAATCCAGTACAACTCGTAACCTACAAGTAATTGGATGAAAACCGATCTAGGCTGGTCTGCATCCAAACTGGCACCCAATTCCCTATATACTGTAGTGCTATATAAAACGATGTATCTGTATTTTTTCATTAGTCCACTGTTAATACAGACCCAAAATATGTTGCATTGTCACCAGTCAAGTTTTCAAGATATTGGACTTTCAAGAAGCAGTGTCACTTGCCATATCCCCATGATGATGTGTTTTGCATCATATGAAAGCAACTTTGAAATCTACATGCAATGAAAAGATCTATATAAAATAAATATATGATTATATGTCTGTATAGGGATCACAGGTTCTGGTCAAAATGTGTGTACCATATGGGAATTGGGTGCCTTTTCAGAAAGACACTTGGCAGCTGTGTTGCATGAAAAAGTTGTATGGTTGACAATCTGAATGGCCACGTTGAGCAAATGAATCAAGTTGTTCAGGGTGACCATGACAACTTGCAGTAATTTAAGCAGGATTGACCATGCCTTCATAACTTCACGCGTTATGGTTAGGGTAGTGTAGTTAGTAGGCTATGGGGTGCTCAGTTGGGGGTGAGCGGGTTCTCTCGTGTTGGATTCCTTCAGTTTTCCTTTAATAACACTAGAGGGTAGTGTTTCTCTTGAAACATCACCTCTGTCTGCTCTGTATAAGTAGCCGACTCTAAAGTCAATACTGTATACTTTTTATTTGGGTGGAGGCACCACACCCTAAGTGCTATCAGTCAGGCCAAATAAAAAAGTTTTGCTTATCTTAAAATGTTGGCAGAATGCAAACACACCCATAGTCCAACATCACTGCTACCCTACATCAGACATGATCAGACAATGGCATATTATTTCCAAACATGGGATGGAGATGGATATAGTTCAAATTGTCAGCAAATACAACAACCTATTTGAATGGATTCGTTGCAGGTTCTTGTGATCTTGCTGTACCAGGAGTTGCATGCGCTCCTTGTCATGCTCCCATGAAGTAAGGCTAGACTGGCATGAGAATCTTTAAACAAAGCCCCCATTCAGATAGTGAAAGATATGACCTGAATAATAGGATTCCAAATTAATTAATTTGAAATAAGAAATCCCTAACGTTTTATCAACAATAATCACAAATTCATCTCACTGGTTTGAACACTGTCGAATGTCTCAATGGCCTACCGGCATTGTCATGACCAAGTGTAAACCTATACTGGATTGCATCTGTTCATACAAACGTACACGCCAAGGGGGAGAGGGACCAACAAAAGCCGGGGACCAACAAAAGCGAATGGATGCGGTGAGGAGAGGGAAGTCGTCCGAAATCTGGCTACATGTGACGTCACGAGATTTCCTTAGACCAAGCGGCAGCTGCTGAAGCTAGTCACAGAGCCGGGAGGACTGTCGCAGCAATTTCTGTCTACAAAGTATTATTTTCGGACATTATAATTGGCCGTAGCATCAGCAGCAATGGATACATCCCGGTTTTTCTTCTATTTTTATCACTGACTGACTGTTCTTTCCAAATATTTTGCTGCGTTGGAAGCACGCAAGCGCTCGAAGGGGGGTGTCCCTAGATATCATTATTCGACTTGCCAGGTAAAATACGTCAATGTAAATGAAAATACTAATTATAAAAAGAAAAGCAGAAAGGGTTTAAGAAGCGCTGGGTTTGGGGTTACATTTTTGGGGGCCTGTGGAAGCATATTTTCAACGTAAAATGGGTGTGAACAACCGTTAGCTTGTAGCGGGCTAGCTAGCATGAATGCACGTCATTTTCAAGTTTGGGATGTGATGCTGCTGGGATGCTGCAACGGGAGGGCTTGGGCATTCTCAAGCGTGAGCTATAATGATGGGGTGGTGTTATTGTCTGGCTTCGGCCCAGTCTTTGCGCCTTAAACAAATATGTTTATTGAAACAAAGCCACATGTTTCTATGATATAAGTTTATATATATATATATATATATATAAACGACAACAACCTAGGAATAAATATAGGGAGTCGTTAAAAAGGTAACACGTCAAAAGGAGACTGTCAGCTAGTTGCTAGCTAACGTTTGCTACGTTCGTTAGCCGCGTTCAGTGGCTAGCTAGCTCGATTTACAATTTCTTCCCCCAATCACTTGACATTTTATCCGTTTGCTGGGCACGTGAACATTGTTTAAAAAATCATCCATACCCATTAATGATTTTGTGCCTCTTGTTATTATTGTATCATTAAGTGTGTAATGTTATATGGCAGGCGGATGTTATTATGTAAGAGCAAATGACACCACACGCCCTTGAAACAAAAGCTGTTGTTTCAATATTTGCTTATTTTTGTATGCGGTGCAAGGCCTAGCCATGTCTTGTACATTGATGGCAGAGACGATTGTTACGGAAAAGGTTTGCACATGTGACCTGTAATGGTTTCTAAAATGGAAAGTCTGGTCATGTCAGCCATTGTTTTTGTTGTCATTGGATTGATTCCATTTATTTTCCATCCCAGAGCCAGGTCTTTCACATCAGTCGGCCGCTTTTGACAGGCGTCCAATCTCTGACAACAAAACACTGTAATGTAAGACAGTTTTCTCCTAGTACGGTAGTAGTGCTTCACTTTGAACAAAAATAAACTCATGGGTTGTCACAGGCAATTTGGCCTCTATTTTGGCACCCTTGTATCACTGGTTACTAGAGATAAGTAAATGGTAATACATTTTTATCTCTCCACGAAGGACATGAATTTAAGCACAGAAGCTGTTCCTGAACTTGAATATGATTGTGTACCCAGATTTAAATCATTTTCTATAGTAGGCCTACATAATGCTTTTGACATACTGGCTGCTTTTCCCATTGATCTCCAATTGGGATTTGGAGTGATTGACTGAGGTCCGTACTAATGTTGTCATCATTGTAGCCAATATACTTAGATGTGACTAAATATACGCAGTGAAAAGTAACTGAAGATCAATGTTTTTAGAGACATCAGACTGGCCAGGTTGGGATTCAAGTTATATACAGTACCAGTCAAAAGTTTGGACATTCCTACTCATTCCAGGGTTTTTCTGTACTATTTTCTACATTGTAGAATAATAGTGAAGACATCAAAACTATGAAATAACACACATGGAATCATGTAGTAACCAAAAAAGTGTTAAACGAATCAAAACATTTTTATATTTGAGGATCTTAAAATAGCTACTCTTTGCACTGATGACAGTTTTGCACACTCTTGGCATTCTCTCAACCAGCTTCATGAGGTAGTCACCTGGAATGCATTTCAATTAACAGGTGTGCCTTGTTAAAAGTTAATTTGTAGAATTTATTTTCTTAATGCGTTTGAGCCAATCAGTGTTGTGACAAGGTAGGGGTGGTAAAAGACCAAGTCCATATTATGGCAAGATCAGCTCAAATAAGCAAAGAGAAACAACAGTCCATCATTACTTGAAGACATGAAGGTCAGTCAATCTGGAAAATTTCAAAAACTTTTAAAGTTTCTTCAAGTGCAGTCGCAGTAACCATCAAGCGCTATGATGAAACTGGCTCTCAAGAGGACCGCCACAGGAAAGGAAGACCCAGGGTTACCTCTGCTGCAGAGGATAAGTTCATTAGAGTTACCAGCCTCAGAAATTGCAGCCCAAATAAATGCTTCACAGAGTTCAAGTATCAGACACATCTCAACATCAACTGTTCAGAGGAGACTGTGTGAATCAGGCCTTCATGGTCAAATTGCTGCACAGAAACCACTACTAAAGGACACCAATAAGAAGAGACTTGCTTGGGCCAAGAAACATGAGCAATGGACATTAGACTGGTGGAAATCTGTCCTTTGGTCTGATGAGACCAAATGTTTGATTTTTGGTTCCAAACGCTGTGTCTTTGTGAGACACAGAGTAGGTGAACAGTTGATCTCTGCATGTGTGGTTCACACCGTGAAGCATGGAGGTGTGCGGGTGCTTTGCTGGTGACACTGTCAATGATTTATTTAGAACACTTAACCAGCATGGCTACCACAGCATTCTGCAGTGATATGCCATCCCATCTGGTTTGCGCTTAGTGGGACTATCAGTTGTTTTTCAACAGGATAATGACCCAAAACACACCTACAGGCTGTGTAAGGGCTATTTGACCAAGAACGAGAGTGATGGAGTGCTGCACTAGATGACCTGGCCTCCACAATCACCTGACCTCAACCCAATTGAGATGGTTTGGGATGAGTTGGACCGCAGAGTGAAGGTAAAGAGGCCAACAAGTGCTCCGTATATGTGGAAACTCCTTCAAGACTGCTAGAAAAGCATTCTAGGTGAAGCTGGTTGAGAGAATGCCAGGAGTGCAAAGCTGTCAAGGCAAAGGGTGGCTACTTTGAAGAATCTCAAATATAAAATATATTTTGATTTGATTAACACTTTTGTGGTTACTACATGATTCCATAGGTGTTATTTTGTAGTTTTGATGTCTTCACTATTAGAAAATAGTATTACAAAAAATTTAAAATAAAACCTTCAATGAGTGTGTCAACTTTTGACTGGTACTGTATATATTTTATTTAACCAGGTACATTGACTGAGAACGCATTATAATTTACAGCAACAACCAGAGGAAAGTGTTCCTCCTACTGGCCCTCCAACACCACTTCCAGCAGCATCTGGCCTCCCATCCAGGGAGCGACTAGAACCAACCCTGCTTAGCATTAGAGGTATGCCAGTAGTGGGATGCAAGAGGGTATGCTGCTGCTAGATCGAGGCTATTTGGTTCTTTCATTGCCATCAAAGCGCATATGTTGCTCAATCGAACAAAGTTTGTGTAGAGTCCTCAAGGCACACGTTATCTAACAGTGTAGTAGATCAAAACATCTAAATTCAAAAGCGGCAAAGTTTTGCGTGGTCCTAATACGCGGCTCTGACCTTGCCACAGTCTCTGACGTTGTTTGTGCATATCCTAATAGACAACTTAGAATAATCCATCGGTAACAGAATAGACACAAGGTGGCCGTAAAGGATGTGTACCTTTTTAAAAGAATCTGGTCAATGGCGCTGTGTAATCAGTTTTTGGCCCGCCAAAGAGCAGAGAGAGAGGGAGGAAAGGGGACAAATCAGCCGGTGGGAGGGGACGGGAAGCGCATTCTGGGTCTTAACAATGACTCCAGTTCTCACGTAAGTGTTTCTAAAGGAACGAGAGGGGGGCGGGGATGTAGTCTGTGTGTGGAGTAATCCATGGACCTTTTTTCCCCCCCCCCTTTCTCTCTCCCCAGCTTCCTTCCAGGCTGTCACCACTGGAGTGCCTTAAGAGAGAGCGAAGGAAGACGTGGAGAGAGAGGCAGTGTGAGAGACGGTTAGGGGAATAAAGACAGAGTGAGAGGAAAACACGAGTGGAGAGGAGGTAGCAGAAAGGAGAAGAGGGAGAGCCAAGGGAGTTGGGAAAAAGATGGAGTAAGGGAGAGGGAGAGACAACACACAGAGAAAGAGTGAGGAGAGTGGTGTGTGTCTGTGAGGAAGAGAAAGAGACAGCAAGGTCAGGACTGCTGAACCCCCCCCCCCCCCCACACCCACCCCCCTTGGGTCTGAGCACTGGGCAGACGGTCAAGGCGACGCCACTATGAGCGACCAAAACGTTGTCAAGGAAGGCTGGGTTCAGAAGAGAGGTGAGTTGATCGATTGATTGATGATCGGTGATGTTTACTGTCTTTGAAAATAAATGTTTTTCTTCACAGTTCACATCAAGAAACAAACACCCCCGGTCCCCACGTACCTGTATATACATAAACATGGAAACCAACAGGGAAGGGAATTAATGGAATATTGTATTATTATAACCAGGGGTTGGAACCAAAATTATTTTCCAATCGTTTCATTCTGAACAGAACCATTAGTTTTTCTGTTCCGACAAGCAAAATAAAGTTCTGAACCATTTCAAACCAAAAAAAGTACTCATTATATCGTTCCTTTTTAAACCTCTGAAAATGTTTTATTTTTTTTACATTTCTTTCAGCATTAAATTACTTCACCAATCAGTGTGGATAGAGCAGGGCGTGAGATGCGACTGAAATTTTTCAGGCAAGAGAAGATGATGGAGGAGGCTTGGCTTGAAGCACTGGGCATCTTGTTATGGCATGCATTATCTGAATTAGGCCCACAGAACTATACCTACAGAGAAGCAGCTTCTATGGAATAACTTTTAATGTCTTTGAACTTTGAGATTTTTGTGGGACCAGAAAAATTCAAAATAAAATAACATTATTAACTGGTTCCCATGATTTTAATATAACGGTTCTGTTCCGGAACAGTTTAGATCACTTTCGTTTAATTTTGTTATTTTCCGGTTTACGGTTCTGTTCCCTGAACCGGTTCCAACCCCTGTTTTATAGCTAGTATGCACAGCATGTGGTATGGAGGATTTTAAGCTATGCTGACTGGTTGAACACGTTTGTGTGTGTGTGGGTGTGTGTGTGTGTGTGTGTGTGTGTGTGTGTGTGTGTGTAGCCTCAGGCTGTGACACTGCCACAGACAAATTTGAGTTCTCGGAGGATGGCTTAACTCCCGAGTTCCTTCCTTTCAGAGCCCGGGAGCCACTGAATTGTTACAGGCACTTTTGCGCTTGTACAAAATCCAGTTACAGTCTTCTAAACACTGAAGGGTAGCTAGTGGTGTAGAGTTAAACTAGTAGCAAACAATCAGTTTTATACTTGTATTAAATTGTTATTACAAAGTTGTTACTGCATTTTTGCACACTGTCACTTGTGGTAAAAAAAGTTAAATAATACCATGTAGGCTATTAGCAAAATGGAGCTCTTCTACAACAAGGTCCACATGGCGATCTTGCAAGTGAACACAAGTATGGACCTTCGTATTAATTAATTATGTATTAACCTTCTTGAACCATGACGAATCCTGCCATGCTGTTAAATGAAAATGCACTTCCTTAAAGCCGTACATAGGGGTATATCCCAGATGACATCTAATTCCCTTTATAATGCACTACTTTTGTCCAGGGCCCATAGCCCTGGCACTATAAAGGGAAGAGTGCCATTTAGGTTGCAGCGAAGGTCTGACCACTGCTACAGCCAGCCAGCCAGTCAGTCAGTAACTATATAAACTGATAGGCTAAGTTTCCAGTATAAACCAATCCCTACTGGACTTGTTGCAGGTGAGTACATAAAGAACTGGAGGCCGCGCTACTTCCTGCTGAAGACAGACGGATCCTTCATCGGCTACAAAGACAAACCCCAGGACGCGGACCTGGCCTATCCCCTCAATAACTTCTCTGTAGCAAGTAGGTTCTCCTCGCCATCATCAGTCCCCATTTTAAACCATTTGTGGGCGGTTTCTCAGACACAGATTAAGCCTAGTCCTGGACTAAAAGCAAGCTCAATGGAGAATCTCAATTGAAAATGATTGAGTCCAGGACTAGGTTTAATCTGTCCCGGGAAACCGCTTCATAGTGTGAGTATATTGTATTACAATATACAGCCTATGGAAAGTATTCAGACCCCTTGACTTTTTCCACATTTTTATTCTAAAATTGATAAAAATATTTTTTTAAATCCTCAGCAATCTACACATGATACCCCATAATGACAAAGTGAAAACAGGTTGTTAAAATCTTTTGCAAATGTATTAAAAATAAAAACAGATGCATAAGTAGTATTCTGACCCTTTGCTATGAGATTCGAAGTTGAGCTCTGTTGCATCCTGTTTCAATTGATCATTCTTGAGATGTTTCTGCAACTTGATTGGAGTCCACCTGTGGTAAATTCAATTGAATGGACATGATTTGGAAAGGCACACACATGTCTATACAAGGTCTCACAGTTGACAGTGCATGTCAGAGCAAAAACCAGGCCATGAGGTCGAAGGAATTGTCTGTAGAACCCCGAGACAGGATTGTGTGGAGGCACAGATCTGAGGACGGGTACCAAAACATTTCTGCAGCATTGAAGGTCCCCAAGAACACAGTGGCCTCCATCATTCTTAAATGGAAGAAGTTTGGAACCATCAAGACTTCCTAGAGCTGGCCGCCCTGCCAAACTGATCAATCAGGGAAGAAGGGCCTTGGTCAGAGAGGTGACCAAGAACCTGATGGTCACTCTGACAGAGCTCTAGAGTTCTTCTGTGGAGATGGGAGAACCTTCCAGAAGGACAACCATCTCTGCAGCACTCCACCAATCAGGCCTTTATGTTAGAGTGGCCAGACGGAAGCCACTCTTCAGTAAACGGCACATGCCAGCCTGCTTGGAGTTTGCCAAAAGGCACCTAAAGACTCGGACCATGAGAAACAAGATTCTCTGGTCTGATGAAACCAAGATTGAACTCTTTGGCCTGAATGCCAAGTGTCACGCCTGGAGGAAACCTGGCACCATCCCTACGGTGAAACGTGGTGGCAACATTATGCTGTGGGGATGGTTTTCAGCAGCAGGGACTGGGAGACTAGTCAGGATCAAAGGAAAGTGAATGGAGCAAAGTACAGAGGTCCTTGATGACAACCTACTCCAGAGCGCTCAGGACCTCAGACTGGGGTGAAGGTTCAACTTGCAACAGGACAACGACCTTAAGCACACAGCCAAGACAACGCTGGAGTGGATTCTGGACAGGTCTCTGAATGTCCTTGAGTGGCCCAGCCAGAGCCTGGACTTGAACCCGATCGAGCATCTCTGGACAGACCTGAAAATAGCTGTGCAGCAACGCTCCCCATCCAACCTGACAGAGCTTGAGAGCATCTGCAAAGAAGAATGGGAGAAGCTCCCCAAATACAGGTGTGCCAAGCTTGTATACCCAAAAAGACTCGATGCTGTAATCGTTGCCAAAGGTGTTTCAATCAAGTATTGAGTAAAGGGTCTGAATACTTATGTAAATGTTATATTTCAGTTTTGTATTTTTAATAAATTAGCAAAAATGTCAACTCTTTTTGCTTTGTTAATATGGGGTATTGTTTGTAGATTGAGGGGGGAAAAAACGATTTAATCAAATTTAGATTAAGGCTGTAACAAGTCAAGTGGTCTGAATACTTTCCTACTACAATTTTCTTAATTTTAAAATATCATTAAAGGTTCCCATGTTAGGCAGTGTGCACTCCCAAGAGCCAATGTGCCTCTGTCAAACGTTCAGAGTTAAAGTAGTGCTACTTGAATATAGTACAACACTATGTTACCACCGTTATCTCCTGAAACGGTAGTGAGTGACAAATGTTTATTCTGTGACACTTTGTCTACCACCATGGTATGAAGGATTTATTCAATCACTCGTTCATCACCCCGCTCATTTTATTTTTACCTTCTTGCTCTCTCCCACCTCCTCTCTCTCCCCCTCTTTCTTCCCTCTCTTTCCTTCCTGACACACCCTCTATTTCTCCCCCCTCCTTTTCCCTCTCCTCAGAATGTCAGCTGATGAAGACGGAGCGGCCGAAGCCCAACACGTTCATCATCCGCTGTTTGCAGTGGACAACGGTTATTGAGAGGACATTCCACGTGGACACGCCCGATGAGAGGTGGGTCACCCTCTCACTCACTCCCTCCGCTCTCTCTCTCTTCCTCTACTACAGCCTTGCCTCCTCATCTCTCGCCTTTAGGGAAAAACGCTATTGAAAATCGAAGAAGAACACCTATACACTGTTTAGATGCTGCTAAAACATGTTAATCTAAACATAAAACTTCCACAGCAGCAGTTGCATGTTTTGACGTAACTAGTTTTAGCAAACCACGGGAGCATCCAGACAGAATGGGGGGTATGTCTCTAGATTTCTCCATGGCATTTGTTTTGTACCCTGCACTTTTTCGAAATATGTGCTTTCCTCAGCACACGTGCACATACACACGCAGTGTATTAAAGTGAGCTGCTGTTGGTTGGTTCCAGGGATGAGTGGGCCGAGGCCATCCAGATGGTGGCCGACTCCCTGGCCAAGCAGGAGGAGGAGGGGATCCTGTGCAGCCCCACGTCGCAGATCGAGAACGAGGTCAACGAGGAGGAGATGGACACCTCCACCAGCCAACACAAACGGAAGGTGAGCCGCCCTGGGGACTGAGCGCAGGTCGTACATTGGTAGATGGGCACATAAAAACCAAGCAAGATTGTTTCTCTCATCTCAATGAAGGCTTCTCCTCTTCTTGTTTATTTTCTTTTGTCCCCTACTTTCCTCTTCTCTCCTCTCTGACAGACAATGAATGACTTTGACTATCTGAAACTACTGGGCAAAGGCACTTTTGGGAAAGTCATTCTGGTGAAGGAGAAAGCGAGTGGAACTTATTATGCCATGAAGATCCTGAAGAAAGAAGTCATCATCGCCAAGGTACTGGCTGGTTTTAAAGCAGTTTCTCTCAACCTTTTTTATTCTAGAGATCAAATCAATCAAATCAAATTTTATGTCACATGTGCCGAATACAACAGTGAAATGCTTACAGTGAAATGCTTACTTACGAGCCCTTAACCAACAATACAGTTTTAAGAAAAATAAGTGTTAAGTAAAAAATAGGTAAGTAAAAAATGTACAATAAAAGTAACAAATAATTAAAGAGCAGCAGTAAAATAACAGTAGCGAGGCTATATACAGGGGGTACCGGTACAGAGTCAATGTGCTGGGGTACAGGTTAGTAGAGGTAATATGTACATCAGCAAACTAGAACTATGTTTTTTCCTGCTTGGAAGTACATTTAAACTAAACTAGCTCTATAGAACTGACTAAATGAGTGTCTGGGACCATCCCACAGACCAGCGGTCGAAACACTGGTGGAAAGAACTGAGCCCTGTTGGAATGGATCCAGATATCACCATTTGGCGCCTTGTACCTTCTACATCCTAACATTCTGTCTTTCTCTCCCGCTCTCTTTCCCTCTCTCTCTACCCCCCTGTTTCTGGATTTTCCTCTCTTTCCTTGTAACGCAGGACGAAGTTGCTCACACCCTCACAGAAAGCAGAGTGTTGAAAAACACCCGGCATCCATTCCTAACCGTGAGTATTGTTTAGCAGAGACTTGAAGGCAAACTTTATACTGTAAGCCTGTATTATTCACTTGGAGGGCATGTCTCAAATGGCACCCATATGGCTCTGGTCAAAAGTAGTGCACTATATAGGGAATAGGGTGCCACTTGGGATGCATCCACAGACTCAGTCAAAAGCAAAGTCTGACTGAATAAACATTTAAGCTGTTCTACTGTTGCACGTGTCATTAGATATGAATTCACGCGATAATTGAATGTCTGTTTGTGTGGATGTAAAGAAACAAAACAACAACGATGGTGCAACTCTTGTTCTTTTTCTCCAGTCTCTAAAGTACTCCTTTCAGACCAAGGACCGGTTGTGCTTCGTCATGGAGTATGTGAACGGAGGAGAGGTAAGAGATGCTACCTGAGATACCTGGGGAAAGATTAGCATGTTTTTTTTTTTTTTACAGACACTAGGTGTGTTGATGAGGATTCCCTGAGACAGGTGCACCTTCCTCTTCCACCATACAGAATTCTTTCCAGGAGCCGAAAAAAAATTATTTCCAGGGACCATCTCAGATTTGGAGTGCTGATCTAGGATCAAGTCCCCCTCCTATTCATTCTGATTTAAATGCAAAACTGATCTTAAATCAGCACTCCTACTCTGAGACAATTTGTGAATACGGGCCCATGACATGTTTTTTAGAGAGCTATTAGTGAACTATACCTTTTTTATGCAGATGTGTAAATACATATTTGAATTTAACAACTTTTTTTTTTGTGTTTATGCCTATCTTTCCCATTTTCCTCGCAGCTGTTTTTCCATTTGTCAAGAGAGCGAGTGTTTTCCGAGGACCGCACGCGGTTCTACGGAGCTGAGATCGTCTCCGCTTTAGACTACCTTCACTCTGCCAAGATAGTGTACCGCGATCTGAAGGTATATTCATTCATGTTAGCCAAGCTGTTGGACAGTCATCTCTATATCTATCATAACACCATGTGTAGACTTCTCTGAGAGGCGAATCCTTACTTCCAATCCTAACTAAGTCCAATGGGAGACTAAGTGAAGATTTTGACTTAAAACATATCAAAAGAGCATGCTGTTGAGGATGGATATATTATAGGGGGGTATATTCAACATATAACATGATATTTATTCTCATTGGCAGCTGGAGAACTTGATGCTGGATAAAGACGGGCACGTCAAGATCACAGACTTCGGCCTCTGCAAAGAGGGCATCACCGACACGGCCACCATGAAGACCTTCTGCGGCACGCCAGAGTACCTGGCTCCAGAGGTCAGAGCTCACACTGATGTACACTACACTACCCAGAATGCCATGTTGTGAGATCTATCCAGGTTTTCTTATGGGAGGAAATATTCTAGGTGTCTAATATACTAACTACATACTAATACTGAGTAAAGCGGAGATCTACTGGCAAGAGACAAAAGTCCTTGCACGGAAAAGAGTGAGGTGTAGAGAAGAACGGTATGAATGCCGTATGCTCCCAGGGGGGCCCCGGTGGCGGACGCCCTATGCTCCCAGGGGGTCCCCATTGGTGGACGCGCTGTGCTCCCAAGGGGGCCAAGAGGATACAGTCAGGTCACATACTAATAAAATAAAATCTAATGTTATTGGTCACGTACACAGTAATACCTAACAATACACAGAAATCCACAAAATAAAAGAAGAAATATCAGAACGAGCAATGTCAGTCCAAAATATATATGTATATGGTGGTGTGTATAGACATTATGGACAATAAATATGCAGTAGTTATATAGGATGAGCCTTGATTAGAATTAGAGGTCGACCAATTATGATTTTTCAAGGCCGATACCGATTATTGGATAACCAAAAAAAGCAGGTGCCGATTTTTTATTTATTTACATTTATTTATTTGTAATAATGACAATTACAACAATACTGAATGAACAATGAACACTTTTATTTTAACTTAATACATAAATAAAATCAATTTAGTCTCAAATAATGAAACGTGTTCAATTTGGTTTAAATAATGCAAAAAAAAACAGTTTGACAAGAAAGTAAAAGTGCAATATGTGCCATGTAAAAAAAGCTAACGTTTAAGTTACTTGCTCAAAACATGAGAACATATGTTAAAAGGTTGTAGTGCAGAATGCAGAGCTTGTCTGCATGGTCCCCTGTCAGTCTGCTCCTCCGCTTCTCATAAATGATCCCCACCTCACTGAACACTCTCTAGCTTGGGACCGAAGAAGGTGGAGGACAGAGAAACTTTTTTGCCAGTGGAGCGAGTGATTGAAGTCTGTCCTCATTCTGCTTCCACCACTCCAAAGGCAAGCCAGTCTTTCTGTCAATGACAGGCTCTGTGAGGTAACACTCAATTTCAAAACTTCACCCCAGCCCTCTTAGCTTCTGAGGATTCTACTGTAGAGGCTGTCCATCAGACTGGGTGGCTGATCTACCCAGAATCGTTTCCTTTTTGCACCTGGATCTGGGTCCTCCTCTTCACTCGTCCCATCTGCTGTGGCTCTGGGATTTGGTTTCCTTAGTAGGTCAGACTCCTCCTTCAGCCACTCTTTTTCTTTCTCTAGTGCTATCCCTGAGGTGAAGGCATAGCTCTTGTAATGTGGATCCTTTTTTTTTGTGTTTTTTTTGTGACAGTGTTTTCAATGGGATTTCTATGTGGATCTAGATTTCTAAGGCACTTGCTTGCAGTTCCTATCGCTTCCACTGGATGTCAACAGTCTTTAGAAATTGGTTGATGTTTTTCTTTTGAGTAATGAAGAAGTATGGCTGTTCAGAACGAGGGTCGAATCTAGTGTACTGTTGTGGTTGGGGCGTGCGACCTGAAAGCTCGCTCCACTTTGTTTTCGTCCGGTATTGAACACAGTTTATCCCGTCTTAAATTTGATTGATTATTTATGTAAAAGAATACCTACATTTGTATTAGGAAAGTTGTTTGAAATGTTTGGATCAAGATTACAGGTAACCTATTAGATATTTTGTAGTCATGTTGCGCGAGTTAGAACCGGTGTTTTTCTGAATCAAAGGCGCCAAATAAATGGACATTTTGTAGATAACGACGGAATTTATGGGACATATTGGAGTGCCAACAGAAGAAGATCTTCAAAGGTAAGGCATGAATTATATCGTTATTTCTGAGTTTTGTGTCGCGCCTGGCGGGTTGAATTATGATTGTCATGTGTTTGTTTGATGGGGTGCTGTCCTCAGATAATAACATGGTTTGCTTTCGCCGTAAAGCCTTTTTGAAATCTGCCACGGTGGCTAGATTAACAAGAAGTTAGGCTTTAATTTGGTGTATTGCACTTGTGAATGTATGAAAGTTAAATATTTCAACAACAAAAAAATGAATTTGGCGCTCTGCCATTTCACCGGATGTTATGGAAACGTTCCGCTAGCGGAACCCCTACCCGTAAATTAAGGTGATTCCACAGGTTGGTGGTATTTTTTGATTTAGCCGTTGCTGACCCCATGCTTACATCGTCATCACAAATAAGACACCTTGCTTTCCCTGGTACCAATTCAATGTAATAGTCCCACACTGGTGCTCTGCTTTTCTCTGCCATCTGTAAAATTAATATAATCATGTACACACATACCCACAGAGCTCTCTGAAGTGACAATGATACTGGAGTCTGCTTAGGAGACACAAATACTCTCAACTGTTTGAATAATAAAAATAGAGTTTAAGTTACCTGTGATGAATGTTGAAAGCCAAAAACTGTCATTTCTAGATGCAGGAAATCCTGTTTTAATAATGGACATGGTAAGAATTGACTACCAAAGTGTGAGTCATAATCCCCATGACACCTTCCAGCAAAATCTGAAAAGCGGTTCCTTCCTTCATTTATTCCATAGGATATTTTTAGATTGACTTCAAATAAGGTCTGTGTTTCGTGTAGGCTTACACCACCTTGCCAATTTGATAACTGTGTAGATATCCATAGGACAAGGTAACTCTGATCAATATTGGATAAATAAACTCAGCAAAAAAAGAAACGTCCTCTCACTGTCAACTCCATCTATTTTCAGCAAACTTAACATGTGTAAATATTTGTATGAACATAACAAGATTCAACAACTGAGACAAACTGCACAAGTTCCACAGACATGTGACAAACAGAAATTGAATGTGTCCCTGAACAAAGGGTGGGTCAAAATCAAAAGTAACAGTCAGTATATGGTGTGGCCACCAGCTGCATTAAGTAATGCAGTGCATCTCCTCATGGACTGCACCAGATTTGCCAGTTCTTGCTGTGAGATGTTACCCCACTCTTCCACCAAGGCACCTGCAAGTTCCCGGACATTTCTGGGGAGAATGGCTCTAGCTCTCACCCTCCGATCCAACAGGTCCCAGACGTGGTCAATGGGATTGAGATCCGGGCTCTTCGGTGGCCATGGCAGAACACTGACATTCCTGTCTTGCAGGAAATCACGCACAGAACGAGCAGTATGGCTGGTGGAATTGTCATGCTGGAGGGTCATGTCAGGATGAGCCTGCAGGAAGGGTACCACATGATGGAGGATGTCTTCCCTGTAACGCAAAGCGTTGAGATTGCCTGCAATGACAACAAGCTCAGTCCGATGATGCTGTGACATACCATGACGGACCCTCCACCTCCAAATCGATCCCACGCCAGAGTACAGGCCTCGGTATAACGCTCATTCCTTCGACGATAAACACGAATCCGACCATCTCCCCTGGTGAGACAAAACCGCGACTCGTCAGTGAAGAGCACTTTTTGCCAGTCCTGTCTGGTCCAGCGACGGTGGGTTTGTGCCCATAGGCGACATTGTTGCCGGTGATGTCTGGTGAGGACCTGCCTTACAACAGGCCTACAAGCTCTCAGTCCAGCCTCTCTCAGCCTATTGCGGACAGTCTGAGCACTGATGGAGGGATTATGTGTTCCTGGTGTAACTCGGGTAGTTGTTACCATCCTGTACTTGTCCCGCAGGTGTGATGTTTGGCTGTACCGATCCTGTGCACGTGTTACACGTGGTCTGCCACTGCGAGGACAATCAGCTGTAGCACTGTCTTAGGCGTCTCACAGTACGGACATTGCAATTTATTGCCCTGGTCACATCTGCAGTCCTCATGCCTCCTTGCAGCATGCCTAAGGCGCGTTCAAGCAGATGAGCAGGGACCCTGGGCATCTTTCTTTTGGTGTTTTTCAGAGTCAGTAGAAAGACCTCTTTAGTGTCCTACGTTTTCATAACTGTGAACTTAATTGCCTACCGTATAGAAGCTGTTAGGGTCTTAACGACCGTTCCACAGGTGCATGTTCATTAATTGTTTATGGTTCATTGAACAAGCATGGGAAACAGTGTTTAAACCCTTTACGATGAAGATCTGTGAAGTTATTTGGATTTTTACGCATTATCTTTGAAAGACAGGGTCCTGAAAAAACAATGTTTATTTTTTTGCTAAGTTTATTTATGAAAATATGTTGACAAACGGTACCTTATTATAGTGAGATTTACACGAGTATGAAAACATCGAGGCGGTTTAAGCCTGCACGAAACACAGACCTTATTTGAAGTAGATCAAGACATTCTCTATGGAAGACATGAAAGGTAAAATAACGAAGGAACCCCTTTCAAGTTCAGCCGCAAGTTATTATAGGAATTATGACGCGTCGACTATTTCTGTCTCTACCATTTGTATTTCATATACCTTTGACTATTGGATGTTCTTATAGGCACTATAGTATTGCCAGCCTAATCTCAGGAGTCATAAACAGCGCTGTGCTTCAAGCATTGCGAAGAGCTGCTGGCAAACGCAGGAAAGTGCTGTTTGATTGAATGCTTACGAGCCTGCTGCTGCCTACCACCGCTCAGTCATACTGCTCTAACAAATATCAAATCATAGACTTAATTGTAATATAATAAACACACAGAAATATGAGCCTAATGTCATTAATACGGTCAAATCTGGAAACTTTCATTTCAAAAACAAAATGTTTCTTTCAGTGAAATACGGAACCGTTCCATATTTTAACGAACGGGTGGCAAGTCTAAATATTGCTGTTACATTGCACAACCTTCAATGTTATGTCATAATTATGTACAATTCTGGCAAATTAGTTCGCAACAAGCCAGGCGGCCCAAACTGTTGCATATACCCTGGCTCTGCGTGCAATGAACGCAAGAGAAGTGACAGAATTTCCCTAGTTAATATTGCCTGCTAACATGAATTTCTTTGAACTAAATATGCAGGTTTAAAGAAATATACTTCTGCGTATTGATTTTAAGAAAGGCATTGATGTTTATAGTTAGGTACATTTGTGCAACGGTTGTGCTTTTGTTAAATCATCACCCGTTTGGCGAAGTAGGCTGTGATTCGATGATAAATTAACAGGTACCGCATTGATTATATGCAACGCTGGACAAGCTTGTTAACCTAGTAATATCATTAACCATGTGTACTTAACTAGTGATTATGTTAAGATTGATTGTTTTTTATAAGATAAGTTTAATGCCAGCTAGCAACTTACCTTGGCTCCTTGCTGCACTCGCGTAACAGGTGGTCAGCCTGCCACACAGTTTCCTCGTGGAATGCAATGTAATCGGCACCCAAAAAAACGAAACTTGAAATCGGCCTTAATTAATCGGCCATGCCGATTTTAATCGGTCGAACTAGAATACAGTATATACATATGAAGTGGGTAAAACATACTGTATTATGTCATGATGTCCCTATGCTAGGTGCTGGAGGACAATGACTACGGCCGGGCGGTGGACTGGTGGGGTCTGGGCGTGGTCATGTATGAGATGATGTGCGGCCGGCTGCCCTTCTACAACCAGGACCACGAGAAGCTGTTTGAGCTGATCCTCATGGAGGAGATCAAGTTTCCACGCACGCTCTCCTCCGACTCCAAGTCCCTGCTCTCTGGCCTGCTCATCAAGGACCCCAACAAACGGTACAGAGAGATAGAAACAGACGCTCGGGCACACACACAGACAGACATGCATGCATTGAAGCAAGAGAGATGTACACAGACAGACGAACGAACGAACACACACACACACACACACACACACACACCAAGACTCCAGTGGGGGATTATACGAAGCTGGATCAATGATCAGCCAACAAACTCTGTCAAATAGTTTTGACAGAACACATTTCCTACTTTGTAACAGATCAACATGAAGTGGATTATTGACTCATGCTAATCAGCTAACCAGCCCTCAACTGTAACTTCCCATAATTTAGTCTTTTTTTGTACAGGAGTTGCTGGCTCACTCATTGATCCTGCTTCATGAAATACTAGCTCATCGCAATTTTTCATTTGTTTATTGCTCTGCTACAAAGCCGTTTTGTCACTAAAAGCTTGAGGCAGCCAGGTTAGTGGTAAACCCAAGGGAGAATGTTCTCTCATTCACCCCTTGATGTTATTCCAGGATTTGCACCTAGCTCATGTTGTCTTGTTTCTCGACAGGCTTTCTAGAAAGTGTTCACATCTGTACTTTTCTCTATTTCCGACAGACTCGGTGGCGGTCCAGACGATGCGAAGGAGATAATGCGCCACAGTTTCTTTGTGGCTGTAGACTGGCAAGACGTCTACGACAAAAAGGTGAGTCTCCTCTTGTTCTACACCTGATCACGTACGTGTACGATTTCATTAAACCAGTTCTGTGCCCTCCCATCGACTTCTGAACAAATTCGGAATATTCCACGCAGGTGAAAATGACTAGCATTTTTCCAGTCAAATATGCAAATATTGACGTCACACACAAGCCAGGGACATCAGTGTGTCACATGTCAATGTGGTCCTGTGTGGCTCAGTTGATAAAGCATGATGTCAAGATCTTGGGTTTGACTCCTGCTAAGGCCACCGATACAAAAATGTATGCACAAAGTACTGTAAGTGAGTGGCTTTGGATAAAAGCGTCTGCTAAATGGCAATTATATATTACATGTGACAACGGTGTCCCCTCCCTCTCCCCTACAGTTGGTCCCCCCCTTCATGCCACAAGTCTCGTCAGAGACAGACACCCGGTATTTCGATGAGGAGTTCACGGCACAGACGATCACCATCACTCCCCCGGAAAAATGTAAGTGTCCATCGGATCCCTCTGCACGGTTCGGCCCACTTCTTTGGAATAGGGGTTTCCTGCCATAGACTCTGCCATAGGATGATTAGTCTGTTGAATTGTTGGGGGTGTTGTGCTGTGGTACTGGCCTTTATTTAGTGATTATTCTAAGGTAACACTGTTACTCAAGTGCCCCTAAGTTTTTTACATTTCTTTTTTATTTCACCTTTATTTAACCAGGTAGGCTAGTTGAGAACAAGTTCTCATTTACAGCTGTGACCTGGCCAAGATAAAGCAAAGCGTTTCGACACATACAACAACACAAGAGTTACACATGGAATAAACAAACATACAGTCAATAATACAGTAGAAAAAAGCATATATACAGTGTGTGCAAATGAGGTAGGGTAAGGGAGGTAAGGCAATAAATAGGCCATGGTGGCGAAGTAATTACAATATAGCAATTAAACACTGGAATGGTATATGTGCAGAAGATGAATGTGCAAGTAGAGATACTGGGGTGCAAAGGCGCAAGATAAATAAATACAGTAGGGGGGTGAGGTTGTTGGATGGGCTATTTACAGATGCCTTTGGGGGTGACCAGTGAGATATACCTACTGGAGCGCGTGCTACGGGTGGGTGCTGCTATGGTGACCAGTGAGCTAAGGCGGGGCTTTACCTAGCAGAGACTTGTAGATGACCTGGAGCCAGTGGGTTTGGCGACGATTATGAAGCTAGGGCCAGCCAATGAGAGCGTACAGGTCGCAGTGGTGGGTAGTATATGGTGCTTTGGTGACAAAACGGATGGCACTGTGATAGACCGCATCCAATTTGTTGAGTAGAGTGTTGGAGGCTATTTTGTAAATGACATCGTCGAGGATCGGTAGGATGGTCAGTGTAACGAGGGTATTTTTGGCGGCATGAGTGAAGGATGCTTTGTTACGAAATAGGAAGCTGATTCTAGATTTCATTTTGGATTGGAGATGCTTAATGTGAGTCTGGAAGGAGAGATTACAGTCTAACCAGACACCTAGGTATTTGTAGTTGTCCACATATTCTAAGTCAGAACCGTCCAGAGTAGAGGTCGGCCGATTATGATTTTTCAACGCCGATACCGATTATTGGCGGGCCGAAAAAGCCGATACCGATTAATCGGACGATTTAAAAGAAAATATATACTTTTTATTTTTTATGTAACTTATTTGTATTATTATTTGTATTTTATATTATTTGTATTATTTATATATATATATATATCTCTAATATAATCATTTTTATTTATTTTTTATTTATTTGTAATAATGACAATTACATCAATACTGAATGAACACTTATTTTAACTTAATATAATACATCAATAAAATCTATTTAGCCTCAAATAAATAATGAAACATGTTCAATTTGGTTTAAATAAAGTGTTGGAGAAGAAAGTAAAAGTGCAATATATGCCATGTAAAAAAGCTAACGTTTAAGTTCCTTGCTCAGAACATATGAAAGCTGGTGGTTCCTTTTAACATGAGTCTTCAATATTCCCAGGTAAGAAGTTTTAGGTTGTAGTTATTATAGGAATTATAGGACTATTTCTCTCTATACGATTTGTATTTCATATACCTTTGACTATTGGATATTCTTATAGGCACTTTAGTATTGCCAGTGTAACAGTATAGCTTCCGTCCCTCTCCTCGCTCCTACCTGGGCTCGAACCAGGAACACATCGACAACAGCCACCTCGAAGCAGCGTTACCCATGTAGAGCAAGGGGGAAAACTACTCCAAGTCTCAGAGCGAGTGACGTTGAAACACCATTAGCGTGCACCAGGCTAACTAGCTAGCCATTTCACATCGGTTACACCACCCTAATCTTGGGAGTTGACAGGCTTGAAGTCATAAACAGCGCAATGCATTGCGAAGGGCTGCTGGCAAACGCACGAAAGTGCTGTTTGAATGAACGCTTACGAGCCTGCTGCTGCCTACCATCGCTCAGTCAGACTGCTCTATCAAATCATAGACTTAATTATAATATAACACACAGAAATACGAGCCTTAGGTCATTAATATGGTTGAATCCGGAAACTATCATCTCGAAAACAAAACGTTTTTCCTGTCAGTGAAATACGGAACCGTTCCGTTTTTTATCTAACGGGTGGCATCCCTAAGTGTAAATATTCCTGTTACATTGCACAACCTTCAATGTTATGTCATAATTACGTAAAATTCTGGCAAATTAGTTCACAATGAGCCAGGCGGCCCAAACTGCTGCATATACTCTGTTGCAAGAGAAGTGACACATTTTCCGACCGGTTGAAGAGCATGCATTTCGTTTTACTAGCATTTAAGAGCAGTTGGAGGCCACGGAAGGAGAGTTGTATGGCATTGAAGCTCGTCTGGAGGTTAGTTAACACAATGTCCAAAGAAGGGCCAGAGGTATACAGAATGGTGTCGTCTACGTAGAGGTGGATCAGAGAATCACCAGCAGCAAGAGCGACATCATTGATGTATACAGAGAAGAGAGTCGGCCTGAGAATTGAACCCTATGGCACCCCCATAAAGACTGCCAGAGGTCCGGACAACAAGCCCTCGGATTTGACACATTTGAGAAGTAGTTGGTGAACCAGGCAAGGCAATCATTTGAGAAACCAAGGCTGTTGAGTCTGCTGATAAGAATGTAGTGATTGACAGAGTCGAAAGCCTTGGCCAGGTCGATGAATACAGCTGCACGGTTTTGTCTTATCGATGGTAGTTATGATATCATTTAGGACCTTGAGCGTGGCTGAGGTGCACCCATGACCAGCTCTGAAACCAGATTGCATAGCGGAGAAGGTATGGTGGGATTCGAAATGGTCGGTGATCTGTTTGTTAACTTGGCTTTTGAAGACCTTAGAAAGGCAGGGTAGGATAAATATAGGTCTGTAGCAGTTTGGGTCTAGAGTGTCTCCCCCTTTGAAGAGGGGGATGACCGCAGCAGCTTTCCAATCTTTGAGAATCTCAGATGATACGAGAGAGGTTGAACAGGCTAGTAATAGGGGTTGCAACAATTTCGGCGGATAATTTTAGAAAGAGAGGGTCCAGATTGTCTAGCCCGGCTGATTTGGAGGGGTCCAGATTTTGCAGCTCTTTCAGAACATCAGCTATCTGGATTTGGGTGAAGGAGAAATGGGGGAGGCTTGGGCGAGTTGCTGTGGGGGGTGCAGGGCTGTTGACCGGAGTAGGGGTAGCCAGGTGGAAAGCATGGCCAGCCGTAGAAAAATGCTTATTGAAATTCTTAATTATAGTGGATTTATCGGTGGTGACAGTGTTTCCTAGCCTCAGTGCAGTGGGCAGCTGGGAGGAGGTGCTGTTATTCTCCATGGACTTTAGTGTCCCAAAACTTTTTGGAATTAGTGCTACAGGAAGCAAATTTCTGTTAGGAAAGCTAAGGCTAGCTTTTTCAAACTGCCTGTGTATATTGGTTCCTAACTTCCCTGAAAAGTTGCATATCACGGGGGATATTCGATGCTAATGCAGTACGCCACAGGATGTTTTTGTGCTGGTCAAGGGCAGTCAGGTCTGGAGAGAACCATGGGCTATATCTGTTCCTGGTTCTACATTTTTTGAATGGGGCATGCTTATTTAGGATGGTGAGGAAGGCACTTTTAAAGAATAAACAGGCATCCTCTACTGACGGGATGAGGTCAATATCCTTCTAGGATACCCGGGCCAGGTCGATTATAAAGGCCTGCTCGCTGAATTGTTTAGGGAGCGTTTGACAGGGATGAGGGGTGGTCGTTTGACCGCAGACCCATTACGGATGCAGGCAATGAGGCAGTGATCGCTGAGATCTTGGTTGAAAACAGCAGAGGTGTATTTGGAGGGCAAGTTGGTTAGGATGATATCTGTGAGGGTGCCAGTGTTCACGGATTTGGGGTTGTACCTGGTGGGTTCATTGATAATTTGTGTGAGATTGAGGGCATCAAGCTTAGATTGTAGGATGGCCAGGGTGTTAAGCATGTCCCAGTTTAGGTCACCTAGCAGCACGAGCTCTGAAGATAGATGGGGGGCAATCAATTCACAGCTGGGGGTAGAGGGTGGTCTATAGTAAGTGGCAACGGTGAGAGACTTAAGTAATGACACTTAACTCATGCAGGTTATAACACCCTTATAATTCATTAAGTTTGTTATTGAGCCCAGACTTACCTGTCTTTCTCCCTCTCCTCTCTCGCTGTCTCTTTCTACAGACGATGAAGATGGGATGGGCGAGGGTGACAGCGAACGGAGGCCTCATTTCCCACAATTCTCGTATTCGGCCAGTGGACGAGAGTGAAGGTCATTGCCAGCCAGCCAGCCAGTATTGCCCCCCCCCCTGTCGTGCGGCCGTTTCGAGGAAAACACGTAGCCATTTTAGGAAAAGTCTCCCCTCTTTTCTCCTTCTTTGTATTCGAGTGCAGACTGGGAGAAGTTGTCTTTTTAGGGACTATAAAAGGGGTTTTGCACAGTGGGATAGACTCAAGCTGGTCTCTCCACACAGAAAACGTATCTTACATTTTCAACGCTATATACTGCAGAAGGCAATGTTTTTGTTATTTATTTTTATCCGTCAATATTAGGTTGTCGACCTGTTAAGTTCTTTGTCTTTTTTTTATTTTTAACTTTTTTGCACTTGGTTTGGAAGAGCCGTTCTAGGGAACAAAACCAAAAATGTTGCCTTATGTGTGCAGATGTTTCGTATCATACAGACAGGGTTTAGGTCGGGGGGGCTCGTGGTTCATTCAAACAATTATTTTTCTCATATACAATGCCATGGTGGTGCACATTCTCTAATCCCATGGCAACGAGAGTCACTGTCTACTAAAAACCACAAAGACAGAACTGACAGTTTCTTTCATTCCAATTTCATTGTCAGTGTTATTTCTTTTCATCCTTTTTGACCTTTTCATTTTCAGCCAGATATTTCTCCTTGGTTATTGTTTGACAGAAACACTAAACTGCCAGATACTGCACGGTTCACTCAGGCAACACAGAGCACAACCGCATTCAACTCAGCTACCAGTTTAGCTTTACACACCCATCAGGGAAAAGCTACTATAAATATACAAGCCTTTTTTGCATCTTTCTCCACAGTCATTTGATTAATAACTTATTTTCATAGCTATAGAAAAAATAGTGGTATAGATGTTTACACAAGGAATGTGGCTTATACAGGTCCACCTTATGCTGTCATAACACACATGCTCTCTCACACACACACACACACACACACACTAACATCAGAGCCAGCTCTGAGCTCTGCTGATATGGCTTGTGACAGACTATGAAATCTGTATCTGTAAAAAAAAAAAAATCTCCCCATCAATCTTCCCAAAGCGACAAGGTGGGCGGAAGGCATCAATAATCACTAACCATGTCGGGTCACAGATCACGTGAAACTGAGCCATGAATATACTTGTGTATGATGAGGACTGTGAGAATGGAGAGAGAAAAGGAAAGCAGTTCCCCCACCTTTTTTGATGTAAATATGCAATGCCTTTTTTTGTTCTTAGTGGCATCTTGGCCAGACATGAACTTTTGTGTGTGACTGTACTTCAAGCTTGCTGAGGAGAACCAAGAACAGAGGAAAAGGAAGACTGAATGACGTTTTGGGTCAAAACAACGTAAACTACAATGTTAGACTGACTGGATGCTCCCATTTTGTGACTGATGTCAGCGTCGCCTCGACCTGTCTTTCCAGAAGAGGTTTCCATGGAGACGAGACCCTTTTTTCGCTGTTGGTCAAATAGATTGACATCCACTGTAACGTTTTCTTTTTCCCGTTCAAGTGGGACCATGGTCAATTCTGCAGTGATATGTGGTTACATCAGGTTGTTACCATTCCCTTCTTTTTTTGTACCATAGTACTAGTTTTATTTATGTTTGTGTCATTCTAGGCAGTGTTGCCCAGTCTTGTTCAGAGTCAAAAAGGCACCTCTCTTTAAGCCGCTGAAGGATGATATTGTTGGATGCATTACTAAAGTCTGTTTTTTATCCAATTGTTTTTTGGATTGTTTGCTTGTTTGTTTTCTTACCAAAACATTAGGGCAAGAAACCAATAGTGAACTTGCATTGCCGTGGTAGTATTTATTTTGAATTAAATTAAAGAATACATTTCAGGGTTTTTCATAGCGTAAATCAGTGTTTTATTTTAATCCCCCTTCTGATATTTCAATGACTGTGTACCCTTGCTCCGCCGGACCTGCTCTGACTTGGAGCCAAGGCACTGGGTACTTTTTTAGCTTGGATTTACATAAATGCTTAACTCTGAACTTTTACACCTCAAAAAGCAACAGTCTTGAATGATGCAGAGGTTTGTGATTCTGCTCGCCACAAGTCTTGTCACACTCCTGATGGAAACAACACTAGCACCTACATTAAAGGGATACATCAGGATTTTGGCAAAGAGGCCCTTTATCTACTTTCCCAGAGTCACATGAACTTGTGGATACAATTTTCTCTGTGTCCAATATGAAGGAAGCTAGAGATAGCATTTTCTCGTGAAACTAACTAGCGTTAGCGCAATGACGAAGTCTGGGTATCTGCTACCCATAGACTTCCAGTCATTGCGGTAGCAATGGTTAGCAACTCCCTTCAAACTGCACGCAGAGACATAAAAATGGTAGCCACGAGTTCCTGTGACTCCAGGGAAGTAGATTGCCAAAATCCTCACGTTTCCCTTTAACATAGAACACTAGCGACACATTGGTTTTGGGGTAAGTCAAAATGGAAAAGCACCATACCTGGACTTGTCCAATATGAAACAATGTTTTGGTTTTCCGTTCCAAAAAGTTTTCCATTGTGTGCACAATTGAACATGTCCCAGGCCTTTATTTGGATGGGATGTACAATGGGGGAACATTATGCTGATGGGAGACATCACATTCAAATATTTTCATTCATACAAAAAAAGTATAGCATTGCTCTCCTTTTGCCTATGGGACAATATATTTTAAGGCTGAACAAAAACCTCTAAATCAGTAGAGGGAAATACACACAAAATACTGACCATATACTACCCCTATGCTCTATGAAAGGGCTGTTCAATGTCTGTCCTGGAGGGCTGAAACACTTCTGTTTTTCATCCTCTCCTAATAGGAGACTAATTCAGACTTGGGACACCAGTTGAGTACAATTAACTTGGATTGTAGTTCTTTCCGTCAGCGGTGCCATTCACACCCTGTCCCTGCTACGGCTCTCAAAGACATGTATATGTCAGTTCAAGGCCTCAGCTCAGCAAACGTGCTGCACAGATTCAGTCATTTCAACATAATCTGTATTGAAAGAAAAACAAACAAATATATTGACACTATCTATATCATCTAGAGATCAGTGGAACGGAGCCCAATAGGTGGAGGTATGGCCCATCAGAAAGAACTAGGGCTCCTTTTGGAATCCTCAACAGCATCAGTGAGACGAGGCTCACTCCGGGATGGAGGGTGGCCAGTCCACATCTACAGACTGAGGAACGCACAGAGAGAGAAAGACTAAACTCATCAGAATCCTTTTGATTCACCTGCATTTTCAATCATAGTCCAGCAATTTTCTATATCGAAATATGCTTAACTATCCCTTTAAATTATGAATGTGAACTTTTCAACTGTCTTGCTATTTTTTATACAATAATCACTGTGCACAGTGTCTTATTTTAATATCCCACAAAAAGGTAGATACTTTTTGTCAACATACCCACATCAACGTCCAGCTCTAGGATATCAGTCTCAGTCTTCAGCAGATCACACAGATTGGGCTTGGTGCGACCAAAGTCTCCGTGGACAAACTCCTTGATGTAACTGGGAACAGCTAAGGTACTGACATTGGGTGAGTCGTTCATGATAAAAAAAAGAAAATGTATTAATTTGTTATTGTGTGTGTGCGTAAGTATATCACTGTGAATGTCTCTCAACCTTAATACCTCCGTGTGTGGGTTTGTGTATGATTTCGTGTATCTCACTGTTTTGCTTCTCTCTGTATAAAGGATACGTCCCTGCCTGCGTGCGCAGCTTCAGGTGGAAGTGATGCGTGTCCAGGAAGCATGTACTCATGGTGTGGATGACCCGCTCTCTGACGGCCAGCGGCCTGCGATGCAACACTCTTAGTGGCGTCTTCTGTGCTAGCTTCAACTCCTATATGACCAAGCCAAAGATTATCAACACATACCGTAGGTAGGCAGAACTTTCATTTTAAGGTACTGTTTACACTGAATGAGCAAACCAAAGATTATAAAACACATACCATAAAATAAACTACAACCAAGATGTTTAACCACTGTGATTGTATATGAAAACAATGCCATTTAAAGATAGCATTGTGAACACTCACCTTGGTTTCCTCTAAGAACGTGATGTCGTCTTTGTCGATAGCTTTCTGGGTCCATATGAGGGCGGTGTACGACTTGGTCTTGTCCTCCTCACCCTCCTTCATGTGGCCCATAGCATCTCTACGCACACACAAACACACAGAGTATGATCTGTCAGCATCATTCTTAGGTCTCTGGACAGAAGTGAGACACATTTCTCTACTGCGTTGCTCACCTGCTTACAATCTGTAGATCTCGTACTCTGATTTTGTCCGAGGACTGGTTGATGGTCTGTGAGAAGAAAAGATAGGGCTGTGGTCAATTCCTGTGTGTGTGACCCTGCAGAGACGCTGTGTGTGTGACCCTGCAGAGACGCTGTGTGTGTGACCCTGCAGAGACGCTGTGTGTGTGTACCTCCTGCAGCTGTCGGACCTCTGCCTTATTGAACCTGGCTCTGTGAGGATTTAGCAGCTCCAGTGCAAACGGACGACCTGCGAATGGGGATAGAGACACCTCTTTACACCTCACATTGACGGAAACAAAGGCTGGGGATGTGTAAACATACATGTATGTTGTGTGTCTGACCATTTCCAAGCGTACGCACATCAACGTCCTCCCTTCCTGAGGAGGAGAAATTAAACCCTGCAAAGACCAGAGGGGAAAAGAGGAGAAAGACATTACTTGAGATACCAGATTCCTTCACCAGTGTATTCTTTTGGATCTGTCTTTCTCATCGACTTAGATAGACATTGGATCATTGCATCTGTCCCATTATGGCATCTGTGATAGCATGGGCAGCGCCATTTAGGCCATCTCTTTTGAATTAGTACATTTTCTTCTAATACTACTTCTATGAATTGGCAAAAGAACAGAAAGGGTGCATACTGCTACCTGCAGTGTGTTTGAACAGGTATGAAGCCAAGGTTGCCGATTTCCTGCCACCTGAAGTTATGGCATGTTTGCTCACTAGTTTAAATTTTACCATTTAAGTTGACTGAGAACACGTTCTCATTTACAGCAACGACCTGGGGAATAGTTACAGGGGAGAGGAGGGGGATGAATAGGTGACCGTGATGGTTTGAGGGCCAGATTGGGAATTTAGCCAGGACACCGGGGTTAACACCCCTACTCTTACGATAAGTGCCATGGGATCTTTAATGACCTCAAAGTCAGGACACTAGTATAATTCATTGGCTGATCCCTTCTGATGACTACTTCAAAATGGTGAAAGTCCTCAACGGTGCTGCCCATGCTGAAACAGGCTTTTGGGCCCTCTATCTATCTCTATGGTCTATCTATCCCTAGGTAATAATGTGTAGAGCCTATGAGGTTCAGTCGGGAGAAAACATTTAGAAACAGAGCGAAACAAGGAGGTTCTACCGGAACTCATCCAATAAGAACACAGAGTTTTGTTTCCCATTGCTACAGTGTGCCCTTCTGAACACCACCCAGTATATGCTCACCCTCAGCCCGGAAAGAGGAGAGGAGGGGTGCGGCGATTAGCTCCTCCACCGAGGACTCCATCCTCCTCTCTCCGTCAATCACCCAGGGGGTCTGGGGCAGGGTGCGGGAGAACTTGTTGTACCTCCCTAAAAAAACAGGGACAAACATAAAGGAGTCAAGTCAAACCCTTAAAAACAACTCTTCAGTATTGGATTGTAAATAACAGAAAAATCCCAAGCCGTGAAAAAAATCTAATCAAATTTTATTAGTCACATGCGCCGAATACAACAGGTGTAGACCTTACAGTGAAATGCTTACTTACGAGCCCCTAACCATGAAGGGTGAATCCTAACTTTTCCTTAAGTCCAACTTTTACTTAGCCATGCATTGATGTCAACGGAGGAATAAGTGAAAATTCGACTTACCTAATAGGATGTTAGGATTCGCCCCCAACTGAATACATTCCCGAAGTGAAATGACCCCACTCTTGATAATCTCAAAGCCCTCCTTTTGTTCAAATCATCCAAAAGGGATGTCATAAACAACCTTACCCGCCACAAATACAGAAACGTGAAGACACTGGGCGTCTTGAGCAATGCATTTCCTCGCTGGTCGTGTAGGGGGACAGGGGAACTTTCTAGAGAGAGAAAATAAATATCATTAAGCAATACATGCAGTTAGATTGTCAGTTTTCTCAAAAGAGTGAAGACAGAGAAACAGAAAAAAGAAAAACGAGAATAACATGACCACCTACTTTAGAAACTTCTCATCGGAAACCTTCTCGAGGGCTTTGACTACGGCCATTCTAGTGAAGACATTCTGTTGTGAGACAAACTACAGATCAGAGAAAAGACAGTAACACAGAAAGACTTGGAACGACAAAGAATGAGCAGCATGTCGCCATTGGTAACAAAAAAGCAATTGGACAAAAACATGGAACTTATCAAAACCATTTATACCAACGACCCATTTTGTTCAAATGTCACGTGACATGGCTCCAATTGGCTTTTTCACTCACCTGTTTGTTCTTAGTTGGTTTGAAGCAGTCTGAACAGATGCCAGCCCTGATTGCAAGAATAAAGCAGAGAAGTAGAAAGTAGTTTCATAAAAATGCTACTCCACAATATTACATGTATTTTGCTGGCCTTTACACCTATAATATCTATCCATCCATCTGGCTGTCTAGTCAATCTATTCATCTGGTCTATACCCTGAGGAGGAGTGTGCTTGGAGGACTTACAGGAAGTGGCAGTCTGAGTCCGTCTCTGGATGTGTGAACCCCACGCCCACCTCAAACTGTTCAGTTTGTCGACTGATCTGTGGGATAAAGAGGAAAATAAAACAGGAATAAACAAAAACAAATCAAGAATAAAAATACATTTCAGGAATGAATATAATTTTGTCACTTACATTTGATCTATTTGCCTTCATTTTACCAGGGTAAATTCACTAATAGAACACTCACATTACTAGCCTGAGTGCAAGTCTGTTTGTGCCGCCTCCCGGTCATGTTTTTCTTGACAATAATAGCAATTGACTTGACAAGACCACAAGCAGATCTGGAACCAGGCTAGCTCATTACAGGTTATTGCTATAGATACAAGTAGTGCCTTGTACAGTAACTGTATGACAAGTTGTTTTTAACAGTGGTGTCCGACCCATCAGCAAGTGAGGCTACTGGATGGCTACTTCCGGGTCACTGGTCACTGACCTTGGTCACCACAGGTACGCCACCAAGCTCTTTGGACACCAGACCCTGCATGGTCCACTTGAAGGCCTCCTTCACCTGGATGACATCATCCTTATCGAGGCATATAGACTTCTCCCTGTTTAGTAACAAATTCAACGTAATTAATGTATTAAAAACCCCTAAGGTAGATGTCTGCGCCCTCGTGGAAATCGAATTAGCATAATACAAACATCCCCATAAAAGTTTTTTTTTGCATTGGATGCGTCTCGTGACAGAACTAGAGCTGTGTTTGTCACACCATGAGACTTAGGTCTTCTCACAAAATCATCTGAACGGTTTTTTACTCTATGGAAAGATGAGACTCTCACGAACACAATGGTGTTCTCTGTTTTTCTCTACGACCCCCCCCCCACAAGCGTCTTGGGACTCGTCTGAAGTCGGTATAGCAACTTCTGTCTGTAGCGTTCGAACAGTTTGGGTTACACACTAATATGGGTGCGACTCTCACGAACATGTCGGTTGTTTTGGTCTAGGACGTCCACAGGCCTCAAAGACTTGTCTGAAGGTCCCCCGGTACCAGTTGGAAAAAAATGGATGGAAGTATACACTACTGTTCAAACGTTTGGGGTCACTTAGAAATGTCCTTGCACATTTTTTTGGTCCATTAAAATAACATAAAATTGGTCAGAAGGCAGAGTTGCAAAGAAAGAAAAAAACCATATCTCAGACTGGCCAATAAAAATAAAAGACTAAGATGGGCAAAAGAACACAGACACTGGACAGAGGAACTCTGCCTAAAATGCCAGCATCCCGGAGTCGCCTCTTCACTGTTGACGTTGTCGCTGGAGTTTTGCGGGTACTATTTAATGAAGCTGCCAGTTGAGGACTTGTTAGGCGTCTGTTTCTCAAACTAGACACTCTAAGGTACTTGTCCTCCTGCTCAGTTGTGTACCGGGGAATCCCACTCCTCTCTCTATTCTGGTTAGAGACAGTTTGCGCTGTTCTGTGAAGGGAGTAGTACACAGCGCTGTACGAGATCTTCGGTTTCTTGGCAATTTCTCGCATGGAATAGCCTTCTTTTCTCAGAACAAGAATAGACTGACGAGTTTCAGAAGAAAGTCCTTTGTTTCTGGCCATTTTGAGCCTGTAATCGAACCCACAAATGCTGATGCTCCAGATACTCAACTAATCTAAAAAAAGGCCAGTTTTATTGCTTCTTTAATCAGAAAAACAGCTTTCAGCTGTGCTAACATAATTGCAAAAGGGTTTTCTAATGATCAATTAGCCTTTTAAAATGATCAACTTGGATTAGCTAACACAACGTGCCATTGGAACACAGGACTGATGGTTGCTGATAATGGGCCTCTCTACGCCTATGTAGATATTCCATAAAAAATCTGCCATTTCCAGCTACAATAGTCATTTACAACATTAACAATATCTACACTGTATTTCTGATCAATTTGATGCTATTTTAATGGGCAAAAAAATTGCTTTTCTTTCAAAAACAAGGACATTTCTAAGTGAACCTAAACTTTTGAACGGTAGTGCATATGGAGGCTGTTTAGTGCCAAAAAAAAGAAAAAAAAGAAATGTTGCCTGACCTTTCTTATCTCTCTCAGATACTGGACAGCCTTCAGAACAAACTTCCTTTAAAAAAAAAATTGGGGGGGGGAGAGAAACTGTTGTTTCGCCCTCCCCTCCCCCGGCTTAGACATGACAGGTTATAAAAGGTAACATGAAAGATGAGTGTTCATAATATAGTATTTCAATGTGTTGTAGTGATGTAATGATACTTTGGGATTAGAATGATTTATTTAATGGAAAGAAATTAGGCTAGATAGATGGACGCCACTCTGGTGAAGCGAACTTACCTCACTTCCTTCTTTACATGCAGCCAACAAGAGTGCTGTAGGGGTGTGGCAGAGAGAGAGGAGGGTACATGTTCAGAAACGTCCTGAGTAACATCCTGTCTGTTTACAAGCATCCGTCATGCACACCCTAATGGGGAATGCCACATCTGTAGAAACAATGGCTTTAGCGATAGCACTTTAGTCTACTCTAGTCTCTATACTAGACAGAAGCAGTACCACTAACTATGAGGTAACTACGCCCTCTAACGGCCAACCCAGGGACATGATACTGCATTATTGACTGTATAGTAGTCTCTCACTCCACACATCACACTGTATAGAACTACTGGGGTCCAGGCTATACTGACTGTGTGGGTATGACAGAATCAACTGAGGTTGAAATAATCATACTTTTCCATTGAATGGAAGTTGTTTTGAGACAAACCATTTGAATATACTGTAAGCCAACACCTCCCTTGGCCGCCTTTCCTTCCAGTTCTCTGCTGCCAATGACTGGACGAATTTTATTTAAAAATCACTGAAGCTGGAGTTTTATATCTCCCTCTCTAACTTTAAGCATCAGCTGTCAGAGCAGCTTACCTATCATTGCACTACTACCTCATCCCCATATTGTTATTTATCCTCCTGTTCTTTTTCACCTCAGTATCTCTACTTGTACATCATCATCTGCACATCTATCACTCCAGTGTTAATGATAAATTGTAATTATTTTGCCTCTATGGACTATTTATTGCCTTACCTCCCTACTCTTCTACATTTACACACACTGTACATAGATTTTTTTTTGTGCTATTGACTGTACATTTGTTTATGTGTAACTCTGTGTTGTTGTTTGTGTCGCACTGCTTTGCTTTATCTTGGCCAGGTCGCAGTTGTAAATGAGAACTTGTTCTCAACTGGCCTGTCTGGTTAAATAAAGGTGAAATTTAAAAAAAATGTCAAATCTGATAGGTACACAATTACGTGACATCAGTTATCAGCCAAGGCCTACAATGTAACCACTGACCTCTCTGACAGACAGCTGGGCCGGCAGGGAGACAGACAGTACCATCGTGTCAAACTGGTAGTTTTTGGCCTTCACCACATCCGATATCTGCACACATACACAAAAACAGTGTCATGAATCCCCCCAAATTCCATTGTTGGTTCTGTCCTCTTAGGCCTCAAGCTGTGGTATTTGAGGCAGATTCTGGTAGACTGGAGCATTGACTGACGATGGTGATGATGGGGTATTTGATCACTAGGCAGGTACAAAGGTCTTTCTTTTCATTTTAATCTTCAAGGTTGTGTCCTAAATGGTACCCTATTCTCTATATAGTGCACTACTTTTGACCAGGGTGTCATTTGGGACACACCTGAAGACATATTTAGTCATAGGTATCATGTAAAACAACAGTGGCTCCGAATGCAATAGGATTAATAGTGACCAAACACACCTTTATGGCATAGGCTTCATCACAGAACTCCTGTAGAACTCCCAGGCACACCGCACACACGTCCGAGTCCGCTGGCTTGGCGTCGCCTTCCTCCATCACCGTGGGAACCACGGCAGAGTCGCCTTCTGATTGGACGTCCGTCTCCGCGGCATCCATCTTAATTTTTTTACTAGGGGGGTCTTCTGTGTGCTGCTCCAGCACGGCTGCATCTTGGCATTCATTATTCTCTGAATCACTGATGAAAGCACAAAGCTCCTTTGCTGTATCCTGAGCATGACAAACAGAAAAACATTATTCAGCATCAAAGAATATATATTAAAATGTCTGCCTGCAGTTCAGTTCACCCAATATATGACAGCAAGTTAGATCATGGGCACAATTATTCTAAAGGAGAATACCTAGGTTACCTACAAAGTAGCGTCTGCCACAGGCTTTCACGCAAAGCCTTAAGCCGAGACTACCTACAAAGAAGAATGTTGGAGCTACTTAACTGTCTTTGCACTTGAATCTCTGAAATGTCTGTATGTCTGTCCCTGCTTTAAGTGCAAAGACAATACAATGCAGCAAAAGCACTGACCTCATAAGACTGGCGGTAGGCTGACTGCACCCCCAAGCAGCAGAACCTCAGGACACAGCGGGCGCAGCATCCAGCTTCCAGCAGCTTCTTCACTTATTGGTCTATCTTTCTCCTTCAGGGGCAACATAATACAGCTGTAAAATGGACAGAGATCATAGATGAATGAGATCAGTAAGAAAGATGAAAGTACACTTATGTCTGGCAAATCTACTACAACAACTTAGCTGACAGAGTTCAGTAGAATCAGTACTACTATAGGTTAAGAGTAATATAATATACACATCACAATGCTAATAACATATCACACACTGAGGGTGAGGTTACAATCATTGAGAGCTGCAGCAAAGCTTGCATGCACACTTTGCATTACAAAGATAGATATGGGGGCTATAAACTCTTAACTCAGAAGTAAAATCTCATCTGTACTACTATACAATACTGGAAAGGGCTGCTTGCTCTGAGACCTGTGTACACATTGCTAGCACTAGGTCACACTCGCAGCCCTGTGTGGATGTTGATGCATTTGATGTTATGATGTGCTGCTAGCCTATGTAACTACAGTAGTTCGCTACTGTAGTTCTTAAGCTAGCTAGTTAGCTTTATCTGAGAACACAAATAAGCACAAGCTTACGAACCTACTCATATAACCTACCTTGAATGGCAAATGAATTACAGTATTTGTACGATAATCAAATGTCTATGTAGAGCAAGAACACAGTTCAGTCAAAGATGGTTTAGAAACTCTGTGGTTCAGTCATTTGGTTTCTCAGCATGCAGCAAATGTTACATGAACATGACGTCATCAGAAGTAGACACAACTAATCGAATCAGATAGATCAATATATTGATGAGGGTGGATATTATCATTTTGATCAACACCACAAGTCCCTTTAATTGTATACAATATCACTTCCAGTACCTGTATATGACTGTATATACATATTCATTATTTAAAATGTACAAATAAAAGCTAGTTTGATGCACACAGTGACCTACTTGCTTCGTCTCATCCCAACATATAAAACCGCAAGGCAAATTGCTAGACATCTAAAACGTCATATCAAGGCGCCGTCGAAGTTGACAGAAGGGTCCTTTTTCTACAAGAGTCGAAACCGGTGGCTTTAGAAGGTTCTAGTCAGAGCGGGAGATAAATCCGAATCTCAACCCATCTGAAGTCGAGCAGCCGTTTCTGTGTTTTGGGGTACAGCTGTTCCCATCATAAGTATTTCAGTAAAATCTTCCAACGAAAATAAGCAATGGCTGCACCAAAGATGCCAAATGGTGGGATGAAAAACAAAGGACGAGGGGCATATGTAGACCGTGACAAGCCAGCACAGATTCGGTTCAGTAACATCTCAGCAGGAAAAGGTAAACTACAAATACAGCATTCGTATTGCATTGTTGGACGAATAACTGACCCTGGCCCTGACGGTTGTTTGCTACAGTGAGTTTCCATAACATCAGCTGCTGCGACACTCCCTTTGCTAATGAATGGATGCTACTGCTGGCTCAGTATGGGCAGTGTAACCGTTAGCCACAAGTTGGTACCCAGTTAGCTAGCATGACTCCACAAGAATCTGTTACAGAGCAAATCATTATTCTTTACATCGTTCATGCAGCCCCAAACACTATTGTGATCGACATTAGTGCACTAGCTAACTAGCCATCAGTGACTTAGTTTTGTTGGGACCAAGAATTGACCAAATGAGCTGTCATGAACATGCATGTGTGCGCTTGTCTGCCTCAGTAGTCAAGCAGTAAACATTGTCTAATGAATGTATCCTACTGTTAGATGGGTAGGTCTTCTTTGTGAAAGTAACACTTTTTTGGGGGTTGACAGCTGTCGCTGAATGCATCAGAACCAGCCTTGGCCCTAAGGGCATGGACAAAATGGTAATTAAATGTAACCATTTACATCAACTTCTCAACACCATCTCTCAAGGTTTGGTCATTTTGTCTGTAACTAAAAGAGGAATTGATTCTTACAGATTCAGGATGGGAAGGGTGACGTGACCATCACAAATGACGGGGCCACCATCCTGAAACAGATGCAGGTGCTGCACCCTGCAGCCAAGATGGTAAGGTTCAAGAGAAAGGACCTGGGGATATGTTCAAGTTTCTGTGCTGTCCTCTACAATTGTTGGGCCTCTTTGTCAATTTTATTTGCATTACTGCTCTAGCCATCACTAGCCGGTTACTCAACCCTGCACCTTAGAGGCTGCTGCTCTATATACATACAGTGCCTTCAGAAAGTATTCAGACCATTTGACTTTTTCCACATTTTGTTATGTTACAGCCTTATTCTATAATTGATTAAATATATTTGTTTTCAGCAGTCTACACACAATTCCCCATATGACAAAGCGAAAACAGGCTTTTAGAAATGTCTGCAAATTTATAAAAAATAAACGGATACCTTACTCAGACCCTTTTCTATGATACTCAAAATTAATTTCAGGTGCATCCTGTTTCCTTTGATCATCCATGAGATGTTCCTACAACTTGGAGTCCACCTGTTGTAAATTAAATTAATTGGACATGATTTGGAAAAGCATATACCTGTCTATATAAGGTCCCACAGTTGACAGTGCATGTCCAAGCAAAAACCAAGCCATGAGGTCGAAGGAATTGTCGTTAGAGCTCCGGGACAGGATTGTGTCGAGGCACAGATATGGGGAAAGGTACCAACACAAATTCTGCTGCATTGAAGGTCCCCAAAAACACAGTGGCCTTCATCATTCTTAAATGGAAGAAGTTTGGCACCACCAAGACTCTTCCTAGAGCTGGCTGCCTGGCCAAATTGAGCAATCGGGGGAGAAAGGCCTTAGTCAGGGAGGTGACCAAGAACCCAATGGTCACTCTGACAGAGCTCTAGTAGTTCCTCTGTGGAGATGGGAGAACCTCCCAGAAGGACAACCATCTCTGCAGCACCACCAATCAGGCCTTTATGGTAGTGGGTAGACGGAAGCCACTTCTCAGTAAAAGGCACATGACAACCTGCTTAGTTGTCCAAAAGGCACCTAAAGACTCAGACCATGAGAAACAAGATTCTCTGGTCTGATGAAACCAAGATTGAACTCTTTGGCCTAAATGCCAAGTGTCACGTCTAGAGGAAACCGTGACAGCATCATGCTATGGGCATGTTTTTCAGTGGCAGGGACTGGAAGGCAATGATGAACAGAGCAAAGTACAGAGATCCTTGATGAAAACCTGCTCCAGAGCGCTCAGGACCTCAGACTGGGGCGACGGTTCACCTTCCAACAGGACAACGACCCTAAGCACACAGCCAAGACAACGTAGGAGTGGCTTCGGGACAAGTCTCAATGTCCTTGAGTGCCAGAGCCTGGACTTGAACCCGATCGAACTTCTCTGGAGAGACCTGAAAATGGCTGTGCAGCAACGCTCCTCATTCAAGATGACAGAGATTGAGAGGATCTGCAGAGAAGAATGGGAGAAACTCACCAAATACAGGTGTTCTAAGCCTGTAGCGTCATACTCAAGGCTAATCACTGCCAAAGATGCTTCAACAAAGTACTGAGTAAAATGGTTTGAATAGTTATGGAAATGTCGTATTTCAGTTTATTTCTAATACATTTGCAACAATTTGTTTTTGCTTTGTCATTATGGGGTATTGTGTATAGATTGATAGGGAAAACTCCTTAATAAATTGTAACTTGTCAAATTGTGGAAAAGGTTAAGGGGTTTGAATCCGATACATATCTGAATCGGACGATATTAGTTAAATGCCAACATCGGTATCGGCTGACTTTCTAGTTGAACGCCAATGTGCAAAACCAATGTCAAAGCTGTCGTGCATACCTATGATGTAATGACGCCACGTAACATTTTGCACTGTACGTACAACACGGCATTCCTAAACTAGCCCACAATGTCTGCTGTGTGGATCGAGCAGTCAACAAGTCGAGCAGTCATTTGAAAGAGTAAGACCATTTCAGTGAAACAACTCGAAAGGCGAAATCCATTAACACCAAGATAATGGAATTAATTTCCCTTGACAATCAACCGTTCTGTCGTGGGTGATGTTGGCTTTCACCGACTGGTCAAGCACCGGTACACACTAAGTGCGCTGTTCTTCAGATGTTGCCCTACCGGAGTTACACAGTAATAGCGTCACTGCTATTAGCTTTACGACATACATACTATGGATGCCGTTTGGGTCTTTGCATGTCAAAAAATATACAGTAGCACTGTCAAAGCTGTACAGAAGTCTGCAAACACCGGCCACAAACGATGTTTACAATACCGCGTTGGTAATAAAGCATTGTTTGTTCAACCGCAACTTCTGGATTAATTAGCTTTAGCTTGTTACCTAGCAAGCACCCATACAACCAGCCTGAAAACAATGACCAGTAGGAACTGCATTCATTTTCATTTATTCTTATCAATGATTTAGAAATCCTTGTAAGTATTATCTAGGTTGCTACTTGTTGTTTGCCTATTGAAATTGAACTTCCATTGAAAATAAATAGCAAGCCAGCTACTTAACCCTGTTACCCATTGCTAACATTATAAGCAGCCAGCTAGCTTCATCTGGCTAGTGAGGCTCGCCCAGACCGGGTTATGTGTTGTGAAGCTAGCCACAAGGATTAGGCACAATAGTGGAATTTGCGGTTTGCTTTAAAAAAAATTAATAATTCTCCAGATACTCAAGTTGTCTAAGGCCAGTTGTATTTCTTATTTAATTAGCACAACAGTTTTCAGCTGTGCTAACATAATTGCAAAAAAGGTTTAATGATCAATTAGCCTTTATAAATTGATAAACTTGGATTAGCTAACAACGTGCCATTGGAACACAGGAGTGATGGTTGCTGATAATGGGTTTCTGTACGCCTATGTAGATATTCCGTTAAAAATCAGCTGTTTCAGCTACAATAGTCATTTACAACATTAACAATGTCTACACTATTTCTGATCAATTTGATGTTTTAATGGACAAAATAAATTGCCTCTTTCAAAAATAAGGACATTTCTAAGTGACCCCATACTTATGAACGGTAGTGTATGACTATCATCTGCATATAGATGTGACTTTGCTGGTTCATCCCATTTCCCAAATCATTAATGAAAATTGAGAACACAGGAGCTAAACTGGAACCCTGGGGCACACCTCTATTAATCTCCAGAAAGCTAGACTCGTGATTGTCAGTATATTCCCATTGTGTTCTGTCAAAGACGGTTCCTAAACCAATTTACTGCCCCTTCACTGAGACCAATGTTTGAGTCTAGCTAGCAACAATTCATTGTCAACTGAATCGAAGGCCTTTGTGGATTATTATCTAACAGAGCAGCATAATGTTGCTTTTTTTTCAAGTGCATTAATGATGTAATTTGCCGCTGCCATAGCTGCAGTTGTGGTGCTGTGCCCCGATCTAAAGCCAGACTGAACCCCGCTCAGTATGTTCTTTTCAATTAAGAAGTTTAATTGAGTTCACTAGGGATTCAAAGACTTTGTCCAGGATAGGGAGTTTGGAGATAGGACGATAGTTATTAGTATCTGAGGGATCTCCACCCTTTAGCAGTGGGAGGACATAAGCTGATTTCCAAATGATGGGTATGGAATTGGTCGCGACAAGTTGAAAAGGTGAGCCACAGGTTCAGTAGTAATACCAGCTGCTATCTTTAAGAGGTAGGGGTCCAGGTTGTCTGGACCTGCAGACTTTTTAGTGTCTATAGCCTTTAGTGCATTATAGACCATAGTATAACAAACAGGCTCAAAGTTAAAATGATTCACGAGGGCCTATATCATAGTTGACTGTAACAGAGCTTACATTCGAGGCCTGGGCCCCACTATTATCAAAAACTGAACCAGCAGATGTGAAGTGCTTGTTAAAAATCCCTACAATATGGGCTTTATCCTTCACTTCATTAGAATCCATCATTAAATGGTCAGGAAGGCCAGAGGATACATTAGAACCTGCCACTGATTTGATTAGCTTCCAGAACTTGGTAGGGTTGTTTAGGTTCTCTGTGACTGTATTTTAAATAGTAATCTGATTTGGACTTCCTGATCAGTCCTGTGCATTTGTTTCTTAGTGCTCTGAAGGAGGCCCAGTCAACAGGAACATTTGTATGTTTAGCTTGAGCCCAAGAGATTTCTCTTTCTAATTAATTCTGCCAAGTTATCTGAAAACCAGGGATTGTCCCTTCCACTGATTCTTAATGTCTTCACAGGGGCATGCTTATCACAAATCGACTAATATAAAAATAGTTCCAGGCAGTGTCAACATCGGGAATCAGACTTAATATTGACAGTATGATACAGATCATGTAAGAACGCTTGCTCATCAAACTGTCTAAAATGGCTTAATTTAAAATTTTGCTTTGGTCATTTTTTTGTTGTTGGTATATCCAACACAAGTAATTGCGTAGTGATTACTGAAATCCCAGTCGTTGTGCATTTGTGAGAGGTATTCGTTAGAATGTCCAATGGCGTTGATTTGTTAGGTGCTCTGGGATTCGGTCTTGTAGGCACATTTAATTGAGCGAGATTCAGTCAGTTAATGTAAGAGTCTGATACAGATGTAAGCATGTCCCAGTTCAAATCTCCTAAAATATTGCATTGAGTCATTTAGCTTGTGCAGGACATCGGAAGAGTTAAGTGCGTCCCCCGACGCCAAGGGCTGTCTGTCACAGCCGACTACAGTGATGTGGGAGTCCTTATATAAGGTCACTTTAACCGCAAGCCATTCAAAGTGTTTAGCTTTGGTAATCAAGGGGAATTTCCGAGGTGTTAAACTCGGATATCACATAACTTGCAACCCCTCCTCCTCTACTCATCCGATCCGTTCTAAAAACCATGTACCCATCGATAGAAATCAAGTTATTTAACACATTTCTTTAGCCAAGTTTCTGAAAAAAACATTCCGTCTGCATTTGTCCTTTTAGCCCATATTGTAATCATGTCTATTTTTGGAAATAGACTTCTGACATTAACATTCAAGAGGCCAAAACCTGCTCTGTTTTTAAAATCATGAGTGGGTAGAGATTGCATGGTATCTACCGGCCCACATTACCAGAGATCAACAATAAAAGCATAACAATATATCTGTTGCCCAATGCGTGAGGACTTGGTGGAGCCAGCACCAATGTCAGTTAATAAAACGAACGAGTCTTTCGACACAGATAAAAAGTCATTCAATAGTTTGAGATTTTGGAAGTATGCCATCAAGTGTAGGTCCAGTTGCGTTTGAGGGGTACAAATGTAATTGCAGAGAGACGAGTACCTGGTGGTATTGCCATGATGGTCTCGGAGTGTTTGCAAATTGTAGGGCATAAGGCAGCGTTAATTAATTCAGCCTATTTAATCTTGGATGGCATTGAGTAAAGAGCAGGCACAGTAACAGATACAATGCCGGTTTTAGAGGTATTTCAGCACAGCTGTGCAACGACCCGTAGACGTTGTGTAGAACAACGTAGATTTTCGCACGGTACATTAGGTTTTCCAATCCAATATCTCCTAGCCTTCAGTGTGCACCTGTGCTCGCGCAGCAGGCCTTGCGTGCAGACAGACGCTCCTGACTCGGCGAGCTCCAAATCCAGAAAGGTGTAGAAAAAAATAAAGGCCTTCTCAATCCGAAATCTTTGTACAAGTAAAATAGACAGATCTAAAAAATAAGTTATATACAGCATCCACCTTCACATCAATTATTTGCTTCTGTGATCAGGGTCATTAAAACGTAACTCCTCTCAAAGATCAGACATACAAACGGACAAACTGATTGGCTACCATCTTGGATTTGACAGTGATGCAAATCGAATTATGCCATACTTTTATTTTGAAGGCTAACCACAAAGTCCACTTGTTGCTAATCCTTATTGTGGCTAGCTTCACATAGATGGGTCCGATCACCATTAATTAAGAACTGTCTTTATAAATTAGGGTTATTTTTAGCTAGCTAACTATAGCGACAAACAATGTCGTTTTGCTATGTTTTTGGGGAAGAACATTGTTTGCGTCCATGAGCTAGCTAGCTTTTTTTTTTATTTTTTTTATGACCAGCACTGTAGGTGCGCGAGACAACTTCACCAGCATCATGGCATACGTATCGATGAATCGCTGTGACGCATGAAATATGAGTGATAGTGTGTTAACTACATAAAAAACAATGTATGCTTTAAATTGTGACATGCAGTCATATTCAGGTCCTGATTGCTCAACAAGCTTATTTGACGTTAAATATGATCTTGTTTGACACGCATTGACCCAAACGACGTTCAGTATAAATCCTGGTTGAGAATGAAACGGCTGAACAACGAAACGGCCAGTAAGTGAAAGAAATCTGTTTTCAAATGTTTTACTGGTAATGGGGACCTACGTAAATGCTAACAAAATAACGTTTTTTTTGTGTGTGTGTGACCTTTTATTTAACTGGGAAGTCGGTTAAGAACAAATTCTTATTTATAATGACTGCCAAATCCGGGCGATGCTGGGCAAATTGTGCCCTGCGCTATGGGACTCCCAATCATGGCCGGATGTGATGCAGTGCCTTCTATACCCTGACTACACCGCCTGCGTCGCATGTACGAGCGTTGCAAAATAAATTGAGGAATATGTTATTCAATTATTGCACCCACACTGCTCGCGCGCACCAACGAGCGTCTGCGTTGCCGAGGGTTGAAATAGAAGTCATTCCTATTTCTGAAGCAGATCGCGCTGCAAGTCCTGCCTCTCCCATCTCATTGGTTTATAGAAGCAGGTACCCACGTGCCATTTCCTCATTGGTTATATCCACGTGGGTGATTGAAAGACGAACTGTTTTGCCGGTCGTGTGGTAATACTATGAAAGTGTAGATGCCAATCACCATATAAGCTCAAAGATGAAAAAGCCTGGAAGGAGGAGAGATGACCAGAAACGATTCAGTTGACCGTTTTATGTGTGGATTAATTGTCGGAGTAGAGGACCTTGTGCATTTCAGGTAAAATAACAACTCAATGTTTATATCCCAGGACAAATTAGCTAGCAACAGCAAGCTAGCTAAATAGGACACATTGGCTAGCAAGTGCAAGCTAACTAGCTAAATTGCCATACATGTTTAATGCTTTTCGACCGGTCCCCAAATTAATGTCATTGGTTCAGAGTTTGTTTTGATATTTTAACCTGCGTTTGGTGGAGTGGGACAAAATAAATTTATGCCCGATGGCACACGTGCGCAGCCGGTTTGGGTTCGGTGTTAGACCGCTGCGTCCGTACGTGTAACTGTACTAGAATGCCTTAAAGGGTGCTAAAATTAAGTGCATCACTAGTCTGAATACTTCTCGAATGCACTGTAGACATGGAATCACTAGCCACTTTTAATAATCAAATTTGTTTTGGTCACATAGATGTTGTAGCGAAATGTTTGAAGTAACACAGGAGAGAAAATACTGCAGCGCACTAGTCACTAATGTTTACATACTGCTTTACTCATTTCGTATGTATTCTGTGTTTTAGTCAATGCCACTCAGACATTGCTCTTCCTAATATATATTAATTCCGTTTTTACTTTTAAGATTTGTGTGAATTGTTAGATACTACAGCACTGTTGGCGCTAGGAACACAAGCATTTCGCTACACTCGCAATGTGTTTTATGTGACCAATAAAATTTGATTTGAACATCTGGCAAGGGACTGTCATTTGAGCTATTATTCAACATTTCTTGAAGGTTATTTCTGAAAGGCACCTTTGGGGACTTTCCTCTCTAGCTTCTGTCCCTTTAAGAGATCACCAATGTCAGGAGTTTGACGCTGTGTTTTGCCTGTTTGTCTTTCAGATGGTGGAGCTGTCCAAAGCACAGGATATTGAGGCTGGTGACGGCACAACCTCGGTGGTGGTGATTGCTGGTGCCCTGCTTGACGCATGCGGCAAGTTGCTTCAGAAGGGTAAGTGACGTGGTACCAATGGCATCGTTGATGATCTCCAGGACCAGGTTTGCTGACCACTGGATTACATGAACTCCTAGACCAGAATCTGTTCTGAGTCCCTGCTGCCTAAAGCTTTAATACTAACTGCCTGTCCTCTGCTTATCCACCAGGTATCCACCCAACCACTATCTCTGAGTCGTTCCAGAAGGCGGTGGACAAGGGCGTCGAGGTGCTGACGGGCATGAGCCAGCCGGTGCTCCTGAGCGACCGTGAGACACTGCTGAACAGCGCCACCACCTCTCTGTGCTCCAAGGTGGTGTCGCAGTACTCCAGTCTGCTAGCGCCCATGAGCGTGGACGCCGTGATGCGCGTCATCGACCCGGCCACCGCCACCGGCGTGGACCTGCACGATATCCACATTGTCAAGAAGCTGGGGTGAGGAGGGAGGGGAAGGCTGGTGGGTCCAGATCATGCACTCAGTACTGTAAATTGTTCTGGATAGGAACGTCTGCTAAAGGACTAAAATGTTAGGATTACAAACAGGGTTGTTTGACGTTTTGACTTCTGGGTCATGTTCATTAGGGCACGCAACAGGAAATGTTAAAACATTTTGCAACAGAAAATGTGCTTTTCTTACTGGAAAAGTCCAGATTGTTCCTCCGTTTTGCAGTTCCTTTTCTGCCATTAGGTGCGTAATGAACATGATCCAGCAGTAGACCGTAGGCTGCTAATCTAGGATCAGTGTCGTACTAATACCATACCTTTCCTAAGGCTTTTGACAGCTTCCTACAGTTGAAAGTCAGTTTGGATAGGCACATTTTCACTCCCCAGTTCTCTCTCTGTGGGGACGTGGACATGTCTGATGTGCCAGATATATCTCAGGCGGTCAATTAGCAGAATGGCTCCACTTTGCTTTCCCTGCCAGTCACCTTCTGACAAGCTATTGCAACAAACGTAATTTTGTAATCTGCAACAAAACCATACTGATGTCCTACTTGAGTGTTTATCCTTGTGCATGGATGGACACACATTAAACTGATCTTAATCGACAATGCAAATGATTGCAGTTTTTTTCTTTTACATTTTTTTTTCTTTTGCCTTATGGTCAAGAACCTTTGTTTGGAATCAGCCAGGTAGAAACTGCTGCCCTTAGACAGATGTTCTACCCATAATGACCTGTGTTTCTCTGCAGTGGTACCATTGATGACTGTGAGCTGGTGGATGGCCTGGTGCTGACCCAGAAGGTGGTCAACTCCAGCGTGTCCCGTGTGGAGAAGGCCAAGATCGCCCTCATCCAGTTCTGCTTGTCCCCGCCGAAAACTGACGTAAGTCCATCGCAATCGCTGACTGTTTGTCTCGGTGAAATTGGTTTCCATGTTCGTCAATGTCTGTGACGTTGGACGACTAGTATTTTATCTGTTACCTTTCTTACCCCTCAATCTTCACATTCTATTACAATTGTTTTGTTATTCTGTCTCATAATTTTTGGTCCCTCATGTCGTAATCCAGATGGACAACCAGATAGTGGTGTCGGACTATGCCCAGATGGACCGTGTGCTGCGCGAGGAGCGTGCCTACATCCTCAACCTGGTCAAACAGATCAAGAAGGCGGGCTGCAACGTCCTGCTCATCCAGAAGTCCATCCTCAGGTAACACCCGGTGGCATTACGTTACATCATCACCATAATGTCATCGAATCACTTTGTCCAATTGCTCTCACAATGTCTAGAAATGTATTTATGAGTGTAGTCAGAAAGCCAAGTATTAGCACTGTTACCATGGGTTCCTCTGTATATTATACTCTTCCCATAGGTGGACCTCGTGTCTGCATGCTATCTTGATCACTGGATGACATGGTTAAAAAAATTGTTCCGTACTTCTTTCAGAGATGCTCTGAGCGATTTGGCCCTCCACTTCCTGAACAAGATGAAGATCATGGTGGTGAAGGAGATTGAGAGGGAGGACATTGAATTCATCTGCAAGGTTTAAAAAACAAAATAACATTATTGGTCTTTACTTTGTAGTTCATGATATCCTGTTACAGCCAAAGGCTGACTTTTGAATCTGAATTCACTTTGCCCCCCACCTTGCACCCCTACAGACCATTGGCACCAAGCCCATCGCCCACATTGATCAGTTCCTTCCCGAGATGATGGGCACCGCTGAGCTGGCAGAGGAGGTCAGCCTGGATGGCTCTGGCAAGCTGGTCAAGGTATGCTAATTCACTTTAACTAATCTCAATCTGGCTCAAACTCTCCCAGGCTTGGATACGAGACTGCTTTCTTGCTGCTATCACATCTATGCAAGAAAAGACTCTTATTCTAATGACAATACCCTTGGAATGTGTTGTGGTAGGCATTGCATGTAGCCTGTGTATTCCAACCTCCATGAATGGAAAAATTAAAGTTCTTTGCTGTAAATGTTAATTGTAATATCGTTTTGAATGTTTTAGAAAAGCTTATTCTAAGATGACTTTGGCATGCGTCTGATTGCCATTTCCCATTGAAAGTCAATTAATGCTGTTTCTATCTGGCCTGTTCCCCTCCATAGATCACAGGCTGCACCAGCCCCGGTAAGACGGTGAGCATCGTGGTGCGCGGATCCAACAAGCTGGTGATCGAGGAGGCGGAGCGCTCCATCCACGACGCTCTGTGTGTCATCCGCTGTCTGGTGAAGAAGAGGTATGGTACTGCAGCCACTCTGGTCAGCTGTCTGAGCAACAATGGCCTCTCTAGATGCATGCAGTGACGATGTGGAATAATTACATAGAAAAGTAAGCACAAGTCCCTCTAAGCTTTGCCCACTCGTTGCTGTCTGTGTCACAAGTGGCCATTTCCGGGGGACAGAGCAACCCTCTCTTCAACCTGGGCCAGGGACTTCACCCCTGGCTCTGGACCTGTTGAGAGGAACATACTACTCTGAAGGACTGCAAATACACCTAAAATGGCTGTGATGGATGTGCATTTTGTCCTTTTTAAACAGCTTAACAGACCTTGTGATCCCAATAGATCTTGAAACCAAACATTGATATTTCTGTTTTGATATCAACCATTTTGTCAGATCTAAAATGCCGCATTTTTATAACAGGAGGGGAGGGGGGCACCAAAGTATCTACCAGCTTACCAGTCATTTGCAATAAACTATTTTCTATGCAGTCATTAAATTCCTTGTTTGGGTAACTTATGTACAGTACCATTCAGAAGTTTGGACTCAAGGGTTCTTTATTTTTACAATTTTTTACATAGTAGAATAATAGTGAAGACATCAAATATGAAATAACACATGGAATCATCTAGTAACCAAGAAAGTGTTTCTTAATATCATTTTTTTGTTTAACAAAGTAGCCACCCTTTGCCATGACAGGTTTGCACACTCTTGGGATTCTCTCAACCAGTTTAATGAGGTAGTCACCTGGAATGCATTTCAATTAACAGGTGTGCCTTGTTTTAAAAGTTAATTTGTGGAATTTCTTTCCTTAATGCGTTTGAGCCAATCAGTTGTGTTGTGACAAGGTAGGGGTGGTAAACAGAAGAAAAAAGTCCATATTATGGCAAGAACAGCTCAAATAAGCAAAGGGAGACGACAGTCCACCATTACTTTAAGGTCAGTCAATGTAGATAATTTCAAGAACTTTGAACGTTTCTTCAAGTGCAGTCGCAAAAAACATCAAGCGCTATGATGAAACTGGCTCTCATGAGTACCGGCACAGGAAAGGAAGACCCAGAGTTACCTCTGCTGCAGAGGATAAGTTCATTAGCGTTACCAGCCTCAGAAATTGCAGCCCAAATAAATGCTTCACAGAGTTCAAGTAACAGACACATCTCAACATCAACTGTTCAGAGGAGACTGTGAATCAGGCCATCATAGATGAATTGCTGCAAAGAAACTAAAAGGACATCAATAAGAAGAGACTTGCTTGGGCCAAGAAACACGAGCAATGGACATTAGACCGGTGGAAATCTGTCCTTTGGTCTGAGTCCAAATTTTAGGTTTTTGGTTCCAACCGCCGTGTCTTTGTGAGACGCAGAGTAGGTGAAAGGATGATCTCTGCATGTGTGGTTCCCACTGTGAAGCATGGAGGTGGTGTTGGGGTGCTTTGCAGGTGACACTCAGTGATTTTATTTAGAACACTTCACCAGCATGGCTACCACAGCATTCTGCAGCGTTAGCCCAAACCAGATGGGATGGTGTATCATTTGTTTTTCAACAGGACAATGACCCAACACACTTCCATTTGATTCACTATTTTGGTTACTACATGATTCCATATGTGTTATTTCATAGTTTTGATGTCTTCAGTATTCTACAATGTAGAAAATAGTAAAACTAAATTGACTCTCAAATGAGTAGGTGTCTAAACTTTTGAATGGTTCTATATATTGGTGGGGTGCATCTCAATCCCGTATCCTTCACTCAATCTGCACCTATCTGAAAATGTAGGATATGTTTGCACTATACCCTAGAGCTGGGATGATAAACCAAAAATGCTACAACGTTTAAACTATCAGTTTTATAGGGGTAATACAAACTATGGTTCACATAATGTTGTACATTTATTGTTAGCATATTAAGTCAATTTATTGCAATATGGATTTTTGTCCATATCGCCCAGCTCTACTACAGCCTAATTGATATTTGCTGTCACTAGTTTAACATCAGAATGGAGCATAAGTCATTTTTGTAGAATCTCTTTCCCTTGACTGATGCCTTTTTTCTCTCCCTCTCAGGGCTCTGATCGCCGGTGGCGGCGCCCCTGAGATCGAGCTGGCCCTGCGTCTGGCTGAGTACTCCCGCACGCTGCCAGGCATGGAGGCTTACTGCGTGAGGGCCTACGCAGACGCCCTGGAGGTGGTGCCGTCCACACTGGCCGAGAACGCTGGCCTCAACCCCATCTCCACTGTCACAGAGCTCCGCAATAGGCACGCCCAAGGCGAGAAGACTGCCGGGATCAATGTCCGCAAGGTACGGCCCTGCCACGCTCTCCTAGATTCTGTTTGGTTTTATACTTCACCCTGCCATAGTTGGTTCTCAGGATGCAATGTTGAACATTCAGATTTAGAACAAATGTGACTTGTCTCGTGAGGCTAGAGTCACGCCTTGACAACACCTCATTGTCCTGGTGTGCTCGCAGTAAACTTATTTGCCTATTCATTGACTAGTCTCTTGTGGCCCAGCCATTCACCAGCTCGATACAGAACCTCCATTTTGACAGTTTGTCATTAAGATTTACATTACTGCAGTTGCGTACCAGATGGGCTTTCCTGTGGCTCAGTTGGTAGAGCATGGTGTTTGCAACGCCAGGGTTGTGGGTTCGATTCCCACGGGGGGCCAGTACAAAAACAAAAAATGCATGTAATTAAATGTATGCAATCACGACTGTAAGTCGCTCTGGATAAGAGCGTCTGCTAAATGACTAAAATGTAAATGTAAAATATGCGATTGTCTATCATGTGGAATAGGGTATTGACTCGTTTCCCCATTCCTCTCCCTCTCTCAGGGCGGTATCTCCAACATTCTAGAAGAGCTGGTGGTGCAGCCTCTGCTGGTGTCTGTCAGCGCTCTGACCCTCGCCACCGAGACGGTCCGCAGCATCCTCAAGATTGACGACGTGGTAAGAGACCAGACAACCCTCTGGTGTCACTAGTGGAGATCTGCCCTCTCATTCAACCTGCATTATATCTTGTATACCCATTTTAGTATGGAACACAGCAGCAGAAAAAACACACAACACTATATAAATTGCTCTAATAATTGAAAGCCCCCCCCCCCTCCTTTCACTTAAACTGTGTCCTTATAAGGTAATAAGATGTTCCCCTTTCTTGCAGGTGAACACCCGATAAGGAGTTACGAGGAGATTTGTGGATGTAGCAAGAACCCAGCCTGTTACTGCACATGCTTGTGCCACAAGGAGTCATAGGACCGGCAGCTTGCTAAGACCCGTATGTCCAGAAGTCCTCTGTAGTTGACGCATTCTGTAATTTAATAAAACAGTTGTTTTTTGACACTCCATGTCTTGTTTTTGTTGTGTACTTATTCCTTGGGCTCCCTCAGTGACCGACCCCACTGACCAGCGGTTCATCTTTAAATCTCAGGCTAGTGTCATGACCCCAAAGGCATGGTGTTAACGGCAACTTTCCCCATATACACTACCGTTCAAAAGTTTGGGGTCACTTAGAAATGACCTTGTTTGAAAGAAAAGAAAAATATATAGTTTTTGTCCATTTTAAAATAACATCAAATTGATCAGAAATAGTGTAGTCATTGTAAATGACTTGTAGCTGGAAACAGCTTTTTTTAAATTGAATATCTACATAGGCTTATGGGAGGCCCATTATCAGCAACCATCACTCCTGTTCCAATGGCACTTTGTTAGCTAATCCAAGTTTATCATTTTAAAAGGCTAATTGATCATTACAAAACCCTTGTTAGCACAGCTGAAAAATGTTGTGCAGATTTAAAGAATTAATAAAACTATAATTTAGACTAGTATCTGGAGCTTCAGCATTTGTGAGTTTGATTACAGGCTCAAAGGCCAGAAACAAAACTTCCTTCAAACACGTAAGACTATTCTTGATCTGAGAAATGAAGGCTATTCCATGTGAGAAATTGCCAAGAAACTGAAGATCTTGTACAACGCTGTGTACCACTCCCTTCACAGAACAGCGCAAACTGGCTCTTACCAGAGTAGTGGGAGGCCCTGGTGCACAACTGAGCAAGAGGACAAGGACATCGGTGTCTAGTTTGAGAAACAGACGCCTCACAAGTCCTCAACTGGCAGCTTCATTAAATGGTACCCGCAAAACACCAGTCTCAACGTCAACAGTGAAGAGGCGACTCCCGGATGCTGGCCTTCCAGACTGCTCCACTGTCTGTGTTCTTTTACCCATTTTAAACAATTTATTAATATTGGCCAGTGAAAGATGCGGCTTTTTCTTTGGAACTCTGCCTAGAAGGCCAGTAAAAAAATAATTCTCAGCTAAATGTCAGGAACAGAACATAATAGCATCCCAATTCATAGGCCTACACTACAAATTAAACATTTTAACACATCTGGTTAGGTTATATAATCAGTTAAATGTCAATAACATAGCCTAATATGATTACATTGATATAATCAATGTCTCTGTTTATTTTTGTGTGTATTGATTGGAGGAAAAACATCTTGCAGTCAAAATAAAATGTTGGACTGAAAACGTCTCAAAAGAAAGGAGGGTAATGAAAATAGAAGTTCCAGGGAAGAATGGACAGATGAATAGGCATTCTTAACATATTTCTCCAACATCAAACCAGTGTCTTGTTTGCAATGCTGACATGCCTAGTTAAATAAAGGTGAAATAAAAAAATTTAATAAATTGCTGTTTGCAAATAATTTCATCTTAAACATCCTTAGGAATGTAAGGATGGCACTTTCAAAAGTTACCTCGCGTGCAAATACAGGAGGTCCCTTACTGGGCAGAAAGGAATTGTACTTAAACCCCTGCATCGGAGAGTTACTATGTTGCAATCACTATGCAGCCAGCTGCCTATAGTAGGAAACAGAGCCTCTTACTAATAATGACACATTGCACAAACTCACAATTGTTACAATTACAATAGAAATAACACGTTAACATATAATTTAATATTCCTGTAGAACTGTAAAAAGAGTGAGATCGTTTGAGCTTTGGAAACAAGTGCTTTCATAAATGCATAGCGGGCCTCGTTTTGCTGGATAAGATTGCAATAAGTTTTCTGTCCATGACCCAGCCTTAATGACTTTTGTTTATTTACATGCCAATTTTGATTGTCCATCATTTTCAGCATTTCTTCATTTCGTGGCCCGCCTAGTGGCCTCTCCTCTGCTGTGGTGCTGCATTGCAGTCAGCGATGTTTTCTGTCCACGGTCCTGAAATCAAATCAAAGATACCCAGCATTTCCACAAACTTCAGTAAGTTCCCATTATTTGGCTCGTTCAGCCTGTCCGTGGTCCCACGTAGCGCAATATTCTGGGTGGTTATTAACAGAGCTATGAGCTTCTGCAGCATCTGCTGCAAATGGAGAGTATCTCCGTCAATAGCCCGTTGGGCTTGGGCATCGATAGTTTGCTTGGACACCGGCCTGATCTGCAGTTCCTTCCACCTCTGGAAACTGTCTAGGCGGTCATGCGACTTCTCATGCGAACTGATGAGGTGGCACAGATTCTTCCAGTCCCTGGTGTGAAAAAGATTTGCAGCTAAAACAGAAGGCTGCATCGTTTTGCTTGGAATAAACGAGCCATGGTATCGCCACTCTCTCCCGGTTCCCCATCCTCCTATTGTAGTGGGCCACCAAAAAATATTAGTGCCTCTCATCGCTTGGGAAATTCCCCTCCTAATCCTGAGGTGGCCCAGCCGGCCATAACATATCCTGTAAAGATCCATTCATATATTTTGGTACATCATATATTTTGAAACATTTCAGCCGCAAATCTCTTTGGCTTAGAGATTGTGCCTCTTTTTTAATGAGTTTTTAAAAATATATATTCTCTTCCTGATAGTTTTTATCTCTTAGAATGTCTGTAGCTTACTTTTATCTGAAATTATTTCCACTAGTACAGTGAGGGGGGGAAAAGTATTTTATCCCCTGCTGATTTTGTACGTTTTCCCACTGACAAAGAAATGATCAGTCTATAATTTTAATGGTAGGTTTATTTGAACAGTGAGAGACAGAATAACAACAAAAATATCCAGAAAAACACATGTGAAAAATGTTATAAATTGATTTGCATTTTAATGAGGGAAATAAGTATTTTACTCCCCATCCATCAAAGATTTCTGGCACCCAGGTGTCTTTTATACAGGCAATGAGCTGAGATTAGGAGCACACTCTTAAAGGGAGTGCTCCTAATCTCAGTTTGTTACCTGTATAAAAGACACCTACCTGTCCACAGAAGCAATCAATCAATCAGATTCCAAACTCTCCACCATGGCCAAGACCAAAGAGCTCTCCAAGGATGTCAGGGACAAGATTGTAGACCTACACAAGGCTGGAATGGGCTACAAGACCATCGCCAAGCAGCTTGGTGAGAAGGTGACAACAGTTGGTGCGATTATTCGCAAATGGAAGAAACACAAAATAACTGTCAATCTCCCTCGGCCTGGGGCTCCATGCAAGATCTCACCTCGTGGAGTTCCAATGATCATAAGAACTAGAGGTCGACTGATTATGATTTGTCAACGCCGATACCGATTATTGGAGGACCAAAAAAATCCGATGCCGATTAAGACAATTTTTTACATTTATTTATTTGCAATAATGACAATTACAACAATACTGAATGAACACTTATTTTAACTTAATATAATACATCAATAAAATCAATTTAGCCTCAAATAAATAAGGAAACAGGTTTAATTTGGTTTAAATAATGCAAAAACAAAGTGTTGGAGAAGAAAGTAAAAGTGCAATATGTGCCATGTAAAAAAGCTAACGTTTAATTTCCTTGCTCAGAACATGAGAACATATGAAGGCTGGTGGTTCCTTTTAACATGAGTCTTCAATATTCCCAGGTAAGAAGTTTTAGGTTGTAGTTATTATAGGAATTATAAGACTATTTCTCTCTATACGATTTGTATTTCATATACCTTTGACTATTGGATGTTCTTATAGGCACTTTAGTATTGCCAGTGTAACAGTATAGCTTCCGTCCCTCTCCTCGCTCCTACCTGGGATTGAACCAGGAACACATCGACAACAGCCACCCTCGAAGCAGCGTTACCCATGCAGAGCAAGGGGAACAACCACTCCAAGTCTCAGAGCGAGTGACGTTTGAAACGATATTAGCGCGCACCCGCTAACTAGCTGGCCATTTCACATCAGTTACACCATCCTAATCTTGGGAGTTGATAGGCTTGAAGTCATAAACAGCGCAATGCATTGCGAAGGGCTGCTGGCAAAACGCACGGAAGTGCTGTTTTGAATGAATGCTTACGAGCCTGCTGGTTCCTACCACCGCTCAGTCAGACTGCTCTATCAAATCATAGACTTAATTATAACATAATAACACACAGAAATACGAGCCTTAGGTCATTAATATGGTCGAATCCGGAAACTATCATCTCGAAAACAAAACGTTTTTTCTTTCAGTGAAATACAGAACCATTCTGTATTATCTAACGGGTGGCATCCCTAAGTCTAAATATTCCTGTTACATTGCCCAACCTTCAATGTTATGTCATAATTACGTAAAATTCTGGCAAATTAGTTCGCAACGAGCCAGGCGGCCCAAACTGTTGCATATACCCTGACTCTGCGTGCAATGAACGCTAGAGATGTGACACAATTTCATGTTAGCAGGCAATATTAACTAAATATGCAGGTTTAAAAATATATACTTGTTTATTGATTTTAAAGAAAGGCATTGATGTTTATGGTTTGGTACATTGGTGCAACGACAGTGCTTTTTTCGCGAATGCGCTTGTTAAATCATCACCTGTTTGGTGAAGTAGGGTGTGATTCGATGACAAATTGACAGGCACCGCATCTTTTATAAGCAACATAAGACACGTTAGATGAACTAGTAATATCATCAACCATGTGTAGTTAACTAGTGATTATGTTAAGATTGATAGTTTTATATAAGATAAGTTTAATGCTAGCTAGCAACTTACCTTGGCTTCTTGCTGCCCTCACGTAACAGGTAGTCAGCCTGCCATGCAAGCTCCTCGTGGAGTGCAATGTAAGGCAGGTGGTTAGAGCGTTGGACTAGTAACCGGAAGGTTGCAAAAACGAATCCCTGAATCCCCCCTGAACAAGGCAGTTAACCCCTGTTCCTAGGCCGTCATTGAAAATAAGAATGTGTTCTTAATCTGACTTGCCTAGTTAAATAAAAGGTGTAAAAAAATAAAAATAATAATAACATATATTTTTTTTAAATCGGCAAATCGGTGGCCAAAAATACCGATTACCGATTGTTATGAAAACTTGAAATCAGCCCTAATTAATCGGCCATTCCGATTAATCGGTCGACCTCTAATAAGAACGGTGAGGAATCAGCCCAGAACTACACGGGAGGATCTTGTCAATGATCTCAAAGCAGCTGGGACCATAGTCACCAAGAAAACATTTGGTAACACACTACGCCGTGAAGGACTGAAATCCTGCAGCGCCCGCAAGGTCCCCCTGCCCGTCTGAAGTTTGCCAATGAACATCTGAATGATTCAGAGGACAACTGGGTGAAAGTGTTGTGGTCAGATGAGACCAAAATGGAGCTCTTTGGCATCAACTCAACTCGCCGTGTTTGGAGGCGGAGGAATGCTGCCTATGACCCCAAGAACACCATCTCCACTGTCAAACATGGAGGTGGAAACATTATGCTTTGGGGGTGTTTTTCTGCTAAGGGGACAGGACAACTTCACTGCATCAAAGGAACGATGGACGGGGCCATGTACCGTCAAATCTTGGGTGAGAACCTCCTCTCAGCCTGGGCATTGAAAATGGGTCGTGGATGGGTATTCCAGCATGACAATGACCCAAAACACACGGCCAAGGCAACAAAGGAGTGGCTCAAGAAGAAGCACATTAAGGTCCTGGAGTGGCCTAGCCGGTCTCCAGACCTTAATCCCATAGAAAATCTGTGGAGGGAGCTGAAGGTTCGAGTTGCCAAACGTCAGCCTCAAAACCTTAATGACTTGGAGAAGATCTGCAAAGAGGAGTGGGACAAAATCCCTCCTGAGATGTGTGCAAACCTGGTGGCCAACTACAAGAAACGTCTGACCTCTGTGATTGCCAACACGGGTTTTGCCACCAAGTACTAAGTCATGTTTTGCAGAGGGGTCAAATACTTATTTCCCTCATTAAAATGCAAATCATTGTTTGACATGTGTTTTTCTGGATTTTTTGTTGTTATTCTATCTCTCACTGTTCAAATAAACCTACCATTAAAATTATAGACTGATCATTTCTTTATCAGTGGGCAAACGTACAAAATCAGCAGGGGATCAAATACTTTTTCCCCCTCAATGTAGCATGCTAATATTATCAGGCTAGGTTAGGCTACTGCCTTAATCACTAATCCTCTTCATCACACACAAACATTGAAATACTATAGTTAAATTGGCAGATTCATTTTTATCAATGTTTCACAATTGGATAATCCTGTAAAAACACGCATATCACCATTGCTACCAAGGATACTGGGAGTGAACTTCGCGAGAAACAGGAATGGGGTGGGGGCTGGAACTGCAGCAACCGCTACCAGCTGGTGGCTGGAGGCAAGGCAACCGCCTATGGGGGGGGGCAAGGCAACCGCCTAATGGGAGGGCCAGCCCTGGTGCCGGATGAGAGGAGCGAGAAGCGAACTGCTCCTAATGGCGATGCCTTAGCAAGCAGCGCTGCTTATCTCGCCAGTTCAGCATCAGCACCGGCACTTCCAGTAGCTTCCAGTAGATCCTCGTTTGCTAAGTCAAACGACACCGCTGGTCCTGCTCACACTGCCCTACCCTGTGCTTTGACCTCTTTCTCCCCTCTCTCTCCAGATGAAATCTCGCGTCTTGTGACGGCCGGCCGCCCAACAACCTGCCCGCTTAACCCTATCCCCTCCTCTCTTCTCCAGACCATTTCCGGAGACCTTCTCCCTTACCTCACCTCGCTCATCAACTCATCCCTGACCGCTGGCTATGTCCCTTCCGTCTTCAAGAGAGCGAAAGTTGCACCCCTTCTGAAAAAACCTACACTCGATCCCTCCGATGTCAACAACTACAGACCAGTATCCCTTCTTTCTTTTCTCTCCAAAACTCTTGAACGTGCCGTCCTTGGCCAGCTCTCCTGCTATCTCTCTCAGAATGACCTTCTCGATCCAAATCAGTCAGGTTTCAAGACTGGTCATTCAACTGAGACTGCTCTTCTCTGTGTCATGGAGGCTCTCCGCACTGCTAAAGCTAACTCTCTCTCCTCTGCTCTCATCCTTCTAGACCCATCTGCTGCCTTTGATACTGTGAACCATCAGATCCTCCTCTCCACCCTCTCCGAGTTGGGCATCTCCGGCGCGGCCCACGCTTGAATTGCGTCCTACCTGACAGGTCGCTCCTACCAGGTGGCGTGGCGAGAATCTGTCTCCGCACCACGTGCTCTCACCACTGGTGTCCCCCAGGGCTCTGTTCTAGGCCCTCTCCTATTCTCGCTATACACCAAGTCACTTGGCTCTGTCATATCCTCACATGGTCTCTCCTATCATTGCTATGCAGACGACACACAATTAAACTTCTCCTTTCCCCCTTCTGATAACCAGGTGGTGAATGGCATCTCTGCATGTCTGGCAGACATATCAGTGTGGATGACGGATCACCACCTCAAGCTGAACCTCGGCAAGACGGAGCTGCTCTTCCTCCCGGGGAAGGACTGCCCGTTCCATGATCTCGCCATCACGGTTGACAACTCCATCGTGTCCTCCTCCCAGAGTGCTAAGAGCCTTGGCGTGACCCTGGACAACACCCTGTCGTTCTCCACTGACATCAAGGCGGTGACCCGATCCTGTAGGTTCATGCTCTACAACATTCGCAGAGTACGACCCTGCCTCACACGAGGCGGCGCAGGTCCTAATCCAGGCACTTGTCATCTCCCGTCTGGACTACTGCAACTCGCTGTTGGCTGGGCTCCCTGCCTGTGCCATTAAACCCCTACAACTCATCCAGAACGCCGCAGCCCGTCTGGTGTTCAACCTTCCCAAGTTCTCTCACGTCACCCCGCTCCTCCGCTCTCTCCACTGGCTTCCAGTTGAAGCTCGCATCCGCTACAAGACCATGGTGCTTGCCTACGGAGCTGTGAGGGGAACGGCACCTCCGTACCTTCAGGCTCTGATCAGGCCCTACACCCAAACAAGGGCACTGCGTTCATCCACCTCTGGCCTGCTGGCCCCCCTACCTCTGAGGAAGCACAGCTCCTGCTCAGCCCAGTCAAAACTTTTCGCTGCTCTGGCACCCCTATGGTGGAACAAGCTCCCTCACAGCACCAGGACAGCGGAGTCAATCACCACCTTCCGGAGACACCTGAAACCCCACCTCTTTAAGGAATACCTAGGATAGGATAAAGTAATCCTTCTAACCCCCCCCCTAAAATGATTTAGATGCACTATTGTAAAGTGGTTGTTCCACTGGATATCATAAGGTGAATGCACCAATTTGTAAGTCGCTCTGGATAAGAGCGTTTGCTAAATGACTTAAATGTAAATGTAGTAGGTCACCCCTTACAATTGCAATCAGTCGATATAAACGAGAACTATCATCAGAAATCACGCAATATGAATTAGACAGTGGGTCGCTGCCTGACCCACTAGTTGGCCATAAGGTTAAAATCAACGTTACATATCGTGGCGTAGATACTGTATTGACAATGACACAATAACATTTCCAGCATGGCCGACAACCTGACCTCCCTTGCCCGCCATATGGTAATTCATAAATAATAAGTGAGCTTTGCATTTGCAGCTCCTAAATTAATAAAAACATTTCAAATGTAGTTTTAAACGACACCTCTGAACGAGCTCCGGCAACTCGTGGCCCAGCTGGCTAGCTTGACTGACATTGCTAGCCCGCGGGCGCGTTCCCGGTTGCAGGTCAAAACAGGTTGGTTTATTGCTAGGCTGCGGTTGCGTTGCTAGCCCGCGGGCGCGTTGCATGTCGACACGGGTGCGTACCAGGTGGACTTCATTGCTTCTTTATGGGTGTATTACAACGGATAGTTAACATTACAGATTAGCATAATTGGTTCAGATTATTTGATGATTGTTGGCCTCTTATTTATTTTTTACAAATCCCAAATCACTAATGTGATTCATCTTATCAACCTCTTAGTTAGGTGCGCTAAATAAGGGTTTGAACAAAAACCTACACTCCCATTCAAACACAGAATCCTATTCTGGATTTTCTCCAGACTTCGAACACGATTCAAGGAGACAAGATTTGGATGGATGGACACGCAAGGCTAGTGTTGAACAAATCAGCTAACCACGTACTGGTGGTGTTCCTGCCTGATTACGTTGAAGAAGTTGCATTGCATCAACCAATGGTTGTGCGCCACGTCTTCGACTGTCAGGCATTACGTTGCTATATCATAAGATGTGGTTAGCTGATATGTCAAATACCTATCCAAGCTTTGCGAGATCTTGCAGGAGTCTGTAATGTAGTCAGGCAGGAATACCACCCATATGATATAGCGGTATAGCAATGTAATGCCCAACTGTGCAGTCGATGACGTGGCATGCAAATGACGTACTATGCAGCTATTGGTCGATGCAATGCATTATCTGCAATGTTCCAGGTCAGGGCCTGGAACATTACCCTCAACTAGCTGAATCAGGTATGTAACCTTTATTTAAACTAGGCAAGTCAGGTATGTTAGGTTAGGGTTGGACTGAATACCTGCAGGATGGTAGATCTCCAGGAAGAGGTTTAGGTAGGTCTGTTGTAACCTATGTAAGTACTAGGTTGTATTTATTGGTGCAGACCGTAGCAGAATTCCCTTTTGCAATAGACAAACTAAAACAAGCATTTCTTATAGGACAAGTTCAGGTAGTCTCTTACAGTTTCAGTCCATTTTCATTCTGTTTGGTGCCTATTGAATACGACACTGTACTGCCTCCAACCAAGTCTTAGGCTTTTGTGGGCATAACGCCCCACGACGTTGACCGACCCAGATCCTACTTTATGAATTCAGAAAGACTGCCACTGCTCACGGGAATGATCAAAAGGAATGATGTGATGGACTGGTCATGGGCTCCCATCTCATCTGTGTGTAGTGTTAGATGGTCTGTTACACTGTTCGCAGCACGACTCTTTATTGCCACACAATCAGAGTTGGTGGTCATTTATTTTCTTTGTACAGCATGATAGGTAAAAACTTTCACAAGGTTTTAGTTTGAATTTATGAGTAGACAAGTAGAACATTTTAAGGCACAGTGTGAATTACATTGACTCTTGAATTGCAAGAGACAAAACAATAGAATAGCAAAAATACATGAAAAAAACTGATATTATACAGCTGTGCCAGGAAAATAACCTCTCCCTCAACGTCAACAAAACGAAAGAGCTGATCGTGGACTTCAGGAGACAGCAGAGGAAGCACGCCCCCATCTACATCGACGAGACCGCAGTGGCGAAAGTGAAAAGCTTCAAGTTCTTCGGTGTACACGTCACTGACAATCTGAAATGGTCCACCCACACAGACAATGTGGTGAAGAAGGCACAACAGTGCCTCTTCAACCTAAGACCCTTACAAACTTTTACAGATGCACCATTGAGAGCATCTTGTAGGGCTGTATCACAGCCTGGTACAGCAACTGCACCGCCTGCAACATCAGGCCTCTCCAGAGGGTTGTGTGGTCTGCCAAATGCATCTGCGAGGGCCTACACTGCCTGCCCTCCAGGACACCTATGGCACCTGATGTCACAGGAAGGCAAAAAAGATCAAGGACATCAACCACTCGAGCCACGACATGTACAATCCACTATCATCCAGAAGGCAAGGTCAGTACAGGTGCATCAAAGCTGGGACCGAGAGACTGAAAAACAGCTTCTATCTCAAGGCCATCAGACTTAAATAGGCATCACTAGCCGACCTCCACCCAGTACCCTGACCTGAACTTAGTCAGCTTCACGAGCCGGCTACCACCCGGTTACTCAACCCTGCACCTTAGAGGCTGCTGCCCTATGTACAGTTGAAGTCGAAACTTTACATACACCTTAGCCAAATACATTTAAACTCAGTTTTTCACAATTCCTGACATTTAATCCTAGTAAATTCCCTGTCTTAGGTCAGTTAGGATCACCACTTTATTTTAAGAATGTGAAATGTCAGAATAATAGTAGAGAATGATTTCAGATTTTATTTCTTTCATCACATTCCCAGTGGGTCAGAAGTTTACATACACTCAATTCGTATTTGGTAGCATTGCCTTTAAATTGTTTAACTTGGGTCAAACGTTTCAGGTAGCCTTCCACAATCTTCCCACAATAAATTGGGTGAATTTTGGCCCATTCCTCCTGACAGAGCTGGTGTAACAGAGTCAGGTTTGTAGGACTCATTGCTCGCACACGCTTTTTCAGTTCTGCCCACAAATATTCTATGGGATTGAGGTCAGGGCTTTGTGATGGCCACTCCAATACCTTGACTTTGTCGTCCTTAAGCCATTTTGCCACAACTTTGGAAGTATGCTTGGGGTCATTGTCAATTTGAAAGACTAATTTGCGACCAGTCCCTCCTGCAGGAAAGCACCACCACAACATGATGCTGCCACCCCCGTGCTTCACGGTTGGGATGGTGTTCTTTGGCTTGCAAGCCTCCCTCTTTTTCCTCCAAACATAATGATGGTCATTATGGCCAAACAGTTCTATTTTTGTTTCATTAGACCAGAGGACATTTCTCCAAAAAGTACGATCTTTGTCCCCATGTGCAGTTGCAAACCGTAGTCTGGCTTTTTTATGGTGGTTTTGGAGCAGTGGCTTCTTCCTTGCTGAGCGGCCTTTCAGGTTATGTCGATATAGGACTCGTTTACTGTGGATATAGATAATTTTGTACCTGTTTCCTCCAGCATCTTCACAAGGTCCTTTGCTGCTGTTCTGGGATTGATTTGCACTTTTCACACCAAAGTACATTTATCTCTAGGAGACAGAACACGTCTCCTTCCTGAGCGGTATGACGGCTGCGTGGTCCCATGGTGTTTATACTTGCGTACTATTGTTTGTACAGGTGCATTTGGAAATTCCTCCCAAGGATGAACCAGACTTATGGAGGTCTCCAAATATTTTTCTGATAATAATGTGAAGTCCAAGGCCTTATCTTTATTTGCTAAACAACTTTGATCAGATTTTTATTTTTTTCAGGAGTCGCACTCAATTTCTGCTGATGCCAACTTTTGGAAGTGACAATGGGGCAACGATATTTGTGTTTGCTTTTTTGGAAATGATGAGTTGCTTGAATCTGTAGAGAAACATATACAGTGCTTCATTGGTTACCCAAATTTCCCAATTCGTTATTATTGATAGGAGGGAACTTTAATATCACTATAGATCATTTAACAGATAGATGGCCACCAGGTAGGCCAACCAATTAGAATTTGGGTTTAAACTTTTTATGGAAAAGTTTGATCTCACAGATATATGGAGAGAGAGGTTTCCAACAGATCATTCACTTGGAGTAATAAAACAGGTTCCAGATAGTTCAGAATAGATTTTTTCCTTATATCGAAATGTATTGATAGTGAGTGTGTTACTACAAATATTTGTACTACTCCCCTCACACACCATAGGGCCATTTACATTGATATCAAAATATTTACCCCTGATACTAACCTTGGTAGAGCATTCCACTGGAAGCAAAATAGCTCCTTATTATAGTTGAGTTTGAGGTAAAAAAAACAAAAAACGTCTGCTCTCACATTTTTGGGAAGGAGCTTGTTTAGAAAAATCTTATCGCAAGAACTGGGAGCTCTTTAAATTTGAAGTGGCCAAATACCTTAGAAAATATGGTAGTAATCTTGCTAAGACCAGAAGAGCTGAGGAGGAAAAGGGGATCATTAAGATAACTTCCCTTTCTCAGAGGTCCTCAGCGAGCCTCTCAGGGGAGGAGAGATGGAACTGATTATAATTGAAAATTACATTTATGAAGATTTTATACTATTTTGGAGAGATGTACTGCTTGGATTCTTTACCTACGATAGAAATAAGTTGAAACAATTTTATGTAATTAATTTCATTATTCGTTTGGTCAAATTTCATATTCACAAATGTAATTTTAGAAACAAAACACCACATTTTCATACCTCGCAAAAAGAAATTAAACTATATTTTAAGAACATTTAATACTCTGCCAACAAGAAAGCTGTTAGGCTCTAAATGCTAATAAATGTGCACCTTAACAGTTTAAAAAAAAAAATTACTTCCTGAAACGGCTAGTAATTTCCTTCACAACCACACGACGCGTCGCTGTTGCTCTGGAGAGCACCTGCTGTTCTTTTGATAGCGTTTGCCAAGTAGTTGTAGCGTCTCTACTACGTTAAACTTTGACAAAGAAAGCAAGAACAGGAGAAACAATGGCGAATGCCCATCGCGCCAACGTCCTGGTTACCTCCTGTTTGAAAACGCCGGTAGACCCACATACCAAGGCTCCGTTGGCGTTGTATGAAAGGCAGCGAGCCCTTCCATGTTCGTCAGCAGCTGGTCATATTGACAATCGAGAATACGAAAAAGAGGTAAGATATCGGCAGATGAGTTTTGTATTTGAAAGCTGAGCTAAGCAATCAAGAAATATTCTGAAATGATTGGTTGAAATGCAGCATAAGATTTGAAAGAGGACTGGAGCACCATCCAACACTTGGCAAGATGCCATTCATTCCACTAACCAATCCATCAACGTTATAAATTACCTTCAATCTTTATGTTGATCTGGAGAGGAATGGAATCAGTTGCACATAGGAACCTTACATGTTTTTTCTTTTTACATTCATGATTCAAAATTCCATAATAGGCTAATTCTTTGTCCTCCCTCATTGATCTGCTAGATGGCTTTGTCATAGAACATATTGATCATACATTGCTACCAAACATCTAAGTTGATGTAAGTAGGCCTAATGTATATCCTATGATACTGGATAGTGATGTAAATTAAGTGGCGAATCCATTCATTCATATGTTTAATGTCACTCATGTTAAAGATTGGGACAATTCAGGTCAAGAATGTACTTATGTCGGTGAATTCTCATAAATCCATGTTGTTCTCAAATGTTACTACAGAGATTTGACTGTTTTCAGGTCAACCTGCCTGTGTGGGAGAGGATTTAACCTGTATAACTTGTTACTGGCCTATTTTTGGCTTCCCTCATTTACTAGATTACGCTGACGTCACAGTGCCAGTAATCCTAAATGCTTCATTTCCTTTGGACAACATTATTTCAAATCCCATTTATTTTTCCTCACTGGACACGGATCTTACCAACATCTGGGCATCTCAAAAAATAAATAAATTAGAAAGTACATTCATTTTTATCTGGCTTGTACTGTAATCAGTAGGATACTAGTTAGAATTGCTTGTCCAAGCTTTAGACATATTTTCTTAATAGTTGTAAATGTATGATTTGATCTCATCCATTCATCACCCCAAGAAAAAAGATGGAGATGGTTGGGGGCAGAGCAGCTAGTGTGAAAGTTGAACACACTCCTTCCATTATCACCCACATTCTGTGCGTGACCATATTGGATAGGTCATCCAAACCCACAGAGCTGGGGATAATGAGCTTAGGCCTCAAGTAGCCATCTCATATTATGTTCTACTCTACACACTTTGTATTAGGCCTATGCCTTAACCATCCACAATATGTCCAGTCATCAGTAGTACTCTTACATGATGATACACTTCCATACATTTGGCATATTAACACAAATGGGGCCACCCATTCAAGAAATATCTGAAAGTCATAGAAATACAGGTGAAAGGCTCTTTCTTCCATGCAACTATAATCCTATCCAAGATACCCGTTGCTTCCAATGGCTTACTTAAGGGATAATGCCAGAGAAGCCGGTGTTTGGAGGATATATTGGCACGGGTGTTAGGTCTGAGACAAAGTCGATATTACATTTGACCAATAATGTCCTTTGTAGGCTACTTTTATTATTTGTATGGAATGTATTCCAGACACATGCTCCACAATCCGTGCACAAGGTAAATGTTTTTTGCTTAATTTTCCTCATGAATTTCTTTGACTTCTCAGCTGCAGTATGACGACTCGGGGTCTGAGTACGGTGATGGGGATGTCCCCGGGAAGGGCAGCCCCCTGATTATCAAAGACTTCCGAGTGACAGGGGATCACATCGACTTGCGTGAGTTCTACTTCTCCAACGAAGAGTACTATCGTAAGCTGGAGGAGCTGAAGAGGGCCCACCTCCGCACCATGGCTGAGCTAGAGGGCATGTACCGCAAGAAGCTGGAGCTCAAAGGCACACCACCCTCAGAAAATGTGCAGGGGGCACAGGCTCACAGGTGTGTTGTTGCTCTTGTTTGGAATTTGTTGTTTTTCTTGATTAACCACCAAGATAATAAGCTGAAGTTGATAGGGTACATTATTTCTGCTCCTGGAGTGTACTGTACTCAGCGTCTACCATTTCTAACGTGTCAATTAATATTAGAATGGTGTAAACATTTTGTTCGCTCACCAGATCGTACTTGAAGATCAGCCCCATGCCCGTGAGGCGTCTGAGGAAGGCCCACTCTGCTCTGGAGCTGAGGAGGGGCTCTGGGCTGTCGGACACATCTGACGAGGAAGGTACTGTCGACAGCAATGTGGAGAAGGGTCTGCAGTCCTCCCCCAAAGAGCACATCAAGAACATGTGGCAGGACTTTAAGCTGTCGCCTCGCAAGTGCCACCCGTCCACATCCTCCCACCAGAGCCTCATTGGGGTCCACAAGAACGGCGTCAAGGTTAAGGACCGGAAGCAAGGGCGAAAAGATGTCGAACACGAGCCTTGGAAACCCAGAGTGACCGTCCCCAAGCCATTTCGCATGACGTTGCGGGAGAACCAGAAGCACCAGAAAGGTGTCAAGACACGGTCAGAGATCGAGCTGGAGAACACGGCCCTACGGAAGCAGCTGGAGGAGCTGACAGAATGCCAGCGCAAGTTCCGTGCCAGCTCTGTACCCGCCCACGTGCGCCTGCCCCTGTATGAGGAGCTCCAAGAACGCGACGAGGCACGGCGGGCCATGCGGGAGCAGCAGCGTCTGTGCTCCACCCAGCAGCCCTTCAGTTTCCTGGAGCGCGAACGTCTCAAGAGGGAGCAGAGAGAGGAGCAGCTCCGCAACCTCCAGCCAGACAGCCAGGAGAGAGTCCGACCATTCAGGGCCAAGCCCGTGCCCAAGGCGGTGTACGAGGCGGCGTCGGGCGAGCAACTGAAGGAAGAGCAGCTGTACCGCGCCATCAAGATGCAGATGAGGGCCCAGGAGCTGCTCCACAGTGCCTCCATGCCACCCAGCATGCTAGCACGCCACCTTAGCGAAAGGAAGTGGGCCAAGGATGAAGCCAGGGGGGACACCGCTGGATCTGAGGATGACAACAGTGCCTCTTATAGACCAAAGATAAATACGGAGGTGCCCGACTTCGACGCCAGCTACAGGAGGTTCAAGAAGCAGCTGGAGAGCCGCCGCGACTTGAAACCTTTGACGACATGCGAGCCGTTCCAGCTCCGGACGTCACAGATCCCCTCTCACCGCGAACGCATCCTGGCCGACATCGAGAAGGAGCAGTTGAGTCCGCGGGCCAAGCGCTGGCCTTACATCAGCATAACTGGGCACGTCCGTTCACACAACTCTAGCCTCTGCTCCTCCCTCTCAGGCAGTCTGGAACAGCTGCCTGCCAAAGTCACTGATGCCAGCAAAAAACGGCAAGAGGCCGTGAGGTACTACCCACATAGAATAGCAAGGGGCATCTCCTTTTTAGACGAGCTAGTGAGCGCTTCAGAATTTAGTTGCTCTTTTTAGGAATAGTTACGCCCTGAAAGTTGAAAATCTTGTCTGTTGAATCCTGTGGACTTCCTATCCCCTGTGGACTTCCTATACACTCCCAGCTCCAAAACAACCAAATGCCCAACCTCTGACATTATTACCCTCCTAGTCATACTTCTAGTGTCATTGGCCTTCATTTACCCTTTTGACAAAGTCCTTCCTCCACCCATGCCTTCCTGTCATCGATGACTGCCTTGTCTCCTTGAGTAGAAAGGTACTTGAGCAGAGAAAGAAGGCGGAGGAAGAGGAAGCGAGATGGAGTGAGAGACAGAAGCAGAGAGAGAAGAAGCTTGCGAAGGTGGTTTCGAAGCGCGCCCAGGCCAACGACACCCATGTGCCCCTCTCTCAGACCAACCAGTCCAAGCTCAAGCAGTTCAGGTACCCATAGAAACCCATAACATTACAATTATACTTGTAGCAACCCAGAAACTCACCCTGCCTGAGACCAGTACGAACACCCACTCCACAGCCCGCCGCACATTTTCATATGGAAGTTGTGAGTGGAATTGCAAACCTAAAGTGTTAATTTAACACTATTAAAAAGACTGAACCGAACAGTGCCTCAATAGTCTCAATTGTGACGCTTTTTGTAGTATATTATTTTGGAGAATATGGATGGATCTCTTCATTGTTTTTATAAGACATTAAAAACATACTAATGTGTGGATACCCTTTTGTTCCTTATCCCAATTTCAGTTTCAAGTAATTGTTTAGGAATGATTTCCATATCATATGCGGTTGTAAAAGTGATGTTTTTGTTGAATAGGTCTGGGTTGAGGGTTATTTCAGGGCTGAGGGTTGTGGGATCACAGGGGTGAGAGGTTGTCTATGTGTTTCAAACAGAAAGCAGGACGTTCAGCGCAGGAAGGAGTACAAGGAGGAGATGAGGGAGATCCAGGAGAGAGTGAAGGGGAGGCCTCTGCTGTTGGAGCAGGTCGCACAGGTGAGCCTGAAACGCCCCCCCCCCCCACACACACACACACGTGGAATGACATGGGTTGCATTTCAGTAGTTATAAGTGGCTTCCTTTCCTCATCTCCTCACACCACTCATTCACACAATAAATATATATTGCATGAATAATAAATGTATGACTGACTGTTTTCCCATCACTGGTCATGGTGTATGCTATTTTTCACTTCTGTCTGTTGACAGATGAATGCCAAACACGCTGCAGAGAAGCACTACACAGACACCCTGCGAGGCTGTGGAGTGAGTGAGGACTTTGTCAGTGGCAAGGTGCTCAAGTCCCAGTGGCCAGGTGGCCAAGACTCTGCATGCAGGACCTCCTTCTCCAGTGACTCCAAACAAAGGTAGACTTCTGGCTCAATGACATTGAATTATACATTTTGTAAACATACTGCATTAGTCAAAACCTCTACAAAGACAATACAGTATCACATTGCCAAAAAAGCGTTTTAGGCCGACTTCATCACCTGTGCTGTGGTCTTAGCTCTTGTATACAGTATTACAGTCTCAGATGGTGATAGTGAATAGACATATACAGTGGGGGGAAAAAAGTATTTGATCCCCTGCTGATTTTGTACGTTTGCTCACTTAAAGAAATTATCGGTCTATAATTTTAATAGTAGGTTTATTTGAACAGTACGAGACAGAACAACAACAAAAAAAATCCTGAAAAACGCATGTCAAAAATGTTATAAAATGATTTGCATTTTAATGAGGGAAATAAGTATTTGACCCCTCTGCAAAACATGACTTAGTACTTGGTGGCAAAACCCGTGTTGGCAATCACAGAGGTCAGACGTTTCTTGTAGTTGGCCACCAGGTTTGCACACATCTCAGGAGGGATTTTGTCCCACTCCTCTTTGCAGATCTTCTCCAAGTCATTAAGGTTTTGAGGCTGACGTTTGGCAACTCGAACCTTCAGCTCCCTCCACAGATTTTCTATGGGATTAAGGTCTGGAGACCGGCTAGGCCACTCCAGGACCTTAATGTGCTTCTTCTTGAGCCACTCCTTTGTTGCCTTGGCCGTGTGTTTTGGGTCATTGTCATGCTGGAATACCCATCCACGACCCATTTTCAATGCCCAGGCTGAGAGGAGGTTCTCACCCAAGATTTGACGGTACATGGCCCCGTCCATCGTTCCTTTGATGCAGTGAAGTTGTCCTGTCCCCTTAGCAGAAAAACACCCCCAAAGCATAATGTTTCCACCTCCATGTTTGACAGTGGAGATGGTGTTCTTGGGGTCATAGGCAGCATTCCTCCGCCTCCAAACACGGCGAGTTGAGTTGATGCCAAAGAGCTCCATTTTGGTCTCATCTGACCACAACACTTTCACCCAGTTGTCCTCTGAATCATTCAGATGTTCATTGGCAAACTTCAGACGGGCAGGGGGACCTTGCGGGCGCTGCAGGATTTCAGTCCTTCACGGCGTAGTGTGTTACCAAATGTTTTCTTGGTGACTATGGTCCCAGCTGCTTTGAGATCATTGACAAGATCCTCCCGTGTAGTTCTGGGCTGATTCCTCACCGTTCTTATTAGAGGTCGACCGATTAATCGGAATGGCCGATTAATTAGGGCCGATTTCAAGTTTTCATAACAATCGGTAATCGGTATTTTTGGCCACCGATTTGCCGATTTAAAAAAAATATATGTTATTATTATTTTTATTTTTTTACACCTTTTATTTAACTAGGCAAGTCAGATTAAGAACACATTCTTATTTTCAATGACGGCCTAGGAACAGGGGTTAACTGCCTTGTTCAGGGGGGATTCAGGGATTCGTTTTTGCAACCTTCCGGTTACTAGTCCAACGCTCTAACCACCTGCCTTACATTGCACTCCACGAGGAGCTTGCATGGCAGGCTGACTACCTGTTACGTGAGGGCAGCAAGAAGCCAAGGTAAGTTGCTAGCTAGCATTAAACTTATCTTATATAAAACTATCAATCTTAACATAATCACTAGTTAACTACACATGGTTGATGATATTACTAGTTCATCTAACGTGTCTTATGTTGCTTATAAAAGATGCGGTGCCTGTCAATTTGTCATCGAATCACACCCTACTTCACCAAACAGGTGATGATTTAACAAGCGCATTCGCGAAAAAAGCACTGTCGTTGCACCAATGTACCAAACCATAAACATCAATGCCTTTCTTTAAAATCAATAAACAAGTATATATTTTTAAACCTGCATATTTAGTTAATATTGCCTGCTAACATGAAATTGTGTCACATCTCTAGCGTTCATTGCACGCAGAGTCAGGGTATATGCAACAGTTTGGGCCGCCTGGCTCGTTGCGAACTAATTTGCCAGAATTTTACGTAATTATGACATAACATTGAAGGTTGGGAAATGTAACAGGAATATTTAGACTTAGGGATGCCACCCGTTAGATAATACAGAATGGTTCTGTATTTCACTGAAAGAAAAAACGTTTTGTTTTCGAGATGATAGTTTCCGGATTCGACCATATTAATGACCTAAGGCTCGTATTTCTGTGTGTTATTATGTTATAATTAAGTCTATGATTTGATAGAGCAGTCTGACTGAGCGGTGGTAGGAACCAGCAGGCTCGTAAGCATTCATTCAAAACAGCACTTCCGTGCGTTTTGCCAGCAGCCCTTCGCAATGCATTGCGCTGTTTATGACTTCAAGCCTATCAACTCCCAAGATTAGGATGGTGTAACTGATGTGAAATGGCCAGCTAGTTAGCGGGTGCGCGCTAATAGCGTTTCAAACGTCACTCGCTCTGAGACTTGGAGTGGTTGTTCCCCTTGCTCTGCATGGGTAACGCTGCTTCGAGGGTGGCTGTTGTCGATGTGTTCCTGGTTCAATCCCAGGTAGGAGCGAGGAGAGGGACGGAAGCTATACTGTTACACTGGCAATACTAAAGTGCCTATAAGAACATCCAATAGTCAAAGGTATATGAAATACAAATCGTATAGAGAGAAATAGTCTTATAATTCCTATAATAACTACAACCTAAAACTTCTTACCTGGGAATATTGAAGACTCATGTTAAAAGGAACCACCAGCCTTCATATGTTCTCATGTTCTGAGCAAGGAAATTAAACGTTAGCTTTTTTACATGGCACATATTGCACTTTTACTTTCTTCTCCAACACTTTGTTTTTGCATTATTTAAACCAAATTAAACCTGTTTCCTTATTTATTTGAGGCTAAATTGATTTTATTGATGTATTATATTAAGTTAAAATAAGTGTTCATTCAGTATTGTTGTAATTGTCATTATTGCAAATAAATAAATGTAAAAAATTGTCTTAATCGGCATCGGATTTTTTTGGTCCTCCAATAATCGGTATCGGCGTTGACAAATCATAATCAGTCGACCTCTAGTTCTTATGATCATTGGAACTCCACGAGGTGAGATCTTGCATGGAGCCCCAGGCCGAGGGATATTGACAGTTCTTTTGTGTTTCTTCCATTTGCGAATAATCGCACCAACTGTTGTCACCTTCTCACCAAGCTGCTTGGCGATGGTCTTGTAGCCCATTCCAGCCTTGTGTAGGTCTACAATCTTGTCTCTGACATCCTTGGAGAGCTCTTTGGTCATGGCCATGGTGGAGAGTTTGGAATCTAATTGATTGATTGCTTCTGTGGACAGGTGTCTTTTATACAGGTAACAAGCTGCAGTTAGGAGCACTCCCTTTAAGAGTGTGCTCCTAATCTCAGCTCGTTACCTGTATAAAAGACACCTGGGAGCCAGAAATCTTTCTGATTGAGAGGGGGTCAATACTTTTTTCCCTCATTAAAATGCAAATCAATTTATAACATTTTTGACATGTTTTTTTTTTTTTTTGTTATTCTGTCTCTCACTGTTCAAATAAACCTACCATTAAAATTATAGACTGATCCTTTCTTTGTCAGTGGGCAAACGTACAAAATCAGCAGGGGATCAAATACTTTTTCCCCCCACTGTAATACATAATATATTTAACACAGTCGTAAAGTTACTCATAATCAATAGAAATATTATTTCAAAGTAGTTGAGCGATGTGTAAGGGATAATCAATGAGGGCTATGCGCTCTGTAGAAAATAATGAAGGACATGGATGTTGTATATTATTTTGCAGAGAATGCATAGAGCCCAGAGTTTATTATCCCTTTTATACATGGCTATAATGTTCACATTTGCCGCTAGAAATGTGTTCATTTGCAGGTAGAAATGTGTTCAAAATCCACTGAAATAGCTAGCAAATGTACTAGATAGCTACAGTAGTTGCCTTGGTAACGAAACAAACATACTTGCTAGTTTAGCTATCCAAACCATCAGTTTTGGCGCAGAATAACTGATGAATGTACGAACACTCTACCGGTTGAGTATGGCTGGTGTCAGTAAACATCGGCAAAAAGGCGTAATTAAGTTGTTGCCAGCAGTACAGTTACAGTCACCAATGATCTGGATAACATGAAAACAGCCTAACCAGCTCTGCTAGGGCAAGTAAAATGGTCTGAGTGAGTTGTTTTCTCATTTGTAGCTAGCAGTTAGATTGGGTGCTTGACTGCGGTTGCAGTGGCGGTTCTAGACCATTTCAACTGGGGGGGCCAAGCTGGGGCCAGTTACATTAGACGTTATTGTTGTCATATTGTTTTATTCACTGCATTGCAGGCATTAGCAGGCAAAAGACCATGTTCATAATCATCATCGTTGCCACTGTCTAATAATGGATGTAAAAAAAGAACGATAGCAAAAATGAGTTATGTAAAAATTATTTCATAGTCCACATTTAGGGGGGCCACAAAGGGGGTCCAAAATTGTTGTCACAGGGGCACTGCTCCCCCCCCCCTCAGAACCCCTAGTGTGCGGTTGTGAGGTCAGAACGCTCGGATCAACGCTTCTCCTTGGCCAGAGCGTCCACTGTGCACTCTGAATTTACTAACGGACAATCTGACAACGCTCCGAAGTTACAAACGCCCAGAGCGCACTCTGGCACTCCAGATTGAATTTATGAACACACACTTAGCTTGCTATTATAAGAATCGAGTTCAACAATGGCAATAATGTTTTCAGTTCGACTTATGTTGCTTTCATAGGCAACTCAAACATAACATGTAAGAATTAACTAAATATATTGAATCCTAGTGTTTTGAAATAATGCACGCTCTAGAATGCACTTCAAGCCATTCAGAAATGAGTATTTAACAATGCCATGGTATAAGAGTTTATATTTTTTTATTTTGTTTTCTCAGTGAAAAGGATGAGACAGATACACCAGCTATTTACAACACGGTCTTCCAGGATGACTACCCAGACAATTATGAAGACAGCTTTGCTGACCAAGAACAGGAAGGAGAGCAGGAGGCTGAGAAAGATGAATTAAAATCCAAAAAACAGGAAGATGAGGATGAAGGCCATGACGAAGCAGGTCGGGAGAGGGAGGACATTGGGCGTTATTCAGATGATTGCGATTACTCAGATGACCATTACTCAGATGATGATGACCATTACTCAGATGCCAGTGAGCATTACTTGCCCCTGGACGATGAAAAGAATGAAGGGAGTCACATCATCAAAAGGCCCAAGAGTACAGAGAGCAGCCCAAGCTATAGAAGCGGCCAGCACAGTCGAAACAGTCAGAAGTCAGAGAGTGATAGGGGACACACAGCAATTGCAGACAAGAAAAATGATGAGGATGACTGAAAAGTCAAAGGAGTGCATTTTCTCACACGTAGGTGGACTACATTGTGCGCAAACGTCTACGACACTGACACACAGTGGTAGAGATGCTTCTATTATACAATAGGCTAAATGTATGGTAGGATATCTGTATGTGTGTGTGTGTATATGTATGTATGTTAATTTCCTGTTTATTAAAAGAAAATGGCAAATACAATTTAGTGCGATACGTAGACCAGAGTCAATTGTAGTAGGTTATGGTTATACAAATTTTCACATTGAACAGTTTAGGGTACTCTTTGTCTTGTGATATCCTACTATGCAGGAAATACAACACTATGACCACTTATTTTTGGATGTTTGTGATACATTTTCTTTAGACAATTATTTGTCAATGTTTTGTGACTTAATATTTGTGACTTAATATGTGTAGCCTAACATTTGCAATATATTTCAGGATCATACTTTCATTGCATATATACATAACATTTGGGAACATAAAGGTGTTATGTATTTCATGTACATTATGGGATATTTATATTTCTGTACTTGTCATAAGACAATTTGGCAATAAATCATCATCGAAGCACGTTTTATTGGTCACATACACATGTTTAGCAGATGTTATTGCAGGTGTAGCGAAATGCTTGTGTTTCTAGCTCCAACAGTGCATTAATATCTAACAGTTCACAACAATACACACAACGATGTAAATAAAATAAAAAACTATGAGATGATGAGACAGCCGATAGGGAGGAGGTCAGAGTCCTAGCCGTGTGGTGCCAGGATGACAACCTCTCCCTCAACGTGATCAACTGTGGACTACAGTAAAAAGAGGACCGAGCATGCCCCCATTCTCATCAACGGGGCTGTAGTGGAGCAGGTTGAGTGCTTCAAGTACTTTGGTGTCCACATCACCAACAAACTCATGGTACTCCAGACACACCAAGACAGTCAAGAGGGCACGACAAAGGCCATTCCCCCCCCCTGGAGCGCCAAGTCTAGGTCCAAAAGGCTTCTTAACAGCTTCTACCCCCAAGCCATAAGACTGCTCAACAGCTAATCAAATGGCTACCCAGACTATTTGCATTGTCCCCCCCACCCCCTCTTTTACACTGCTGCTACTCTCTGTTTATTATCTATGCATAGTCACTTTAACTCTACCTACATGTACATATTACCTCAATTATCTCAACTAACCTAACATTGACTCTGTACCGGTACCCCCTGTATATAGCCTCGCTATTGTTATTTTACTGCTGCTCTTTAAATATTTTTTTTTATTTTTTTTGTATGTATTTTTTACATAACACTTAGTTTTCTTAAAACTGCATTGTTGGTTAAGGGCTTGTAAGTAAACCTGTTGTATTTGGCGCATGTAACAAATACAATTTGATTTGATACACACAAACCTGAAAGTAAAATAATGGAATTATTAAGGAATATATAAATATTAGGATGAGCAATGTCAGTGTGGCATAGACTAAAATACAGTATATACGTATGAGATGAGTAAAGCAGTATTTAAACATTATTAAAATGACTAGTGTTCCATTATTAAAGTGGCCAGTGATTTCAAGTCTATGTACAGTACATAGACTTGAAGTCATTTACCAACCCAAATTGACTATATATGTTTTGGGTGTGTGGACTCCGCAGACCAACGGAAAACACAGCCGCATGGGTACTGAAGGATGGATGTTCATTTTGATTGACAGCATCTTTAGCCCGTAAAATAACAGGACAACCCTTGTACAATTTTAGGACAAACCAATCGGATCACTCAAGGGCGTGCACATAGTCCAAATTTTACGCGGCGCCATGGGCCGAAAAACCTAGATGGAATATCCCAGTCTTAACCGGTTTCAACCGGTCTTGGGTTTGAAGCATGAGATGAAGAGCTAGCGTACACGCTCTTACACAGCCCTGCTATCAAATATTATATACGAATAGAACCAATAATAAACTCAAGATTATTTTATTTTGTGATTATGAACCGGAATAACGCAATACGTGTGACTCCGTAAATTGTTAGCTAGACAAGGGAAGCTAAGTCATCATTGGCTTGTGCATTAGCAGGCTAACTTGATAACATTTCTCACCGTCAGCAACGGCTTAATCATTGCTAAGATACTTCTACACTAGTCCGTGGACTTTTATTTGCTATATGGTAAATTGCTAAATGTACATTATCATACTAAAACTTCGCTTCAGTGGCAGGACATACAGCTAACGGCGTGCTATCAGGACATCAATCCTTTGGCTAGCTAGTTCGCCAGGAAGCTAGCTAGCGAATGTCAACCACACTGGAACGTGTGCCATGAGATAGCCTGACATCCAGCCAGACGAGAGTTGAAAAATAAGAGCAAAAGTCAATTTTTTTTTTATTACAACGGAAAGACTAAATCAGGTAAGTTTGGTAGCTAGCTGTTTAGCTCGTTAAATGGGTTGAATTTCTTGAGTTTGGGTAGTGATGTAGCTAACGTTAGCTAATACTAATAGCTTGCTGGCTAACTAGCTTTTTAGCTAGTTGACTGATTTTTATAGCTAAACTAACTTGCTAGCTATAATTGTTATTATAATATAGTAGTCGTAATTTAATCATCTTACAGACTTAACATAACTACATTAGCCAAGACGTTAGTTTATGCGACAAGCTAGCTAGACCTGTGTCAACTTTGAGGTCAGTTAATTTAGACGTAGCTAAGTGGTATACACAATAGAGGTAAAGCTAGCTAACAATAATAAACGCTAAGTTAGCCATAAGTTAAACAGTAACGTCAGCTAGCAAGCTAACGTTATCAACTAGCAATAGCAGCACTCTCGTATCGCTGGATGGAGGGAGGGGTCGCTGTATTGCCGCGTTTAAGTGCTTCTCGGACTGGAAAACTCGGAATGTACGACTGATTAACTGGTTTAAACCTTACACGTGTTTAACTACAACCAGTTTACAAGTCGGACATTTTCGATTCTCCTGGTCCCGACTAGCACTTGAACGCGCCATAAATACCACTTGTGGTCCATGGTGTCGCAATTGCCCAATCTATTCAAGTTTACAGGCTTGCGAGTGATGTCGCAATTTTAGTCACACTCAATATTTCGCCATTGTTGTTACGTGGGTGGGTGTAGCCATAGCTAGTAATATAGGGAGTGAAAATAATATCATTGGTCTTCTGGTTAGGTTTTATTTACAGGTCTGTCTGTAGTTAAGTTCTGCCATTTGTTCTCATGTTCTGCCATTTGTTCTCATGTTTCCCTTCACCCCTCCATTCCTAGAGCTCTATGCCAGCAAACATGACAATGTTGGCGGATCATGCAGCAAGACAGCTGCTAGACTTCAGTCAAAAGCTGGACATAAATCTGCTGGACAATGTAGTCAATTCCATGTACTATGACATTGGATCACAGGTGAGCTGCTCCTTGCCCTTCTGCTGCGCTATCATTTGCTACATACTTCAGTCAGATTGCCATCATTGAGGCTGTTTGCAGTGACTTCAAAATCGGGGGTTTTGTCCAAAAATAGTGATTGGATCAGTTGTAATTGGGTTTGAGTATCAAAGCCAAAGCTGAATTTAAAGTTGCTTTACCCATGTGTGTTCTGGCTCTCGCCCAAACTTTTGGTTTATGGGACCAATCCTACGGTCTAGAATAGCTTTCCATTCTAGAAATCGTCGGGAGTTACTCAGATCCTTAAGTCAGTAGGCGTGGTGTAGGGTTTGGCCGGAGCAAGGAGTTTAGGTAGCCAGACAATTGTACCCCGTTATGACTCAAAATACAAACTTACTTTACTCCCATGTTTGTAAACATAAACAAAGGACGTATAGCCTGAACATGGTTAAAACTGTAACTTTCATATCATGGAAGATCAGTCCTTGCATCCATTGCTCTCTATGAATTTGAGTGTTTACATTTCTCCATCCCTTAGTGGCAGGGTTAATACTTTGTTTCAACTGCGGATTAGACCTTTAACCTCTCTGGGATATGTGGGACGCTAGCGTACTATATGATTTAGGTCAGCGACCTAGTCACAAAAAAAACAGCCATTTTCCAGCCAAAGAGAGGAGTCACAAAAAGCAGAAATAGAGATAAAATGAATCACTAACCTTTGATGATCTTCATCAGATGGCACTAATAGGACTTCATGTTACACAATACATGTATGTTTTGTTCGATAAAGTTCATATTTATATCCAAAAATCTGTTTACATTGGCGCGTTATGTTCAGTAATGTTTTGCCTCAAACATCCAGTGATTTTGCAGGGAGCCACATCAGTGTACAGAAATACTCATCATAAACGTTGATATAAGATACAAGTGTTTTACATAGAATTAAAGATACACTTCTCCTTAATGCAACCGCTGTGTCAGATTTAAAAAAAAGCTTTACGGCACCAAAACAAGCCATACAGATACCCGCCATGTTGGAGTCAACAAAAGTCAGAAATAGCATTATAAATATTCACTTACCTTTGATCTTCATCGGAATGCACTCCCGGGAATCCCTGTTCCACAATAAATGTTTGTTTTGTTTCGATAAAGTCCATATTTATGTCCAAATACCTCCTTTTTGTTCGCGCGTTCAGTTCACTATTCCAAATGCAGTAAGCGCATGCACTGAGTCCAGACGAAAAGTCAAAAAAGTTGAATTACATTTGTAGAAATATGTCAAACGATGTATAGAATCAATCTTTAGGATGTTTTTATCATAAATCTTCAATAATATTCCAACCGGACAATGCCTTTGTCTTTAGAAATGTAAAGGAACTCATGTGACTGAGCTCATGCCATTTTTCCAGACACCTGATTCCAATAGCTCTTATTCTCTCCCCATTCACAGTAGAAGCATGAAACAAGGTTCTAAAGACTGTTGACATCTAGTGGAAGCCTTAGGAAGTGCAATATGACCCCACAGATACAGTATATTGGATAGGCAATCACTTGAAAAACTACAAACCTCAGATTTCCCACTTCCTGGTTGGATTTTTCTCAGGTTTTTGCCTGCCATATGAATTCTGTTATGCTCACAGACATCATTCAAACTGTTTTAAACTTGAGTGTTTTCTATCCAAATCTACTAATAATATGCATATCCTAGATTCTGGGCCTGAGTAGCAGGCAGTTTACTCTGGGCATCTTATTCATCCAAGCTACTCAATACTGCCCCCAGATCCCAAAGAAGTTAAAGCCACACAGATCTCAGAACAGTTTCTCTCTCCTCGTCTTCCACAGCAACGCATGGCACAGGAGGTGCTGACCAACCTCAAGGATCACCCGGACGCATGGACACGAGTCGACACCATCCTGGAGTTTTCTCAGAACATGAAGACTAAAGTATGTGTGTCAGTGATTCATTTCTTGTGATCGGTTTACATCCTCTAACCAGGCCGAATATATAAGTCAACATTGAAAAGCATATCATTACAGCCAGGCATTGGCAGTCCAGTTGGATCCATAGATGTGTAGATTTTGTTTATTACATTTGTTAGCTTTTGATGTATTTTATCCAATATATATCAAACATGCAAGATCTGTCTTATTAGTGGAAATGAGATGAAGTTGTGAGTGATATGCCTTTCCTGATAGTCTAAGCCTCTCCCTCTCCATTCCAGTACTATGCACTGCAAATTCTGGAGACTGTGATCAAAACACGCTGGAAGATTCTTCCAAGAAATCAATGTGAAGGTAACACCCGCTGCATTGGTTGTTTGGAATAACACAACTATATTAGGGCCAAGCGTGAGATACGAACCTTGGGAATGAACAGTGACATTAAGATAAGGGAATAACGTGGCTAGACTACATAGCTAATGTTCCGTGTTATGCAGACAAACATTTTTATCTTTGACTATGTTGAGTCAAACATTTCTGCATGTTTTCAGGAATAAAGAAGTACGTCGTTGGTCTGATTATCAAGACCTCATCTGATGCCGCAAATGTCGAGGTAAAGAGTGGTTCCGGTGTTTGACTCTGTTTGTCGCTGCAATGTTTTCCATGTTGAAATTCTGTGCTCGTTCCCAAATTTCATATGCGTTTTTAATCTGTGTTTCAGAAAGATGGAGTGTACATCGCAAAACTCAACATGATCCTTGTACAGGTAAAAAAAATAAAATACAATTTTGTAAGAAACACGTCTGTCCTGTCATTACAAATTGTTAAAACTGAAACAATCAAATGCAATGTGTCTCCTCTGCTTGTGTAGATCCTGAAGCAGGAGTGGCCCAAGCACTGGCCCACCTTCATCAGTGACATCGTGGGTGCCAGCCGTACCAGCGAGAGCCTGTGTCAGAACAACATGATCATCCTCAAGCTGCTCAGTGAGGAGGTCTTTGACTTCTCCAGCGGGCAGATGACCCAGGTCAAGGCCAAACACCTGAAAGACAGGTACATAACATCTCCTATCCAGCTACTTAATAACTTTAAAGTTTGTCATATGCGCAGGATACAATGTAGTCTACACAGTACAATTGAATGCTTATTTATACAATAAATGCTTTGGCTGCTTGGAGATGTATTGTATATTGCAAAGAGTCTGTTTCCCTGAGTATTAGTGGTTGGTATCATTACCAGTCCTTCATGGCAACTGAATTGTACATTTTTTTATCATCACATTATTTGAAAGCATGGGTAGATAAGATGGAATTGTACACTGACATGCTATTTAGTAATGATTTTCTTTTTCTTTCAGTATGTGCAATGAATTCTCGCAAATATTTCAGCTCTGCCAGTTTGTCATGGTAAGCAATGGCTCAGGGATTCTAAACTGTCTTGATATGAAATTGACATGTTGAATACCCAACGCAAGTTAAATGCAAACATTTTCTGCAGGAAAACTCCCAGAATGCCCCTCTGGTCCAAGCCACACTCGAGACTCTCCTGCGTTTCCTGAACTGGATCCCCCTGGGGTACATATTTGAGACCAAATTGATCAGCACTCTGGTGTACAAGGTAACTCAACTCCTGATGACTCACTTGCACCTGTCCCCATAATGAAAATGAGATGACTAAGTATCGACTTATTACTACTTCTCGGTTCCATTGAAACATCTCCCTAGGCAATGTAGTGGTGTTTTTGATGTGATTAAGCAATACCAGCTTGTGGAAACTTGAAACAGCAGTTGAACTATAGGCATCCTCTCACAAAGGCGCTCTTGCATTGGTTTTGCTTGCAAGTGCGTAAGAACCGGAGGAACAATATTGTGAACGTTTGAGACATTTGCACCTTGTTGCTTCGGCAACTTGGTCTGCTGCAAACATCCGTACACTTGTACCCGTATACGGGCTGAAAATGGCAGATTTGGCCGCTAATAAGTGCCTAAATTGGAACGTAGTGGCTGTACAGTAACATGCTGTACATGAGGTCAGAGCTCTGTAGTGGCTGAGCAGGACTGTATTTTGAGAGATGAGACATGAGGATTATAATAAGTACCGCTTTGATGTCATACAAGCAAGCCAAACACTCGTCCAAATGTGACCTTCACATATCCAAATCATAAAACTCATGTCATATACAGTGTCAAAGTTTATGATCACTGTTTGTTGTAAAGTTACAATGTGATATGGCATCATACCCTGGGTTGTTCTGAACTGAATGAGCCTATGTTTGTTAATTGTGAAGAAAATTTGCAGCATCACCTGAATGCAGTCATGACTCCTTTCTATGTGCACCAAGTTTCTCAATTGCCGTTTGAACACTGTAATATCATATTTTATAACGGCTGGTCATGTTGGCAATAGAATAAGCTTTCAAATCATGCCCACTTGACCCAGATTGCTATTTTTAATGGGGTGTTATTGGATTGCGTAAACCACAATAGTAATTGTGCGATGGCGGGGATGTGTTCAGGACTAAACTACAAGTGTGCTTGCTCTAGATCCTCAACAGCACAGATAGGAGAGCAAAAAAAAAGAAGCTTATAGTTGAAGACTCTTCTTTGAGAGGTGTGTGGCCACTTGGAGACACCAGTTAGTCCTCTCACTTAAATCCTTGTCATTTTCTTTGTCTTATGTTGCACCTACCCCACATTCTTCAGGAATATTCTTATGTTACTGAATGTATCCAGAGTATTTTCAGATTTCGTTATCAGCAAATGCATCAAAGTACAGAATGTAAAATGCACATAAAATCAAGTGTAATGTTTGGATTCAATCTTGTCAGGTGAACTGTTGTGGACTGAACTTCAGTCCAAAACTTTTTCTTATTGGACAAGCTCAAGTAGTCCCTCCTTGTTTCAGTTTTCTCCTGATTGGTGCCTAGTGAATACGACCCTGTTGACTAACCTCTTCTTCCTCTCGTCCGTTCCCAGTTCTTGAACGTGCCCATGTTCCGCAACGTGACGCTGAAGTGTCTGACGGAGACCGCCGGTGTGAGTGTCAACCAGTATGAGGAGCAGTTTGTCAACCTCTTCACCCTCACCATGGGTCAGCTCAAACAGGTACACACCATGTCAACTCAAACTGGTACGCATAGCTCCATCTGCTGGCCAGTTAAGCCTACTGTCAAAACTGTATTGTAGCAGTGGTACCCAAATGATGGAGCAGGACAAACCGATGGGTTACATATATTCTTTTAAACAGGATACTGCAGACCCTATGTGCCTCCTCTGTGTTTCAACAACGATCATATTGCAGGCATCATAACAACTATTAAGAAGTTAGCATACATTTGTACCTTTTTTTGTGTGAATTAACACTAATTGACGCATCAAATAATCAGTATTTTTCTCTTATCTCTCTTTGCGTGTTAGATGCTCCCCCTGAACACTAACATCCGCCTTGCATATTCCAACGGCAAGGACGACGAGCAGAACTTCATCCAGAACCTCAGCCTGTTCCTCTGCACCTTCCTGAAAGAGCATGGACAGCTCATCGAGAAGAGGCCCAACCTTAGGGAGACACTCGTGGAGGTAACGTTAACTCCGTGAATACTGGACAATAACAGCAGAGATACTGTTCCTACAATGTTTTTGGGGGAGAATGCATGGATCAATCGCTTTCATTCATAAAAGTCACGTATTAACAGTTCACATACCCCCTTGTTCTTCCCCAACCTGTACTGCAGCCAGAACAATTTTACCTTTGACCTCAAATACTAAACTCAGCAAAAAATAAATTCCTCTCACTGTCAACTATTTTCAGCAAACTTAACATGTGTAAATATTTATATGAACATAAGATTCAACAATTGAGACAAACTGAACAAGTTCCACAGACATGTGACAAACGTAAATTGAATAATGTGTCCCTGAACAAAGGGTGGGTCAAAATCAAAAGTAACATTCAGTATCTGGTGTGGCCACCAGCTGCATTAAGTACTGCAGTGCATCTCCTCCTCATGGACTGCACCAGATTTGCCAGTTCTTGCTGTGAGATGTTACCCCACTCTTCCACCAAGGCACCTGCAAGTTCCCGGACATTTCTGGGGGGAATGGCCCTCACCTTCCGATCCAACAGGTCCCAGACGTGCTCAATGGGATTGAGATCTGGGCTCTTCGCTGGCCATGGCAGAACACTGACATTCCTGTTTTGCAGGAAATCACGCACAGAACGAGCAGTATGGCTAGTGGCATGTCATGCTGGAGGGTCATGTCAGGATGAGCCTGCAGGAAGGGTACCACATGAGGGAGGAGGATGTCTTTCCTCTAACGCACAGCATTGAGATTGCCTGCAATGACGACAAGCTCAGTCCGATGATGCTGTGACACACCGCCCAGACCATGAACGACCCTCCACCTCCAAATCGATCCCGCTCCAGAGTACAGGCCTCAGTGTAACGCTCATTCCTTCGACGATAAACGCGAATCCGACCATCACCCCTGGTGAGACAAAACCGCGACTCATCAGTGAAGAGCACTTTTTGCCAGTTCTGTCTGGTCTAGTGACGGTGGGTTTGTGCCCATAGGAGAGGTTGTTGTCGGTGATGTCTGATGAGGACCTGCCTTACAATAGGCCTACAAGCCCTCAGTCCAGCCTCTCAGCCTATTGCGGACAGTCCGAGCACTTATGGAGGGATTGTGCGTTCCTGGTGTGCGTTCCTGGTGTAACTCGGGCTGTTGTTGTTGCCATCCTGTACTTGTCCCGCAGGTGTGATGTTCGGATGTACCAATCCTGTGCAGGTGTTGTTACACGTGGTCTGCAACTGCGAGGACGATCAGCTGTCCGTCCTGTCTCCCTGTAGCGCGATCTTAGGTGTCTTGCAGTGCGGACATTGCAATTTATTGCCCTGGCCACATCTGCAGTCCTCATGCCTCCTTGCAGCATGCCTAAGGCACGTTCACGCAGATGAGCAGGGACCCTGGGCATCTTTCTTTTGGGGTTTTTCAGACAGTAGAAAGGCCTCTTTAGTGTCCTAAGTTTCCATAACTGTGACCTTAATTGCCTACCGTCTGTAAGCTGTTAGTGTCTTAACGACTGTTCCACAGGTGCATGTTCATTAATTGTTTGTGGTTAGTTGAACAAGCATGGGAAAGTTATTTGGATTTTTACGAATTATCTTTGAAAGACAGGGTCCTGAAAAAGGGACGTTTATTTTTTGCTGAGTTTGTTATCTGCGTTTAATTTTTTAAATTCTGTTTTTGTTCAGTTTGTGTTTTCATCCTCAAGTCACACACCATTGAAATGGAGCTAACCCCCCCAATCCTCAACATTCTCCTTACCTTCTGTTGTTCTAATCACCCCCTCTCCCCTCCAGGCTCTGCACTACATGCTGCTGGTGTCTGAGGTGGAGGAGACAGAGATCTTTAAGATCTGTCTGGAGTACTGGAACCACCTGGCGGCCGAGCTCTACAGGGAGAGCCCCTTCTCCACCTCCACCTCCCCCCTGCTCTCTGGGAGCCAGCACTTTGACGTGCCGCCACGCCGGCACCTCTACCTGCCCGTGCTCTCCAAGGTGAGGAGTAACACACAGAGACCGATGGACGGGTACACACACACTCTTGACCTTCCCCCAAACCAATGTCCTTCAGGGTCGTGTCATAGGGCACAGCGTAGCAAAGCAATCTACAAAATAAATAAAAAATGTGAGACAATCGAACAAGGTTCCCACCACTTCAAACTGTTTTCCCCCTACTGAACACAACCTTGCTGTTCTACTGTGTCCCTGCCTCATCATGGTGTCTCTGTTAGGATTGCTTTATTTAGATTGTCCATTAATAGTCACTGGCATGTTGTCTGCCCGGTGACACAGGTGCGTACGCTGATGGTGAGCCGAATGGCCAAGCCAGAGGAAGTGCTGGTGGTGGAGAATGACCAGGGAGAGGTGGTCCGAGAGTTCATGAAGGACACAGACTCAATCAACCTCTATAAGAACATGAGAGAGACACTGGGTGAGTGCCTGGCCCAGGACAGTCTGATATTTCCACACACACATACACGTCCTCTCTCTCTAGTCTGTAATGTCAGTTAATCCTCAATCTTTTCCTTTGTCAAAGGAACTTTCCACAACTGATCGCTCTGTCAGTGACGCACATTTCTCCCACACACTTTTGTTCGTTGTCTATAACGTAGGGCACTATTCACATACTCCCTCTCTTCCCCCACCCCCCCAGTTTACCTGACCCATTTGGACTACGCGGACACGGAGCGCATCATGACGGAGAAGCTGCACAACCAGGTCAATGGGACAGAGTGGTCGTGGAGGAACCTGAACACGCTATGCTGGGCCATCGGCTCCATCAGCGGGGCCATGCACGAGGAGGACGAGAAGAGGTTCCTGGTCACCGTCATCAAGGTCTGTAGTAGTCTGTGTAACGGACACAGCGTGCACTCGCAACCACGCACATACACGCGTCGCACCTTCACAGGTAGCTACAGTCTTTAAAGGGGAAAAATACACACATACAGTAGTTGCTGGTCTTAGTCATCAATTCCGTGCTCTGTTAGACCAGAAATGTTACCCTTACTGTTCAGAAATTGAATGGCCTGCCCCTTGAGGTGTTGCAGTCTGACTGTGCGTGTTGAGCCTGTGTCATGAGGGGCGGAGAGTAACAGGGCTATGTCTACGCCGAGGACTCAGAACAGTGGGTGCTTGGAGTGATTGATTGAAGCGACATTTGGCAAAAAAAAAGAATTAAATTACACTTATGGAGAAATTACACGTCCAAGTCACCTGACAAGACTTAAAATGTAATTGTCCCCAACTCTGCTGCTGTAGAGTGTCTGTCTAAATTCCAACAGAACAAAGTGTATAAATCAATATCAAATATTTCAATGCCCTTGGACACGGGAAAAATGTTATTGACCGACTTTTGTTTTCTCATGTCTCCAGGACCTGCTGGGCCTCTGTGAACAGAAGAGGGGGAAGGACAACAAGGCCATCATCGCCTCAAACATCATGTACATCGTGGGCCAGTACCCACGCTTCCTCCGAGCCCACTGGAAGTTCCTCAAGACTGTTGTTAACAAGCTCTTTGAGTTCATGCACGGTAAGCAACTTTGTTCAGGCCACCACTTGCATATCTCAAAAAGATACAGGATACTGTTTTCAGTGTTGTTTGAAAATGTATTTCCTTAGTGTGATTTTGCATCCATGCAAAATACTAGGACTCTGTTCATTTGGCACAAGACAGAAGAAAACCAAGTGAAACAGGGAGGGACTACCTGGACTAGTCCAATAAGAAAACACTCATTTGCGGTTTACAAGTCAAAGCTTTAAAAAAAAGTTCCGCTACGGTATGTCCAAATGAACACGCCCCAACAGTGTTTGTCTTTTATTGAACATTTTATTTGAATGCAATTGTTCCCGGCAGAGACTCACGATGGTGTGCAGGACATGGCGTGCGACACCTTCATCAAGATCGCCCAGAAGTGCCGGCGCCACTTTGTCCAGGTGCAGGTGGGCGAGGTGATGCCCTTCATCGACGAGATCCTCAACAACATCAACACCATCATCTGTGATCTCCAGCCCCAACAGGTACACAGATACACCAAGATTAGCCGTAACACAGTTGAGCTACAGGCCCCTGAAAACAACCAAAACGAAGAGTAAAATACAGTAGTAGTTGAAAAACATTTTCAAATAGCAACACTGGTTTTGAGTTTTCTATTGGCCAAGTTCAGGGAGCAACCTGTTTCCAGTTGTCACAGCCATGTGAAATGGCTGGAGTTGGCTATGAAGCAGCAGATGTTCATATGACCATAATCAACCTCGTATCTCTTCCCCCCAGGTGCACACGTTCTACGAGGCGGTGGGCTACATGATCGGGGCCCAGACGGACCAGGCCGTGCAAGAGCACCTCATCGAGAAGTACATGCTGCTACCCAACCAGGTGTGGGACAGCATCATCCAACAGGCCACCAAGGTAAGTCACACTCCACTAAGGGATTGTGTTTTGGTTACTTTTGTTTCAAAGCATTTTAAATTGTATGGATGCAACACAATCGATCAATCAAATGTATTTATAAATCCCTTCTTACATCACTGGTGTCAAAGTGCTGTACAGAAACCCAGCCTAAAATCCCAAACAGCAAGCAATGCAGGTGTAGAAGCACGGTGGCTAGGAAAAACTCCCTAGAAAGGCCAGAACCTAGGAAGAAACCTAGAGAGGAATGGCTATGAGGGGTGGCCAGTCCTCTTCTGGCTGTGCCGGGTGGAGATTATAACAGAACATGGCCAAGATGTTCAGATGTTCATAGATGACAAGCAGGATCTAATAATAATAATAATAATCACAGTGGTTGTCGAGGGTGCAACAGGTCAGCACCTCAGGAGTAAATGTCAATTGGCTTTTCATAGTCGATCATTCAGAGTATCTCTACCGCTCCTGCTGTCTCTAGAGAGTTGAAAACAGCAGGTCTGGGACAGGTAGCATGTCCGGTGAACAGATCAGGGTTCCATAGCCGCAGGCAGAACAGTTGAAACTGGAGCAGCAGCACGACCAGGTGGACTGGGGACAGCAAGGAGTCATCAGGCCAGGTAGTCCTGAGGCATGGTCCTAGGGCTCAGGTCCTCCGAAAGAAAGATAATTAGAGAGAGCATACTTAAATTCACAACAGGACACCGGATAGACAGGAGAAATACTCCAGATATAACAGACTGACTAGCCCTCCGACACACAAACTATTGCAGCATAAATACTGGAGGCTGAAGCAGTAGGGGTTGGGAGACACTTGCCCCGTCCGACGATACCCCTGGACAGGGCCAAACAGGCAGGATATAACCCCACCCACTTTGCCAAAGCACAGCCCCCACATCACTAGAGGGATATCTTCATCCACTAACTTACCATCCTGAGACAAGGCTGAGTATAGCCCACGAAGATCTCCCCCACAACCCAAACAACACGAGGGTGTCACCCACCTTGTACCGCTGTTGCATGGAGAAATGAAGAGGAACACCCACCTTGTACCGCTGTGCCATGGAGAAATGAAGAGGAACACCCACCTTGTACCGCTGTGCCATGGAGAAATGAAGAGGAACACCGTGTTAGATGCCCTTGTAGTTTTATCAGCAACAAATGCTTTTTCTCCCATTTGTTGTAAATAGCAACTCGCAAAGCCTCATCTTTTTACACTTCAGTAAAAAGCTATCCAGAGCGACTTACAATATGTTGTCCGAAGATGCGGTGAAAGCATTTTAACTGACTTGTTGACTCTCTCTCCCCCAGAATGTGGACATCCTGAAGGATGCGGAGACGGTGCGTCAGCTGGGCAGCATCCTGAAGACCAACGTGCGTGCCTGCAAGGCCGTGGGACACCCCTTCGTGGTGCAGCTGGGACGCATCTACCTGGACATGCTCAATGTCTACAAGTGTCTGAGTGAGAACATCTCCTCTGCCATCCAGACCAACGGTGAGACGTGTGTGCCTAGTCGTCTGTCTCTGGTCTATCTGATATGTGTGCCCGAGGTGCTTGTTTGTCTTGGTGTGTGTGGGTCTGTCACTCTTGTATGCCTGAGGCACTTGCTAGTCAAAGTGTGTGTGTGCTTAACTGTCTGCGGCATCAGTCACAGAACTATAAGCCCAGTCAAACGGTGCGTTCAAGACAACTGGGAACTCTGAAAAAATACGATGTCAAATCATGCCGTCAGTGATATTCAGGTCGGAAAGTCGGGGCTGGGTGACCATTCACACCAATTTCTCAGTCGGAGCTAGTTTTTTTCCTTTTTTTTCTCCTTCGGATTTCCCAGTTGTCTTGAACGCGGCATAATAACGTTTCTTTAGCGTCACTGAGCTCTCCAATTCTACCTCCATGCTACCCCACTAAACCCTATGCTAGCTAACTAACGCTCTATTGTCCTGCTAGGAGAGATGGTGACCAAGCAGCCCCTGATCCGGAGCATGAGGACGGTGAAGAGAGAAACGCTCAAGCTGATCTCCGGTTGGGTCAGCCGCTCCAACGACCCACAAATGGCGAGTCTGTCCTGTCTTAATCAAATCTAGAGTCACAGCCTGTAGGGAATGCTGTAGACCAGTGGTTCTCCAATAGATCCTCTTAGAAGGCTGTAATTGTAGATAAGAATTTGTTCTTAACTGACGTTCCTTGTTAAATAAACAGAAAATCTAAATCTAATGGTGGGATCAGAGCGGGCGTCTCTCAGACCATAGATGGCCTGTCTAAACCACACCATAGAGAAACGGGAGGCAGAAAGACAACCAGAAAGATCCAACTCGCTGTCTGGACTAGCTTGCACTCCACACAGCCCCAACCTTATCCAGAGGCATCATGGCCATTGAAACAATTTCATCCACTTACACGTTGAAAAGGCAGAGAATAGCTCACATCACAGACAAAGATATAGCATTTGCCTGTCAGTTCCTCTAAAATAACTGGTGCCAATGAACTGAATTACCACTATCCCCCAGTGGAGCCCCAAGCCCTCAGTTATCTGACCGTTTGCTTTGTTAGATTGAATGTCCCTTTATTAACTGGTCACGTTCTACCACGTTCCGTGGTTCTTCAGGTGGGGGAGAACTTTGTCCCGCCCCTGCTGGAGGCGGTACTCATCGACTACCAGCGCAACGTCCCCGCCGCCAGAGAGCCTGAGGTGCTCAGCACCATGGCGACCATCGTCAATAAGCTGGGTGGACACATCACCGGGGAGATCCCGAAGATCTTCGACGCAGTTTTTGAGTGCACTTTGAACATGATCAATAAAGTATGTTTCACAGATGTTTCCTCTACTATACTATTATAGCACTATACTAAAAATGCTGTAATCTATTAATTAGTTCATATTCTTAGCTGGCCTGAGTGGCCCTTATAGACTGCACATGATGTCGAAGGAACATTAACAGAAAGACACGTGTTAGTGTGCAGCCGTGTCAAATTCGGTGCTTCCTCCACAATGGACCGCACTGGCCAAAATGGCTGCCACAGTGAACCTGTAGTTCATGGGCCCCACATCCCTTTTGCGTGGGTGTTGGGGATGAATTTGTACTACAGACAATTGGTCAAGTCTTTACAATGCATGGTTGTGCAGGATTGTTGAACACAGGATACTTTTTGTATATGTGAACAAAGACTGTATATGACTGAGATAATCCAAGCAGTCTATTCCTTATAGAAAGTAATTCCACTGACATTGTCCAACTTTAATTGTCCCCTTTTTCTTCCTCTCCAGGACTTTGAGGAGTACCCAGAGCATAGGACCCATTTCTTCTACCTCCTCCAAGCGGTGAACTCGCAGTGCTTCCCGGCCTTCCTTTCCATTCCCCCGGCCCAGTTCAAACTGGTTCTGGACTCCATTATCTGGGCTTTCAAACACACCATGAGGAATGTTGCAGACACTGGTAGGACCCTCCATATGCTTTGGCCTTACCTACCTGTTCATACATACTATGACTTTCACGAGATTGGATCTGTGTTGATGAATGAGGTTGTCAAACTCCTCTGAGGTGAAATGTAGTTTACTTAACTCTATATTTCAAATACACTGCTCAAAAAAATAAAGGGAACACTTAAACAACACAATGTAACTCAAAGTCAATCACACTTCTGTGAAATCAAACTGTCCACTTAGGAAGCAACACTGATTGACATTAAATTTCACATGCTGTTGTGCAAATGGAATAGACAACAGGTGGAAAGCAATTAGCAAGACACCCCCAATAAAGGAGTGGTTCTGCAGGTGGTGGCCACAGACCACTTCTCAGTTCCTATGCTTCCTGGCTGATGTTTTGGTCACTTTTGAATGCTGGCGGTGCTTTCACTCTAGTGGTAGCATGAGACGGAGTCTACAACCCACACAAGTGGCTCAGGTAGTGCAGCTCATCCAGGATGGCACGTCAATGCGAGCTGTGGCAAGAAGGTTTGCTGTGTCTGTCAGCGTAGTGTCCAGAGCATGGAGGCGCTACCAGGAGACAGGCCGGTACATCAGGAGACGTGGAGGAGGCCGTAGGAGGGCAACAACCCAGCAGCAGGACCACTACCTTCGCCTTTGTGCAAGGAGGAGGACTGCCAGAGCCCTGCAAAATGACCTCCAGCAGGCCACAAATGTGCATGTGTCTGCTCAAACGGTCAGAAACAGACTCCATGAGGGTGGTATGAGGGCCCGACGTCCACAGGTGGGGGTTGTGCTTACAGCCCAACACCGTGCAGGACGTTTGGCATTTGCCAGAGAACACCAAGATTGGCAAATTTGCCACTGGCTCCCTGTGCTCTTCACAGATGAAAGCAGGTTCACACTGAGCACATGTGACAGACGTGACAGAGTCTGGAGACGCCGTGGAGAACGTTGTGCTGCCTGCAACATCCTCCAGCATGACCGGTTTGGCGGTGGGTCAGTCATGGTGTGGGGTGGCATTTCTTTGGGGGGCCGCACAGCCCTCCATGTGCTCGCCAGAGGTAGCCTGACTGCCATTAGGTGCCGAGATGAGATCCTCAGACCCCTTGTGAGACCATATGCTGGTGCGGTTGGCCCTGGGTTTCTCCTAATGCAAGACAATGCTAGACCTCATGTGGCTGGAGTGTGTCAGCAGTTCCTGCAAGAAGAAGGCATTGGTGCTATGGACTGGCCCGCCCGTTCCCCAGACCTGAATCCAATTGAGCACATCTGGGACATCATGTCTCGCTCCATCCACCAACGCCACGTTGCACCACAGACTGTCCAGGAGTTGGCGGATGCTTTAGTCCAGGTCTGGGAGGAGATCCCTCAGGAGACCATCCGCCACCTCATCAGGAGCATGCCCAGGCGTTGTAGGGAAGTCATACAGGCACGTGGAGGCCACACACACTACTGAGCCTCATTTTGACTTGTTTTAAGGACATTACATCAAAGTTGGATCAGCCTGTAGTGTGGTTTTCCACTTTAATTTTGAGTGTGACTCCAAATCCAGACCTCCATGGGTTGATGAATTGGATTTCCATTGATTATTTTAGTGCGATTTTGTTGTAAGCACATTCGACTATGTAAAGAAAAAAGTATTTAATAAGATTATTTCATTCATTCAGATCTAGGATGTGTTATTTTTAGTGTTCCCTTTATTTTTTTTGAACAGTGTATTATGGGTGTTTACATTTACATTTAAGTCATTTAGCAGACGCTCTTATCCAGAGCGACTTACAAATTGGTGCATTCACCTTATAATATCCAGTGGAACAACCACTTTACAATAGTGCATCTAAATCTTTTAAGGGGGGGTTAGAAGGATTACTTTATCCTATCCCAGGTATTCCTTAAAGAGGTGGGGTTTCAGGTGTCTCCGGAAGGTGGTGATTGGCTCCGCTGTCCTGGCGTCGTGAGGGAGCTTGTTCCACCATTGGGGTGCCAGAGCAGCGAACAGTTTTGACTGGGCTGAGCGGGAACTGTGCTTCCTCAGAGGTAGGGAGGCGAGCAGGCCAGAGGTGGATGAACACAGTGCCCTTGTTTGGGTGTAGGGCCTGATCAGAGCCTGAAGGTACGGAGGTGCCGTTCGCCTCACAGCTCCGTAGGCAAGCACCATGGTCTTGTAGCGGATGCGAGCTTCGACTGGAAGCCAGTGGAGAGAGCGGAGGAGCGGGGTGACGTGAGAGAACTTGGGAAGGTTGAACACCAGACGGGCTGCGGCGTTCTGGATGAGTTGTAGGGGTTTAATGCACAGGCAGGGAGCCCAGCCAACAATGAGTTGCAGTAATCCAGACAGGAGATGACAAGTGCCTGGATTAGGACCTGCGCCGCTTCCTGTGTGAGGCAGGGTCGTACTCTGCGAATGTTGTAGAGCATGAACCTACAGGATCGGGTCACCGCCTTGATGTCAGTGGAGAACGACAGGGTGTTGTCCAGGGTCACGCCAAGGCTCTTAGCACTCTGGGAGGAGGACACAAGGGAGTTGTCAACCGTGATGGCGAGATCATGGAACGGGCAGTCCTTCCCCGGGAGGAAGAGCAGCTCCGTCTTGCCGAGGTTCAGCTTGTGGTGATCCGTCATCCACACTGATACGTCTGCCAGACATGCAGAGATGCGATTCGCCACCTGGTTGTCAGAAGGGGGAAAGGAGAAGATTAATTGTGTGTCATCTGCATAGCAATGATATGAGAGACCATGTGAGGATATGACAGAGCCAAGTGACTTGGTGTATAGCGAGAATAGGAGTGGGCCTAGAACAGAGCCCTGGGGGACACCAGTGGTGAGAGCACGTGGTGCGGAGACAGATTCTCGCCACGCCACCTGGTAGGAGCGACCTGTCAGGTAGGACGCAATCCAAGCGTGGGCCGCGCCGGAGATGCCCAGCTCGGAGAGGGTGGAGAGGAGGATCTGATGGTTCACGGTATCAAAGGCAGCAGATAGGTCTAGAAGGATGAGAGCAGAGGAGAGAGAGTTAGCTTTAGCAGTGCGGAGAGCCTCCGTGACACAGAGAAGAGCAGTCTCAGTTGAATGCCCAGTCTTGAAACCTGACTGATTAGGATCAAGAAGGTCATTCTGAGAGAGATAGCAAGAGAGCTGGCCAAGGACGGCACGTTCAAGAGTTTTGGAGAGAAAGAAAGAAGGGATACTGGTCTGTAGTTGTTGACATCGGAGGGATCGAGTGTAGGTTTTTTCAGAAGGGGTGCAACTCTCGCTCTCTTGAAGACGGAAGGGACGTAGCCAGCGGTCAAGGATGAGTTGATGAGCGAGGTGAGGTAGGGGAGAAGGTCTCCGGAAATGGTCTGGAGAAGAGAGGAGGGGATAGGGTCAAGTGGGCAGGTTGTTGGGCGGCCGGCCGTCACAAGACGCGAGATTTCATCTGGAGAGAGAGGGGAGAAAGAGGTCAAAGCACAGGGTAGGGCAGTGTGAGCAGGACCAGCGGTGTCGTTTGACTTAGCAAACGAGGATCGGATGTCGTCAACCTTCTTTTCAAAATGGTTGACGAAGTTATCCGCAGAGAGGGGGGATTCAGGAGGGAGGAGAAGGTAGCCAGGAGCTTCCTAGGGTTAGAGGCAGATGCTTGGAGTTTAGAGTGGTATAAAGTGGCTTTAGCAGCAGAGACAGAAGAGGAAAATGTAGAGAGGAGGGAGTGAAAGGATGCCAGGTCCGCAGGGAGGCGAGTTTTCCTCCATTTCCGCTCGGCTGCCCGGAGCCCTGTTCTGTGAGCTCGCAGTGAGTCGTCGAGCCACGGAGCAGGAGGGGAGGACCGAGCCGGCCTGGAGGATAGGGGACAGAGGAAATCAAAGGATGCAGAGAGGGAGGAGATGAGGGTTGAGGAGGCAGAATCAGGAGATGGGTTGGAGAAGGTTTGAGCAGAGGGAAGAGATGATAGGGTGGAAGAGGAGAGTAGCGGGAGAGAGAGAGCGAAGGTTGGGACGGCGCAATACCATCCGAGTAGGGGCAGAGTGAGAAGTGTTGGATGAGAGCGAGAGGGAAAAGGATACAAGGTAGTGGTCGGAGACTTGGAGGGGAGTTGCAATGAGATTAGTGGAAGAACAGCATCTAGTAAAGATGAGGTCAAGCGTATTGCCTGCCTTGTGAGTAGGGGGGGAAGGTGAGAGGGTGAGGTCAAAAGAGGAGAGGAGTGGAAAGAAGGAGGCAGAGAGGAATGAGTCAAAGGTAGACGTGGGGAGGTTAAAGTCACCCAGAACTGTGAGAGGTGAGCCATCCTCAGGAAAGGAACTTATCAAGGCGTCAAGCTCATTGATGAACTCTCCAAGGGAACCTGGAGGGCGATAAATGATAAGGATGTTAAGCTTGAAAGGGCTGGTAACTGTGACAGCATGGAATTCAAATGAGGAGATAGACAGATGGGTCAGGGGAGAAAGAGAGAATGTCCACTTGGGAGAGATGAGGATTCCAGTGCCACCACCCTGCTGGCTCGATGCTCTAGGGGTATGCGAGAACACGTAGTCAGACGAGGAGAGAGCAGTAGGAGTAGCAGTGTTATCTGTGGTAATCCATGTTTCCGTCAGCGCCAGGAAGTCGAGGGACTGGAGGGTAGCATAGGCTGAGATGAACTCAGCCTTGTTGGCCGCAGACCGGCAGTTCCAGAGGCTGCCGGAGACCTGGAACTCCACGTGGGTCGTGCGCGCTGGGACCACCAGGTTAGAGTGGCAACGGCCACGCCGGGGTGGAGCGTTTGTATGGCCTGTGCAGAGGGGAGAGAACAGGGATAGACAGACACATAGTAGACAAGCTACAGAAGAGGCTACGCTAATGCAAAGGAGATTGGAATGACAAGTGGACTACACGTCTCGAATGTTCAGAAAGTTAAGCTTACGTTGCAAAAATCTTATTGACTAATTGATACAGTACTGCTGGCTGGTGGAGTAGGCTAGCTAGCAGTGGCTGCGTTGTTGACTTTGAACGTGTAGCTGGCTAGGTAACCTCGATAGTTTCAGTACTACACCTTGTCATGATACAAAGCAACTTTGTAGCTAGCTAGCTAACATAACACTAATCAAGACGTTCCTTGTAATGTAATTAGTTTCTACAATGCTGCTCGTCGGTAATAGTTGGCTGGGTTAGGAAAAATGGCGTCATGGGGGACGGAAATAGCTGGCTAGCTAACCTCGATGGCTGGCTAGCTAACCTCGGTAATTACTAGACTACACAATTATCAAGCTATGACAAAGACAACTAAGTAGCTAGCTAGCTAACACTGCAGTAGTCAAATCGTTCCGTTGTAAAGTATTAGTATCTACAGCGCTGCTAGTCGGTAACGGTTGGCTAGCAAGCAGTGGGTTAATGATGACTAGGTGTGTTGACTAAGTCTGGCGCCGCGTCGCGGCTGGCTAGCTCACCTCGATAATTACTCAAACTACACAATTATCTTAGATACAGAGACAGCAAAGACAACTATGTAGCTGGCTAACTAACACTAACACCACACTAATCAAGTCGTTACGTTGTAATGTAATAGTTTCTACAGTGCTGCTAGTCGGTAGAAGTTGGCTAGCTAGCAGTGATGACTAGCTAGCTAGCTAGCAGCTAGCAGTGTTGACTACGTTAGGAGGACGAAGATAGCTAGCCTCGATAATTACTCAATTACTCTAAACTACACAATTATCTTTGATACAAAGACGGCTATGTAGCTAGCTAAGAAGAATTGCTCAGATCAAACAAATCAAGTCGTTGTAATGTAGTGAAGTGTAATATTACCTGTGGAGCGAAGCGTAGTGCGACTGCTCGCTCCAAACCGGATGTGACAATGTTGTTTCAGACACGGATGAACTGTAATGCTGGACTAAGGCTTTTTTGGGCTTAATCTGAGTCTGAGAAAATAGTCCTTTCGGTACATTGTGGAATATGCCCTGCTTATTATTGTCATCAAGCCACTCATCCCGCATCCTCTCTTTCTCCGTCTGTCTCGTCATGTCCCCCAGGTCTGCAGATTCTTTACACCCTGCTGCAGAACGTGGCCCAGGAGGAGGCTGCCGCACAGAGCTTCTACCAGACCTATTTCTGTGACATCCTCCAGCACATCTTCTCTGTCGTCACAGATACCTCGCACACAGCAGGTGAGGGGGTGGTGGGATCGTTGGCTGACGGTTAAATATCACCGGAAACATCTATGGTGCTGTAATAAGTGTTGGGTACAGGCGAGGAATCCGAGTCCTTGTTACCCACTAGATGGGTAGATGGTTTGATTCCTGGTGGGGATATTTCACTTTGATGTCACATCGCAGCAGAGTCAAACACAGACATGGCAGATGGACATGACAATGTGCTTAAGTGCCATTGGTGAGTGCCAGACAAGCGTGGGTATAATTGATGTTATGCTTGACTTTCTGCAGGGCTAACCATGCACGCGTCCATCCTGGCGTACATGTTCAACCTGGTGGAGGAGGGTAAAATCAGCGCCTCCCTCAACCCAGCCAGCCAGAACAACCAGGGCTACGTTCAGGAGTACGTGGCCAACCTGCTCAAGACAGCCTTCCCCCATTTACAAGAGTAAGTGTGTCTGTCAGCCTGCCTATCTGCATTATTCTTAGCTGCCCTGAGGGTCCTGTCAAGTAAATTTAAAATGAATCATTTTGTTGTGCTCCACTCTGAGCACAAAGATTGGGATGTGTTTAGTTTTCAGCCTTGTCAAATTCGCTGCTTCCTCTACAATGGACCGCACTGGCCCAAATGGCTGCCACAGTGAACCTGTAGTTCAGACAATAACTAGTTGATCTAAAGTGATCTACTAACTGTAGGTAGTTGGTATGTAGGCAAGTGATTGTGTTGTGATCCTGACTCTCCTGTCCATTCCAGTGCCCAGGTGAAGGTGTTTGTAACAGGTCTGTTCAGCTTGAACCAGGACATCCCCGCTTTCAAGGAGCACCTGAGGGACTTCCTGGTGCAAATCAAGGTGAGTCACTCTGGTTTTGTAGCCACACACACACACGGGTGCAAACGCTTAGTAACTCTCTGACCCTCGCGTGTCTATCAGTCTGAGGTGTCAAACCACTGGAGCATGGTAGACAAAGTGATATTTGTCCCTCACACTCAACTGTCTCTCTTTACTCCCTGTCCAGGAGTTTGCTGGCGAGGACACCACAGACCTGTTCCTGGAGGAGCGGGAGATGTCGCTGCGGCAGGCCCAGGAGGAGAAACACAAGCTGCAGATGTCCGTCCCCGGCATCCTCAACCCCCATGAGCTCCCCGAGGAGATGTGCGACTGAGCGCCGCCACATAGGAACGAACACAACAGTAAACATGTACAGTTTTTGAAAAAAAGAAAGCCAAGAGAAGCTGGGAGCTCCTCTTGTCAAGTGTGTGTGTGTGTGTGTGTGAGTGAGAGAGAGATTGAGGTGCTTTGTCGACCAAATCAATGCCAATATGTAAATGAGAATTGTGCCTATGATTCAGGCACTCACATTTTTTTGCATACAGACGCATTTTATACAGAGTCATTTGTGTAATAATACGGTATTGCTCCTTTTCCCTCGCTAATTCAAGCTTTATATTTTTGGTCATCCTCTGTTTAGTCGTGCATGAAGTTGACAGAAATAATTATTTTTAACCCTCTTTCTTTCCCTACACTCCCCCCACCAACACTCCTTCTATTTGTTTATATGTAAGATATGTTAAAAGCACACGTAAAAAGGCTACTTTAAAAAGCGCTGTAGTGTCAGGAAGTGCTCCAATAGAAAGAACTGTGTGTTTTTTTGGAGGAGCCTGCAGATGAATGTGACGGTAAATGACGCTGCTTCCTTTGTTTCTGTTTTGGCAGCAGTTTTTATGTGGCGAGTCAGGATTTGTTTGCACCAAAAACTGACTGCTCTGACATTTGGACAAGAATGTTAGATCAAAGGAAGGTTATGTGCATATCATCCTGTTTGTAAAGCTGTCTTAGTACTATGGGAACATAAAGTTGGTTATTTTTACAAAACTGTGTATGTCCTATTTTGTGTGTGTTTCCTTCCATCATTGAAGGTTATTAAATCCAATATCTGAATTAGGATTTGAAACCATTAATCACTCACCGATAAGTCTGCATTTTGAGAGTAAGAAGGTTGAACTTTAAGGTCAAATTACTTAAGTAAATACTTTGGAGTAACAAATAAAAAAACGATGTCATGGCATAATACTTCTCTGACAAATTCCCCAAATGAATAAAATGTCTGTAAGGTGAGCTGTCTGCTGGTGCCAATGAGGGCCATCTATTAACCTGAGCCGCAGTTCACCGGTCTATGGCCCGTGATGTGAAAGGGCAGAAGCTGTGAGGGAGGAGCACCCTCTCAAATTGAACCGTAATCTGCTAAACTCTGTCGTCAACAAGGCAGCATTGTGACTCGTCCTGAAACAAACATCTTTTCCATCAAATATATGTTTAAAATTTCAAGAGTTCTCAATGGGAAAGCAGAATCTTAGTCATTACTGAAGGGGCCACATGGCACACACCCTGGAGGCAGCCCGGTTCCAAAACGAATGAAATCACTTTTAACCCGGTGTATCCTTCCCTCATCGGGGTAACCCGGGCCAGATAATCGAATCCCCTCAGTGGCTGCTGGCTGGTGCTCTCGACTGTCTGCTGCTTGTGAATGAAACGCCATTTGTAAACAGTTCTTGCTGGTGGTGTAACCGCGAGACTAGCGGAAAAAGTCGAACAAGGCGAAGGAGACAACGGAAAGTTACGAATTATGAACATGCTGTGCCCCCACCCCTTTTCAATATGGCTGCCGTATCTACACTCTCCAGTAACGCTCCGATTGGATATTGACTCGACTCTATCTTAATGCCTCTTACTTTTTGACTTTATCAACGATATTTAGTATCAAATTCAATCTGAATCTATTACTCTCCCTTATTTTATTTAATGCATTAGCAAACCTTCACCAACCACTACGTCGGGCCTTTTCCCCCAAAACAACCAGGTGCCAACAATTCGTATCCATCAACAATTTCCAATGGTTTGACTACACTTTTCCTTTGTTATTTTCTTAATGAACGATGTGTGAAAACTGCGCCGAGCTGGTGGAGGTTTTAAATGAAAGTAAGTGGAAAAAATGTATTTAATGTTTTAGTGCCGTAGTGGTCTCCTAATGCTAGCTAACGTTAGCTAAGTTAGGCTACCTGATGGAAGCTGGACAGCTAGCTATCGTACCCGGTTCTCCACTAGCCAGACAGCTGCCAATGTAAGGCCTTGTCTTGAATTAATGATCTGAATGTAAATGGAACCTTGTCTGCAACTTTGAGGCCTGTCTCTGTCAAATCGCTGCAGGATGAAGGGGATGCCTGAGCAGATTTAACTGGCTTGCTAGCTGGACGAGATTCTGAACATAATTTAACTTAGTTAGCTAACTAATTAGACGGGGTTGATGCCATTGTATGTTAACTTGGTTAGCTAACTTAACAGTTTGGTTAACTGCCTGTATAAATGTGGTTTGACATGTATTTGGCCATAACAAATGTTTGCTACCCATTGCATGTGCCTTTTTTTTTTGTCCGAGACGAGAGAGGTTGAAGTGGTTATGTTGTGCAGGCGTGTTCGCTCTTTCTAGCTAGCCTGTCTGGTTGATATGTTTGTCAGTTTCACGTTGACTAACGAGTTGTCCAACGTTAACTAAGGTTAACTCACTGACTAGCCAGCTAGCTATGGTCAACTGGCATCAAAACGGACTGATTTAGTTTTCATGTTTGAGTTGCCACAGGCGCTGTAATATAATTTTGCCAGATTACAAGCAAATGTTTAGCATTGTCGGCTAACGTTAGCTGAGTAATATGGGCTCACTAGTTACTTTACGTAAAATACATTAAGCTAGCTAGCCAACTAGGCATGTAACGTATGCCAACTATGACTCATTTGAGTTTTTGTTTGCTAGTTAACTATTATAAGCTTGTTCTTAATCAAAATAAAATGTGCCTACGAATGCCATTGGATATATTTCCTAGTTAAGATTAAAATTGACAGTAACGTTAGAACAGATTATTTGCTAGCTACGAGGTAACGTTAGCTAACTAGGCCATATTGCTTTCATAACGGGATATGGGAGCGAATAAACAAAGGCCCATTTTTTTAGGGCTACGTCTCTTGTTTCCTCCATTGCATTTATAGCTAGTTATACGTCTATGAAATTGCAATGGTTTGTATGTGGAGTGTGCTTGTTTTACCTAGTTAGCGAACTGAATATGGGAATGCATTGGCGACGGTAGCAAGAAGACACTGCTGACAGTCTGCCTTGTGGCCTGGTGTACTGTGCTTCATGCCATATGAGTTGTTTGCCATCAATAATATGGGATTTTGCATTTTAATCTTAATATGTTTGTTTACTAGTTAGGATGTCTTGAGTTTTATGTCTTACACCTATTTTCAGTCTGATATTAGTAACTAAACGTTTGATTTGGTGACTTGGACAAGAGGGGAGTAATCGTTTTTTAAATTGTCTCCATGTTTTGGGAGGATATCCAAACCCACATGGTAAAGCAGTTGTGGGTTGATTATTGCAGGACCGCTTTGAAAGGGGGATCATGATGGTGCAGCTCAGGTTCTTTTATCCTGTCAATACACATTTAAAATAAACTAGATTAATGGAATATAACATAACCTATCCCCTCGCGCAAATCTATTATTCAAATGAGCAATGAGTACCACACTGCTCAGATTAATTTGGTGGTTTGTAGGCAAATTACAGAAAGAGAAATGTAGCCTTACTTAAATGTTCTATACATTTCATTTGGCCAATAATCAGTGGACACACATTCCCTTGTGTATTATTAAAGTGTGTGGAGGAGTAGGCTTATGTCACTAGTGTTCTAAAAGGGCCTCCTTTTGTCTTTGAGCAAAACACCCTCTCTCTGGCCCATATGTATGTCTATCAACAATGGTTTTGAAATGGCTAGTAGGCTACACAGTACTATGTTTTCACAGTAGAGCTGCTGTTTTACGTGTGACGGGCAAAACAGAGTACACCCCTGTGTGAGTGTTTGTCGGCACCAGGCTGCCGCCAGTAGAGGTGTGAGGCTGGCAGCCCCATGTGTGTGAGGCTGGCAGCCCCATGTGTGTGAGGCTGGCAGCCCCATGTGTGTGAGGCTGGCAGCCCCATGTGTGTGAGGCTGGCAGCCCCATGTGTGTGAGGCTGGCAGCCCCATGTGTGTGAGGCTGGCAGCCCCATGTGTGTGAGGCTGGCAGCCCCATGTGTGTGAGACTGGCAGCCCCATGTGTGCGTTCACTAGGTGACTCCTGACCCCAAATTTGCTGTAGTGGCATGCATGAAGCCGGGAATGTTTTGTGTGTGGCTGCATGCATGCAAAGGAAGTGAGGGACTTACTGAGGGAATGAAGGGTTTCAACCTGCTATTGAATATGCTGTGCAAGTAAGTCTGCAGGGTGGCAGGTAGTCTAGCTGTTAAGAGTGTTGGGCCAGAAACCAAAAGGTCGCTGGTTTGAATCCCATGCCAACTAGGTGAAAAATCTGTTGATGGCCCCTTGAAGAAGACATTGCGAATTGCTCCTTTAAGTCGTTCTGGATAAGAGCGTCTGCTAAATGACTAAAATGTAACATGTTGTTGCCATTGTCAATCTCCACACACCCTGCTTTAAGATGCTGTCTGGCACTGTGGCCAGCAAGGCAGAGGTTGGTCTTGAGCGTAGATCTCTGGACCAGCTTACCTGCCCACTCCTAGCCTAACACTAATCCTTTGATGTAAAAAGCCAAACTGACCCTAGATCAGCACCTAAGCCAACTAACGTTACTTCCACCAACACAGGCAGTTGAGCTCAGCAGATCCCTGCTGAGTTGTAGGTGTCTATTTTACTTCTCTAATGTTTTTGTTACAAGCTCAAAGCTTTGCTGTCAGAACAATGGCTGGGATATCCAGATCCTCTTATCTGGGGATGATCGCAATGTTTTTGGTACAGGCCACCGAACACAATGTCATGGATTGTTTTATGAAGGGAGCTGGGAGTTTTGGCAGAGTCCAGTCCAAGATTAAAAAAACAACAAAAGTGGTTGAAAAAGGAATAAAGGCAGTCACACGCACAGTTAGGTCAGGGTTAAGACAAGGTGCCCTGGTGAACTTTAGAACCCTGTTTGTTGTTTCCTCATCTCAAGAACAGACCCTAGACACTAGTTCCACTTTATGTTTTCTGTTTCTCTTGGTAGTGTTTTGGCACAACTACAATCTTCACAGTGGTTGTTATTATGCCCTATGCATGATAAGAATGTGACATTGAGGCCTAGGTCAGTCAGGTATGGACACTTTTGTCACAAAGTTTGCATGTAGGCTGCACCTTTTTTTAAATGACACTTCTCCCTCAAACATAACGTGCAATATTCAATGTATAGTTGATTTCATTAGCAATTTGTCTTAAGTCCAACTTTTAGTTAGTAGTGAAGAAAAATAAGTAGCAGTAACTCTTCAAGTATTCCAAAACAACCACAGGTGCTCTTGTCGGGAAATAGTACTAGAAAAGCCCAACAAAAATTATAACCACAAATAGGTCCGAAGTGGCATAGAAAAAGTCTAACGCAAAGCACTCGTGTGGGTTTGTAAGTTAAAAAGCCTTTAATATGTGGGCTAAGTCATTTTGCGTATCAGGGTGTCCTTTTGCTTTTCTTGTTAGTAGCCTTGGCATGTAGGCCAATGTGAGGCGACAATATGGTCCGTTTTCTCTTTTGTTCTGCGAGCAGAAAATAGGCTGTTGGTACAACAACAACAGATCTGTGGTTGAGGGGTGGGTGCGGCTGAACATGATGCGTCACAAATGCAGCCTCCCCAGTGTCACAAATGTTTTTCTCATTTTCACCAGTGACTTTGTGAAAGACACAACTGCTTTGGGGTTGCGGAATAATATAGGCAATGCTGCACTTTCCACAGAAAAGTTAGAGCTGAACTTTTGACATGGCAGTAACCTTCCATTGGACATGCCTTGCCCCACACGTTGCTTACATTTTGTTTTGAGACTGTGTGTGTGTGTGTGTGTGTGTGTGTGTGTGTGTGTGTGTGTGTGTGTGTGTGTGCGCTTGTGTGTCACCAATAGGGATGTGCATGGTTATACAAATATCCTAAAGGACGTTAGTATTTGAATACTTGTGGGAATACATTTTTGCAGCAAGAAAATGTATAGGCCCATTTTAACACAAAGGCATTTTCTAAATTAAAATATCCATGTGACGTTGTTGCATACAAGGTCTGTGAAATTTCAAATGATTAATTTAATAAAATCAACTGTTTAATGAAGTTTTTATGACTTGCCCCATTTAAAAAAAAAAAAAAAGGCCGGTAGCTGTCTGGTAGCCTTCACGTGTCGCTTGTTGTTTATGTTGGCCAATCAAAGAGGCTCAATGTGCAGTGAGCGTTCACTACACATTGAGACGAAATTAAAATACGGAATTAAAAGTTAGCGAAATGATTGGCTACAACGAGCAACCTATAGGTAGGCTTTAGTTTAATTTAATTGGTTTGGGCAGAGGGTGCTACATGTGGCCTCAATTAGCCTAGCTACCTATAGTTTTTCTAGGCTACTCCAGTCAAGACGGGCACTATTACATGGGATGATAAATAACATTGGCTGCTACAAGTTAGCTAGTCTAGGCTCTAGCCAGGCAGCGTCTCTCTCTCTCTGGCCATGTCTAGACTTGACAGTTCATGCAGATTTAGTATTCTGATATAGAGTTCTGATTTAATGGAATTCCAAACATGTCATGCATCTACACCTACATTAAAATGTGTATATGGTGTCCACAGTGTGTCCGGATTCCCTTTTCCAGCGCTATAATCAAATGCCAGTATGCATTCTAAAAACTGTGGACTAGGCAAAATATGGCAACACAGTAACAACTGATGGCACTAGCGAACTACTGTAGCTAACTAGCCATCTAACCTCTGTAGCTTGCCAGCAAGCAACGCTAAAGGGATTACAAACGGGTTAGCATAACTCCAGCCAAACAAAAAATATTTTATTTCATTTATTTCATCGTTTTGATGTCTTCACTATTATTCTACAATGTAGAAAATAGTAAAAATAAAGAAAAACCCTTGAATGAGTAGGAGTTGTAAAACCTTTGACCGGTAGTGTATTTCCTCCAACAATAATGAAAAGGTGCCTCTCGGTCCCAAAACACACGCTTTCTGGAGACTTGTGGGAGGAGTGCTTGCTGATAACATCGCCCACTGTATGCGATTTCGGTAGCCTGTTTACATCCAGACTTAGGAGAAATAGGCACACAATGCGTCCCTGACCATCTCCTGAAGTGGTCAGCCTGATCTGAACACAGTCAGACCGCAAAGCGACTTTTCAATGCGATTTTTCGTATTCTGATAGCAGTAGTCACATGTAAGTGTCAAGTGTAGACGTGACCTCTGCCTGTCTGCTCGCTCTCATCTCACAACAGTGCTCAGGTTAAAAACGTTAGTTTATTTCTAATATCTAATATTCTAATAATGTATGATACTGTTCAAATAGTGAAATGTATTTCTACCCCCATTCCTAGTCACCAACACATAATACAGTAGCTGACTTTTAGCCTGTAGTACAAGCCAATGCTGCTTGTTGGTGTGGAGTACCTGTTAGTTGTCGGCAATGGGGAGCCTTGCCTGGAGCCGTGCTAATGTGGTGCTGAGGCACGTTTCTCACCAGAGGCTTGAGACTTCCATGGGTCAGTCTCCCATCCAGGCTAGAGAGACGATCATCTCTGTTCTCCTGTTGACCAAAGGACCGTTCGCATTGCGCCTCCGGAAATATATTTTGTTGTTGTTGTAGCAAAGTGTTTAACAACCACTATTTCATCTTCAACGGGTCTTGGATAATGCCTAAAATATTTGCATTGCAATTTCAGTTTCCAATGTGTGCTATTTTCTAGCGCCTGGTCACCATATAGGCTAGTAGCCTTTGAACAAGCAGTGTGGGTCAAGTGTCGTGTCCTACACTTGCCTTTTCCATGTACATTGAACTGTACTCACTACCTTGTCTGCTCTCTCTCCCCTCCAGTATCGGATGCAGACAGCAATGAGGGCCTACAGCTGAAGAAGGAGCATGCTTTACGAGTCTTCAGCTACATCAGCTCATGGACCCAGAGGTCAGTCTCCCGCTCTCCTCTGTTCCCCGCATTCATTATTCTTCCATGGATTTGTCCCAAATGGAACCCTGTTCCCTATTTAGTGCACTACTTTGACCAGGTGCACTTCTTTTGACCACTATGTAGGGAAAAGGGTTTCATTTGGAACGTAGACCATTAATATTTAAAAGGGGAGGATATCCGCTCCTGGATAACTCTCTGAAGTCATTATCAGCCATGAATTCATAATTTATTACTAGCGCTAAAGGCTAACCAATGCGTTTTAAGTGTAGCTTAGCATGTAGGCTAAGTAAGGTCACCAGAGGACAAGTAGGTCATAATTGGTTTTTCGGCTTGCTTAGTGGTGGTTTTATTGTTGTTTAACTAGATTGTTTGTGTGTCTATGTGCCTGCCTGCCTGCCTGCCTGCCTGCGCGGAGAAGAGCCTTGAGGAATTGTTGACCTTTCATAGTTCTCCCACTCTCTGTGAGATCAGGGAAAAAGTGCTTGACTGATTAGGGAAAGTTGACTGGAGGCATTCCTCTAGTTTTGCATTCTTCTCTTTGTGTTTCTGATTAGTGGGATCCGTCATTTGTGTGGGATCCTTCATGTGTGTTAATTGATTGCTGTCTTATCAAAATACATTGGGGGGGGGGGGGGATTTCTAAAATAGGATGGTCATTAATATAGTCAGACAGGCGTTTCACATTGCGTTAATGTCACAAGAAACAAGAATTCATGAGCAGAGCTCAAACGATCAAGGGCTGCATTCAATCTAATCCTCCAACAATGCATATTCTGCGTTGTTGTTAATACAACTAAATCCTACTTACATGTCTTATTCAGAAAGTGAGTGAACTGAATATTTTCTGTTGCAAGTACCTAAAACTAGGCTCCTCTTGCTATTTTATTTGAAAATGGGGACAAAAGTATGTTTCTATGCTTTATTCACTTCATTGGAAGTTTGATTGAATTGAGCCCATAGATGAGTCTCTCTAAAGATGGCTGGTTGTTGAGGCCAACACAAGTAGAAGCTACAGTTCACTGCAGTGTGGACCGTGAATTGCCTTTTTATTGTTCCCAAACGTTTAGATTTTTTTTGACCATCCAAATGGAATGAGTCAGCCTCGAACTGTGACCCCAGTAGGAGTTGACTGGTGGGTCTTCGTGATTCGCATTTCACTCAATGCCTCTCGCCACCCCTCCTTTCCCTCCACAGGCAATGTCTATGCTGCTTCAAGGAGTACAAGCACCTGGAGGTGTTCAACCAGCTGGTCTACGCCCTCATCAACCTGGTCATCGCTCAGGTCACCAGCCTGAGGGACCGCCTCTGCAGCACCACCAGCCAACGGGGCATCACTAACACCGGGGACAGGGCCACAGGTGGCGCGGAGGGGCCCGGGTCAGAATGGGGAGGAGAGGGAGGGGGTGGAGTAACTGGAGTAGGGCCACACCCCCAGCAACCTCCCTCCTCGCCTGTTGAGGACGAGCCGCTGAATGTGGAGAGGGATTCGGCGGAGGAGGATGCCGCCGGGGACGCACCGGAGCAGAAGCAGAATAACAACAACCAGAACCCAGTCCAGGGGACGAGCCAGGCCCAGCAGGAGGCCCCCAAGCCAGAGGAAAGTAGTAGTGGTATTGGGGCGTCTGAGGCTGGAGCTAGCAGCAGTACGGACAGCCAGGCCCAGGAGGACATGTTTGACTCGTGGAGCACAGAGGACCGGGAGAAGCTGCTGCTCTGCGCCGCCAAGATCTTCCAGATTCAGTTCCCACTGTACACGGCTTACAAACACAACACCCACCCCACCATAGAGGTAATGGAATGACACACCCTGATACAACACAATACATACCCGAACCCCACTGTAGAGGTAAACGAATAACATGTTTCCCCCGACACAACACCCACCCCACCAATGCAGTAATGGTTTAATATGTACCGCCGACACAACGCACACTTGCACCATAGAGGTAAAAGCATAACATGCGCCCATACACACAACTCTATTATGGAATCAGTATTTACCTCCATGGGGTACTTAATACTTGACAATGACATTGGTGTTCTGTTCTCTAACATTTGTCAGTATACAATATACTCGTCATACTTTCTTTTGTTTCCTCTTTCCAGGACATCTCTGCTCATGAAAGCAATATCCTCGGCTCCTTCTGCGACATGAACGTAAGGACTCCTCTGCCCTCGTTGTTTTTTCTGCTCCGCTGTTTCGTCCAAAAACACAATATTCAATCTGCCTGATCGTCGCTTTGTGTCGGTTCCAACTCTTTACAGCAACATCAACGTCTCTCAAATGGCACCCTATTCCCTTTCTAGAGTGCACTACTTTTGACCCGGGCCCGTATGGCTCTGGTCAAAAGTACTGCACTACATGGGGAATAGGGTGCCATTTGGTATGCATCCTACGTCATCCAGTCCTTTTGAAGCAAAGGCCCATGCCTTAATGTCTGGTCTGCCTGTTTGACCAATCGCCAATCTCCTCCTAGTCCCCTCTTCTCTCTCCTGGGGTCATGTTACTCATCTCAGTGATTTATGACATTTTGGGTCTATTTATATTTTATTGGGAAGCTGCATGAAAAGAGGCATGCCCAACAGCTATGTCCCATTTAGGACTGGGAGAGTAGGAAGGCAGGACTCTGAACACTGTTCCCAGGTTGTTGTAATGGGTTTTCACTCGAGGAGGTTTGGTGGAGGTTTGGTGTAGATTTGGTTAACAATTGGTCCTAGAATAGTTCTCCCTCAGGGGTCCAATTACAAATGTTTCTTTTAGGACTAGGGGAGACAGAGGGAGAAGGCTCTCTAAACACTGATCTCAGGTCCCTCTTGTGGCTTTTCAGGCCAACGTACACGAGGTGTGAAATGTGTCTGCAGTATATTTTGAGTTTTTATTAAATTGAGGCTCATTTCCACCTCCCAAGTACTGTCGATCTTTCCCCGGAGTACAATCATTTGTTTCAGGCTAATTTAATAACTTTCTAACTCATACCTCTCCACCATATTAATTTTTTTTTAATGGGCTTTTAAGAGATATTTTTAGTGTACAAAGTTCATAGTGTGCATCAGACCGGAGTTCAGATTCTGTGCTTAATTGACCTTGCCTAGCTGGAATAAAACCAATGGAATACTCGAATCAAATTGTATTTCACATGCGCCGAATACAGCAGGTGTGTACTTTACAGTAAAATGCTTACAAGCCCTTAACCAACAATGCAGTTTTAAAGTATTTACTCAAATAAGTAAAAAAATGTATGGAAAGATAACATAATTAAAGAGACACAATAAAATAATAGGCTATATACAGGGGGTACCGGTACAGAGTCAGTGTGCGGGGGCACAGGTTAGTTGAGGTAATATGTACAGTACCAGTCAAAAGTTGACACACCTACTCATTCCAGGGTTTTTCTGTATTTTTACTATTTTCTACATTGTTGAAAAATAGGGAAGACATGAACACTGAAATTACACATGGAATCATGTAGTAACCAAAAATGTGTTAAACAAATCTAAATATAGTTCATATTTGAGATTCTTCAAAGTAGCCACCTTTTGCCTTGGTGACATTTTATCACTCTTGGCATTCTCTCAACCAGCTTCATGAGGTAGTCACCTTGAATGCATTTCAATTAAAAGGTGTGCCTTGTTAAAAGTACATTTGTGGAATTTCTTTCCTTAATGCGTTTGAGCCAAGCAGTTGTGTTGTGACATGTTAGGGGTGGTATACAGAAGATAGCCCTATTTGGTAAAAGACCAAGTCCATATTATGGCAAGACAAGAACAGCTCAAATAAGCAAAGGGAAACTACAGTCCATCATTACTTTAAGACATGAAGGTCAGTCAATCTGGAAAATTTCAAGAACTTTGAACGATTCTTCAAGTGCCAGTCGCAAAAACCATCAAGTGCTATGATGAAACCTTTGCTGCAGAGGATAAGTTCATTAGAGTTCCCAGCCTCAGAAATTGCAGACCAAATAAATGCTTCACAGAGTAACAGACACATCTCAACATCAACTGTTCAGAGGAGACCACGTGAATCAGGTCTTCATGGTCGAATTGCTGCAAAGAAACCACTTCTAAAAGACAGCAATAAGACTTGCTTGAGCCAAGAAACACGAGCAATGGACATTAGACTGGTGGGAATCTGTCCTTTGGTCTGTTAATTCCAAATTTGGTTTTTGGTTCCAACCGTCATGTCTTGGTGAGACACAGAGTAGGTGAACGGATGATCTCTGCATGTGTGGTTCCCACGTGAAGCGTGGGGGTGTTTTGCTGGTGACACTGTCTGGGATTTATTTAGAATTCAAGGCACACTTAACCAGCATGGCTACCACAGCATTCTATAGCGATACGCCATCCCATCTGGTTTGTGCTTAGTGGGACTATCATTTTATTTTTCAACAGGACAATGACCCAATACACCTCCAGGCTGTGCAAGGGAAATTTTACCAATAAGGCGAGTGATGGAGTGCTGCATCAGATAACCTGGCCTCCACAATCACCCGACCTCAACCCAAATGAGATGGTTTGGGATGAGTTGGACCGCATAGCGAAGGAAAAGCAGCCAACAAGGGCTCAGCATATGTGGGAACTCCTTCAAGACTGTTGGAAAAGCGTTCTAGATGAAGCTGGTTGAGAGAATGCCAAGAGTGTGCAAAGCTGTCATCAAGGCAAAGGGTTGCTACTTTGAAGAATCTCAAATTTAAAATGTTTTGATTTGTTTAACACTTGGTTACTACAGTGGGGAGAACAAGTGTTTGATACACTACCGATTTTGCAGGTTTTCCTACTTACAAAGCATGTAGAGGTCTGTCATTTTTATCATAGGTACACTTCAACTGTGAGTGACGGAATCTAAAACAAAAATCCAGAAAATCACGTATGATTAAGTAAATAATTTGCATTTTATTGCATGACATAAGTGTTTGATACATAAGAAAAGCAGAACTTAATATTTGGTACAGAAACCTTTGTTTGCAATTACAGAGATCATACGTTTCCTGTAGTTCTTGACCAGGTTTGCACACACTGCAGCAGGGATTTTGGCCCACTCCTCCATACAGACCTTCTCCAGATCCTTCAGGTTTCGGGGCTGTCGCTGGGCAATACGGACTTTCAGCTCCCTCCAAAGATTTTCTATTGGGTTCAGGTCTGGAGACTGGCTAGGCCATTCCAGGACCTTGAGATGCTTCTCACTCCTTAGTTGCCCTGGCTGTGTGTTTCGGGTCGTTGTCATGCTGGAAGACCCAGCCACGACCCATCTTCAATGCTTTTACTGAGGGAAGGAGGTTGTTGGCCAAGATCTCGTGATACATGGCCCCATCCATCCTCCCCTCAATACGGTGCAGTCGTCCTGTCCCCTTTGCAGAAAAGCATCCCCAAAGAATGATGTTTCCACCTCCATGCTTCACGGTTGGGATGGTGTTCTTGGGGTTGTACTCATCCTTCTTCTTCCTCCAAACACGGTGAGTGGAGTTCAGACCAAAAAGCTCTATTTTTGTCTCATCAGACCACATGACCTTCTCCCATTCCTCCTCTGGATCATCCAGATGGTCATTGGCAAACTTCAGACGGGCCTGGACATGCGCTGGCTTAAGCAGGGGGACCTTGCGTGCGCTGCAGGATTTTAATCCATGACGGCGTAGTGTGTTACTAATGGTTTTCTTTGAGACTGTGGTCCCAGCTCTCTTCAGGTCATTGACCAGGTCCTGCCATGTAGTTCTGGGCTGATCCCTCACCTTCCTCATGATCATTGATGCCCCACGATGTGAGATCTTGCATGGAGCCCCAGACCGAGGGTGATTGACCGTCATCTTGGACCTCTTCCATTTTCTAATAATTGCGCCAACAGTTGTTGCCTTCTCACCAAGCTGTTTGCCTATTGTCCTGTAGCCCATCCCAGCCTTGTGCAGGTCTATAATTTTATCCCTGATGTCCTTACACAGCTCTCTGGTCTTGGCCATTGTGGAGAGGTTGGAGTCTGTTTGATTGAGTGGACAGGTGTCTTTTATACAGGTAACGAGTTCAAACAGGTGCAGTTAATACAGGTAATGAGTGGAGAACAGGAGGGCTTCTTAAGGAAAAACTAACAGGTCTGTGAGAGACGGTATTCTTACTGGTTGGTAGGTGATCAAATACTTATGTCATGCAATAAAATGCAAATGAATTACTTAAAAATCATACAATGTGATTTTCTGGATTTTTGTTTTAGATTCCGTCTCTCACAGTTGAAGTGTACCTATGATAAAAAATTACAGACCTCTACATGCTTTGTAAGTAGGAAAACCTGCAAAATCAGCAGTGTATCAAATACGTGTTCTCCCCACTGTACATGATTCCTTGTGTGTTATTTCGTAGTTTTGATGTCTTCACTATTATTCTACAATGTAGAAAATGGTCAAAATAAAGATTTAGTAGGTGTGTCCAAACTTGTCACTGGTACTGTACATATAGGTAAAGTGACTATGCATTGATAATAAACAGAGTAGCAGCAGTGTAAAAATGGGGGGGGGGGGGGTGTTTATCAATGCATATAGTCTGGGTAGCCTGTCAATGCATATAGTCTGGGTAGTTATTTGATTAGCTGTTCAGGAGTCTTATGGCTTGAGGGTAGAAGCTGTTAAGAAGCCTTTTGGACCTAGACTTGGCACTCTTGTACTGCTTGTCGTGTGGTACCAGAGAGAACACTATGACTAGCGTGGCTGGAGTCTTTGGCAACTTTTAGGGCCTTCCTTTGACACAGCCTGATCTAGAGGTCCTGGATGGCTGTAAGCGTGGCCCCAGTGATGTACTGGGCCGTACGCACTACCCTCTGTAGTGCCTTGCGGTTGGAGGCCGAGCAGTTGCCATACCAGGCAGTGATGCAACCGGTCAGGATGCTCTCGATGGTGCAGTTGTAGAACCTTTTGAGGATCTGAGGACCCATGCCAAATCATTTCAGTCTCCTGAGGGGGAATAGGCATTGTTGTGCCATCTTCACGACTGTATTGGTGTGTTTGGACCATGATAGTTTTTTGGTGACGTGGACACCAAGGAACTTGAATCTCTCAACCTGCTCCACTACAGCCCCGTCGATGAGAAGGAGGGCATGCTCGGCCTGTAGTCCACGGCCTGTAGTCCTCCTTTTCCTGTAGTCCACGATCATTTCCTTTGTCTTGATCACGTTGAGGGAGAGGTTGTTATCCTGGCACCACACTGCCAGGTCTCTGACTTCCTCCCTATAGATTCTCATCGTTGTTGATCAGGCCTACCACTGTTGTCGTCTGCAAACTTGATGGTTTCGGAGTCGTGCTTGACCATGCAGTCATGGGTGAACAAGGAATACAGGAGGGGACTGAGGACGCACCCCTGAGGGGCCCCAGTGTTGAGGATCAGCGTGGCAGATATGTTGATACCTACTCTTACCACCTGGGGGCGGCCCGTCAGGAAGTCCAGGATCCAGTTGCAGAGGGAGGTGTTTAGTCCCAGGGTCCTTAGCTTAGTGATGAGCTTTGTGGGTACTATGGTGTTGAACGCTGAGCTGTAGTCAATGAATAGCATTCTCATGAGGGTTTTCCTTTTGTCCAGGTGTGAAGGGCAGTGTGGTGTGAAATAGAGATTGCGTCATCTGTGGATCTGTTGGAGTGGTATGCAAATTGGAGTAGGTCTAGGGTTTCTGGGATAATGGTGTTGATGTGAGCCATGACCCACCTTTTAAAGCACTTATGGCTACAGACGTTAGTGCTACAGGTCGGTAGTCATTTAGGCAGGTTATCTTGGTGTTCTTGGGCACAGGGACTATGGTGGTCTGCTTGAAACATGTTGGAATTACAGACTCAGACAGGGAGAGGTTGAAAATGTAATTGAAGACAATTGCCAGTTGGTCAGCACATGCTCTTAGTACACGTCCTTAGTACACGGCCTTGCAGCCAAATGAATGTTGACTTGTTTCAAGGTCTTACTCACATCGGCTACGGAGAGCGTGATCACGCATTCGTCCGGAACAGCTGGTGCTCTCATGCATGCTTCAGTGTTGCTTGCCTCGAAGTGAGCATATAAGTAATTTATCTCGTCTGATAGGCTCCTGTCACTGGACAGCTTGCGACTCCGCTTCCGTTTGTAGTCTGTAATAGTTTCCAAGCCCTGCCACATCTGTCGGAGGGCATAGCTGGATTTATTATAAGCGTCTTTAGCTCAGTGCGGATGTTGCCTGTAATCCATGGCTTCTGGTTGGAGTATATACGTACGGCCACTGTGGTAAAGACGTTATCGATACACTTATTGATGAAGTTCCCTACTCATCTGGAACATCAGGCAGGCTTAAGCAAATGCTCAAAGATTTCATACACTACGTACCCAGCTCTGGTCTGCATACTCTGTCCTGAATAGGCTGCAAAAAAGCCATAATCTCGTCTCCTTCATGAGATGGTGTGAAAGAACTAGACAAGTGAAAGCAAATTCCCAGTATACATCCATCCACCATATTGCTTTCACCTATAGTTCTGATAAACCAAAAGGAGATGCGGGTATGAAACCACTTGAAACCATTGAGTTGCACTAATCACGCTAGTCTCTTCCACTATGATTTGCGATATGAAGCCAAAGTTATTTTTCCATTTCCGTGTGGACAATGAAGTTGTATTGACCTTGTTTTTCCCTGTGACCAGGATGTGGAGGTCCCCTTGCACTTGCTGCGCTATGTTTGCCTGTTCTGTGGCAAGCACGGTCTGTCGCTCATGAAGGACTGCTTTGAGTCAGGCACGCCAGAGAGCCTGCCCTTCCCCATTGCCCACGCCTTCATCACCATCGTCTCCAATGTGAGTAGGAGTTGATCCCAAAATGGCACCACAGCCCACTTGGCAGCCGCCCAATAAATTAATCCAGCCACCCAACATTGCAGCCCAACCACCTAATATATATTTACCACAATCTCCAGATGCTGTTTCAGCTCCATATGCAGATGTTCTTGATGCAGTTTATATGTTATAGCACAGCTGTTTCATTTGTGAATGCTCTCTCTGTCAGCAATTGCAGTGAATAATCAGTTGTCAGCCAGCTCTGTTAAAGTGTTTTTAGGTTTTCCACTGCTTCTCACACATCTCAAGGTATGTCAGTCTGATTCCAATTCTGTTTGTTCTCTCCTCAAACACAGATCCGAATATGGTTGCACATTCCCGCCGTCATGCAGCACATTATACCGTTCCGCACGTATGTAATACGGTAAGTTCACACTCTCCATATCAATGAAACTCTGTGTTGAAATCTCTATTTACTTCTGTGGTGAAATCTCTATTTACTTCAGAGTGAGGATAATTAAGTCTTCATTAGTTTCTCACCACCAGTGACTCTTCACTAGTGCTTTGAAATGCCTAATTAGGCATGTATCAATACAGATTGAATCACAAATCGTTTTTTGAATATAATGGCTAATGTTAATCATGTCGTTTTCCCCATATCAAATACAGCTCTAAACAATATGGCATCCCATACGGCTGCGTAGTGCTTTTTTTCCCCCTGCAGTCATTGTAAGAGAATAAGAAAATGGGGCAGAGAGAGGAGAGGAGAGTTGCCTTTGCAGTCGGAGCTCCTCTCGTCAGAAATGGCCCAAGGGGCTGTTTGAGATGCATATTGTATTTGTATACACAGTGCTGTGTTGTTCAATTCGCCCGCCACTTTCCAGCACACAATCAAACGCACTTGATAGAGATGCTCCCCTGAATATTGGATGTAGTATTAGGGGGACATTATGCAAATGGTGTAACCCAGCATATTGGCAGTCGATTAGCATAAATCAAGGATGAATTTAGTGGATGCTCTTACAAAGCAAGCATATTTTTGTTGTATTTGAGTTGAATTTCAAAATTCAATCAGATACTTGACTGTATGTATTTTTTTTCTGGATGGAAAGCAATTGCAGCTGAGAGCCCTCTCTTGCTGTGCCACCAACTGGTGTTGCTAGGAAGAGCTTCCCTCGCCATGGTAACAGTGGCCAGTGCTCCAGTCAGCTTCTCCTCACATGACCTTGGAGCAGCCAGACATCTTGCAGTCGTTGTTGTACCTCTGTCATGTGACCTGGGGGGGGCTGGTTTAACTGGTCCTGATGTCCAAATTGAACATTCTTTACTCATTTTGATCCTTAGTCTACGAAGAATGATGAAATGTGACTTTCTGACTCCAGTGCATTGCCACCTTATAGCGTATCACTCCTTCCTCCTGAATTGAGCAAAATGTTTGTTTTCTCAGTAGTTATTATTGATCTTATTGATCGCAAAGACTAGATTCTCATTGTAGCCAACTATTGTCATGGATTTTCTCAGGAGCTTATCAAAGTGCTTCTCATCTGACTGTTGCAGCCAGCCTCGATAGATGCCCCACACTTAGTCTTGACTATTTAGTCCCATTTGTCCAGTCATTATGTCCAATCTGTCTACCATGTCTTCTCCAGAAACACACTTGATAGAACCTGACAAAAGGACTTCAACTTTAAAACTAAACAGAACAAATAAAAGTATTTCCTAACGAAGGGACTTCCTGGTTTAAACAAAGTTAACTCAATTCACAAATAACTTCTTTCCCAAATGTGTCCCTCCCCAGGTACCTGTGCAAGCTGTCGGACCAGGAGCTGCGTCAGAGCGCGGCACGCAACATGGCCGACCTGATGTGGAGCACAGTGAAGGAGCCGCTGGACAGCGCACTGTGCTTCGATAAGGAGAGCCTGGACCTGGCCTTCAAGTACTTCATGTCCCCCACGCTCACCATGAGGCTGGCCGGCCTCAGCCAAATCACGGTGAGACTCACACGTGCACCCAGAGACACATACACCCACGCTCACACACTGCCGTGTTGCTTGCTCTCTGGGAGTCTAGGCCGGGTTACTGTGAGGCACATTGTGACAGCTGTTTTGTTTTTGACACAGCTTCACTAGGACTTTCAGTTTAATGTAACGAAGACTTTTACACAAGGGCCAATAACTCAATCAATTAAGTATACTGGTGTGTACATACATTCATTACATTTTTATAACTCGTTTTCTCCCCACAGAATCAGCTCCACACCTTCAACGACGTCTGTAATAATGAGTCTCTGGTGTCCGATACCGAAACGTAAGTCAATTGATTTGATTTTACAATGAAACTTAAGTCAGTTGTGTAGATTTTTACAAAGAAACATAAGTCCATTGAGTTGATTTAGCACTGCGTCACGGACCGTAAAAGCAGCGTACCTCAAACTGTCCCTCCAGGTCAATAGCAAAGGAACTAGCTGACTGGCTAATCAACAACAATGTGGTGGAGCACATATTTGGACCAAATTTGCACATAGAGGTGAGTTTTCCCATTCCAAGTCGTTATTACACTAAGTCAATACATTTTTTATGGGCAATCTGTGTTTTAACTCCCCTGTTAATGCAGAGTTTGTCTTTGTGCCTTTGTTGTCGTTCCAGATAATTAAACAGTGCCAAGTGATCCTGAACTTCCTTGCCGCAGAGGGCAGGCTCAGCACCCAGCATGTGGACTGCATCTGGGCCGCAGCTCAGGTAACTAGACCCTAAACGCCAGGGGCCGCATGTATAAAGATTTTCAGCGTAGAAATGCAGGTTTTTAGGATACATTTTGCCTCTAATCAAATTGAGGGACTTAATCCTAGAGCAGCACTCCTACTCTGAAATTCTATGCATATTTATACTTATTTTCTTTACTGTATTCTACCAATTAGTTTTGCTATCATAATCCATTGAATTATTTTTGTTCTTTTCCATTGATGTTCTCCTTGACCTTGTCTCTCTATCTGTTCTCCCCATGTAGCTGAAGCACTGTAGCCGTTACATCCACGACCTGTTCCCCTCGCTCATCAAGAATCTGGACCCTGTGCCGCTGCGCCACGTCCTCAACCTGGTGTCCGGCCTGCACCCCAGTGCGCACACCGAACAGGTACACACACACACATCATGAGTGCCCAATGGTAGTTGATCGTATTCTACTAATGACCTAGATCCGGGAAGATGCCAGTATCGCGATACTCGTATTGTGGCAAGGAAACAGAACACAAAGCAAATTTAGGCCGCGGCAAGGAGTGGACAATCAAATGTTGAGTGTGATTTGATCTACATATCACCAGCTCCGCACCCCCTGCAGCTACTTGCCCAAGCCTCCCCAGCTTCTCCTTCACCCAAATCCAGATAGCTGATGTTCTGAAAGAGCTACAAAACCTGGACCCGTACAAATCAGCTGGGCTAGACAATCTGGACCCTCTCTTTCTAAAATTATCCGCCGCCATAGTTGCAACACCATATTACTAGTCTGTTCAACCTCTTTCATATCGTCCGAGATTCCTAAAGATTGGAAAGCTGCCGCGGTCATCCCCCTCTTCAAAGGGGGAGACACTCTAGACCCAAACTGTTAGACTTGTATCCATCCTGCCCTGCCTTTCTAAGGTCTTCGAAAGCCAAGTTAACAAACAGATCACTGACCATTTCAAATCCCACCATACCTTCTCCGCTATGCAATCTGGTTTCAGAGCTGGTCATGGGTGCACCTCAGCCACGCTCAAGGTACTAAACGATATCATAACCGCCATTGATAAAAGACACTACTGTGCAGCCGTCTTCATCAACCTGGCCAAGGCTTTTGACTCTGTCATTCACCGTATTCTTATCGGCAGACTCAATAGCCTTGGTTTTTCAAATGACTGCCTCGCCTGGTTCACCAACTACTTCTCAGACAGAGTTCAGTGTGTCAAATCGGAGGGCCTGTTGTCCGGACCTCTGGCAGTCTCAATGGGGGTGCCACAGGGTTCAATTCTCGGGCCGACTCTTTCTCTGTCTATATCAACGATGTCGCTCTTGATTCCTTGATCCTCCTCTATGCAGACAACACCATTCTGTATAAATCTGAACCTTCTTTGGACACTGTGTTAACAAACCTCCAAACGAGCTTCAATGCCATACAACACTCCTTCCGTGGCCTCCAACTGTTCTTAAATGCTAGTAAAACTAAATGCATGCTCTTTAACCGATTGCTGCCCGCACCCACCTGCCCGACTAGCATCACTACTCTGGACGGTTCTGACTTAGAACATGTGGACAACTACAAATACCTAGTTGTCTGGTTAGACTGTAAACTCTCCTTCCAGACTCATATTAAACATATCCAATCCAAAATTAAATCTAGAATCGGCTTCCTATTTCGCAATAAAGCCTCCTTCACTCACGCTGCCAAACATACCCTCGTAAAACTGACTATCCTACCGATCCTCGACCTCACGATGTCATTTACAAAATAGCCTCCAACACTCTACTCAGCAAATTGGATGCAGTCTATCACAGTGCCACCCGTTTTGTCACGAAAGCCCCATATACTACCCACCACTGCGACCTGTATGCTCTCGTTGGCTGGCCCTCGCTACATATTCATCGCCAAACCCACTGACTCCAGGTCATCAATAAGTCTTTGCTAGGTAAACCTCCGCCTTATCTCAGCTCACTGGTCACCATAGCAACAACCACCAGTAGCACGCGCTCCAGCAGGTGTATCTCAATGGTCATCAGCTATCTGAGCAGCTTACCGATCGCTGCAGCTGTACACAGCCCATCTGTAAATAGCCCATCCAACTACCAACCTCATCCCCATATTGTTTTTATTAACTTTTTTTTGCTCTTTTGCACACCAGTATTTCTACTTGCACATCTATCACTCCAGTGTTAATTTACTAAATTGTAATTACTTCGCTCTGATGGCCTATTTATTGCCTTACTTCCTTACTCCATTTGCACATACTGTATATAGATTTTTCTATTGTGTTATTGACTGTACTTTTGTTTATCCCACGTGTAACTGTTTTTGTCACACTGCTTTGCTTTAACTTGGCCAGGTCGCAGTTGTAAATGAGAACTTGTTCTCAACTGGCCTACCTGGTTAAATAAAGGTGAAATCAAAAAAAAAATATGAAATGACTTTGATAAGGAGCTTTATAGTCACATACACCCAGTCTAACAGAGCTGCTCTTTGTCTTGGTCACCTGCCCACCATAAAGATCCTATAATTGTGATTCTGTATGTAATTCAATGCTGCTCCCCCCAGACCCTGTACCTGGCCTCCATGCTCATAAAGGCTCTGTGGAACAACGCCCTGTCCGCAAAGGCCCAGCTCTCCAAGCAGAGCTCCTTCGCCTCGCTGCTCAACACCAACGTCCCCATGGGCAACAAGAAAGGTACGATGGTTGTGTTTATGTCTGTGTATTTCAAGGGGAGATATATATATATATATATATATATATTAATATACATACATATACTTTGATCAGTGGTAGTCGTCAACTCCGGTGCTGTTAAGTTGGTGGTATGCAGGTTTTTGGTCCAGTCTAGCACTAATCAAGGAGTTGAATCAGATGTTTTAGTGCTGGGATGGAACAAAAGTCTTGAACACCTTTTAGATACCAATAACCATGGTTTACCACTTACTTAGATAAATATGCTTTTAAACATCTCTGCTATATATAGACTACGTTATGTTTTGTGAGCTGCGATATCTGATGCATCAAGCCTCTGCTTCTCGTCTCTACCCAGGCTCCCCAGCAGCCAGCCCGGACAGCAGTGACAACAGCGACACTCACCACAGCGGCGGTAGTGACATGGAGATGGACGAGCAGATGATGGGCGGCAGCAAGCGGGGCCAGCAGAGACTCTCTGACACGGAGGTTAGCAGCACTCTAGTACCCTTTTCACACCATCTAGTTGGAGAAACAAGTGATGCGCGTTCTCAATACATTTCATGGGAATTGCTATTAGTAGCAAACTGTGACTTTCCAGCACTGTTCAGAAATCCAAGACTTTATAAAAAAAATTTTTTTTGCCTAGCCTCTGTCTCCAATTGCTAACTTTAGACTTTTTATCAAAAAGCTAGTCTAAGTCAATGTCCCCGATTATTAGCATGTCTTGTGGTTCTGATGTATGGCTGGTTTAACTGGAACTGATTTGGTCTCCTCTCTCCGCCCCGTCCAGGAGTCGATGCAGGGCAGCTCGGACGAGACGGCCAACAGCATGGAGGAGGGCAGCAGTGGGCCGGGCAGCAGCAGTGGCCACAGCGAGGGCTCCAGCAACGAGGCGGGTTCCAGCCGTGCCAGCCAGTCAGCGGGAAGCCCCGGCAGTGAGCTGCACTCTGATGACATGGCTGACAGCGAGGTCCTCAAGGAGGAAGAGGAGGAGGAAGATGATGAAGATGATGATGAAGATGAGGACGACGAAGAGGATGAAGAGGGGAACAACCGGGGTGTCGCGGCCGAGGGCAGCCCACAGAAGCAGCCCCGGGACCAGCCAGAGGTCAGGAAGCGGAAAGCGGGCGAGGCGCTGGTGGAGGAGCATGGCGAGAGAGCCGAAAGAGGGGCAGGAGACGGACCAAAACCCAAATGTTTGCCCTTTAACCCCGATGCAGCCGTCGGCATGGTAACGGCTGCGGTATCAATGGAGGGCCGCATGAGGATGCTGGACGCCTGCTCGGCCCGGCCTGAGGGGCCCGAACAACAACATTCAGAGATGGGAGGCCCCTCATCCCAAATGGCCCCTGGCCCCCAGGAGCAGACCTGCCTGCCCTGCCCCGGGGACTTCCTGGGGGACGCCATGGGCAACGAGCTGTTCAACTGCCGACACTTCATCGGGCCCCACAACCACCATCATCACCACCATCATGAAGGGTAAGACTATCACCCTCTCTTTTGCTTTCTTTACGCTAACCTGTATCTTCTTTATGTCTCTTCTTTCACAATGTTCTGTTTGGCAAATTTGCCTCGGGAGAGGAGGTTCTTTTAAGGCTTCTATCATCTACAGACCCCAACAACTGTCCGTTGCCGGTTCTACATGTTGATTCAGGACCAACTACTAGCAATTATGTCGGCGTCCAAATGACTCTAGACACCATCATAGACGGTTGAGTTGGCTGTAGTTGCATCGATGTGTAGAAGTGTCCAGTCAATCCTTTCTACATTTGTCATGAGGAACTAGATGTTCACTGATTGTACAAAACATTATGAACACCTTCCTAATATTGAGTTACACCCCGTTTTGCCCTCAGAACAGCTTCAATTTGTTGGGGCATGGACTCTACAAGGCGTCAAGCGTTCCACAGGGATGCTGGCCCATGTTGACTCCAATGCTTCCCACAGTTGTTTCAAGTTGGCTGGATGTCCTTTGGGTGGTGGACCAATCTTGATACACACGGGCAACTGTTGAGCGTGTGAAACCCTGCAGCATTGCAGTGCTTGACACACTCAACACGGTGCGCCTGGCACCTTCTACCATACCCCATTCAAATGCACTTAAATGTTTTGTCTTGCCCTTTAACCCTCTGAATGGCACACATACGCAATCCATGTCTCAATTGTAATTCTATTAAACTGTAATTACTTTGCTACTATGGCCTATTGATTGCCTTACCTCCTCACACCATTTGCACACACTGTATATAGACTTTCTTTTTCTCTATTGTATTATTGACTGTATGTTTGTTTATTCCATGTGTAACTCTGTTTGTGTCGCACTGCTTTGCTTTATCTTGGCCAGGTCGTAGTTGTAAATGAGAACTTGTTCTCAACTAGCTTACCTGGTTAAATAAAGGTTAAATAAAAAAAATATTGTGATCTAAATCCTTTAACCTGTCTCCTCCCTTTCATCTACACTGATTTGAAGTGGATTTAACAAGTGACATCAGTAATTGATCATAGTTTTCACCTGGATTCACCTGGTCAGTCTTTCATGGAAAGAGCAATGTTTTGTACGTTCAGTGTAAATGTATTTGTTTTCCCTGCAACGTGAATCTTGGGCATATTCAAGTGACAAAAACATGCATTGCCCTTCTAACATTGAATCATCCACCAGGCACATGGTGGACGACATGCTGAGCGCAGATGACGTGTCCTGCAGCAGCTCCCAGATCAGCGCCAAGTCGGAGAAGAACATGGCCGACTTTGACGGTGAGGAGTCTGGTTGTGAGGAGGAGCTGGTGCAGATCAACTCGCACGCCGAGCTCAGCTCCCACTTGCAGCAACACCTGCCCAACCTGGCCTCTATCTACCACGAGCACATGGTGCAAGGTAGGCTGCACTGCACGGTGCACCTAGGGTTGTGAATTTACTTAAATTGACCCCAAATTCCCGGGTTTCCCAGAAATCGTGGCTCGAAAATTCACAGAATACCGCACTCGCGTAACGGTTTACCCACTTATTGCACACCGATAACGGGCCTCAGTTTACAGCAGCAAGAATCATGTAGTTATGGTTCTACTAATCATCTGGATGGGTCAATCCAGTCAAACGCTTTCACCGTCAGTTAATCCCGTGTAGCTCAGGTGGTAGAGCATGGCGCTTTTATGACACTTTTATTTAACCTTTATTTAACTAGGCAAGTCGGTTAAGAACACATTCTTATTCACAATAACGGCCTACCGGCGAACAGTTGGTTAGCTTCCTTGTTCAGGGGCAGAACGACAGATTTTGTACCTTGTCAGCTCGGGGATTCGATCCAGCAACCTTTCGGTTACTAGTCCAACGCTCTAACCACTAGGCTACCTGCCACCCCAGGCTTGCAACCCCAGGGTTGTGGGTTCGATTCCCACGGTGGACCAGTATGACAATGTATATATTCATTACTGCTGTGGATAAGAGCGTCTGCTAAATAAAATAAATAGAAAACTTCTACCTGTAAACGTGACAGTATGGTGTTCCATATGGCTGCTCTTTTATTGCCATTCTTAGTGTCACTCGATTTGTTGTTATCCTTGACCCATTTTAGCATGATATTTTAGCTTGACATTTTAGCACTTCAGTTAGTCTTTACTGAACCTTTTGATGGCTCTCTTTTTCACCAGCGGCTCTGTTTTATTCCTCTGCAGGCCCGCAGGTCCACAAGCACCAGTACTCTGGCAATGCCGTGACTGACATCAACCTGGACAACGTGTGCAAGAAGGGCAACACGCTGCTCTGGGACCTGGTGCAGGATGAGGACGCGGTAAGAACCATGACACTGGATTACACCGTGCACTAAGAAAGCATTCTGGTACTGTCAACTTTCACCACCCTGTGAAGTTCATTACAAATGATTTCATCTGGAGCTTAATAAAACTGCATCGCGTGACTGTGAATATATATCTCAACGTCATGGTTAGTCTATCAACAATTGTGCGATTTGTTGCAAATTCTAATCAGCGACCAAAAAAGTATCCACCCTTGTCTAGAGTATTTGTTTTGTTTCACATTTTAGGGAATTTTCTGACAATTTGACAGTTTTAAATCAGGCCTGTTATGATATATATATTTATCCAATGGTACTTTACTCGCATAAAAATGGTTGGATGGAAACATGGTTACTGTGTGGAAAACACGTTTTGTCAGCTACAAAATACTCAACGTATTAGGAGACTGCGTCACTTCCTCCTTCAGGTTTCAACGAGCAGCTCATTTATTATTGAGGTTAGTTATCCCTATTAGTTTAGGATCTTTGTGATATTCTGAAGTCTGAAAAAGGTGCGAGTGACCTTTCTCCGTTCTTCCCGGTTCCATCAGATCCACCTGTCGGAGGGCCTGATCAACGAGGCGGAGAAGCTCCTGTGCTCTCTGGTGTGCTGGTTCACCGACCGTCAGATCCGCATGCGCTTCATCGAGGGCTGCCTGGAGAACCTAGCCCACAACAGGTGTGTGTGTGTGTGCGCGTGTATGTCTGTGTGAACAACATAGCTCTGAAATAAATTGATGTCAAATGATTTTGTATTATCCCTTCCTTGGCTAGCTATTATGTGAAACTTGTTTCGTGTCTCCATGCTTCTCTCTCTCACAGATCCGTGGTCGTCTCTCTGCGCCTCCTTCCCAAACTTTTCGGCACTTTTCAGCAGTTCGGCTCCAGCTACGACACCCACTGGATCACCATGTAAGCATCGCACCCTCAGCATGATTAGAACAGACAAACGTTGTCCATTACATGGCATCACAGAATAACATTGACAATGCAACAGATTTGCACATATTGGACATATTGTGTCCATAACTCTGACCATACCAAATGTCACACAAACAGTAGTTATGTTCGTAAATTCACTTTTGGAGTGCCAGAGTACGGTCAGGGCCTTCGTAAATTCCGAGCGTTGTCGGATTGCCTGTTCGTAAATTCAGAGTGTTTCGCACTCGGAGTGTTCAGAGCGCACGCTGGACACTGTCCGAGGAATAGGGTTGATCCGTGCGTTCTCAGGAGTGTTCTCACACAGCAGTCAAGCACCCAGTCTGTCTAACGTTGGTTAGCTTCCTAGCTATTTCCAGACACAAATGAGAGAACAGCTCACTCTGACCATTTTACTCACCCTAACAGAGCTGGTTAGGCTGCTATCCACAGCGTTGGTGACTGTAACTGTGCTGCTGGCTACAATTTAATGAAGCTTTTTTGGCAGACGTTTACTGACAGCGGCCGTATTCAACGGCTGTTACGTGTTCTTAAATTCAGCCGTTATTCTGTGCTCTGGCACACTCGGACGAGAGTGCTCAGAAATCGGAGCAGATGATGAATTTGCGAACGCACACTCTTTGACGTGGTGCGTCATGTCTTTCAGGTGGGCAGAGAAGGAGCTGCACATGATGAAGCTGTTCTTCGAGAACCTGCTGCACTACATCCAGGAAGTCCGAGAGCAGAGGCACAAGTTTGCCCTGTGAGTAACCCACCCGTTCTCTCCCTCCCCCATTGACATTATTGGCTTTGCCTTGTAACTATACACCGGTAACAGTCTTATTACTGTGGAATATGGCAACATATTTGGTAACACAGCATGTATTGTAGGTACACCAATGTAACCGCAGCTTATTAAGCCGACCAGTCTCGCTGCAGTGCGGTTCTGGTGTGCCATGGCTGCGGACAGTGACTCTGTGGTTGTGTATGTGGCCAGCTGGGAGGTGCTGGCTGCTTTAAGGGACCGCTGAGACAAAGCGACGTGTGCATGTTTTGTCCTGACAGAACCAGAGGGCGTGGCTAGTCTTTTTGATTTCCTTATTTGAAATGTCAAACGCATTGAAATGGACGTTAGAGTGACGTTGCAGTTCAAAAGGAAACGGAATAGTTCATTATTGAATTATGTTCTTTTGATTACTATGCGATCACAGGTATGGCCACAGTGCAGAAGTCCAAGTTCGCTTGCAGTTCCTGACCTGTGTCTTCTCCACATTGGGCTCCCCAGACCACTTCAGTAAGTCAACAGGGTCGTGTTCATTAGGCACCAAATGGAACAAAAGACTGAAACGGGGAGTGTTTCAGCCATGACGTGTCCAATAAGGAAGATTTCTTCCAGCTTTCCGTTACATTAGCCGGTCTTCACATACAGCTCAACAGAAACATTCCCTGTCATTCTCTGCCTCTGGCTGGCTGGCTACACCCTGGGAAAGGAATTGGCCCTGGAGGAGATGTGCAACCTGATGAGGCTCTCTCTCCTGCAACAGAGAACCTCATTGTCCTCTGGCGTCTCCAGAGGGGTGACTGGCTCTACCTAGCTAATTCACTCTGTTCATAGCTGTGTGTGTGACTTTTGTGTATGTCTGTGTGTATGTCTGTGTGTGTCGCCTCTGTGTGTGTGCGAGCGTGTATGTTTGCACGTTTTTGTGTATGCGTGAAGGGGAGGTAATATTTTGGATTTAGAGGTAGACTGGGAGACTCCCTGCCCTGATGGCGCCCGATCAGGACACAAAAGGAATAATACTGCAGCCAATTTTCTCTGGCAACCATTTATATTGTGTGTGTGTGTGAAAATGTGGATGTGGTGTACATGTCTGTCTGCCTGTGTGGTTGTGTGTCTATTGTGGATCCAGTGTGGGAGTGATACGCTCATCCTTCCCCTTATAGTCTGAAGTGTACCAACGATGACACCTGTTAAGCTCCGCGTCTCCCCAGCAGTGAACGTGTGCATCTATAACAGCTGGGTATTTGTATATGAACACACCCTCTAACAGCCTCTCCTCTCCCTCAGGACTGAGTCTAGAGCAGGTGGACATCCTGTGGCACTGCCTGGTGGAGGACGGAGAGTGTTACGACGACGCGCTGCACTGGTTCCTCAACCAGGTCCGCAGCAAAGACCAGCACGCCATGGGCATGGAGACCTACAAACACCTCTTCCTGGAAAAGGTACGACTGGACTGGACCATCTGGTCTTAGTGGGGAGGGGTGTCTGACAAGGGTCATTCCAACGTGGTCTTTGGTGATGGTGAACCTGAGCTAAAAAACAATTAAACAAATCGATAGCTAGAATCTGTAACAAACAAAAAAAAGGGCGTGGGGGGGTTGTGATTCAATAAGTCCCAAAGTTGTCAATTCATAATGGAAGGTCATTGAAAAGTGATTCGCTAGCCGGGGGAAACAAATCGGAAAAGTTGCCCAAATCGTTGAAAAGCCTTGGTATTAAAAGCCTTGGCCTTAAAGTCACAGAATCTATCATTGTAATACCTTTTGCCCTTAATACTTCCTGTTTCCTCAGATGCCCCAGCTGAAGCCGGAGACCATCAGCATGACGGGCCTCAACCTCTTCCAGCATCTCTGTAATCTGGCCCGTCTGGCCACCAGCGCTTACGACAGCGGCTCCAACTGCGAGGTACACACACACACCCGAGTACAGTTGGACGTACACACATACTCTTATACACACACGGTTTGTGTCATCGGTGTTTGGTAACTTTCAGGCCCGTCATACCTCTCACTGAACCCTGCTGTCACCTTGTCTATGACCTCTAACCTTTGACCCCCTCCTCTGTAGCTGTGTGGCATGGACCAGCTGTGGGGCATCGCCCTCAGGGCCCAGTCCGCAGACATCAGCCGCGCTGCCATCCAGTACATCAACTCCTACTACATCAACGGTCAGTGGACCTTCAGTTGGTACATGGTTGAAGACTAGTAGTATAATTTCTCTACCGTAACACCCTTTTTTTATATTGCTGCAAAAAAGGAAGTGAAAACCCTGTCCGCAGCAACATGTCCACATCCAAAACATCCTACTTTATAGTCATTATATTGAACGAGCGGTTTTAGACGTTTGTGTAGAAGCTCGGCTTTTTTCAACTTGCCTATCAGGAGCCCCGTGGATGACCTACTGATTTAAGATTTTGACCGATATTGATTCTGCGGTTGCGTGTCCGTCTCCGTCCCCCAGCTGGTAAGACAGGCCTGGAGAAGGAGCAGGAGTTCATCAGTAAGTGCATGGAGAGCCTGATGATGACCTCAGCCAACCTGGAGAAGGACGCCCACTCCAGCCTCACCGTCATCGAGAGGGGCCTGCTCATGCTCAAGACCCACCTGGAGGCCTTCCGACGCAGGTTGGGAGCTCACACACACACACACACAGAAATGCATGTACGCAAGCAGACGCACAGAAACTCTCACACAGAGAAACACACGCGCTCCTCATCTCCATCCTCTCAACCTGTGTACTTTAAGCCCTGAACCTCTAAACTTAACCAGAACACTGCTTATCATTAACTATATTTCTGACTCGCCTAGTAGAGATCATCCCTGGACCTGGAGAGCTACAGGACAAGCTCTTGGTCCAGTTCTCCTGACCCATCTACCCTTCACCCACACTTTCCCCCCCACTCAACTCCCGCGCTAATTTCAACCAGCACTTTGGCGCTCTCTCACTTTCTCTCTCCCCCCCAACACTCTCTTTGTCTCCTGTCCTCTCTCCAGGTTTGCGTACCACCTGCGTCAGTGGCAGATCGAGGGCACGGGCATCAGCAGCCACCTAAAGGCGCTGAGCGACAAGCAGTCTCTGCCACTGAGGATCGTGTGCCAGCCCGCCGGCCTGCCCGACAAGGTACCCAAGAAAGTACCCAGCATCTTGGTACTTAATTATTAACCCTTGGTCGATTGGAAACACTCAAATACTCTTGTTGCTGTTGTGTTCTGTGATGTTAGGAAAAATCTACAGGTCAACATGAATGGAAACGATTGGTGCAAGCTAATTTCATACTTTTATGGAGTAGCAATATGTTTGTTGTGATACTACTGTGAAGAATGCTGTGTTTTCATTCTAGATGTTTGTAAGGATGTTCTAACACACTTTATGTGTGTGTGTGTCTGTCTGTCTGTCTGTCTGTGCGCCTATGTGTGTCTGTTTGGCCACTTGCCTGTGTGTGTGTGTGTGTGTGTGTGTGCGCGTGCGTCTGTCCCTTCCTGTCTGTGTGTGTGTTGCGTCTGTGTGTGTCTACGTTCCTACCTGTGTGTGTGTGGTACCAGATGACCATCGAGATGTACCCCAGTGACCAGGTGGCAGACCTGCGGGCCGAGGTGACCCACTGGTACGAGAACCTGCAGAAAGAGCAGATGAACCAGCAGGCCCAGCTGCAGGAGTTTGGGCAGAGCAGCCGCCAGGGGGACTTCCCAGGTCTGTCACCTCTCACCTTTTGACCCCTGATCCAGTGTAGCGGCAATACCAATGGAGAATCTCGATTGCATTTTCCTTGATTCCTCGCATCCTCTCCTCGCCCTTTTTAAAACCAATTGGATGATGAGTATGCGATTGGATGTGATCAAGGAAATGCAATTGAGATTCTCCCCAAGGCGGTTGCATCCTTCCCTTTTTGAAGTAATCACTGATCTCAGTGTATTATGTATCAGTATTTTAGGGGTATTCAAACAGGGCCTGTGTGTCAGTAGTCTTGAATTTAATTTAATTCAATTTGATCTTTTGTCCCGAAGGGCAATTCTTATGCAGCGAATGGTTTCCTTACCCCCTCATTAGAAAGATCGCTAAAGGAAGCGTGCATATTGAAGTAATCACCTCAGAAGGAAGGATTACACCGTTTCTATGCGGTCCTTTCAGATTTGTGTCATGGTTAATGGATCGCGATCTGCTTTTAGTATTGTGTGTTTGGACAGTCTGTTTCTAACGTGTGTGTGTGTGTTTCCGTCAGGTGGTTTGATGGGCCCGGTCAGAATGATCTCCTCTGGCCATGAGCTCACCACGGACTACGATGAGAAGACCCTGCATGAGCTGGGCTTCAAAGACATGCAGGTAACTAACTACCCGCACACACTTGGGAGTCTGCACTTAGGCGTAAATATTCGCACACTAGAGCCGGGATTTCAATCCGATCGCGGGTTATTAGGCATTGCGGCTTTTAAAGGCCATTTCCGATTGCGCCGACCATATGCGGCGTTTACGTGACTGATATCTCTGCGAACGGTGGAACGTTGGCTTTCAAAGCCGCAATGCCTATAACACACGATTGGCCCCCTCATCTGTGGCACTCATGCCTCTCCCTCTCCTCATTTACAGATGGTGTTTGTCTCGCTGGGCGCCCCACGGCGGGAGCGTAAGGGCGAGGGGGTGCAGCTCCCGGCCTCGTGTCTCCCCCCGCCCCAGAAGGAGCACATCCCCATGCTACTGCTGCTCCAGGAGCCCCACCTCACCACCCTGTTCGACCTGCTGGAGATGTTGGCCTGCTTCAAGCCCCCCAGTGCCCTGGGAGACAGCCCCGAGGTGGGTTATGGAGTGTCTGTGTGGTGGGGGCATGGGTTAGGGCTGTGTGGGAGGGGATGTTGAGGGTGTGTGTGAGATGCCAGCCTGCTTTAAGCCCCCCAGTGCCCTGTGAGAGGAGAGGCCCTTTACAGTCCTATGGTTTGTGTGTGTGTGTGTGGGGGGGGGACAAAGTGGGTTTGGCAGGACGGGGTTGTATGTTGGGGGAAGAGTCCCCTTCGTCATGTCCATCAGTATGTGTGTGTGTGTGATGGAGTAGTTATGGGCGGTATGTTTGGGGATGGGTTCATTGTATAATCTTAACATTTTCCGTCTGTTAGATACCCGTAATAATATAGCTAAGCAAATAGGAAAGCAACAGAGCATTTGAAAAAGCAGCTTCGAAACGGCCACATAGAAACCAGACTTGAAATACTATCCATCCGATTAAATGTTAAACAGTCTTTGAACAAAAAGCCCTTCCAGAATATAAACTAGGCTCTTCCTTCCAGGTGCATCATGCATAATGCATCACTGTCCAATGGTCTTCTGGCAGTCGTTTGATAGTCCAGTAAAAACATACTGCATGGGGTGTGTCCCAAATGCCATCCCTATTCCCTTGATAGCGCACTATTTTTGACCAGGGCTCATATGTTCCGGTCGAAATTAGTGCACTATGTAGGGAATAAGTTGCCATTTTAGGACTGAGCCTCGGGGGCGGGAGGCGCCCGTCCGTGGGCCGCGGCGGGGCCGTCTCGTTGAAGTGGAAAGTCACCCGGCGGTCAGGGCTTTTTATAGTCTCTCCCACCACAGGGACTCTGAGAGAGGGGTTATCCAGTGTGCTGTTTGTACGTCACTCACTCTCTCTTCTGCATGCGTTTATCCCTCTCTCTCTCTCTCTCTCTCTCTCTCTCTGTCTCGCGCTCTCTCTCTCTCTCCCTCTCTACCCCCTCTTCACTTCCTCACATCTAACACTCATCTGATCTGACCAGAACGTTAAAACAATTACTTGAATCAAAATGAGCTATTGACTATAGTGTGTGCCTGCCTTGGGATGTGTTTATAGGACTGCTCCAGGGCCGCTGCTCTGTTTTGTGTGTGTGTGTGTGTGTGTGTGTGTGTGTGTGTGTGTGTGTGTGTGTGTGTGTGTGTGTGTGTGGTGTATGGGTTCTGTCACTGTGACAGCAGAAAATGACGCATTTACAAATCTCTAAATAAAGATGTATTTTATTGTACTCTCCAGAACCTACGATGTGAGGAGCTGCATCTCCATGCTGAGAACCTGTCGAGGCGCGTCTGGGAGCTGCTCATGCTGCTGCCCACCTGCCCCAACATGCTGCTGGCCTTCCAGAACATTGCCGATGACACGGTACGTCACCTGTTCTCACACACGCTCCCGTCACGTTCCCCTTGCACGCCGTCACGCTCCCCTTGCACCCCGTCACGCTCCCCTTGCACCCCGTCACGCTCCCCTTGCACCCCGTCACGCTCCCCTTGCACGCCGTCACGTGTCCTGTCTCATGTGTGTTCTCCGTCTGTCCATAGGGAGGCGAGGGTCTGTGCTGGAAGGACCTGCTGAGGATCAAGAGCCCCCACAAGCTGCTGTACGCCCTGGAGATCATCGAGGCCCTGGGCAAGCCCAACCGACGCATCCACCGGGAGTCCACGGTACTACTGGGACTGCATATTTTTATACACACACACACACACTTTGTCTCTCAAACACCTTTTTTCTCATTCATGAACACCCACATTCACACATAGATATGCACACCCTTGCTCTGCTCACCGATTCAAACACGCATAGGAATGACCCCTGTGTTGTCCGTCTGTCCAGGGGAGCTACAGTGACCTGTACCCAGACTCTGACGACTCCAGCGAGGACCAGATAGAGAACAGTAAGAACTCCTGGAGCTGCAAGGTACGCCTCTTTTAAAACGGACTAACTCTCATGCTGTACACACTTACACAAACCACTTATCCATCAAGTCAACTCCATTTCCTGTTCTTCTTTTGCTTTCTTTTTACAGTTTGTGTCGTCTGGAGGGCTTCAGCTGCTGTTGGAGATCTTCAACTCTGCCATTCTGGAGCCCAAGGACCAGGAGTCTTGGACAGTGGTGGGTGGATCAGAACCGCATTATAATACTTGGAGGAGATGGAATAGAATGGGTTGTATAGATTAAACTAAATAAAGTTGAAGTCTCAGTACATTCAAGTCATATGATGAGTGGTAATGATTCTGTTAAAAAAACAGTTATTCACACATTGAAAACTGCTTTATGAGGTGCCGACGATTTCCAATTTCAAAGTGGACAATCATAAAATAGAAATAAAAACACGGGGGGGAATGAACAGGACAGAAATAAAACCATATCAAACATTGTTTTTAAAAACAATGTTCTGTAGTTAGTATTGAGTGTTAACACAGGTCACGTCTCTCTCTGTCTCTCTCTCTCTCTCCTCCAGTGGTTGTTGGACTGCCTGGCTTGCCTGCTTAAGCTCATCTGCCAGTTTGCGGTGGACCCGGCCGACCTGGACCTAGCCTACCACGACGTCTTCTCCTGGTCGGGCCTCACCGACAGCCAGCGCAAAAGGGCCTGGCCTGGCAAGTCCCGCAAGTCCGCCGGCGACCACGGCAAGGGCCTGCACATCCCCCGCCTCACAGAGGTACACTGGTCCTCAGCTAAATGCCAACAGCTTATGCTAACCGCTGGGTGGGGAGTTGCCATCCTTAACTCTTTCTGTGCAGGACAACAGCCTTTCTTTTCACAGCTGTAGCACTTAAAAGAGAAATGATCAAGCGATTTGTGTTATTTTGTTTGACGTAACCATGAAATACAGAAACATGTAATAACCCCAGATTGAGTAACCATAAACCGCAAAAAAGAAAACATTTTAATTACATTTTTTTAAACTTAATTTCTGTAAGTAAGGCAACATTTCTGTAGAAAGTAGTAGAGAATGTCCTGCAGCATCTTTTTCTCTCCCCTTCTATTTCCCCTTCTCTCCCTCTGAAGCAGTCTTCTATTTCCCCTTCTCTCCCTCTGAAGCAGTCTTCTATTTCCCCTTCTCTCCCTCTGAAGCAGTCTTCTATTTCCTCTTCTCTCCCTCTGAAGCAGTCTTCTATTTCCTCTTCTCTCCCTCTGAAGCAGTCTTCTATTTCCTCTTCTCTCCCTCTGAAGCAGTCTTCTATTTCCTCTTCTCTCCCTCTGAAGCAGTCTTCTATTTCCTCTTCTCTCCCTCTGAAGCAGTCTTCTATTTCCTCTTCTCTCCCTCTGAAGCAGTCTTCTATTTCCTCTTCTCTCCCTCTGAAGCAGTCTTCTATTTCCTCTTCTCTCCCTCTGAAGCAGTCTTCTATTTCCTCTTCTCTCCCTCTGAAGCAGTCTTCTATTTCCTCTTCTCTCCCTCTGAAGCAGTCTTCTATTTCCCCTTCTCTCCCTCTGAAGCAGTCTTCTATTTCCCCTTCTCTCCCTCTGAAGCAGTCTTCTATTTCCCCTTCTCTCCCTCTGAAGCAGTCTTCTATTTCCTCTTCTCTCCCTCTGAAGCAGTCTTCTATTTCCTCTTCTCTCCCTCTGAAGCAGTCTTCTATTTCCTCTTCTCTCCCTCTGAAGCAGTCTTCTTTTGCCCACAGCTATTTTGTCTCTGTACTTCCTTCCCTGTGGTGTCTTGGCCTCTACACGAACTTCAAAACTATCCCCATGTTTAATTTTTTTGTATCTTAAATATTTGATAAACCTTCCGATTTTTATATTTTTTTCTTGTCAGGTTTTCCTGGGCCTTGTCCAAGGCACCAACCTGATCCAGCGCTTGATCAACGTGGCCTACACCTACGACAACCTAGCACACAGGTGAGAGAAAGCCGACGAGGCCTGTGTTTCAGTGGTCACACTACCCACTAGCGTGCTGTGTAGTACTTAACTGCTTAGAATGTTTGGTGTGGCAATGTATGTGGTCACACTCTCCATGCCAATAAAGGCTTTTGAATTTGAAGAAGGGGGCCAAATGATTGGATTTGAAGGAATGTGTTAGGCATTCATTGTAAGTTGTGTTGTAGTATGGACAAGGGGTGTCAGTGTGACATGTTTTTGTACTAAAGGTTTCCGTCAGCCTTTCTTGATTTTGTTTACTTCCTGTCTCACCTGCAGAGTTCTGAAGGCCCAATCTGATCACCGGTCCCGCCATGAAGGTGAGCTACGTTTTACATACGCTTAAAATGTTAATCAACATGCCAAATTAAAAGCCATTTTGCACTGAAAGTACAACTTTCATAGCCTCCTATCCATTCTGTATGTGCTGAAGCACATTGTTCTTAGGAACGACACATTAGACGTGTAAAATGACGACGTTATTCCTATGTTCCAGTGACCCACTACTCCATGTGGCTGCTGGTGAGCTGGGCCCACTGCTGCTCCACGGTCAAGTCCGGTCTGGCCGACAGCGACCACCTCCACGACTGGCTCAGGAAGCTCACCCTGCTGGTGCCGGAGGTGAGATCTGGGGGAATAATGAGACACTGACCCCGCTCCGGAAATGAACCGCTGTCTAGTATTGTCTTCATCTTGCTTTTCTTCCCCCTACCTAAAAACATGGCCTCAGTTTTGTTTCAGTGTAACATTTGTGGGTGTTTCCATCCGAAAATATTGTCTCTGGGAAGAATCCAGCTATCCCGTGATTTGTTGATCCTATTTTGATGCCACTGAAATACTAACTATTCTGTGACCCAATCGATCCGTGTGACCTTGGTAACAACATCAAATAGAGGAAGGTGTTAGCGTGAGTGTGTCTCTTGTCCTTCTCAGACGGCGGTGCGTCACGAGGCGTGTAACGGCCTGTACAAGCTGTCCCTGTCGGGTCTGGAGGGAGGAGAGTCCATCAACAGGTCCTTCCTGCTGCTGGCCGCCTCCACGCTGCTCAAGTTCCTCCCCGACGCACAGGCCCTCAAACCACTGCGGGTGGGTACAGCACACACACACACTTGCGCGTATAGACCGATGCATATACACACAAGCACAATTTTGTTCTACTGTATACTGACAAAAACGAATGTGTTCGTTGTGGGTTATTCAATTCCTAGGTCAAGTCACACATGCCTAATGTTAGTGAAGGGGTTCTGTAGCTGATGTGCTGTGTGGTCATGTGTTCAGGTGGAGGACTATGAAGAGGAGCCCGTGCTGAGGACGGGCTGTAAGGAGTACTTCTGGCTGCTGTGCAAGCTCATCGACAACATCCACGTCAAAGACGCCAGCCAAACCACTCTGTTGGACCTGGATGCTTTAGCCAGACACCTGGCCGACTGCATACGGAGGTGAGTCCAAGACCAGGTCTGCGTCTGAAACGGAGTCCTATTGCCTATTTAGTGCACTGCCTTTGGACCATGGGCCCGGGTCAAAAGAAGTGCGCTATATAGGAAAAATGGTGTCGTTTTCGGACACAACCAAGGTCTCTCTTGAAATAGGTATTTTATGTGTGATGGCTGGCGTTGTCCACATTATTTCTGGAGTATGAAGGCCAGCTCAGTTCAAATACACAAGACAATACCGTTTTTAAACCACTTCTACGATAAAGTTTGCTTGCTCAAACATTGACCTGTCTCCCGCTCCCCAGCCGTGAGATCCTGGACCAGCAGGACGGCGCCATCGAGGACGACGGCCTCACGGGCCTCCTGCGCCTCGCCACCAGCGTCCTCAAACACAAGCCCCCCTTCAAGTTCTCCCGAGAGGGCCAGGAGTTCCTGCGTGATGTCCACAACCTGCTCTTCCTCCTTCCCAGCCTGGCCGACCGCGCCCAGCCCAAGTGCAAGTCGCATGCGGCCCGCGCCGCCGCCTACGACCTCCTGGTGGAGACGGTGAAGGGCTCGGTGGAGAACTACAGACTGCTTCACAACTGGGTCATGTCCCAGCACATGCAGAGTGAGAAGGACCTTTAGGAGCCGTTGAAAATGCTACTAGAATATTTGTCAATGAGAGTAATGCAGTGGTAGGAGGGCCCAAGGGAATACAGTTGCTACTGAATTAGACATTGTGCTGGCTGACAGAATCTGAAAATAGTTTTCGCCCTTAACTGCTTCTTGGTGGGGTTTTCTTTGGTGGGGTGGGGAAGTAGAAATACTATATACGCTGGTTTTAAACAAACAGCCAAATAGCATCCCATTGAATTGGGGCCTTCCTGTTGGTTATGTCTGCTCCATGGATTTCCATGACCGGATCAAATGAGTGAACCAAGTTGATTTATTGAAGTTCAAGGTCACATTTTTTGAAAATGCTATGATTAAGATATTTGAGCATCATCAAACATGATCTTAGATCCGGTATATTCTATTAGGCTCCTGAACGATATGAATATTTGTGTTAATTAAATTGACAGCCTCTCACGCCCCGTACAAGTGGGACTACTGGCCCCACGATGATGTGCGTGCCGAGTGTCGCTTCGTGGGCCTCACTAACCTGGGGGCCACCTGCTACCTGGCCTCCACTATCCAACAGCTCTACATGATCCCTGAGGCACGCCAGGCCGTCTTCACTGCGAAGGTCAGTCCTCTAAATACTGTCCTTCTCTTACTCTCTCGTTGTTCTATCGTTCCTCTCTTGTTCTTCCTCTTGCTTTTCTTACGCCTCTCTCTTTCTGTTTTTTTCCCCCTGTCTTGTTCTCTCGCTCTCTTCTCTCTCTATATTAGCGATTTGTAATGGATGATATTACCATGGTTCCTTATTCACAATGCTCTAGTTTGTATGGGGCAATTTCACCTCATCCACGCTTGTATATAGCAGTCATCTGGATGATCCACGGCAGCCATTGTGCGCACGAATGCTCATCCCACACATGCTATTTCACTCCCTCTGCCACCGGAAGAATGCGTTAACGTTGTGAATGTTGTTTATTAATGAGAGTTGTGTGGTTTTTCCAGTACGCAGAGGAGATAAAGCACAAGACCACCTTACTGGAGCTCCAGAAGATGTTCACCTATCTCATGGTACGCAGCCGGTCTCTCTCTTTCAGCCCTCTGTCACACCCTTCTCATCTATCTCCTCAGTCCATATGACAAGAACCAACTGTCGTTGTCCCCGCGGAGACCCTGCTATTTCAATTTTGCCCCACTCATCTTTCTTCCATTTCCTCCTCGCTCCATCCCTGGTTCCAGGAGAGCGAGAGGAAGGCGTACAACCCCCGCCCGTTCTGTAAGACCTACACCATGGACAAGCAGCCCCTGAACACGGGCGAGCAGAAGGACATGACCGAGTTCTTCACCGACCTCATCACCAAGATAGAGGAGATGTCCCAGGACCTGAAAAACACAGTGAAGACGCTCTTTGGAGGGGTCATCACCAACAATGTGGTCTCGCTGGTAAGAATCACTATACTCCTTTTTAAACGTTGACCTGCAACATTTCCCTAGTGCAAAAGAATTGTGTGAAGTGCAAAACTCATTATGAACCACATTAAATCTCACTGCTCGATTACGAGGTTTACTGTTTTTTTTGTGCACTTTGCGCTATTCCTTGGCACTACAAAATGTCGCCCTACATGTGTTTGTTGCGCAGGTGTTAGTGTGTGTGTAAAGCCATTCTCATTCAACTCATTTTCTCCGTCCAACAGGACTGTGACCACGTGAGTCAGACAGCTGAGGAGTTCTACACAGTCAGGTGCCAGGTGGCCGACATGAAGAACATCTACGTAAGCACAACATCGCCATCAACATCGCCATCAACATCGTTGACTTGGTTTAGAAGTGCAACCAAGTGTTATAGACTGGGGTTTACCTTCCAATCACAAGTCTCAAATCTCATAGCACTGTAGTATCACACTGCTGCATTCTATTCAGCTTGGAATTCTTACTCTTGCAAATGGCAACTTTTCCTCAAGTCATCCTATGTCGTACTCTGTTAGTCCGGTGTATTTTCTATGCTCCTAGTTCTGGTGGGCTTACAGTACTGCTTGGCATGTTGCTAGAGACTTTTGTCTTCGTGTTTCCTCAGGAATCTCTGGACGAGGTGACCATCAAGGACACTCTGGAGGGGGACAACATGTACACCTGCTCCCAGTGTGGCAAGAAAGTACGCGCCGAGAAGAGGTGAGTCGACGCCAACCTCACGAAGAGGACCCTGCTGGTTTCTACTGAAAATAAGCCAACCATAATACATTGGCAGTCGTAGTTGTATACTAGACATTTTTGGAATGGTTAGCTGGTTTTCCATCAGTTGATGTTGGTTTTACCATGTGAAAAAATAACTTATTGACATCTCTAGTTTCTCTGGGTTTTTTTTGTACAAGACTTGTGCTTATATTAATCTCCCTTCCCTTTCTCCGTCCTGCTCCTTTCCAGGGCGTGCTTCAAGAAGCTGCCTCGCATCCTGAGCTTCAACACTATGCGCTACACCTTCAACATGGTCACCATGATGAAGGAGAAGGTCAACACGCACTTCTCCTTCCCCCTGCGCCTCGACATGACCCCCTACACTGAGGACTTCCTCATGGCCAAGGGCGACAGGAAAGAGGGTACGCGTCACTTCCTGCTCCGACAGACCCCCAACCGCATGATTTGGTTCTCATAGGCTCTGTACTAAATTCACTTGTATCACTGTACTAGTCGGTGTGTTTTGAAATTGGGTTGAATAGCAATATGCGGATAATTCCTTTTTCGTAGTCTGTAGAAAGAGGACAAATGTGCAGGTGCTGGATAGAAAAACAAATATATGAAAACAAAGTAATGTCTGCACCTCGAATGGTCGCCAGTGATTTATCGGCGATTTAATATAAAGTTTTTATCCTCTTGGTATCTTCATCTATCTAGCCTATCAGAGGCTAGCTGGACCAATAATTGGAGGAACAGGTTGCTCATTGATGTGGTCCACTATGTCCTACTACAGGTTTCCGGGAGGAGGGTGAGGCTAAGGTGGCGGAGAGCTACGAGTACGACCTCATCGGCGTCACGGTTCACACGGGCACGGCCGACGGCGGCCATTACTACAGTTTCATCCGGGACATCGTCAACCCGCACGCCTACAAGAATAACAAATGGTGTGGAATATCTCTGGCTATACTATTGAAATCAGATCAGTGGGGAATTTAAAAACAGAGGTCTCATGTTATTGCCTTACGATACGATATACTTTAATTGTCCATTTACATGGAAGTTAGTTCATGACAATCCTTTGATTGATATCTGGGTGCTTTTGAATTTTAGGGAATACAACTGACTGTCCTTAACTTAATTTGTTTGCTTATCTCAGGTACCTATTCAACGATGCCGAGGTGAAGCCCTTTGATTCAGCCCAGCTAGCCTCCGAGTGCTTCGGTGGAGAGATGACGGTAAATCCAAAAAAAAAAAGACAAAGCTCCAATGTTTTACTGTTAATTAATACTTTTACATATTTAAATGTTTTGTCTCACCTACATATTTGACTTTTAGACAAAAACGTATGACTCTGTCACCGACAAGTTCATGGACTTCTCCTTTGAGAAGGTCAGTTTCCTTGTAAATCATTTTCTAAAGTTTAAATTGAGTTGAATAAAATGATGGGTTTTAAAGTTGACAGTTTGTCCCGTGTCTCTCCCTCCAGACCCACAGTGCCTACATGCTTTTCTACAAGAGAGTGGAGCTCGAGGAGGAAAATGGCAAGGACTTCAACTTCGACGTTTCTCCAGATCTACTCGAGGTACCCGGCTGGTTGCAATCTCATAGCACTCTCCTTTCTTACATTCTTTATTCTCAAATGTTGAAATACTTATTCTGTGTTTATTTTCTCTACTCAGTGGATTTGGCAAGACAACATGCAGTTTCTCCAGGACAAGAACATTTTCGAGCACACATACTTTGGGTCAGTGACACATTTTTGTACTAGCCATCACGACTGTGCCTTTTCTGAAGCTAGAATGCAGATGTGATATTATTGAGAGTTTATGTTAACAGTACTTTGCTTACTTATGAAATCAAATATGGTCTTGATCTATTAACATATAGTGTAAGTTATGTAGGATGTAGTGTTGCCTTGGTGGATAAACTGGTCTGAGATCAGTGTTGTGACTCTCTCTGTACTCTTACCTACAGATTCATGTGGCAACTTTGCAGCAGCATCCCTAGCACTTTACCAGACCCCAAAGCCATCTCCCTCATGACTGCCAAGGTACGACCACACTCCACTAAAGCTTTATTCTCAACCATAGAACTTAATTTGAAAATCAGCGTTTTTTTTTTAATATTTTTTTTATGGTTTTACCTTAACACTTTTTGAATGTACTTTCCACTCTCACACTTTCTCCTCCTTGGTTACAGCTCAGCACGTCATTTGTCCTGGAGACGTTCATTCACTCCAAGGAAAAGGTGAGACTTCCTTACTGTCAGTGGATGGCTCCCTCTAGTTGCCAGCCTCAATTGCAGTCTGGTTATTTTTCAGCGATTTGTATATTTTTTTTTTTTGCCCTCTGTTTTACAGCGTGGAAGATGGTCTGTAACTTATAGCAAGGGTTTGTCTGAATTTTGTCTGTGTGTTTTCAGCCCACCATGCTGCAGTGGATCGAGCTACTGACCAAACAATTCAACAACAGCCAGGCGGCCTGCGAGGTAAATTGACTGTTTGTTGAAGGACAAATCAGGGACCACATATTGTGCTGAAATGGTTTTCAATCATTAGTGGGGTAATTGCTAACTTCCTGTTTTCATGTGGTCATGGTCTTTCAGTGGTTTTTGGACCGCATGGCTGATGACAACTGGTGGCCCATGCAGATCCTCATCAAGTGCCCCAATCAGATTGTTCGACAGGTGAGAGCCCCAATCAGATTGTTCGGCAGTCACTCACTCACTCACACACACACACACACACACTCATACGCTCTGCCCTGTTGTCCCCCATCAGATGTTTCAGAGGCTGTGTATCCACGTCATCCAGAGGCTACGGCCAGTCCACGCTCACCTCTACCTACAACCTGGAATGGAGGATGGGTACGACTGGTTTCTTATGTACCAATCATCCACCCACTCAATCACTCACAACTGAGAAACATGTTCATTTGTAAGCTTTATAGCGTTAACAATTGATGGCTTACACACACTTTTTTTGTTAGCATTTTTCTCACATGAAACTGGTTTGTGATATCCCATGAGTCTATAACGTGGCTTTTGAGCTGATCGTGTTTTGCTGCCACTAGAGGCGTTGCAGCGTGACATCACCGTGTTGTCTGTGTCATTAGCTGGCTGAAAGGTGCCGCGTGTCACCTAGTTGCCCTAGCACTGTGGGCACTTGGAGAGTTTTGTGGCACAACATTGAGGAAAATGGTCACTAACCAAAGAAGTTTCAATTTATAATGTTCTGGAAAAACTCAGGGAGAACTCCATGTTTAATTCTACTATCACCTGGGCCATGTTCATTAGGGTACTTAACAGAGAACGTTTCAACAGAAAACGAAAATGAGAGTTTCTCATTGAACAAGTCCCTTTGTTTCAGTCCATCTTCATTTGTTTGTTAATGAACATGACCTGACAAGTTGTCTGGTGTCACTTCCTGTGTGCGGCCTGCAGGTCTGACGACATGGACGGGCCGGTGGAGGACATTGGCAGCCGCTCGTGCGTGACGCGCTTCGTCAAGACGCTGCTGTCCATCATGGAGCACGGCGTCAAGCCCCACAGCAAACACCTGACTGAGTACTTCGCCTTCCTCTACGAGTTTGCCAAGATGGGAGAGGAGGAGGTGGGTCGTTGATAACAATAGTCATTTTATAGGAAAATGCTCTTGACACTTTTATCCCAAAGGACTTAAGTGTGTAAAGGTGAGTCCCAAATGGCACCCTATAACCAACAGAGTACTACTTTTGACCAGAGCCTGCTCTCTGAGTGCATACATTTTCAGTATGCGTTCTGTGATTCCTGCAGGGCTTGAACCCCATGACCTTGGCATTACCTCACCAAGATAAATGGCTGAAAGGATTTTTAGAGAACAAGGTTTTTGCTAACAGTCTGTTTTCTCTTTTCTCATACCTCCAGAGTCAGTTCCTTCTGTCCCTACAAGCCATTTCCATCATGGTGCACTTCTACATGGGCACCAAGGGGCCTGAGAATGTAAGTATACACTAGGGGTGTGTGTGTGTGTGTGTGTGTGTGTTTCTGTGATTGGGTGTGTAATGACCTGGTCCCCCCCCCCAGCCCCAGGTGGAGGTGCTGTCTGAGGAGGAGGGAGAAGAGGAGGATGAGGAGGAGGACATCTTATCCCTGGCGGAAGAGAAGTACCGCCCTGCCGCCTTGGAGAAGATGATAGCTCTCATCGCCCTGCTGGTGGAACAGTCCCGCTCTGAGAGGTAGGGCACTGCCGGGCATGGCATAGCACCACTTGGGACACGGGAAAGCAGTCTATGGCACAGGGATTTGACCTGCTACTAACAAAGTCAGATTTGCCAACGTCACTGGACAATTTGAGTCTCACCCAGAACTAGACATTGTTGTGACTAGACAATTTGGTATTTACGTTTGCTGGGTCACAGGAAGTCTTCATAGCTTTGGCACAGCACAACATAGTGTTGGTAATACTGCCCAAAAGTTAGCTAGAAATACTACTGCATATAGCACCCAATTTATACTGTTGTCAGTATCAAATCCTCCCGCTTCTTCATATGTTTAATTTTTTTAATCTTCTTTCTAATCTCCCCCCCCCCCCCCCCTTCAGACACCTGACTCTGTCCCAGAGTGACATGGCAGCCCTGACCGGGGGGAAAGGCTTCCCCTTCCTCTTCCAGCACATCCGAGACGGCATCAACATCAGGCAGACCTGCAACCTCATCTTCAGCCTGTGTCGCTACAACAACCGGCTGGCCGAGCACGTGCGTTTTAACGCGCCCACCAATTCACACACTAACGCACCCACAAACAAACACGTCGCCGTTGTTAATGGCAGACCCTGGCCGTGACCCCGCTCTCCGAGGGTGTCTCGGAGAGTTGGCATATGCAAAAAGCACAGTTGGTATTAATACATGTTTGAAATAGGACAAATATAAGCACCCACCAAATTATTATTACATAGAGGGGCATAAATTCTCCTGTGTTTTATTCCAGATTGTATCCATGCTCTTCACCTCTATCGCTAAACTGACGCCTGAGGTAAGCACTGATGTGAGAACCTATACTTTTAATCCATAATGCTCTGTCTATTGTCCAACTCAATTATTAGTTTGTACAAATCTCAATTTATCCCTCGTGTTCTCTACTTCTTTCTCTCATCCCTCTCTCTCCCACTCCTTGTCTTCACCCCTCTCTCCATCTCCTACTTCTCCTCCTCCAGGCGGCAAACCCTTTCTTCAAGCTGCTCACCATGCTGATGGAGCTGTCAGGTGGTCCTCCGGGCATGCCTTCCTTCGCCTCTTACATACTACAGAGGATCTGGGAGGTACGGTCACACACACACAACATAAAATCTCATGTTATTTGTCACATGCTTTGTAAACAGAGACCGGTACGGGCCCTTCCCAACAGTGCAGATAGAAAAATATAAATAATAACTTGGTACTGGTACCGCGTGTATATAGCCAAGTCGACGTACAAGGTAATTGAGGTAGATATGTCCATATAGGTAGGGGGTAGAGTGACTAGGCACCAGGATGGATAATAAACAGTAGCAGCAGTGTATGTGATGAGTCAAAAGAGTTGGTGCAAAAAGGGTCAATTCAGATAGTCTGGGTAGCTATTTAGCTGTCTAATGGCTTGGGGGTAGAAGCTGTTCAGGGTCCCATTGGTTCCAGACCGTTTGCGTAAATATCTTTGGCAATATTTAGAGCTTTCCTCTGACACCGCCTGGTATAGAGGGCCTGGGTGGCAGGAAGCTCTGCCTCAGTGATGTACTGGGCCGTACGCCCTGTCCTCTGTAGCACCTTGCGGTCGGTATACCAAGCAGTTGCCGTACCAAGCGGTGACGCAACCAGTCAAGATGCTCTCAATGGTGCAGCTGTAGAACTTTTTGAGGATCTGAGGGCCCATGTCAAATCGTTTCAGCCTCCTGAGGGGCAAGAGGCGTTGTCGTGTTGGTGTGTGTGGACCATGTTAATTCCTTAGTGAGGAACTTGAAGCTCTCGACCCGCGCCACTACAGCGTGTCGACACTGCCAGGTCACTGACCTCCCTATAGGCTGTCTTGTCGTCGGTGATCAGGCCTACCACCGTAGTGTCGTCAGGGAGCTTAATGATGGTGTTGGAGTTAGGTGTTGCCACGCAGTCGTGGGTGAACAGGGAGTACAGGAAGGGACTAAGCACGCACCCCTGAGGGGCCCCAGTGTTGATGGTCAGCGTTGCGGATGTGGTGTTGCCTACCCTCACCACCTGGGGGCGGCCTGACAGGAAGTCCAGGATCCAGTTGCAGAGGGAGGTGTTCAGTCCCAGAGTACTGAACTTAGTGATGAGCTTGGAGTGAACCTAGTCACATAGGTTCATCGGATTCATTGTTCTTTATCAAGTTACTTCAATTAAACATAAATGTATCCATACATTTGTCCTTAATTCACTTTATCAAGTTATTTCAGTTGATCTTGACGTCATTGCCTAAAATATTCAGAAACTTATCCTTTTTGTTGTGTGTGTGTTCTCTCCCAGGTGATAGAGTACAACCCTAGCCAGTGTCTGGACTGGTTGGCGGTGCAGACCCCCAGGAACAAGCTGGCTCACAGCTGGGTGCTACAGAACATGGAGAACTGGGTGGAGCGCTTCCTACTTGCCCACAACTACCCCCGTGTCCGCACCTGTAAGAACACTTGTGATGTCTCTGTCTGGAAGTTCTTACGAACTACACTACATGGCCAAAAGTATATGGACACCTGCTCGTCAAACATCTCATTCCAAAATCATGGCCATTAATATGGAGTTGGTCCCCCCTTTGCTTCTATAACAGCCTCCGCTCTTTTGGGAAGGCTTTCCACTAGATGTTGGAACATTGCTGCGGGGACTTGCTTCCTTTCAGCCATGAACATTAGTGAGGTTGGGCATTTATGTTGGCCAATTAGGCTTTCCAATACATCCCAAAAGTGTTCAATGGGGTTGAGGTCAGGGCTCTGTGCAGGCCAGTCAAGTTCTTCCACACCAATCTCGACAAACCATTTCTTTATGGACCTCGCTTTATTTTAATTTAATTTTACCTTTATTTAACTAGGCAAGTCAGTTAAGAACAAATTCTTATTTTCAAGGACGGCCTAGGAAAAGTGGGTTAACTCCCTTGTTCAGGGGCAGAACAGGGGCATTGTCATGCTGAAACAGGAAAGGGCCTTCCCAAACTGTTGCCACAAAGTCGGAAGTACGGAATTGTCTAGAATGTCATTGTATGATGTAGCGTTAAGAATTCCCTTCATTGGAACTAACGGGCCTAGCCCAAATGTGAAAAACAGCCCTAGACCATTATTCCTCCTCCACCGAACTTTACAGTTGGCACTATGCATTGGGGCAGGTAGTGTTCTCCTGGCATCCGCCAAACCAAGATTAGTCATCGGACTGCCAGATGGTGAAGCGTGATTCATCAGTCCAGAGAACAAGTTTCCGCTGCACCACTTCAGCCATTGCTTTGCGTTGCGCATGGTGATCTTAGGCTTGTGTGTGTGGCTGCTCGGCTATGAAACCCATTTCATTAAGTTCCAGACGAACAGTTATTGTGCTGACGTTGCTTCCAGAGGCAATTTGGAACTCAGTAGTGAGTGTTGAAACCGAGGACAGACGATTTTTACACCCTACGGGCACTCGGTGGTCCTGTTCTGTGAGCTTGTGTGACCTACCACTTTGCGGCTGAGCCGTTGTTGCTCCTAGACGTTTCCACTTCACATTAAGGTACTTTTTTTGTTCATCATTCTATTTTCCATAGTATCAACGCTCTTATTAAACAGTGTTGCTGTGCAAGAGGGGCTTTCTCCTCTCCTTCCTGTCGGTCAGGTTGCCACCGGATACAGGGAGTTAAGAAAAATGTGTTTTATTTTTTCCATCTGGGATCTTCTGTATGTTCGTCTGCATACATATTCTCCTCTCAGTCCTTGTGTAATTATTGCACAGTGAGATCAATGGAAGGTTTCTATAAGTGGGTGAACAATCCAACGCTTGGTGAATTTGGCTTCAGAATGAAAGCAAGAGCTGACGTCGAAGGATCAAATAGCGACTTCGCTAGGAATGCTTGGCTGCCACAAGCCCGGTATTGTGTGTAGCAGTGATAACACCAAGTAAATCTTAAATTTATCCAAACTTAACCATATAAATATCCATCAACAAACTTCTTACTGCTTCTCAGACACATTTCCACTTGCTGAACACGTACTTCTTAGATAAAACATACAGCCTCTAAAGACAATTGTTACGTCGTTGCGGTCTCCCAGCCTTTCATGCAATAGAATAAAATAAATGAAGACTCGTACAAAAATAGTGGTATCAGAATAAAAACGTTGACATCAACAATAAAGTTAATTTGAGTGAGTTGCCCTCAAAGATAAATAAGTAAAGAAATACAACAACTAGATGGAACTGCAACGACGTCTGAAAGAAGTGAGATGAATGACGTGTCCATAAAGCAAATGAATTAAGTAAAGATTTCACTACAACACAACGCCACTCCTTCCTGGTCAGCATTTCCATGGTTAAGGTATGTGGTGCTAAGACCCCTGGCCTTGCACAATCTTGCCTGCATCTAGCTGATCTTAGTTGACCGGGCGAAGAAATTTTGACGAACTGACTTATTGGAAAGGTGGCATCCTGCCACGTTTTAAAGTCACCGAGCTCTTCAGTAAGGTCGTTCTACTGCCGATGTTTGTCTATGACGATTACATGGTTGTGTGCTCTGTTTTCTACACCTGTCAGCACCATGTCCACATACTTTTGTGTATATGTATATAGTGTAGGTTACAAAAAGTTGGCCATAAAACAATCCCCGAAAACAGGTTACGTAGGTGCCCTTTTCAACTTGTTTTATTTGTTACTCCCTCTCTCGCTTCCATCCCCACCTCTCACAGAGAACCAACAGAGAGCTAGGTACCACTGCTGTCCACTGCACTCATCCCCATCATTCTCTTCTCACTCTAGCAAAAGAACGATTGTGTGTAGTTAGCCTAGAAATATATATTTTTTAAAAAGACATTTAGGCAAAACGCTGCTCCAACTCTGAATTCTCTTTCTGTCCCTGTAGCGGCAGCCTACCTCCTGGTCTCCCTGATTCCCAGCAACTCGTTCCGCCAGATGTTCCGCTCCACGCGTTCCCTCCACATCCCCACGCGGGACCTGCCCCTGTCCCCCGACACCACCGTGGTGCTCCACCAGGTACGGTTACACTCTGCAATCCTGTCGCCCTGGGTTCAATTAGTGTTAGGTTCTACTCATGGTGCAGACGGATACTGAGAAAAGCTCAGACCAGATTTATCGAACATGAACCATGTAGCAGATATAGTAGAAAGAGTATGTGGCCTTGTCTGTAGCCAACAGGCTGGAGATCAAATGTACGACAATGTATTAAGACGGACACTTTTTACATCGTGCAGGTTTCTCTGATCAAACTAAATGGCGCCCAATCAACAACAAAAATGCGCTGTCACGTGAACAACCAACAGATCCTAAAAACAGGACAGGTCAAAGTAAAATGGACACTATAGAATCTACAATCACAACTGTTGTCCAGGAGTTTCACCCCATTGTCATGATCAGTGGTTTCAAGTTTGTGTCTGTATTTTTGTATCTGTGTAAGTTGATCATAGCGAAAAATCTAATTTCTGCATTACATGTTGATTCTACCCTGATGAAGACGGCTTGTCTGTCGAAACGTTGGACATGAAATTATTGCATCTGAGCTCCTAGAGTGTGCGGCTCTCCTTGAATTTCTTTATATTACCTGTTGTGTAAACACACTGCAAATATGCTCACGATAACTCCTGATGAAGTTGGGTAGCTGATATTCGGAGCTTAAATAGCCAAATTGATTAGTCACAGGAATCAGGACCAATAAAGCCAATGCAACGGCCTGTTTTACAAATGGTGGGCCTACCACGTGTATGGGCATTCACAAAATTCCATGGCTGGTCGACATGGTAGGCTGCACCCCAGTAAGCACCAGCCAAGGTCTTTCTTTTGTTAGTTTTGTTTTGCCTAGGGAGGCTGAGAGGCAAGGACTGGGCCCTGCATGCAAGTTACACAAGCATATATTTATACCCCGACTAGGCGGATTTCCCCTTCTTCTATGTCTAAGATAAACAATTAGCCTCTGTTGCTGGGCGGAAACTATGTCTGTGCCTCTTTGTTAGTGTCCAGAACCTTTGTGGGCCGGTGTGTGTCTGTGTGTGAGAGGGAGCTGCAGTTAGTGTCATTGGGGCCCCTCTGCCCCCCCCCCCCCACCCCCCCCCCTCACAGATGTTTCCTCCCTCTTCAACTATTGTCCTTGCCCTTGTTCCTCAGAAACTAACTTGGCTCAACAGCAACCCGACTGTTGCTGTTTTATCTACTTCCTTAGACTCTTAATATACAGCACTAACAGTGTCGGTCTCAGGTCAGACACTTTCTGTACTTCCCCTTGTCGCTACAATAACACACCAGCTCCAACAACCAAATCCTTAACAAGATTACTACTACCAATGAGCTAATTATACAATTATAATGGGCTCAAGTCAAACGGTTTCCATCATTAGTGACAACGTTTCAACCAATCGGGTCTTGGCAATAATATCCATTTGCTGGTATTTTTTGATCACCTGCTCAGATATCTTGTAGTTTGAAGACTTCAAGTACAGATATTTTATTGAAACTGGGAGAAGTGGATATAATTTACAACCGGTAAAGGAGACTTACTGTATCTTGTCAATACATTGTATTATGTATGTACAACGATTTAGATTGAAGTGTACGTGTTTCACAGGAACTGTTTAGAAGTTGTTTATTTTGTATGAAAATGAAAAATACCGAAAAATATCGAATCTTTCCCTTTGCTCCTGTACCAGGTGTACAACCTGCTTCTGGGCCTGCTGGGTCGGGCCAAGCTGTACGTGGACGCGGCGGTGCATGGGACCACCAAGCTGGTTCAGTACTTCAGCTTCATGACCTACTGCCTCATCTCCAAGACGGAGAAGCTCATGTTCTCTGGTTACTTCATGGACCTGTGGAACCTCTTCCAGGTGAGTGGATTGGGGGGGTTGAAAGGGCTTTGTCTGCTTTGGGAAGAATTGACTGGGCTAAATGAGACTGGGATTAGATTGGCATATTAGCCATTTAGAAGTTAGTCTCTTTGCATTCACTGCACTACACTATAATAACTAAATACAGGCATTTGGTCAATCTCAAGGCATGAAAATGAAGTCTATTAGTTTCATTTAGATTTGTTTGGTTCCTTTTTCTCTTCCTCTGTTGTGTGTTCACCTGTACACACCTTATTGAATAATAACACTAGTGATGGTAATGAAATAATTGAGTTAGGGTAAGTGAACTTCTCTGATCTTTCTCCATGTTTCCCCTCCCCCTCTCTCAGCCCAAGTTGTCTGAACCAGCCATCGCCACGAACCACAACAAGCAGGCCCTGCTCTCCTTCTGGTACAACGTGTGTATGGAGTGTCCCGAGAACGTCCGTCTGGTCGTCCAGAACCCCGTGGTCACTAAGAACATCGCCTTCAACTACATCCTGGCCGACCACGACGACCAGGAGGTACAAATAATACATTTTAGCTGCAAAGCCCCCTAATATAAAAAAATATATATATATATATAAACAAAATGAATCTAGTTTCGAGCAGAGGCAACGATGTCCTAGCAATAGAAACGATACCACTTGGTCAACCGTTGGGAAGCATGACGCTAAATTGGGCAACTTAACCATGTTTGCCAAGTTGCATGATTCTAGCTGAAAAAGGCGATGAGTTATGTGTAGTCCGTCTTTGGCACAGTGCCTCCGTGGCTTAACGATACCATGGAAATGCCATATACTACTGTCCTTTCCAACTGAAGGTTTACCAAATTCCACGCCACTACGTCCAACAGTTCTATAGTTAGAACCTTCAGTGCAAGAAGCGCCTTCCACTGGCAAAGAGAGCGGCCATCTCTGAAACAATTTATGTAAATGTACAAAATGTTACTAGCAAAAACACAACAGCCGAAGAAGAAAGGTAGGCCAGTCGCTAGAGGTGAGTCTGAAAGTCTGCTTGAAATGACTTCCCAACAGGTGGTGCTGTTCAACCGGGGAATGCTGCCGGCGTACTACGGCATCCTGAGGATGTGCTGCGAGCAGTCGCCCGCCTTCACCCGCCAGCTGGCCTCGCACCAGAACATCCAGTGGGCCTTCAAGAACCTGACGCCGCACGCCAGCCAGTACCCGGGGGTGGGTGGTCCGGCTGACTGACTCCTCTGTCCCTTTGTGTATAAAGGGAAGATGACCTGATTTGACTGGGTGCTGGTGTGTGTTGTCTGTCTGTGTGACTGTTCGTCTGTCTTTTTTTCCTCTCTTACTGCGTCAGGCGACTTGTGCCTCTGTAATACTGCCTGTGTCCATGACCCCTCAGGCGATTCATTAGTCCCTTGTGCCTTGTCCAGTATCATCCTCTTCATGAGCAGATCAGATGGATAATAGTAGGGGCTAGGCCTCAGATGTTTCTAGATGGTCTCTCTGACTCCTGTATGAGGTTGATTTGCGTTTTGTCTCTGTTGCCTCTGACTACTTACTGTCTGGTGTGTGTTTGTCCCCCTGCCTCTCTGACCACTGTCTGGGGTGTGTTTGTCCCCCTGGTTCTCTGACCACTGTCTGGGGTGTGTTTGTCCCCCTGCCTCTCTGACCACTGTCTGGGGTGTGTTTGTCCCCCTGGTTCTCTGACCACTGTCTGGGGTGTGTTTGTCCCCCTGCCTCTCTGACCACTGTCTGGGGTGTGTTTGTCCCCCTGGTTCTCTGACCACTGTCTGGGGTGTGTTTGTCCCCCTGCCTCTCTGACCACTGTCTGGGGTGTGTTTGTCCCCCTGGTTCTCTGACCACTGTCTGGGGTGTGTTTGTCCCCCTGCCTCTCTGACCACTGTCTGGGGTGTGTTTGTCCCCCTGGTTCTCTGACCACTGTCTGGGGTGTGTTTGTCCCCCTGCCTCTCTGACCACTGTCTGGGGTGTGTTTGTCCCCCTGCCTCTCTGACCACTGTCTGGGGTGTGTTTGTCCCCCTGCCTCTCTGACCACTGTCTGGGGTGTGTTTGTCCCCCTGCCTCTCTGACCACTGTCTGGGGTGTGTTTGTCCCCCTGCAGGCGGTGGAGGAGCTGTTTAACCTGATGCAGCTGTTTGTGGCCCAGCGGTCAGACATGAGGGAGGAGGAGCTGGAGGACGTCAAGCAGTTTAAGAAGACCACCATCAGCTGCTACCTCCGCTGCCTGGACGGACGCTCCTGCTGGACCACACTCATCAGGTAGCACAGAGCACACACACACACGGAGAGGGAGAGGGACGCACGGAGAGGGAGAGGGACGCACGGAGAGGGACGCACGGAGAGGGACGCGCGGGGAGAGGGACGTCCCTCTCTCTCTGTGCGTCCCTCTCTCTCTGTGCGTCCCTCTCTCTCTGTGCGTCCCTCTCTCTCTGTGCGTCCCTCTCTCTCTGTGCGTCCCTCTCTCTCTGTGCGTCCCTCTCTCTCTGTGCGTCCCTCTCTCTCTGTGCGTCCCTCTCTCTCGTGCGTCCCTCTCCCGGCGCCAGGGAGACGGTGCGGCGCGCGCGCGCACAGAGAGCAGAGACCGGGGCGCCCGCGCGCCGGCGCACACCCCGAGCAGAGAGACGGGGGCGCGCGCGCGCACAGAGAGAGAGACGGGGGCGCGCGCGGGGCGGGGGCACAGAGCAGAGAGACGGGGGCGCGCGCGCGCAGACGAGAGAGAGCGCGGGAGACGCGGGCGCGCAGCAGAGAGAGACGGGGGCGCGCGCGCGCAGAGAGAGAGACGGGGGCGCGCGCGCGCAGAGAGAGAGACGGGGGCGCGCGCGCGCAGAGAGAGAGACGGGGGCGCGCGCGCGCAGAGAGAGAGACGGGGGCGCGCGCGCGCGCAGGGAGACGGGGGCGCGCGCGCGCGCAGAGGGGGAGACGGGGGCGCGCGCGCGCACAGCAGGGGGAGACGGGGGCGCGCGCGCGCACAGAGGGGGAGACGGGGGCGCGCGCGCGCACAGAGGGGGAGACGGGGGCAGCTCGCGCGCACAGAGGGGGAGACGGGGGCGCGCGCGCGCACAGAGGGGGAGACGGGGGCGCGCGCGCGCACAGAGGGGGAGACGGGGGCGCGCGCGCGCACAGAGGGGGAGACGGGGGCGCGCGCCCGCACAGAGGGGGAGACGGGGGCGCGCGCGCGCACAGAGGGGGAGACGGGGGCGCCCGCCCGCACAGAGGGGGAGACGGAGGCGCCCGCCCGCACAGAGGGGGAGACGGAGGCGCCCGCCCGCACAGAGCGGGAGACGGAGGCGCCCGCCCGCACAGAGGGGGAGACGGAGGCGCCCGCCCGCACAGAGGGGGAGACGGAGGCGCGCGCGCCCGCGCGCACAGAGGGAGACGGAGGCGCGCGCACAGAGAGAGGGATGCGCCCGCGCACACAGACAGAGAGAGGGGCGCACACACAGAGGGACGTGCACAGACACAGAGAGGGGTGTGCGCACACAACACGCGCATGCGCACAGAGAGGGACGCATGCGCACAGAGAGGGACGCATGCGCACAGAGAGGGACGCATGCGCACAGAGAGGGACGCATGCGCACAGAGAGGGACGCATGCGCACAGAGAGAGAGGGGGACGCATGCGCACAGAGGGGGACGCATGCGCACAGAGGGGGACACACACAGAGAGAGAGGGACACACACACTCACAGATAGGGGGACACACACACTCACAGATAGGGGGCACACACACACACACACACAGATAGGGGGGGACACACACACACACAGGGGCACCCCGATAGGGGGGGACACACCACAGAGAGGGACACACACACAGAGAGGGGGACACACACACAGAGAGACACACACACACACAGGCACACACAGAGATGGGGACACATACACACACAGAGAGGGGGACACACACACAGAGAGGGGGACACACACACAGAGAGGGGGACACACACACAGAGAGGGGGACACACACACAGAGAGGGGGGGGGGACACACACACAGAGAGGGGGGGGGACACACACACACAGCGAGACACAGAGAGGGACACACACACAGAGAGGGACACACACACACACAGAGAGGGACACACACACACAGAGAGGGACACACACACACAGAGAGGGACACACACACACAGAGAGGGACACACACACACAGAGAGGGACACACACACACACAGAGAGGGAGAGGGGGACACACACAGAGAGAGAGAGAGGGGACACACACAGAGAGGGACACACACACACACACAGAGAGGGACACACACACAGAGAGGGACACACACACACACAGGGACACACACACACACAGAGAGAGAGGGGGACACACAGAGAGAGAGAGGGACACACACACACAGAGAGGGACACACACACAGAGAGAGAGAGAGGGGGGGACACACACACAGAGAGGGACACACACAGAGAGGGACACACACACACACAGGGACATACACACAGAGAGAGAGGGGGACACACACACACACAGAGAGGGAGGGGGACACACACTCACAGAGAGGAACACACACAAAAAGAGGGGGACACACAGAGAGAGAGAGAGGGGGGGACACACACACAGAGAGGGACACACACAGAGAGGGACACACACACACACAGAGGGACACACACACACACAGAGAGGGACACACACACAGAGAGAGAGAGGGGGACACACACAGAGAGGGACACACACAGAGAGGGACACACACACACAGAGGGACACACACACAGAGAGAGAGGGGGACACACACACACACAGAGAGGGAGGGGGACACACACACTCACAGAGAGGGACACACACCACACAGAGGGACACACACACACACACAGAGAGAGGGACACACACACACAGAGAGGGACACACACACACAGAGAGGGACACACACAGAGAGGGACACACACACACAGAGAGGGACACACACAGAGAGAGAGGGACACACACACACACACACACAGAGAGGGAGGGGGACACACACTCACAGAGAGGGACACACACACACACACAGAGGGACACACACACACACAGAGAGGGGGACACACAGAGAGAGAGAGGGACACACACACACAGAGAGGGACACACACACAGAGAGAGAGAGAAGGGGACACACACACACAGAGAGGGACACACACACACAGAGGGACACACACACAGAGAGAGAGGGGGACACACACACTCACAGAGAGGGACACACACACACCCACACACAGAGGGACACACACACACACAGAGAGGGGGACACACAGAGAGAGAGAGGGACACACACACACAGAGAGGGACACACACACAGAGAGAGAGAGAAGGGGACACACACACACAGAGAGGGACACACACACACAGAGGGACACACACACAGAGAGAGAGGGGGACACACACACACACAGAGAGGGAGGGGGACACACACACTCACAGAGAGGGACACACACACACACACACAGAGGGACACACACACACACACAGAGAGAGGGACACACACACACAGAGAGAGGGACACACACACACAGAGAGAGGGACACACACACACACACACACAGAGAGAGGGACACACACACACACACACAGAGAGAGGGACACACACACACACACAGAGAGAGGGACACACACACACAGAGGGAGGGACACACACACAGAGGGAGGGACACACACACAGAGGGAGGGACACACACACACAGAGGGAGGGACACACACACAGAGGGAGGGGAACACTCTCATTTGCCACCAGGATCATGTTCATAAGGCACCACGTTGAAGAAAACGGACTGAAACAGGGACTACCTGGAATGGTCCAATAGGACACAATCATTTGTTGCAAAACGTTTTAAAACATTTTCCGGTGCGTGCCCTAAAACACGGCCCAGATACGAAGCATCTGCAGAGTTTAAAAAAACATGAACACACGGCAACTCAACCAGAGAAACGTCTGATGCCTTTTAGAGAATCATATGGGCGCTGTCTTACTTTTTGAGATGAAAGCAATGTGAAATCCAGAATATGTCCATGATGTCCATGATATAGTGTAACTGTGTTTTGTGTTCTTCCCCAGTGCCTTCCGTGTGTTGTTGGAGAACGATGAAGACCGACTACTGGTGGTCTTCAACAGAGGACTCATCCTCATGACAGAGGTACGTCGAGACCTTCTGCACCAATTATGGTTTTTAGGCTTATATCAAACCATTTCTACATTGCTTCGTTTCACTGGCTTGTATATTATAGTTTGGAGTTAGTTGTGGGGTTGGGGGGTAGTCTCGGAAATCAAGGTTTGGTTAACGGGTTGAAAATGTAAATAATATTAGAGTTGAATGTAGTTTTATTCTCTGTCCAATATAAGATCTTTTATATATTTTTTAAGTTTCTCAATGTAAAGGGTGTCCATAGAGGTTTCTCATGACATCAGCTGTTGCATAAATCGTTACCTGTCATTTGACGTGCCCCTCGCTCCCTCCCCTCTCTCCATCCTGCAGTCTTTAACACCCTACACATAATGTTGGTAGTTTGATGAAGTTTCTTCATTGTGAGCTGTTTCCTGTAAAATAATATTTTACTATAAAGTGTAGGAATGTTCATTTCTTAGGCCAAGGGTTCTAGCATTGGCAACGGTTTGATGTGCCCCTCTCGCTCTCTCTCTCTCTCTGTTTCTGTCTCTCTCTCTTTGTCTCTGTTTCTGTCTCTCTCTCTCTCGGTTTCTCTCTGTCTCTCTCTGTTTCTGTCTCTCTCTCTCTCGGTTTCTCTCTGTCTCTCTCTGTTTCTGTCTCTCTCTCTCTCGGTTTCTCTCTGTCTCTCTCTGTTTCTGTCTCTCTCTCTCTCGGTTTCTCTCTGTCTCTCTCTCTCTGTCTCTCTGTTTCTGTCTCTCGGTTTCTCTGTCTCTCTCTGTCTCTCTCTGTTTCTGTCTCTCTCTCTGTTTCTCTCTCTCTCTCTCTGACTCTCTCTCTCGGTTTCTCTCTCTCTGTCTCTCTCTCTGTCTCTCTCTCTGTCTCTCGGTTTCTCTCTCTCTCTCGGTTTCTCTCTCTCTCTCTCGGTTTCTCTCTCTCTCTCTGCTTCCTGCAGTCGTTCAACACCCTGCACATGATGTACCACGAGGCCACAGCGTGTCATGTGACGGGGGACCTGGTGGAGCTGCTGTCCATCTTCCTGTCGGTACTCAAGGCCACGCGGCCCTATCTGCAGCGCAAAGGTCAGCAAAAGTAAACGTTAAGATTCACCCCCTTGTGAATAAGCCCTGTGTTCTTCTGTCGGAGCCTTCTGTTAACTAGGAGCTCGGTGACTTGCCTTTTTTTTTTTTATTTAGGGACCCTGTAAAAGTCTCTGTACAACCTGTGTTGTTCTCCTATAGACGTGAAGCAGGCTCTTATCCAGTGGCAGGAGAGGATCGACTTTGCCCACAAGCTGCTCACCCTCCTCAACTCCTACAGCCCTCCGGAGCTCCGCAACGCCTGCCTGGGTAAGAACACACAGACAGTTTGGATCATATTTGACCACATTTTCCCCTCTAAACTATTCCACATAGTATATACAATAGAGCTTTGGAACAATTCCAATCACTCAAGGGAATAATACCTGTTGTATGTAATATGAGATGTCACTAGTAGTTCCTGGGTTATTCTGTTCCCCCTCCAGATGTTCTGAAGGAGCTGGTCCTGTTGAGTCCCCATGACTTCCTGCACACTCTGGTGCCCTTCCTGCAGCACAACCACTGCACCTACCACCACAGCAACATCCCCAGTGAGTGACCCCCCCCCCCCCTCCTCCAGCTGCTACACTTAGAGCTTGTCTTATGTACTGACGAAGCTTAATGAGGACAAACGCAAGCAATCAGGAGAACAATGCCGATGATGGATAGTACTACACGGCTATCCTAAGGACCCTGGCTCTGTCTGTAGCCTCTGGTTCTCCAAGTGCAGGCCAGAGTACCGGGGGAGTCTTTGACTGTCCTGGCCTCTCCGTGCCTGAGGCAGCCACTCAACTGTCCTACACATATCTAGAAAGGGACAAAAAACAACATGTATTTACGTTTGTACACAGTGTCCTTTGGGCCTTACCTGCCCTGCAGAGAGAACATCAAGCTGATGGGAGGCAAGAACAACGTCAGGCCTCCCAGACCTGAACTCAACATGTGCCTCCTGCCTTCCATGGTGGAGACCAGCAAGGTGTGTGTCTATGAATAGTACCACTGCTTCATGTCTCTTGGGCAGTTTGTCATTTTCTTAACATAAAGACCATCTTTGGCACCAAGATCATGTCAGGTTTGATAGAACAGTGGTCTTAAGTGCTAAAGAGGAAGTTTATGTTTTAGGGGAAATCGCAGATTGTTGTTGTTGTAAGGGAGGTGGTTGTTGTAAGGGAGATGGTTGTTGTAAGGGAGATGGTTCTCGATAGCTTACCTGGTTAAGTGAAGGTTCATTTAAGATGGAAGAGAATCTGTCCTACCTGGTTAAAATCATGGTTGGATAAGTGGAAACGGTGCCCCGTGGTGCCACCGCTGAAGTTCCCTCTGGGTAAAATAAAGTGGTTTATGTATGCATGTTTTTTTAGCAATTCAAGGTCTGTTCATTTCATGTGTATATTTGCGCTAGTGTGGTATTCCTGCTATCATTGAGAAGGATCATCAACTTCCATATATCTCCTCTCTCTCTCTCAGGGTAAAGATGAGGTGTATGACCGGATGCTTCTAGACTACTTTCTCTCCTACCACCAGTTCATCCACCTGCTGTGTCGAGTCGCCATCAACTGCGAGAAGTTCACCGAGACCCTTGTCAAACTAAGTGAGTGTGTGTGGATGCGTTTCTAATGACTAAAAAGGCTGTCTGTCTGGTTGTGTGTGTGTGTGTTGTATCTGGTGTGCCGCCAATGTGACCATGTCTCTCTGCTCCAGGTGTCCTGATAGCGTACGAGGGCTTGCCTCTGCACTTGGCCCTCTTCCCCAAGCTGTGGACGGAGCTTTGCCAGTCTCAGGTAAATAACACACACTTTCACAAACACTTTAACACACTCACTCAAATACAGTCTCACACACAATACTCGGACACATATGCATACTATTTCTCTCACTTGCAAACACACTTAACACACATCCAAATCTACAAACAAACACACATCAAATTAAACAAACGCACTACTTGTACGTTGTCACCGCCATCTCCCGTGCTGTTCTGTAGTCGGCCCTGGCTAAGACATGTGTGAAGCTTCTGTGCGAGGACCCGGCGTTCGGCGAGTACATCAAGTGCATCCTGATGGACGAGAGGACCTTCCTCAACAACAACATGGCCTACTCCTTCCTCACCTGCTTCCTGCACAAGGTAGCCATTTTGGAGCCATCGCTACCATCCGTTTATTTCAACACTGACAGCCTCTGCTTTAGCCTGTTTTTATAGCGTGTCATTTCATTTATGCATCCAATGTTGACGTGCAACCCTCTACCAAGGTTTCCTGCTAGTCTGAGTCCCAGATCTGTTTTGCCGTCTTGTCAACTTCAAATGACCGCAATGGTGTTGGCAAGACTGCAAAATCTGATCTCGTACTCAGGCTAACCCCTTGCTACTTTAAATACCAAGTCGATGGGCCTTTCGAGTGCATGACCGTACGTGTGTGTGTGTGTCATCTCTCAGGTCCAGAGCCAGGTGCTGTCAGGCCCCAGCTGCGCCAACCTGATCAGTCTGCTGGTGACCAACCTGCTGAACGAGTACCACAGCCTACAGCCCGAGCTGGCCTCGCACCGCCTGGAGCTGAGCAAGACCAGTGGCCTCCTCAACGCTGTCAGTACCCCTTATTCATGCCCTTATTCACGCCTTATTCACATTCTGTTAATGCACTATTCATGCCTTATTCACATTCTGTTAATGCACTATTCATGCCTTATTCACATTCTGTTAATGCACTATTCATGCCTTATTCACATTCTGTTAATGCACTATTCACATGCCTTATTCACATTCTGTTAATGCACTATTCATGCCTTATTCACATTCTGTTAATGCACTATTCATGCCTTATTCACATTCTGTTAGTGCACTATTCATGCCTTATTCACGTTCTGTTTGTGCACTATTCATGCCTTATTCACGTTCTGTTAGTGCACTATTCATGCCTTATTCACGTTCTGTTAATGCACTATTCATGCCTTATTCACGTTCTGCTTGTGCACTGTGCCTTATTCACGTTCTGCTTGTGCACTGTGTGCCTTATTCACGTTCTGTTAATGCACTATTCATGCCTTATTCACGTTCTGTTAGTGCACTATTCATGCCTTATTCACATTCTGTTAGTGCACTATTCATGCCTTATTCACATTCTGTTAGTGCACTATTCATGCCTTATTCACCCTCTACTCGGGCCTTATTCATGCTTACTCGTTAATTCCATAGTCATGCCTTACTAGATTGTCATTCCCTGTTCAAATGCTATTCTCTACTAGATAATCACTTATCTTTTGTCCCTCTCCCTCCCTCTCTTCAGGACCTGCGAGCGTTGGCGTTGATGTTGTCCATCCACACCCCCCAGGCGTTGGACCCGGCTCTGGGTCCGGCCCTGCAGGAGTTGCTGTCCAAGTGTAACGCCTGTGTGCAGCAACGCAGCTCGCTCGAACAGGAGGCCAAGGACCGCAAGGCCAAAGGTACCACACATACAGTATACTGTCACAAACTTGGAAAATGGAAACGCATTGATGGTAGTCAATGTGTGGTGTCTCTTTCAGCCTATTGTCACTTAATAGTGTAAGCAGATAACAGGGTTGGACTATGTGTCATTTAAACTCGTTGGGAAATGATGAATTGAAGTTGGAAGTGCTGATGGTAGTACTACCTGTACACAGATGTAAAGGTTAATCACCTGAGTTTCTTCTCTGTCTCTCAGCGGAGGAGGAGGGCGCCACCCCAGTGAAGCGCCGGCGGATGAGTAGCGACGACGGCCCCGGGGAAGGAACCAGCGCCGGCACCAGCACCGGGGGTGTGACCGTATCCGGACCCACCTCCTCCTCCTCCCACCCCCCATGTGTCGACCTGAAGCCGGAGCACCAGGAGGTACTGACTCCCACCAGCACCTCAGACACAGAGACACGGGACTCCTCGTCCCTCATCGACCCGGGAACCGAGCACGACCCGCCCTCACCGGATCCTACTGCTGCCACCAGTTGCAGCCAACCCCCTGGGGACGCCTCCCCCAAGGAGGAGAAGATGGAGGCTTCCTCTTCCTCCTCTTCCTCATCATCATCCTCTTCCTCCCTCCCGGAGACGGGAGAGTTGTCGTACGGCGGCGGACAGGGGGGGGGGGAGAAGCAGTCGTCTCAGACTCAGCAGGCAGCCATGGCAGGAGCGGAGGAGGAAGAGAGGAGGGAAGCAACGGCGGCAATGGATGAGACAAAGGAGGAGAGGGAGACGGGCTCTAAGACTTGCGGAGGCTCGGCCGCTCTGGCCTCGGAGGACCTGGCCTTCCCATCTGCCCTGGGCCTGGCTGGAGAGGGGCCAGAGGTCCCAGGGTGCAGTAGCCACGCCCCCTCGCAGGCTCTGACGAACTCTGCCCCGCCTCCGGACACTCTGGAAATGCTCTACAGGACAGTGGAGGCCACTATCGCCGTGGTTACAAAACTATTTGGGAAAGGGCCGTGCTCCGCCTCCTCGTGACATCCCCGTTATTGCTCTCAGCACCATGAGCCCTTTTTAAAATCTTTTTTGTCTGTTATTTTTTTCTCTAAATGAATTATGCTATTTCGTTTAACACTTTTCTTTCCCTGTTTTCATCCTTTCGTTTGTTGTTTCCCTTTTCTGTGTGTGTTGCGTTGGCCTCTGCTGATGTGCTTCTGTCAGTTCTTGTGCTCCGGTATGTCACGCGATCACTCCTCCTCAGCTTCAATGGCAGAAGAAGGCTCCAGACAGCATGCTCCCAAATGACTATAAACATGCACAGCCGCCAATCCATTGGACGAAAGAGATCGATGGATCGGCAAAAATAATATTTTTTTTTTACCGATTTCAGAGTTCTCTTTGAAGTGATGTATTTGTTTGAGGTTGTTGTAACGGGGAAAGGTTTACAGGAATTTTAGTCTCTTCTGTATGCAATTTAATTTGATTGCATTTTTACTCTGTATAAAATGGTGTCCTCTGTGCCAGTTTTGTACTTTATGAAAGAGGCAAAAGTTGCCTTGCGTTTTTTCTGTGGTTAATATCCAATACTAAGTTTACCTGTACATTAAAAAACCACAAGAAACTTGATTCTGTAAAGAATCTTCTCTAGTTGTTGCCTGGCGACTATATATATATATATATATATATATATATATATATATATATATATATATATATATACACACACACACATAATGGTGCTTTATTTGACACGATATCTGTGGGTGAAATAAAGCAGACTTGGTGTAACAGTTGGAGCTTTATTTTATTTACTGAAAATACATTCCATAATCTATTGTCATTCTTGCTTCTTCTGGTTGTTTTGTTTCTTTTTTTATTTATTTCGATATAGCATAAATTAATAAAAATTGTTATATGAATAATTATGAACTGAAAACCACAATGAGCTATGATAATTTTTTTTTTCTATAGCGTCCTCGAACATCGTGGATTTAATCTGATTTATTGTTTTAAGGATCCCCCGTACAGCCTTCACCGTGGTCGTAAGGTTTACTAAAATGTTTCCAGACTTATTCCGCTACACGTTACACTGCTGTGAAGAACCACAATCATTTTAATTGAACCTTGTCTTTATCAAATCAAATGTATCCCATTTAGATGGAGTATGTTTTCAAGAGAATCCTGGTCCTGAGTCTGCAGCAGTTTTGAGAAGTTTTGCTCTATACCTTAACAATCTAACATATGCTGTGATGGTGTAAGTCCTGCACAACCCAATGCTAGATCAGTGTTTTGAAACAGATAGTCTTGAAACTGTCCTTGAGAGGTGGACATGCAGTTGGTTACTCTACGTTACCCAATCCTGGTCTTGAGAGACCCGTGTGTGTATGATGGTATTTTATCATAACCATCCTCTCTGTAAAAATGTTCTATTGATTTGTTACAGGGTACTGAATACCAGTTTACACAGGGACCCTTCAGGCAGGTGTGTAACTTGGGGGGGGGGGGGGGTTTATTAGAAACACGTCAATTTGAACCCCCCCATTAATATGCCATGATTAATTTGATTTCCAACTGTAAAGTGCCAAGCAGCTGCTGTCTTTCTGGCTTTGCACCACAGAATCAGTTCCTCATTTTATGGTCGTATCCCCCCACTGCAAAATATGCTTTTGGACTGGCCCATGGTAAGCGCAGCACTGCGCACAATGCGGTATAGGCTACACTCGAATGTTCCAAAATGCAATTGGAGGGAGCCGTTCCAAAAAGTGCACAGTACGTCAGTGGTTCTATGTGACCGATATTAACATTTAGAAAGAGGGGAGATCTAAAGATGCAACAACTAGCATGGGTTGCTAATATGACTAGGATTGTCTTGGGCTGCTGGAAAATGAAATGAAGTTGATAGAAACCCAGTAGAACATGTTAGAAATTCTGGTTTCAATGGAATAAGGAACTGTTTATAAAAATCCCTCAACATTTCATGGTCTGATTTTCGCTAGGCTACTTTGGAACAAGGTAAGACATGCCTCAAAGTGACTTAAAACCTCCAGGTTTTAAACCATTAAGTTTTCATATTAGTTTTCAAATGCTGATTGCCTCCGTTCAGATTTCAAGGTGGTTGACGTGTGTGGTGCGCAACAGGCACTGGCCTTTCTCGCAGCTCTTGTGACCATTTGATCAGAACGAACCGTGCCTTGAGTATGTCAACAGAACGAGCCTTTACATTCATTTTAATTATCTTAAATTATATTTGTCAAACATAACTGCCTTTAAGCCTATTTATGTAATTAAATGTTTGGCAACATTTTCTGGTGCCTCCATGTCAGCATCAGTGTGGACAAATCACCTTGGCTATGCTTTGAGATGTTGGCTAACCAACACGAGCCGCCAGAAAAGCTTCAATGCGCCCAGGCAGTACATTCGGAAAGTACATTCGGACAGTACATTCGGAAAGTATTCAGACCCCTTGACTTTTTCCACGTTTTGTTAAGTTACAGCCTTGTTCTTTCTTTATCATTTTTTTGGTCATTTTAACCCTTTTTTTATTCCCAATTTCGATCTTGTCTCATCGCAGCAACTCCCCAACGGGCTCAGTGAAGATCGAGTCATATGTCCTCCAAATCATCACCCGCCAAGGCGCACTTCTTAACACCCTCCTGCTTAACCCGGAAGCCAGCGGGAGGAAACACTGTTCGACTGACAACCAATGTCAGCTTGCAGGCGCCTGGTCCGCCGCAAGGAGTCGCTAGAGCGTTTTGTTTGAAGTTCTTGCACATTTATTAAAAATAAACATTTTATTTACATAAGTATTCAGACCCTTTGGTATGAGATTCAAAATTGAGCTCAGGTGCATCCTGTTTCCTTTGATCATCCTTGAGATGTTTCTACAACTTGATTGGAGTCCACCTGTGGTAAAGTTATGATTTGGAAAGGCACACAAATCAAATTTTATTGGTCACATACACATATATAGCAGATGCTTTTGCAGGTGTTGTGATTCCAAGTCTGTGTATAGGGCCGCAGCCTCTCAGGAGCAGGGTTGCATAACCAGGTGGAAGCTGGCTAGTGATGGCTATTTAACAGTGATGACCTTGAGATAGATGTTTTTCAGGATCTCGGTCCCAACTTTGATGCACCTGTACTGACCTCACCTTCTGGATGATAGTGGGGTGAACAAGCCGTGGCTCGGGTGGTTGATGTCCTTGAAGATATTTTTGGCTTCCTGTGACATCGGGTGCTGTAGGTGTCCTGGACGGCAAGTGGTTTGCCCCTGGTGATGCATTGGGCAGACCGCACCACCCTCTGGAGAGCCCTGCGATTGCAGGCGGTACAGTTGCCGTACCAAGCGGTGATACAGCCCGACAGGATGCTCTCATTTGTGCATCTGTGAAAGTTTGAGCGTTGCAAGGGCCAAGACAAATTTCTTCAGCCTGCTGAGGTTGAAGAGGCGCTGTTGCGCCGCCTTCATCAGACTGTCTGTGTGGGTGGACCATTTCAGAACGTCAGTGATGCGCCAAGGAACTTGAAGCTTTCCACCTTCTCCACTGCGGTCCCGTCGATGTGGATAGGGGCGTGCTTCCTCTGCGGTTTCCTGAAGTCCACGATCAGCTCCTTTGTTTTGTTGACATTGATTGAGAGGTTATTTTCCTGGCACTGCTTTCCCAGTGCCCTCACCTCCTCTCTGTAGTCTCTCATTGTTGGTAATCAAGCCTACTACTGTTGTCATCTGCGAACGTGATAATTGAGTTGGAGTACATGGCCACGGTGAACAGGGAGTACAGGGGGCTGAGCATACACCCTTGGGCCCCTGTGTTGAGGATCAGCGAAGTGGTTTCCTACCTTCACCACCTGGGGGCGGAAGTCTAGGACCCAGCTGGACAGGGCAGGTTTCAGACCCAGGGCCCAGAGCTTATTGATGAGCTTGCTACTATGGTGTTGAATGCTGAGCTACAGTCAATGAACAACATTCTTACATAGATATTCCTCTTGTCCAAAGGGGATAGGGCAGTGTGCAGTGTGATGGCGTCATCTGTGGATCTATTGGGGCAGTAAGCAAATTCAAGTGGGTCTAGGGTGTCCGGTAAGGCAGAGGTGATATGATCCTTAACTAGCCTCTCAAAGCACTTCATGATGACAGAACCACTGCTTCTTGACACAATGCCCGCTTAAACCAGAAGCCAGCCACACCAATGTGTCAAAGGAAACACTGTACACCTGGCGACCGTGTCAGCGTGCATGCGCCCGGCCCGCCACAGGAGTCGCTGGTGTGCAATAGGACAAGAACATCCCTGCCGGCCAAACCCTCCCCTAACCTGGACGACGCTGGGCCAATTGTGCGCTGCCCCATGGGTCTCACGGTCGCGGCCAGCGGCAACAGAGCCTGGACTCAAACCAGAATCTCTAGTGGCACAGCTAGCACTGCGATGCAGTGCCTTAGACCACTGCGCCACTTGGGAGGCCAATGGTGGACATCTTGAAGCAAGTAGGAACAGCGGACTGGGATAGGGAGAGATTGAAAATGTCCCTAAATGCTCAAGCCAGCTAGTCTGCGCATGCTCTGAGAACGCAGCTAGGGATGCCGTCTGGGCCGGCAGCCTTGCGATTGTTGAAAACGCTTAAATGTCTTATTCAAGTCGGCCACGGAGAAGGAGAACCCACAGTGCTTGGTAGCCGGCCGCGTTGGTGGCACTGTGTTATCCTTAAAGCGGGCGAAGAAGGTGTTTAGCTTGTCCGGAAGCAAGACGTCGGTGTCCGCAACGTGGCTGGTTTTCCCTTTTTAGTCCGTGATTGTCTGTAGGCCCTGCCACATACGTCTCGTGACTGAGCTGTTGGATTGCGACTCCACTTTGTCTTTGTACTGAAGTTTTGCCTTTTTGATTGCCTTACGGTTTGAATAACTACAGTGTTTGTATTCAGCCATATTGCCAGTCACCTTGCCATGATTAAATGCGGTGGTTTGCACTTTTAGTTTTGCGCGAATGCTGCCATCTATCCACTGTTTCTGGTTTAGGTAGGTTTTAATAGTCACAGTGGGTACAACATCTCCTATACACTTCCTGATGAACTCAGTCACCGTATTCGTTGATGGTATTGTCAGAGGCTACCCAGAACATACCCCAGTCCGCATGAACAATCTTGAAGTATGGATTCCGATTGGTCAGACCAGCATTGAATAGACCATACCACAGGTAATTCCTGTTTGAGTTTCTGCCTATAGGAAGGAAGGACCAAATGGAGTCGATCAGATTTGCAGAAGGAGGGCGGGGGGGGTCCTTGTAGGCATTTTGAAAAGTTGAGTAGAAATGGTCCAATGTTTTTCCAGCGCGAGTACTACTGTCAATGTGTTAGAACTTGGCTAGTATTTTCCTACGTTGCTTTGTTAAAATCCTCAGCTACAATAAATGCGGCCTCAGGATATGTGGTTTCCAGTTTGCATAAAGTCCAGTGTAGGTCTTTGAGGTCCGTCATGGTATCGGCTTGAGGGGAAAAATACACGGCTGTGACTGGAACCGATGACAATTATCTTGGGAGGTAATACGGTCTGCATTTGTGAGGTATTCTAAGTCGGTTGAACAAAAGGACTTGAGTTTCTGTATGTTATCACAATCACACCATGAGTAGTTAATCATGAAACATACACCTCCATCTTTCTTCTTTGCGGAGAGTTCTTTATTCCTGTCTACACGATGTACTGAGAACCCAGCTGGCTGCTGGAGAGCCATGTTTCCATGAAACAGAGTATGTTACAATCCTTAATGTCTCTCTGGAAAGAGATCCTAGCCCTGAGCTAGTCTACTTTATTATCCAGAGACTGAACGTTGGCGAGTAATATACTCGGAAGCGGTGGATGGTGTGCACGCCTCCTGAGTCTGACTAGAAGTCCACTCCGTATACCTCTTCTCCGCCAGCGGTGTTTTTGAGCAGCCTCTGAAATAAGTTCAATCGCCCTGGGGGGTACGAACAAAGCATCCAATTCGGGGAAGTCGTATTCCTGGTTGTAATGCTGGTGATTTTCCGCTGCTCTGGAATCAAAAAGTTATTTCCGGCTGTATGTGACACAATTCTGGGCTAATAATGTAAGAAATAACAAACACAAATTACTACAGAGTTGCATAGGAGCTGGAAGCTGAGCTGGCATAAAATAGGATTGTGTCGAGGCACAGATCTGGGGAAGGGTCCCAAAAAATGTCTGCAGCATTGATGATCCCCAAGAATACAGTGGGCTCCATCATTCTTAAATGGATGAAGTTTGGAACCACCGAGACAATTCCTAGAGCTGGCCACCCGGCCAAACTGAGCAATCGGGAGAGAAGGGCCTTGGTCAGGGAGGTGACCAAGAACCAAATGATCACTCTGACAGAGCTCCAGAGTTCCTCTGTGGAGATGGAAGAACCTTCTAGAATGACAACCATCTCTGCAGCACTCCACCAATCATGCCTTTATGGTATAGTGGCCAGATGGAAGCCACTCCTCAGTTAAAGGCACATGACAGCCCTCTTGGAGTGCCAAAGGCACCTAAAGGACTCTGACCATGACAAACAAGATTCTCTGGTCTGATGAAGATTGAACTCTTGGTCCTGAATGGCAAGCGTCACGTCTGGCGGAAACCTGGCACCATCCCTACGGTGAAGCATGGTGTTGGCAACATCATGCTGTGGGGATGTTTTTCAGCGGCAGGGACTTAGAGACTAGTCAGGGTCAAGGGAAAGATGAACGGAGCAGTACAGAGATCCTTGATTGAAAACCTGCTCAGGACATCCAGACTGGGGCAAAGGTTCACCTTCCAACAGGACAACAACCCTAAGCACACAGCCAAGACACCGCAGTGGCTTCGGGACAAGTCTCTGAATGTCCTTGAATGGCCCAGACAGAGCCCGGACTTGAACCCAATCGAACATCTCTGGAGAGACCTGGAAATAGCTGTGCAGTTACGCTCCCCATCCAACCTGACAGAGCTTGAGATTATCTGCAGAAAATGAGAAACTCCCCAAATGTTTTATTTTTTATTTGACCTTTATTTAACCAGGTAGGCCAGTTGAGAACAAGTTCTCATTTACAACCGCGACCTGGCCAAGATAAAGCAACGCACTGCGACAAAAACAACCGAGTTACACATGGGATAAACTAAAGTACAGTCAATAACACAATAGAAAATCTGTATACAGTGTGAGCAAATGAGGTAAGGCAATAAATAGGCCAATAGTGCCAAACTAATTACAATTTAGCAATTTACACTGGAGTGATATATGTGCAGATGAGGATGTGCAAGTAGAAATACTGGTGTGCAAAAGAGCAGAAAAACATGGGGATAAGATAGGTAGTTGGTTGGATGGGCTATTTACAGATGGGCTGTGTACAGCTGCAGCGAACGGTAAACTGCTCTGACAGCTGACACTTAAAGTTAGTGAGAGAGATATGTCTCCAACGTCAGTGATTTTTGCAATTCGTTCCAGTCATTGGCAGCAGAGCACTGGAAGGAATGGCGGCCAAAGGAGGTGATGGCTTTTGGGATGACCAGTGAAATATACCTGCTGGAGCGCGTGCTACAGGTGGGTGCTGCTATGGTGACCAGTGAGCTAAGGCGGCGCTTTACTTAGTAAAGACATATAGATGACTTGGAGCCAGTGGGTTTGGCGACGAATATGTAGCGAGGACCAGCCAACGAGAGCATACAGGTCACAGTGGTGGGTAGTATATGGGGCTTTGGTGACAAAACGGATGGCACTGTGATAGACCTCATCCAATACGCTGAGTAGTGTGTTGTAGGCTATTTTGTAAATAACCACGCCGAAGTCGAGGATCGGTAGGATAGTCAGTTTTACGAGGATATGTTTGGCAGCATGAGTGAAAGAGGCTTTGTTGGGAAATAGGAAGCCGATTCTAGATTTAATTTTGGATTGGAGATGTTTAATGTGAGTCTGGAAGGAGAGTTAACAGTCTAGCCAGACAACTAGGTATTTGTAGTTGTCCAAATATTTTAAGTCAGAACCGTCCAGAGTGGTGATACTAGTCGGGCGGGCGCGTTCGGGCAGCGATCGGTTGAAGAGCATGCATTTCGTTTTACTAGCATTTAAGAGCAGCTAGAGGCCACGGAAGGAGTGTTGTATGGCATTGAAGCTCGTTTGGAGGTTTGTTAACAGTGTCCAAAGGAGGGCCAGAAGTATACAGCATGGTGCACCTTTGCGTAAAGGTGAATCAAAGAATCACCCGCAGCAAGAGTGACATCATTGATATATACAAAGTGTGCCAAATACAGGTGTGCCAGGCTTGTAGCATCATACCCAAGACGACTCGAGGCTGTAATCTCTGCCAGAAGTGCTTCAACAAGGTACTGAGGAAGGGGTCTGAATACTTATTCATATGCGATATTTCAGTATATTTTTTTTAACATTTGCACAAATGTCTAAAAACCTGTTTTTGCTTCGTGTTGTGTGTAGATGAGGGGGGAAAAAAACAATTTAATACATTTTAGAATAAGGCTGTAACATAACAAAATGTGGGAAAGTCAAGGGGTCTGAATACTTTCCGAATGCGCTGTAGATTCTACAAGTGTCTGGAACTCTTGGAGGGCTGCGACACCATTCTTCCATGAGAAATTTCAAAGTCGCTGAGATCTCTTCTAGCCATGGTAGCCAAAATAATGGCTGACAGCATTTTATATACTGAATAAAAATATAAATGCAACATGTAATGTGTTGGTCCCATGTTTCATGAGCTGAAATAAAAGATACCAGGAATGTTCCATGTGCACAAAAAACTTATTTCTCTAAAAATGTTGTGCACGAATTTGTTTCCATCCCTGTTAATGAGCATTCCTTCTTTGCCAAGATAATCCATCCACCTAACAAGTGTGGCATATCAAGAAGCTGATTAAACAGCACGATCATTACACAGGTGCACCTTGTGCTGGGGACCATAATTGGCCACTCTAAAATGTGCAGTTTTAGAGTCAGAAAGCGCATCTGCGTGCTCGTCGCCCTCACCAGGGTCTTGACCTGACTGCAGTTTGGTGTTGCAACCAACTTCAGTGATCAAATGCTCACCTTCGTTGGCCACTGGCACGCTGAAGAAGTGTGCTCTTCAAGGATGAATCCCGGTTTCAACTGTACCAGGCAGATGGCAGACAGTGTATGGCGTTGTGTGGGCGGGTGGTTTGTGAGCAGAGTGCACCGTGGTGGTGGTGGTGGAGTTATGGTATGGGCAAACATAAGCTACAGACAACGAACACAGTTGTATTTTATCTATGACAATTTGAATGCACAGAGATGCCTTAACGAGATCCTGAGGCCTATTGTTGTGCCATTTATCCACTGCCATCACTGCATGTTTCAGCATGGTAATGCATGGCCCCATGTCACAAGGGTCTGTACTCAAATCCTGGAATCTGAAAATGTCCCAGTTCTTCCATGGCCAGCATACTCACCAGACACGTCACCAAGGAGCATGTTTGGGATGCTCTGGATCGATGTGTACGACAGTACGTTGCAGTTCCCACCAATGTCTAGCATCTTCGCATAGCCATTAAAGAGGAGTGAGACAACATTCCACAGACCAAAATCAACAGCCTGATCAACTCTATGCAAAGGAGATGTGTTGCGCAACATGAGGCAAATGGTGGTCACACCAGATACTGACTGGTTTTCTCACCCACACCCCTACCTTTTTTTGAAGGTACTGTATCTGTGACTAACAGATGCATATATGTATTCCCAGTCATGTGAAATCCATAGATTAGGGTCGAATTAATTTATTTCAATTGACTGATTTCCTTAGGAAGTGTCACTCAATCTTTGAAATTGTTGCATGTTGCGTTTATATTTTTGTTCAGTGTACATGACCCTAAGAATGATGATGTTAATAGCTCAGTAACCACACCTGTGTGGAAGCGCTTGCTTTCAATATACTTTGTATCCCTCATTTACTCAAGTGTTTCCTTTATTTTGACAGTTACCACTACATTTATGTAAAACAGATTTGAATATTATTCCAATGTTGGTATTTTTAGATAAAAAAAAATGTACATGTGAATTTCTGACTCAGTTGATAGCCCCATTTTCGATTTCAGTAGTACTCCTATTCAGTGGTGGGAAAAGTACCCAATTGTCATACTTGAATAAAAGGGACGATTCCTTAATAGAAAATGACTCAAGTGAAAGTCACCCAGTAAAATACTACTTGAGTAAAGTCTAAAAGTATTTGGTTTTCCATATAATTAAGTATCAAAAGTAAACTGAAATTTGAGATTTTTGGTTCCAACTGCCGTGTCTTTGTGAGACACAGAGTAGGTGAACGGATGATCTCCGCATGTGTGGTTCCCACCGTGAAGCATTGAGGAGGTGTGATGGTGTGGCGGTGCTTTACTGGTGACACTGGGATTTATTTAGAATTCAAGGCACACTTAACCAGCATGGCTACCACAGCATTCTGCAGCGATACGCCATCCCATCTGGTTTGCGCTTAGTGGGACTATCATTTGTTTTTCAACAGGACAATGACCCAACACCTCCAGGCTGTGCAAGGGCTATTTGACCAAGAAGGAGAGTGATGGAGTGCTGCATCAGATGACCTGGCCTCCACAATCACCTGACCTCAACCCACATGAGATGGTTTGGGATGAGTTGGACCGTAGAGTGAAGGTAAAGCAGCCAACAAGGGCTCAACATATGTGGGAACTCCTTCAAGACTGTTGGAAAAGCATTCTAGGTGAAGCTGGTTGAGAGAATGCCAGGAGTGTGCAAAGCTGTCATCAAGGCAAAGGGTGGCTACTATGAAAAATCTAAAATATATGTAACGTGTATGCTGGGAGTCGGGAAGCAAGTACAGGGAGTGTATTTAATAAATAAATGAACATAGAACAAAACAAGAAACACGAGTAGCGTACAGACATGAAACAACGGAACAGAAACAATAACGCATAGGGAAAGAACCAAAGGGAGTGACATATAGGAACGGTAATCAGGCAGGTGTTTGAGTCTGAGGCGCTGATGCGTGTAACGATGGTGACAGGTGTGCGTAATAATGAGCAGCCTGACGACCTCGAGTACCGGAGAGGGAGTATACGTGACAATATAAAATATATTTTGATTTGTTTAACACTTTTTTGGTTACTACATGATTCCATATGTTTTATTTCATAGTGATGTCTTCACTATTATTCTACAATGTAGAAAATAGTAAAAATAAAAACCCTTGAATGAGTAGGTGTGTCCAAGTGTTTTGACTGGTACTGTATATGCCGTGTAAACTACAACCAGTTAGCACGTTTCCTAGTTCCGACTAGCATGTGAATGCGACAATATTCATGAGCGCTCCAATGTATACATTTTTTGAAAGTTTTTAAAATGAGTAAAAACAAACATTTCATAAATGCATTCCTATATTGTTGTGTAACTATTGAACTATTGGTGATGAGATAATATTGTGTAATTGTTATATACCGAGTGATGCAATGCTAGCTAAGCTAGCACCAAAACTAGCACAATATCAGGCTCTTCCCCTTTTCCTTTTCTACTGCAGTTTCAGATGAGCAGCATTCAGTGAGTCCGTGCTCACCCTAGTGAACAAGTAGCCAGTGCCCTTAATGGGGGTGCCAATGCCAAAGAGGAGAAAAGTACAGGGATCAAAGATGGCCAGTAGAGAGCGAGCAAGAGCACCGCTCATGTTGAGGCAGGGAGAGGACAAACAGGTCATCAGGTGAGAATTTCAGCTGTGTAACCAAGTAAGAACATTCTAGCCTCGACTCCTTGTAAGTTAATTTGGTATAAGTAGTGCTTGACTTGGGCAGGATCTCACCGGAGCTGAGTACCGGCACCTCACCTTTTCTACTGCTTGAGCTCCTGTTCCTCCTGTACCTATTTCAGTCCAAGTTAAGCAATGGGTATAAAAAATGATTCAAGTTATTCAAGTACTAGCCAAAAGTGGTGAAGGGTACAGAAATAAAATAGATTTAACATTGAAATGTAGTTAAAGAAGTGGTGTGGTGGTGACTTTCTGAACTGTTAAGAGTAAGAAGACAGTTAAAAGTAATATAGAATAATATTGGTGTTTCAGTTGTGATTGGGGTATATTGAACAAATTATCAGGGCATTTTTTAAATGTATTTTCCCTTAAAGCTTCACCAGAAGTAATCATTTCACAGTTATTTTTTAAAACAATCCTTCAGGGGGGTATGACCCCTGACCCCCTCCAATATCAAACAAAAAGTTACACCCTTGCCTCCAGGACAAGTATTTGGAAACACCCCACCATCCATCAGACCTACAATAGTAATGGTACAATAGCACAGATTTAGGGGCTTAAAAATAATATATTGATCCATTAATCGTCTTGATCCTTCTGCTGACATCTAGGTAGTGTTCATTAGAGCATCCAATAAAAAACAAAAATGAGCTCTAGCCATTTCTAAAGTAGTCTAAGCATTAGCATAGAGAAATGTTAGTAAAAATAATAAGACACTTTCTATCCAGGGCATGTCTTTTAAATTAGTTAAACCTAACCTTGGTTCAGGTATGTTTGGTGACAGAGGAAATACATACCATCATTAGCTCTCAGAAACAATATATTAGCATATAAAATAATTAATAGTAAGTGCTATTCTTAGTGCTAAAATGTTCACGCTCATATCAGTGCCTTTTTATTCTTACATTTATTGGCCAAAGGTCTTTGTTTGATTTACAGAGAAATGCTCCTAATATGAGTGCAGCATACACTGTAGGCAGAAAATCTAATCAAATAACATTTTATTGGTCACATACACATGGTTAGCAGATGTTAATGCGAGTGTAGCGAAATGCTTGTGCTTCTAGTTTCGACCGTGCAGTAATAATCTAACAATTTCACAACAACTACCTTATACACACAAGTGTAAAGGAATGAATAAGAATATGTACATATAAATATATGGATGAGTGATGGCCGTGCGGCATAGGCAAGATGCAGTAGATGGTATAGAGTACAGTATATACATATGAGATGAGTAATGTAGGGTATGTAAACGTTACATAAAGTGGCATTGTTTAAAGTGACCAGTGATACATTTATTGCATCCAATTTTTAATAATTAAAGTGGCTAGAGATTGAGTCAGTATGTTGACGGTTATTTATTTCTAAAGCAGAAGAAAAGGCGGATGAGAAAGAACTCGCATAGTAGCTGTCTAAAAACGAGAAAGCATTGATTTTGAAATATTACTTGTTCAATTCCATCCTATCGTCATTTAATCAGTCTCAAAGGTATCAGAGGCTATGAAGTCTAATGTATTGCATATTCAAACAACAGCACTTTACGTTTCAGCTTCATTTCGCCTATCAATGCCAAAGTTTTCCATACTGGTGTCTTCTGTGGGTCCTTTCATCCTTCTGAACCTACAAGGAAAAGAAATGGAGATGTTGAAACAGTGGTTAGCCTAGAATCATTTCTTTCATAGTCATTTTGGGGATAAGGGAGTCATAATTGCAAATATGGCTAGTGGCAAGGGCTAGATTCATTACCATTAGTAATTTCCTGCTAATCTTAACTTCATGTTAATAACAAACACAATAAGCAAACATGAATAAGCTACTCACTTGATAACAGTGAAGGTCCCCATCGCCACCAATCCCAGCAGGCTCAGGCTGAACAGGACCCCCAGGACGATGACTATGACCTGGTCAGAGGCGGGGTCGGCTGACTCCTCCTCCTCCAACACGTGCTCCAGCCCCGCCCCAAACACCTTCTCTAGCTCCGCCTCCACCGTGCTCGCCTCGCTCTGCAGCTTGCTGTGGGTGACGACAGAGAAAGGACATTAGGGGGCTTATTCTCAAGAATGCAACGTCACATTACAAAAGGTTCAGAGAGATTTGTATTGTGTAGAACAGACATGGATGTGTCGAATAGAACATTGTGTAAGCAATGTTGCATTCAGTCATTGTATGTCACCTACTAAAGAATGCTTCAGAAAAATTCCCTTAATGAAACCAACCTCAGACCCACCACCCTCAAAGTTAAAGTTTAATCAACAATGGCTTTCATTTCCTCATTATAGGATGGGCTACTTTGTTATGGATGAAGTGATTTTCGACAACACATCGGTCTTACTTTTTGACGACTTCGGCAGGGATGACTTCCCCGTGGTCCACGGCAATGAAGCTGACGTACGTCTTGGCGGCGCTCTCAGATTCCCGGGACCGTACAGCTCCTCTGCTGGTGCTGGAAATCCCTATCACCTTCACGGTCCAGCCCAGAACTCGCCCTAAAGACCTAAGAGACACAGAGAATGAGAGACATATGAGAATAGACGGAGGAAGAGAGAGAAAGTGAGTATTGAAAGTGGGCAGAAGAACCCTGTCTAACAGCCCCGCCAAGGAAAGGACACACTTTTGTGAGGTCCATATTGTGTGTTACAAAAACCTTGATATCAGTTCTAATATCTTACTCTTCCATCACAGGGACCTTCTTCTCCACAACATTGGTGGCCTGGTTGAGGGAGATGACTACGACATCATTACTGGCACTTCCCTGCACGTCCACCTGGGGGCAGGTTAGAGCAGCATACTGTAACTACTGTTGCAAGTGAGTCGAGTCATGTGTGTTACCATACGTACAGTACACAGTTGTCACCACTCACCTCCACCGTGGTTGTAGCATGGAGTCCTTTAGGATCTGTGACCTTCACCAGGAGGGTGGTTGTCTTTCCTTCTAATCCCACCGCTGACACCACATACACCTGGCCCGTGGAACGGCCCACGTCGAAAGACGAGCTGGACTCCATCAGACTGTAGTCCAGACGCCCGCTGTCACCACTGTCTGGGTCTGTGGCCTGGGGAGAGGGGAGAGGGGAGAAGAGTGGGGGGGATCAGGATGGAGGAGCTGGATGAGAGAATTTATGTCGACTTTGACATGGCACCAGGGATGTAGTGGTTATCCCTCTGTTCACTTTTGCATCCCTTACCTGAACTTGGACCACAGGGTATTTGTATGGGGCAATGCTGAAGATCTTGGCTTCATAAGTCTCTTCCTTGAACTCTGGGGCTTCGTTCACATCTTCCACCTGCACCCTGACCTGAGAGGAAGAGTGAGGGAAGAGAGTGAGGGACGAAAGACTACTTGTGATTCTAAATCTGTTCCCCCATATGAGGAGATCTTTTCATCTAGGCAACACCTCTAGAACTTCCTCTAAATCTGGTCGCCAGGTACCAGGATGGGTCATACCATTGCAACGGCAGAAGTAGGGGGAGTTCTGGAGTCCACTGCCTCCACCTCCAGGATGTACCACTCCTGAGTCTCTTTGTCCAGCGGCTCTCTGGTGATGAGGGCTCCCAGGGCATTGACGGAGAACAGGTCCGTGTGAGTAGTCAGGACGTAAGTGACCACAAACATGGGGCTCCCTGAGGTTGCCTTCACTGTCCCCACAGGTCTCCCTTTTGGTTCGTTCTCCAGAATGCTGAAGTTGTAGGAGGAGCTCTCAAAGGCCACGTTCACTCCAAGGCTGACAGTCATCAGGTGAACCTGGACATTGGCTATGAGGGGGAAAGAGAGAACACACACAGATTTAGCATCTATCATTATTCAGACTAACATACGATATCATACACACAAGCCCACTTGTGATGCTCGATCCCTGACCTGTGGAGTTCAGAGGAGGCAGCCCGCTGTCCTTTGCCATCGCAGTGAGTTCAAGCGGTGTGTCCTCTGTGACATCAGAAAGGTCAGAGGCCACGGTCACCTCTCCTGTGCTACCATTCAGGGCCAAGCGAGGGGAGGCACCTGAGGAGAAACTAGACAGCCAGAGGAGAAGCATTTGACGCATAACTCTGTGTAAAAACAGACAATTTCTTCAATATCGTTAAGGATCCATTTAGGCCAATTTTTTCCTTAATGTGGACTTGAAACTCATCTCTACAGTATCGGCTCTACGACTGGGAGTAGAAAGTACAACAGAGGTGTGTGTGAGTTGGACAGCAGTGCACGGCTAACCTGTAGGTGACGAGAGCGTTCAGGCCCATGTCCGTGTCTGTGGCAGAGAGGCTCAACAGCACGTCCCCCACCTTGGCGTCCTTCACCAGAATGCTCTTCGTGTACGTATTAGCACTGAACACCGGCGTGTTGTCATTAACATCTGTCACGCTCACTCTGATGCTGGTTATGTTCTGGTGAAGCGGGGTTGGAATCGTTGAAACCAACTTTGTGTAAGAAGGTAGGCTGCGCAGAACTTTGATATTGTCTGTTATGGTATTGTGGTGTACGGTGTTATGATATGGTACTGCTATGGTAATGTGGTACTGATTTCAGGGTGAAGGGTCCCTATAAATTAGGCCACTGTGTTTTGTATATAGTACCTGTCTCTGTGGTGTCCCCTTGTCAGCGGCCACAATAACCAGCTCATAGATGTCATTGGTCTCCCGATCCAGAGGACCCACAACCAGTAGCATCCCATCCTTCAACACAAGACACACTTGTGTAAATACACAGTGTTACCCTAACAACATTGCTCATGATTAAGCTTGTATGCTGAGATGAAATGAAACATGGTTTGCCAATGATGTCATCAAAAGCATCTGCTTTTTTTTGTGTGTTTGGTCATTTCTTAATCAAAATGATTGACCCCTCAGTAAACAAACCTGGTACCCTAGATCCAAATTCTCATCTAACAAAATGTATTATGTAAAGAAGGTTTACCAGAAGCTTCATTATTTGGTTGGACTCACCTCCCTGAAGCGAAATAGCGTGGCAGATGAGGAGATGGAGAAGGTGACTTCTCCGTTGGAGCCGAGATCTGAGTCTGTGGCCAGGATATGGTACACCTCTCCTGGGGACGTGTCAGAGTACTCCCCCTCAGGGAAAGGGATGGGGTCTGGAAGAGTGGGGAACTGGGGTGTGTTGTCATTGTAGTCCAGAACGGTGATGTTGAGCTGGGCTGTGGCGTTCAGCCCACCTTTGTCCACCGCCACCACCTGAACACAGTGAGAGGGGTAAGATCCTAACAGGTAACGCAGTTGACAAAACGTAACATTGTTGACTCCAACGCATAACGTTGCTGACCTTCATGGTCTCACTGAGCATCTTAAGTCAAATTACCAGCCTGCATTTGCTTATCCACATCGTACATTTTTATCACCTATATGACTTAACAACATGAGCAAAGACAAGGTTTACTTTGGCGTTAAGGTAAGGGTGATAGGAAAAGAGAGATTCTCCTCCAGCTGCGTCCTTTGTCCATCGTTAAGATATGAAAATGTTTCCCTCCTCTACATGGATTACATTTATGGAAGTACACCCAACAGTTATTGGGGCCTATATTTGGCTGTAGATCTTATGAGAAATGCAGCTAAAGCACATGATTGCTTGACATGACGTGGTATACCTTTAAAACGTAGTTATCCTCTGTCTCTCTGTCCAAGGTGACGTCACTCTTCAGGGACACAACACCTTGTTTGTTTATGTTGAAGGTATCACTTGTAAATACGAAGTGACCATTCGAGAATCCACCCTAAAAGGATAACACAGAGATATGTTAATGGTGTGTGTCGGCGTATCATTCCTATGTTCGTCAGAAATGTATTAGTGGGATGGATGTATTGAAATATTTTCAGATTGTTGATATCGTCATGATAAACACCATTATGTATCACCATTATATATTGTCATCGATATATATATTGTCATTGATATATATAGTCATTGATATACCGTAATCGATATAGCAATATTATATATAGCCAATATTCTTCATGTCGTGCAGATATAGCCCTGATCTCAATGTAGATAGTAATGTCCAAGATATTGTTACCATCATAACAAAATATAATCGATCTCGTGATGATAATGACAGTCTCATTTCTCTGACCTCATCCTCGTCGGTGACCTCCAGGGTCACGACAGCCGCTCCGCTGGCCAGGTTCTCAGAGACGGCGACATCGTAGCGCTCCGCGCTGAACTGAGGCGGGTTGTTGTTCACATCTTTCACCCTCACCACCACTGATCCATTCCCAATGAGGGACGGGGTCCCCCCATCTGCAGCCTGTACCATTAGGTTGTACTCCTTCACTACTCCATAGTCCAAGGCCTGAGCCAGCCGCAGTACCCCAGTGGAAGAGTCGAACTGGAAGAACGCCACGGTCGAGGGAGGGTCTTGCTGAAATATACTATAGGTCACTACACCGTTTGTGCCTTCGTCAAGGTCCACCGCTTCTAGGGTGACCAGTGTCGTTCCCACAGACTCTGTTTCTAAGACCTCAACCTCATATTCTGTCTTGGAGAAACTTGGAATGTTGTCGTTGACGTCAGATACTTGAATGAGCAGGGTGGCGGTAGAGGAGAGAGCTGGACGACCTTGGTCCTGAGCCACCACCTCCAGGCTGAATTCGACTTTGGTCTCTCTGTCCAACGCCCCAGCCAGGGACACCATCCCCATTTTGGGGTCGATAGTGAACTTCCCCTCGCCTCCCCGGAGGGCATAGCGGAGCTCCCTGTTGAAGCCGTCGTCCGCGTCCGTGGCGGTCATGGCAGTGAGGTTGGCCCCTACCTCTGTATCCTCCGGGACAGGGTGTGTCACAGAGCTGGCGCCAAACACGGGGCCGTTGTCATTGATGTCAATCACTAGCACCATGATGATTGCCTCGTCGCTGCTTGTGCCATCCGAGATTGAGATCTGGACTGAGTAGTTCCTTTGGGTCTCATAGTCCAGTTTGACCTTAGAGGTAAAAACGCCTTTGGAGTCAATGGCAAACTTGTCGGCGTCTGTCAGGACCTGAAGCGTCACGGGAACTACTGCAGTTACTCCTAGGAAGGTCACCTGTATTTGGGGTGACAAAAATGTTATAGGATCGATCTGGTTGTTTTTTCAGATGAAGTAGAATTTAGTGGATCTGGGGAAGTTTACCTTGACAATCACAGCCCCTGGATCCGTCTCCTCCTCTATGCTCCCACTGTAGGTGCTCAAGATGAACTGGGGTTTGGAATCTCCAGGTGCCAGGATCTCCACCAGCACTGCGGAGGAACGAGATACTCCGCCCCCTACAGGACAGGAGGAGAACATCCACAGTCACTTTGGGCTGCAATTGTTTTGGGAACCCATAACCAAATCTCCAGCTGTTGACTGACTAGCCTCCGGTAGATATACCACTATTCCTCTCATATTCTTCTAGTCTACAGTGTATATATACTATGATTACCAGGCTAAAGTATGTTTTATTGAGTTGCTTGTGTTCTTTTACATATTTTCTCAACTTTGCGTTCAGATTAATTCCACACTACAATGCACTCAACAAAATTGTTTATATGACAGTACCTTGACGTTCTGTAGACAGAGACTGTACCTAGACTCACCATCTCTTGCTGCCACATAGAGAGGGAACTGAAGGACCTTGTTCTCCTCCAGAGGAATGTTCTGTTCCAGCTTTATCTCGCCTGTGTTTTCATCAATGGAGAAATATCCTTCCAGGTTCCCAAACTCTATTGAGTACTTGACCTGTCCATTAACACCAGCATCCAGGTCTACTGCTTCAACCTACCAATCACATAGCATAAAATGCATGTGGTGACAAAGCAGTACCGTTTTTTTTCCTGTTTACAGTCGTGTTACTGTGGATATGTATGGTGACATCAGCTGATGAAAAGGCTATCATGTGTTTCCCACATTGCAAATGCCTCTGACAAAAACACTTTAACAAACACAGTGACGAATTGAGGTTCAAGGTTAGAAACCATCTCACCTGGGTAACCAACATCCCCACCGTTTGGTTCTTGAAGACCTTGCCCTCGTACCTGGAGCTCTTAAATTGAGGACTGTTGTCATTCTCATCCAGGAGGGTGACGTTCACATCAGCCAACACAACGTGGTTAGGTGGGTCGTTTTCCAGTGCTTCAATCTTCATATTAGATGTAGGGAAGGTATGGGAAGGTGTTCAACAGCATACCAACTGACGTGTGCACTGCCCATTGTGACAGACTAATTGATAAGATACGGTTTATTAGATGGTACAGGGCACTGCCAAGTGCCATTAGACCTGGTTTGCACCTTTTTAGACATATTTACAGGTTCCTTTCTGATTTATAAGTTATTGTGATTATGTCTGCCGCTAAACGGATAAAAGTTGTAGGTCTGAGTACTGCTATGTTTCGGAGTGTCTGACCTGAAAGATGAAGTTTCCAACAGTCTCCCTGTCCAGATCAGCTGAACTCTTCACTATGACAGTTCCATCCAAGTGTATAGAAAAAGGCACAGTCTCCGGAAGGATCCACAACGTTCCCACAAATCCACCCTGAGGCAAAGACAAAATGGTTTCATGTCCAATTGGGGGGGGGAAACAAAGTTTTAGTGTGACAAATGATTTGGCTCATGTAGAAACAGACACAACTCAAGATACAAACATGTAAACTGTTGTGATATGTGCACTTACTGACATCGCATCCTAGCTTGAGGAGTAAAGTACATCTCTTTTCGTGTAAATCCATCACCCGTTTTTTTGTATGTGTAATGAACCTCTAGGCCACCGTACCTACCTTGTCCAGGTCAGTGACTGTGACTCTGAAAACAGCCGTGTCTATTTGAGAGTTCTCCAGTAGTGTGACAGAGTAGCTTGCTTTATCAAACTCGGGAGCGTTGTCATTGACGTCCTCGATTGTAACAGACACTAAAGTGCCAGCGGTCTTTAGGCTGTCATCCTTCTGAGATGCCTGGAAGGAAGTGATAGATGTTGATATTTCACATCCATAACTTGGAATGTATACAACGGTCACCAGCCCTCCTAATGCCCATACCATGTTAACTGTCTTAAAGCACTTGTGATTGTGAGTGAGTAAATCTACAGTGAGAATGAACTGAGAGAAGTGCGATTTTACTTATTTTGAATAGTCGTAAAACGTTACAATGCTATAGCTACAATTCCCAATACCTTGATATTGACAGTGACTGTAGGTATCTCCTCTCTGTCCAACCCAGTCACCACAGAGATGACTCCACTGTTTGCGTCGATGTTGAAGTTACTCAGATACTTGCTTGGCGATACTGAGGTAAAGTCACAAACAACATTTCACTTCAGCATTTCACCACAAAGTAAACAGAACCAAACAAATTGCCTCATACATGTCAATGATATCGTCATGTTTTTCATGCAAATGTTATATTCTGATGGTTTCCATATGCAAAGAAACACTACATGACCAAAAGTATATGGACACCTGCTTGTCGAACATCTCATTCCAAAATCAAGGGCATTAATATGGAGGTGGTCCCCCCTTTTTTTCCCCACTAGCTGTTGGAACATTGCTGCGGGGACTTGCTTCCATTCAGCCGCAAGAGCATTAGTGAGGTTGGCGTTCCAATTCATCCCAAAGGTGTTCGATTGGGTTGAGGTCAGGCTCTGTGCAGCCCAGTCAAGTTCTTCCACACCGGCCTCGACAAACCATTTCTGTATGGACCTGACTTTATGCACAGGGGCATTGTCAGGCTGAAACAGGAAAGGGCCTTCCCCAAATTGTTGCCACAAAGTTGGAAGCACAGAATCGTCAAGAATGTCATTGTCTACTGTAGTATTAAGATTTCCCTTCACTGAAACTAAGGGGCCTAGCCCGAACCATGAAAAACAGCCCCAGACCATTATTCCTCCTCCCCCAAACTTTACAGTTGGCACTATGCATTGGGGCAGGTAGCGTTCTGGCATCCGCCAAACCCAGATTTGTCCATCGGACTGCCAGATGGTAAAGCATGATTCATCACTCCAGCTGATGCTTGGCATTGCGCATGGTGATCTTAGGCTTGTGTGCGGCTGCTCGGCCATGGAAACCCATTTCATGAAGCTCCCGACGAACAGTTCTTGTACTGACGTTGCTTCCAGAGGCAGTTTGGAACTTGGTAGTGAGTGTTGCAACCGAGGACAGACAATTTTCACGAGCTACGTGCTTCAGCACTCTGCGGTCCCATTCTGTGAGCTGAGCGTTTGTTGCTCCTAGATGTTTCCACTTCACAATATCAGCACTTACAGTTGACCGGGGCAGCTCTAGCAGGGCAGAAATTTTACAAACTGACTTGTTGGAAAGGTAGCATCCTATGATGGTGCCACGTTGAAAGTCACTGAGCTCTGCTGTAAAGCCATTCTACTGCCAATGTTTGTCTATGGAGATTGCATGGCTGTGTGCTTGAGTTTATACACCTGACAGCGACGGGTGTGGCTGAAGTAGCCAAATCCACCAATTTGAGGGGGAGTCCACATACTTTTGTATATATAGTGTACTTGTTTCATATCATTTAGTTTTGCTAAGGCTGATGGGAGTTCTAGTCCAAGGCTGTGACAAAAGCCTCAGGTAGATTACCTGAACTGATGCTGTAGACTATAGCCACATTAATGCCAGTGTCTCCATCTTGTGCTTTTATGGCCTCTGGTTGGATGGTGAGGAAAGGCCCCGTCTAAAGAGGAGATTATGTATTAAATAGACATCACAACCGTGGCAACACAGTAGCTTTAAGGAGACATATATGACATTTTGTAGTCTGATGGGTATAATGACACTCACTTGGCCTTCCTGTATGATAGCCTGGTAAAGGCTGTGATTGAAATAGGGATTCAGATTATCAAAGTCCGTAATCTCAAGGAGAACGGTTGCCGTGTCGAAGAGATCGCCGTTATCCTAAAAGGAAGGATCCCAGAAGCATTATTAATAGATAAACATGGATATCCATTTATGAACCAATGGGGTAGGATGTGATATGGTGAGATCACCTACCCGCGCCTCAACTGTGAAATTGTAGTTTTGTGCGATGTTGTAGTTCAGAGGTCTCTTCAGCAGAACAGCCCCATCGTTGCGGACCTCAAAGTCAGCGGGTGCTGGGTCCTTAAATAAGGTGAAAGACTATGATATTATCCCCTCAGCCAAGTCATTGTGGAACAGTATCAGATAAATCTATTCAGTCATTATTTCCATTAATCCAATACCTGCTATGGATTATAGACCTACATTGTGGCTATATATATTTTTGTAAGACAGTTGTATGGACAGTTTAGACTAGATGTTGACTTTGGTGAATGTGACATATTGATCATGCTGTGGTGAGTAACTTATGTGAACAAAAGGATTCGAACCCGGGTCTCCTGTCCATCCCTCTAAGCCAAGGGAGCTAATGCAGCTCAAGTGTTGTCACAGAACCACTGCTGTTTCAATTATAAAAAGTATAGACCAGGACCTGTATGTATCAAGTGTCTCAGAGTAGGACTGCTGATCTAGGATCAGGTCACCCTTCTTATTCATTATTATTTAAAAGACTAAACTGATCCTATATCAGCACTCCTGCTCTGAGGCTCTTGGTGAATACAGGCCCATGTGTGACTCACCAATATCCGGTATGTAATTCTGTTGTTGTTTATGCTGATATCGGCATCCACAGCTTTCACTCTGATCACCTCAGTATTCACTGCATGAATCTGGAGGGACAAAACACATGGTGGCTTATGCTCTCCATTGTATTGCAAGGTGTAGGACAGGAGTATTATGTTTTTGCCAACTCATCTTCTGTAGACTGATGTAGCCGTACCTCAGATATCCTTTTCGTGTAAACCTTTTGCTCAAATATTGGAGCTTTGTCATTTAGGTCGGTGAGGATAAGTCTTCGTTTATTTTCTATCTGAAGGGATAATAACAGTTGTTATGTCAACAGAATGCACTTCTCATTCATTATAATATATTGTTACAATCCATCATAAACAGCATACATATTAACCATTGTAGTTTATAATCTTTCAATTTTACTTACGTCGCTATTCACACACATAACAGAATACCAAAGTTGCCCGCCAGTCTACAAGAGAAGGGAAATTGTAAAGTTCAAAACCCTTTGCAGCATGATCATCAGGAATTAGCTTTTGCCGGTTTTGGCAATAAAAAAGGTAACACCTAAAGTGAACCATACTAGACCATGGATGACGTTGTATAGCTCTGATCCAGGGCGTTACTGCGCGTTCCTCTACTGTAGGAGTTTAGTAGAGGAACGCGCACCAACACCCTGGACCAGAGCTAGATGTTGTAGAGCAACTATAACCATCTCACCTGTGGTAACAGATCTGCATCCAGCGCCATCTTGGTATGGACTGTTGCATTTGTACTCCCAGGGGTGTAAACTAACTCGAGAAAATTGATGTGGTCTGGAAAGGCATACGCCACAAGCCTCACGGTATTACCCACGGGGATCTCGTCGAGGACTTCCACTTCCCCTGTTGTAGCATCAGTGGGAGGCAAATATTCATTTTGGTGACGTATAGTACCAGAAATTGTTATTAAATGTTGTTAAATGTTTCCCCCTATTACAGTCAATATGTTGTAACAAAGGTTGTTACAAAAAAAGACTGAACCCATTCTATAAATCTCATTTTCTCCCCTCATCCAGCCATCTTTCTCTTTTCCTGTGTAATCCTTTATTAACAGAAATACCAGCATTGGTAACTCATGAACAAATATAATACTTGAATGGATATGGCATTAGTTTACCCTCATATTCCTCATCCACAGGTCCCAGTGTCAGGTCTGACCCTTCAGCACAGTTCACTGATGAAGTACCTAGAAATAAACATGAGGGGAAACATGGTATTGTTCATGTGTATCTTTAGCATCATGAAATAGCAAATGACAATCTCTAATCAGAATTCTGGTGAATTCTATTTGAGTTGTGTCAATATCTCCTTTATTGCCTGTTTTGTATGTTATTTTGCCATTAATACGTGTCACATATCAGTTTGAAAACAATGTCAAAAATGTTACTAAAGCTGCTTTTTTGAGTAAGGGAGCTCCTTAATGCAGGTGTTTCAGCCTAGCTCAGTGCTTTCTGTGGTGGTGGGGCAGCCAGTGGAAAATACGAAGCGTAGGGGTTGGTAATGTTCTCTAGTTGCGCCGTGATTGGCTCAGTGTTCTGTCACTCAAGGGGACACTATATCCCTGCAAAATCTACGGGGAGAGCTCGAAAATTCAAGCCCCTTGGGTGCTGCCATAGCGTTACATTAGAAGTGCCCATCCAAGAAGGCTCAAGGTCATTAGCCACAGATAAAATCACGTTATATCTACCGTAGATTTGATTGGACTGATCATGTCAACATCATACTTTCAAAATCTTAGCTAGAAAACTACTGTAGATAAGCAGTCATCATCATGAATCACGTTGACAATCTGCTGGCAAATCCTTTTCAATCCTTGTCATATGAAGAGAAATTATAGATAAAACGTATCAGTGCTCATCGGCCATTGGACATAAACATTACACAACAAGTTGGAAATCGCAAATTCAACAATGAGTTGGATTGGAAGGAATCAGTGGCTATCTGCAAGCGTTGTAAAACAATCACTAGCCAGCTATTCAGTGGAGTCGGCGTGTGGTCCAAGTCTGGGTTTAAGGGTCTCTTTTCCAAGCTTAAAATGATAAACATTCAACACCATGGGCCAGAAAAGGTTGAAAACATTGTCTAAGTTGTCAATCCAGCATGACTCCTGCCGCGTTCAAAACAACTGGAAACTCGGAACTGGGAAATCTCAGACTTCAGTGACTTCAAGAAAACTGGGACCTCGGAAAATACGAGCTCCGACTGGGAAAATACGTTTTTAACGGTCATTCAATTCGGAATTCCATGTCGGGAACTAGTGGACCTGAAGATCACTGATGTCATGATTCAACATTGTGTTTTTTTCAGAGTTCCCAGTTGTCTTGAAAGCACCATAAATCCAGAGAATGCCAGACTTTGATGACAAAGTTTGATGACAAACTGCTGTTCAAGTTGCTGTTCAAGTGAGTACAGCACAACAAGGTGAGTCCAAAAATGTATTGTATGCTACTTCATAAATGATGTAATATGCCAGGGAGATATGTATACTGTAGCTAAGAAAGTAATACTAAGTGTATGTTGTGTAGTAAGCTGTTAGTAGCCCATGTGCCTCACCCTAATAATTTGGCCCTGTCCCCCTCATAACTTAGCCTACTTGTGGTGCACATGTAGCCTATAGCCTGTTTTAGAGAAATGTAATCATTGAATATTCTAAGAGCTTTCATTGTCTGCTTATATGCTTATTTGTTTAAGCAAGTCAGTCATATCAGCTATGTTTTTTTGAAAGGCAATAAATGAGTCTGAATTAACTGTTTTGTTGCCAGACAAGGCTCCGCTGATAGCCAGGTGTAGCAGTGGTAAGGTGTTGGGACTGCTGTTAGGACTCTGCTGCTGTTGGGACAGATTTATGTAGGCCCTAACAGTTTGTGGGCACCATTATAGTGCAATTAATGTATTGTTTAGAGTTGTTTTGTGTTGTGGCTTTGCTGGCATGCATCTAAAAATGTTTTGGGGAGTTTGCCCTACCAAGATTGACATGCTAAAATCGCCACTGTAGTTAGGTAACAAAAATATATGCGTCATGGTGGTCTTATGGCAACGCTCCCGGCTCCAGCCATATATATGCCTCTCCCTACCGGTTCATTCCCCGCGTTCACCCTTCCTACTGTTACTCCAACTTGCCTGTCTCCCCCTCTGTTTACAAATGTCTAAATGAAGTGTCAAAAATACATAATAATCTAATAAATAGTTTATATGTACAAAATAATATAACAACATACATTTATCAAAATACAAAGGCAAATCCATTACGACTAACATTTATAATTGATCTTAACCGTTTTCTATTAATCTATCTTATACAGTATGCCCCACACCATGTACCGCATTGATATCATACCAATCTTCAAAATGTAGCCACAAACAAACTGTACTCACCGATGGGGACACCCCTGACAACATGAACACAAAGAGAGCCTGAGAGGAGTAACATCCACATAAAATGTATAGCCCCCATATTGGATGGTGATTGTTCCTACTTTTCCACCCCCTGCTACAGTATCGTCCACAGCACCTGCTTGACTGACTGACTGATTTCCTGAATAAAGGGAATATTGAAATGGCTACACCTTATTTACCCTACAATATATTTCTCTCCAGGTTCATGACTTGCTATTAAGTGTTACTGCCTGACTACAGGGGTATAAACAGGTTCAAGGGGCACTGATAACACCATGGAATGTGTTGCGCATCCATTGTAACAGCCACATACAGATGTAGGATCTTAATTTGAGCCTGTTTGCTACAGCAGGAAAATAATCATTTTTAGGGGTTGATACGCTTTTCGTCAGGGCAAATCAATTTGGAAATCAATATCCAAATTACAAACTTTAGAAGCCTTTTTAAAACTCAAATACACTACAAGTTTGCATTCCCTAATGTGCAGGATAATTATCAGCAACAAAAAAGTGATCAAAAATCATAAAAATTGATCTGGAGAATAGAATAGTTGATCCAAAATGGACTCCTAAGCTTGACAGCTCCATGGTATCATTGTGTGCCAATGAAGACTTCCTGTAACTGGTACTCCGCCTGTCTAACCCAACTCCGCCTTATCACTAAGTGTACCAATATTGAGATAATGGTCAGACCCATACCTAGGATTTGAGCTGAGGTTGAACTGTATGTCTGTCTCGGAAAATACCTAGTGCATTTCAATTCAATGAAAAATTGTGTAGGCTGCAGGGAAATAATGCTTTAATACCCTCACCTCAGATTAAGTTGGCTATTACTGTACAAGTTTCTAGTCCCGTTTGTGGTGACATTAAACTACATATTCAATAAAAACTGAATGGAGATGAGGTTATTATGAAACAATGTGATTTGAGAAATCGAGACTGACTACCTTTTGACACGGTAAACAGAGTGTATACTGTAAACCGTCTATAAATAGACCATCGTTGACCGTAATCATTGAACTTTGACCTTGTATAAATCACAGCAGGTGTGACACACACGAAGATACACAGTAGTTATTGTCACGTGTGCTCCCTCTCCGGCCTCTAGGTCACCAGGTTGCTCGTTATGGCGCACACCTGTCACCAGTGTTACACGCATAATGACACTCACCTGGACTCCATCACCTCCTTGATTACCTGCCCTTTATATGTCACTCTCTTTGGTTTCTTCCCCAGTCGTCATTGTTCGTGTTTCTTGTTTTGTTTATTTATTCGTTAATTAAATGTATTCACTCCCTGAACTTACTTCCGCCTCTCAACGTACATCGTTACAGTTATAAACTACTGCTTGTGAAAAAGGGATTTCAATTGATATGAGAATAAATATGTGAATCTATTTAAATGATTGTAAACGGGTCCTTTTCTACAATATACATTGTAATGAGATGATTTTGAATTAAACATACATTTTGAATATGAGAAGCTTTAATAAATGCATTGGAATAGAAACCAAGTTAAAGAAGCTAATTCTCTCTTTCTCTTCATTACATATCTATCTATCTATAGCATCCCACACCTGGGAACTATAACACAGGCATAATCAATGAACTACAGTATGTTCTGACTGGTCAATAGTTCTCAGTGCTATCTTTAAGCGAATATAGAATAAAGAGTGGGAAATAGATGGGTTGATTTAATGTATGCTTTCTTTGATCGCTAATGCACAAATGGTGACTTATTCCCTTTTATCAACAGTTGGCTTATGATTTCTAACAAATTCACATTCTGAATGAATGCTTCATAATGAGTCGACGTTGACACTTTGTACCAGTTTTCCGCTTGTAAAACCACTTTACTCATCTCTTTCTGCTTCACAAACGTTTTAGCTATAAGGTGTGGTATCGGTTTGTGGTTGGCTTTGCTTTACCAGGTCGCAGTTGTAAATGAGAACTTGTTCTCAACTAGCCTACCTGGTTAAATAAAGGTGAAATAAAAAAATAAAATGGTCTTACTTTTTAATCAGATTTTCATCGGAACAATTTACTGTAGGGCTGTATTTAATCTGTGTCGCTGAAGAGTTACAGATCGCGAGATAGAAATGTAAAGGTAATTTCCCATTGAGACGACATATGCCTTCAAATTTCGATCATGCTGTAACGCTGAACTTCGCCGATACGAATCGAATAGATCCCTTTAGTCATTTGAATCTAAACAAGAAGCTGTTTAACCAATTAGAACAGAGCTGTTACAACACTGTGGGAATTTGATAAACTATTGGCATTGGTTTTACAGAAAATCAAATATGTACAGTTGCATTAGTGAAAGAGAATTATGATTATTAAAGGGCAATCTGCGTTTCAAATAATAACAAAGTGGGTACCCCACTACTGTTTGGTAAAAACCTGAGGGATAGGGCTGAAGAAATGTAACCACCCTGAAATTCATAGACAGTAGAAATTCATAGACAGTAGATAGATAACAAATATTCTATTTAATGTAAAATAGTTACAAAAAATACCTTGAGACATCACATTAAGCCCTGTACAGCATATGGAACAAATTAATTTATTGTACACATTTTTCTAATCCTTGGGCATCCTAAAGTTCTAGCTGGGGGAATCCCCCTTAGGATTTAGATAAATAATAAATAAATAAAAGGCCTTTGAAAAAATATTTATTGCAAGGATAACCCAAAGTGACAAAAAAGTTTGTGCAGACATTTCACTGAACTGTTAACATATCATTTAGAAGAGTATATCATTTGACTTGGATACACCTATCGAAAAGCTTCATCTAAAATGTAAGGTTGTTGTCACGTCCTGACCATAGTAAGTGGTTATTTTCTATGGTAGAGTAGGTCAGGGCATGACAGGGGGGTTTTCTAGTTTAGTTTTTCTATGTTGTTATGTTCTAGTTTTGTAGTTCTATGTTGGGTTGTTCTAGTTTTTTTATTTCTATGTTGGGCTTTGTTTGAGATGACCTCCAATTAGAGGCAGCTGGTCATCGTTGTCTCTAATTGGAGGTCATATTTAAGTTGGTGTTTGTCCCACCTGGGTTTGTGGGAGATTAATTTTGAGTAGTGTATGTTTTCACCTCTGCGTCACGGTTTGTTGTTTTTTGTCATTCAGTTTATTTATGTATTGCATAGTCTCACAGTATAAATAAAATGTGGAATGACACACACGCTGCACTTTGGTCCGCTCATTCCTACGACATCCGTGACAGAATCTCCCACCACCAAAGGACCAAGCAGTGTGATCAGCAGGACAAATGGACTTGGGAGGAGATATTGGACGGGAAAGGACCCTGGAGGCAGGCTGGGGAGTATCGCCGTCCTAAATCGAGACAGCATTTAGGAAATCGAGGCAGCAAGAGCGGAGCGGCGATACTACAAGGCACTATACCAGCCACGAGGCAAGTGCGAGAGGCAGCCCCCCAAAAAAATTTGCACACGGGGAGATTGGCAGAGTCAGGTTGGAGACCTGAGCCAACTCCCCGTGCTTACCGTGGGGAGCGAGTGAAGAAGCAAGCACTGTGTTATGCGGTGATGCGCACTGTGTCGCCAGTGCGCATTCACAGTCCGGTGCGATCTGTGCCTGCGCCCCGCATTTGCTGAGCTAGGTTGAGCATTCAGCCAGGAAGGATGGTGCCAGCTCAGCGCTCCTGGTCTCCAGTTCGCCTTCTCGGTCCAGGATATCCTGCGCCGGCGCTGCGCACTGTGTCGCCAGTGTGTGTTCACAGCCCAGTTCGTCCTGTGCCAGCTCCCCGCGTTTGCCGGGCGAAAGTAAGCATCCAGCCAGGACGGGTTGTGCCAGCTATACGCTCGAGACCTCCAGTGCGCCTCCACGGCCCAGTATATCCTGTGCCTGTCCCACGTACCCGGCCACCAAAGAGTCTATCCAGCCTGGTACGCCCTGTGCCTGCTCCTCGCACTTGCCCTGAGGTGCGTGTTACCAGTCTGGCGCCACCTGTGCCAGCCCCACGCATCAGGCCTCCAGTGCGCATTCCCAGTCCAGAGCTTCCGGCGACGGCCCGCGGCCCAGAACCTCCTGAGACGGCCCGCGGCCCAGAACCTCCTGAGACGGCCCGCGGCCCGGAACCTCCGGCGGCAATCCACGGTCTGGTGGTACAGAAGCAGAGGGATCAGCGGGCGGAGCGGGGGTTACGCCCCGAACCGGAGCCGCCTCCTCTGCTGGAGGATCCGCTGGATAATAAGGTTCTGTGTACTGCACCAGAGCCGCCATAGACACTTGTCACCCTCCCTACCCTCCCTTTTTTTTGTTTTCTTTTGTTGTTTATTTGCATTCGGAGTCTGCAACTTTGGGGGGGGGGGGGGGGCTACTGTCACGTCCTGACCATAGTAAGTTGTTATTTTCTATTGTAGAGTAGGTCAGGGCGTGACGGGGGTTTTCTAGTTTAGTTTTTCTATGTTATGTTCTAGTTTAGTTTTTCTGTGTTGGTTGTTCTAGTTTTTGTATTTCTATGTTGGGCTTTGTTTGAGATGATCTCCAATTAGAGGCATCTGGTCATCGTTGTCTCTAATTGGAGGTCATATTTAAGTTGGTGTTTGTCCCACCTGGGTTTGTGGGAGATTAATTTTGAGTAGTGTATGTTTTCACCTCTGCGTCACGGTTTGTTGTTTTTTGTCATTCAGTTTATTTATGTATTGCATAGTTTCACAGTATAAATAAAATGTGGAACGACACACACTGCACTTTGGTCCGCTCATTCCTATGACATCCGTGACAGTTGTATTACTCCATACTTATATTTTTGATGTCATTTGAGTCTTTGTAAACAAACCATGTATACCTTCAACATATCAGAGTTATTTTGAGAAGAGGTTTGGACCTATTGGCTTAGCTCAACTGTTTGGGTGTTGGACCGACAGTCTACGGACCCAGGTTGGAGTCCTGGTTGGAACACACTATCATGCCAATCTCCTGGGCTGTCAGTCTTTGGAAGTATAGCTCCATTTACATTCAATGTAGCTTATTTTGTTCCAAACCTGTTACAAACCAGAAACAGATTCTGTTTTCTGTTCCATACCAGGAACAGGTTCTGTATTCTATTCCATACCAGGAACAGGTTCTGTATTCTGTTCCATACCAGGTAACTGGGCTGTGTTGTTTTCTTTAGACTAGAGGTTGATTATAATCTATAAGAAATATACACATATTAAGTAGTGATTGTATGTTGAAATAAATAATTTTAATAAAACAATTACTTTATTCTAAATAATTGTTTAAAAAGTTACTTTGGGTTAGGGTCACTGCTGTAGCTACAGTGTAACAATAATGAGTAATTACAATAGTATTGCACTGTAAACCTACTTACAGGAGCACTGCAATAAATGACGTCCATGGTTATGTACCCAATTCATCCTGCAAGAGGAAGTTGCACAACTCTTTTGACTCTCTTTGGCCCAGTCTACAGAATGACACAGCATCGCGTCTCCCGCCGAGGCTTATGGGAGTCTCTGCTCTCGGGGATACTAACAGAAACATGACTCTGTGTCCGCATGTTTACTTTGCTCTCACGAGGCATTGTGGCATGTCAATCACAGACTCCCTTGATGGTGTTGGCCTGGGACTCACAACAGATGGCCTCTTGATGTTGACCCGGTCAGGTTGGCTGACAGCTGGTTGATAAACGGTGGTGTGGCTTCGAGCTGGAGTCTCTTGCCGCTTGACTGCTTTGACAAACATAATCAGTCTGGGCACCAGGTACCCAGCTTGCCTTAGCAGCTCCTCCAGCTCCAGATTGCGGATGAGCCTGACCAAACCCCTACTGATCCGATAAGTCTTCTGGCGATCAAAGGTCCTCACATCCTCATGTTGGGTCGGGGTGAAGGCTGATGATACGGTCCATATTGCTGTCATCATGGTGTCCTTCGTAGTTCTGCGTAATGTACGGTGGCAAGTCATCTGCCCCTGGGGTATTCAGGTTGCCCATGTCATAGCATGGAAAGTTCTGGTTGGGGAGCAGTTGCTAACAGTAACCGTCACACTCGAGTCGGTTATCGGAGCGATGGAAGACGAACTCCTTCCTTTTGGGGTTGTATGGCGCCAGCAGGTCACCATTGTTGTCGAATATGACGTAGTTATGGGAGAACCAGTGGAGCAGGTAAAGCCCATGCCTGGGCCAAGGCCTACCAAAGCCAGACGAGTTGAGGTGTCCCATTACCTTTCATGTTTTAACGTTAGCCATCGATACACCTGAAAATATTGGAAGGATGAGAGAGAGGAAGGAGGAGAGAGAGGAAAGAGGAGAGAGAGGAAAACAAAATGTTAACCCTACTACTAAATGACATGCCTGTCATACACAACATAGCTACACTACATGACCAAAATGCATGTGGACACCTGCTCGTTGAACATCTCATAAAAAATGAATGGGTATTAAATATGGAGTAGGTCCCCCTTTGCTGCTATAAAAGCCTCCACACTCTAGGTTTGTGTGCGGCTGCTTGGCCATGGAAACCCACTTCATGAAGCTCCTGACGAACTCGGTAGTGAGTGTTGCAACCGAGGACAGACAATTTTTACGCTCTTCAGCACTCGGCGGTCCCATTCTGTGAGCTTGTGTGGCTTTTCACTTCTCGGCTGATCCGTTGTTGGTCCAAGACGTTTCCACTTCACAATAACAGCACTTACAGTTGACCGGGGCAGCTCCAGCAGGGCAGAAAGTTAACGAACTGACTTGTTGGAAAGGTGGCATCGTTGAAAGTCACTGAGCTCTTCAATATGGCCATTCTACTGGCAATTTACATTTACATTTACATTTAAGTCATTTAGCAGACGCTCTTATCCAGAGCGACTTACAAAATGGTGCATTCACCTTATGATATCCAGTGGAACAACCACTTTACAATAGTGCATCTAAATCTTTTAAGGGGGGGGGGGGGGGGGGGGGGGGGTTAGAAGGATTACTTTATCCTATCCTAGGTATTCCTTAAAGAGGTGGGGTTTCAGGTGTCTCCGGAAGGTGGTGATTGACTCCGCTGTCCTGGCGTCGTGAGGGAGCTTGTTCCACCATTGGGGTGCCAGAGCAGCGAACAGTTTTGACTGGGCTGAGCGGGAACTGTGCTTCCTCAGAGGTAGGGGGGCCAGCAGGCCAGGCAATGTTTGTCTATGGAGAATGCATGCTGTTTGCTCGATTTTATACACCTGTCAGCAACGTGTTTGGCTGAAATAGCCGAATCAACTAATTTGAAGGGGTGTCCTATACTTTTGTATGTATTTCTATGTGAGAGTTCAACAATGTTGTGCCCTACTGGATTGAGTGGACTGAAGCCAAATACTTGTTTCCTGATCCTGCCACAACCAATATCAACCTATTACAACCTAACCACTCTACCATCCTAATTTTCTGAGCCACAAACTCAACCTATTCTAACCTCATTCTGCATGTAAAACTGCATAGTAGTTTATGATCGGAATTGAAGTTGAGGTCAGTAGCTTGTGAACTTTTGTTTATATTCAAACACTCAATTTTTGTTGTTGTTGAGTATTATTAGCTGATACTGTAATTCACAAACTATACAATAGGTGTTTGATGTTACAGATGCGACGTCAACCTGCGGTAACTGTTACTATGTTGCCATGAACATACACAAGCACGCACTTGCGCTCTCTCTCTTCCACTCTCTCACACACACACACACACACACACACACACACACACACACACACACACACACACACACACACACACACACACACACACACACACACACACACACACACACACACTCATACATACTTCCTGTACCTTTTTTTATGAAGTAGATGGGGTTCTTGCTGTGCCTATTCTGTGTCCTTCTAGTGAGTGTTTTTACGGGTATTATTCTGGTAGGGCTTGGGCGAGGAGGCTGAGAATTGAGGATATGAAACAGAAAGTACCACATTTATTGTATGGTATATTACAGTGTGTATTGAACAAAGCTCATGAGGCGTTTCTAACTTATATTCTTCAAGAATCAATGACTGTATATTATTAATTTAAAGGGGTTAATTATGGATGGGAGATGCCGTATAGTAATAGTACAGTAGTGTATAATTAAGTACAGTAATTAGGACTAACCTAATGCAATTGTCTTAAACCTAATTTATACCTTACGTACACAATGCAAAACTGTACCTTGCTAAACAAAATATAGCAAACAATTGCAGTGACGCAATTAGTAACTTGAAGTTTTATGTTTTTCATTCTCTCATTTCAAGACTTCACAACTCTATTATTGATGTTAACAAGGCAGTTAACCCACTGTTCCTAGGCCGTCATTGAAAATAAGAATTTGTTCTTAACTGACTTGCCTAGTTAAATATATATATATATTTTTAAATAAATAAACATTAAAGACTGATTTTGAGACTGTTCAACAATTAACATACTTGTCATGTTCTATTTAGTTTGGCAAAGGTTTACAAAGTCCATAAAGAAATACTGTTTTCAACTATGCTATATTTTGAGTATTAATTATATAAGACTACTTTTTTTTTATCAACCTCACGTCGCTTTCAACGATGATTGGTGTGTGTGTGTGTGTGTGTGTGTGTGGTGTGTGTGTATGGGTTTTCGAGGATATGTAGGCCAATCAGCGATTGATGGGGTGAGTATGGTGAGAAAAACAACCAATGAGCGGGCATACGCATGACAGGAGTCACGTGACCCGTGGGGCTGAAACATGGCGGATGTCGAAACAACGAAATCTTTGAACGGTTTGCTGAATGGAATAGCACAAATAGTGTATTATAATAATGCTGAAATAACAGAGGAACTTTTGAAAAATGAACTTTATCCAGATTTAACACAGGAGGAGTTTCGCGCGATGCATGAAAAGATGAAAGGTCTTTTAAAGGTATTGTCAACTTTGCATTTGGACATCATTCTCACCTGATTCCTCTTGTGTTGATTGACTTGAGAAACGTAACTAGCTACGTTGTTATGGGGATAGGCAATAGGTAGCAAATAGTTACATGTTTCAAATGCTCAACCTCGTCCTGCAGCCCATATGCTTGAAACCTTTTTCTCTATTGTTTTTCTTTAATTGTCTGTAAAATCTTACCAAAACAAAGCTTTCAGCTCAATCAGTTAATTTAATTGGAACAAGTGGCATTGTAAATAAATTGCTAGGATAGGGTGTGTGGATTCATTCATGTTGACAACTTCATTCATTTTGACAACGGTGGTTTTCAATGATAAGTTTGTCTTCCCTACAGGCTGAGATTTACATGTCACTAGATGGCAGCACTAGAACACCTTTGTAAACACATGTCAACTTCCCTTCAATGTCCTTGTTTTTTACATTTTTATTTAACGTTTATGTAACTAGGCAAGTCAGTTAAGAACATTCTTATTTACAATGACTGCCTACTAAAAATGCAAAAGGCCTCCTGCCGGGACGGGGGCTGGGATAATAAATAAAATATAAATATAGGACAAAACACATCACAAGAGACAACACAACACTACATAAAGAGAAACCTAAGACAACAACATAGCAAGGCAGCAACACTGCATGGTAGCAACTTGATGTGGAGATGACATTGTGTCTACATTTCTGTCTTGACCAGGCCAAGATAATACAACTAGAAAAACATCAACCTCTTTGTTAGACTAACAAATCTCTGCTTGTTTTCTTCTCCCCCGCTCAGTCCATCGCCACTGCTAACATGGACCAGGCCCAGCTGGAAGCCTTCCTGACTGCCCAGACCAGGAAGCAGGGAAAGGGGGGTGTGAGCGCCGAGCAGGCGGCCGCCCTCTCCCGGTTCTGGAAGAGCCATCGGGCCCGGGTAAGGGAGAGCCTGCTGGGCCAGAGCCGCTGGGAGCCCGGCCTGAAGAGCCTCACCTGGAGGGTGGACCTCCAGACCTCAGCCAGCAGAGGGGGGGCCGCCAACATTCCCGTGGCCCTGGTGGAGCTGGAACTGGGCAGGGCTGGAGAGGTGAGAGAGAGGAAAGGGGAGTTGAAGTAGGGGTGGGGGAGAGGAAAAGGCCCACAATATAAAATACCAGTCACGCTGACTGTACAAGCACATTACATGGCTGCCTGCAATTAGACCAATGTTATATCTTTTGATTCCCAAATTGTTCTTTCAGACATAGTAAATTATGGAAATCAACAGGCTTTCAACAGGCATTATGGACTTGTTCCATAATGTGCCCCAGGTGGGTGGAATTTGCACATTTTGATTTTAAACCATCTAATTACTCCTAAAGTTAAAACTCCACCCACCCGGGCCACCGGGTTGAACCTCTAAGAAATCTAATTTCAATATAATGTAGGACTATGCAAAGTATGAGGAAGCTAAAGAGCACATGTCATTCAGAACTCATCAGTGACTTTGTTCTCACCTTCCTCTTTCCTGCTTTAGCAGTATATTTATTACATTGTCATAGTGTCTGATGTACCAGCACTACATATACTAGTCTGCCTCTAACCTGTTAGTCCTCAACCTAACACATACAGTTGAAGTTGGAAGTTTACATACACCTTAGCCAAATACATTTAAACTCATTTTTTCACAATTCCTGACATTTAATCTTAGTAAAAATTCCCTGTCTTAGGTCAGTTAGGATCACCACTTTATTTTAAGAATGTGAAATGTCAGAATAATAGTAGAGAATGATTTCAGATTTTATTTCTTTCATCACATTCCCAGTGCGTCAGAAGTTTACATACACTCAATTAGTATTTGGTAGCACTGCCTTTAAATTGTTTAACTTGGGTCAAATGTTTCAGGTAGCCTTCCACAAGCTTCCCACAATAAGTTGGGTGAATTTTGGTCCATTCCTCCTGACAGAGCTGATGTAACTGAGTCAGGTTTGTAGGCCTCCTTGCTCGCACACGCTTTTTCAGTTCTGCCCACAAAGTTTCTATGGGATTGAGGTCAGGGCTTTGTGATGGCCGCTCCAATACCTTGACTTTGTTGTCCTTAAGCCATTTTGCCATAACTTTGGAAGTATGCTTGGGGTCATTGTCCATTTGGAAGACCCATTTGCGACCAAGCTTTAACTTCCTGACTGATGTCTTGAGATGTTGCTTCAATATATCCACATACTTTTCCTCCTTCATGGTGCCATCTATTTTGTGAAGTGCACTAGTCCCTCCTGCAGCAAAGCACCCCCACAACATGATGCTGCCACCCCGTGCTTTACGGTTGGGATGGTGTTCTTCGGCTTGCAAGCCTCCCTCTTTTTCCTCCAAACGTAACGATGGTCAAAAGGGCCAAACGGTTCTATTTTTGTTTCATCAGACCAGAGGACATTTCTCCAAAACTACGATCTTTGTCCCCATGTGCAGTTGCAAACCGTAGTCTGGCTTTTTTATGGAGGTTTTGGAGCAGCGCTTCTTCCTTGCTGAGCGGCCTTTCAGGTTGTGTCGATATAGGACTTGTTTTACTGTGGATATGGATACTTTTGTACCTGTTTCCTCCAGCGTCTTCACAAGGTCCTTTGCTGTTGTTATGGGATTGATTTGCACTTTTCGCACCAAAGTACATTTATCTCTAGGAGACAGAACGTGTCTCCTTCCTGAGTAGTATGACGAACGCGTGGTCGCATGGTGTTTATACTTGTGTACTATTGTTTGTACAGATGAACGTGGTATCTTCAGGCATTTGGAAATAGCTCCCAAGGATGAACCAGACTTGTGGAGATCAACAAAAATTCTGAGGTCTTGGCTGATTTCTTTTGATTTTCCCAGGATGTCAAACAAAGAGGCACGGAGTTTGAAGGTAGGCCTTGAAATACATCCATAGGTACACCTCCAATTGACTCATGTTGTCAATTAGCCTATCAGAAGCTTCTAAAGCCATGACATCATTTTCTGGAATGTTCCAAGCTGTTTAAAGGCACAGTCAACTTAGTGTATGTAAACTTCTGACCAACTGGAATTGTGATACAGTGAATTATAAGTGAAATAATCTGTCTGTAAACCATTGTTGGAAAAGTTAATTGTGTCATGCACAAAGTAGATGTCCTAACCGACTAGCCTACACTATAGTTTGTTAACAAGAAAATTGTGGAGTGGTTGAAAAACGAGTTTTAATGACTCCAACCTAAGTGTATGTAAACTTCCGACTTCAACTGTATCTATAAGCTATATGCCAAATGTTGATTGGCTTTGGTTTGGTCATAGATCAGAAGGAAAAATATTTTCCCTTATTTGGTTTGTAAAGCCACTATGCACACTGCCTAGATATCCACCTGGATATCCCGTAGAGCGTCTGAGAGGGGAGAAAATATTTTGAAGTGTGTGGCCCAAATGGCACCCTATTCCCTATAGGGCGTTACTTTTGGCCAGAGGGAATAGGGGGCCATTTGGAATGCACTACAAGTTAACTGACAGACCCCAGCTGAAGCCACCACCACGGAGGTTACAGGTCTGGGATCAGCTTGCCCCACACCTTTCCTCATCTTAGTCACCAATGGCCAAAGCACCAACCTGACTCTATTGGCCGACATCTTATCTGCATGACTGAGCTACATCCATCCTATGGTTGGTTGGTTGGTGGGTTAGTTTATTCCGCTAATGCTTCTATAGCCTTGACTCTCTAGAGCAGGGCTGCCCAACCCTCTTCCTGGAGATCTACTGTCCTGTGTTAAATTAGGGTTAGACTGAAAACCCACAGGACGGTAGATCTCCAGGAAGAGGGTTGGGCAGCCCTGGTCTAGAGTCAACTGCTTAAAAAGGCTATACAGAACTTTTGCTTCGGAGGGTGCTCTAGAACCAAAAGGGGTCCGGCAGAAATATTGCCCAGAAATGACCTAATTTAACAGGAAAATGTATGTGAACCATACAGAATACAATCAAGACAACATTTCAAATGGCTTCCTATTCCTTTTGCATGTCTCATCTTCTAATAGACCGGAGTGGCCCACTTTCATTCAACACAGGCCTATTTACTCTGAATCGGTAGCTCCCCGTAGACTTGAGCTAAAATGGAGCACAGCTTCCACTCCCACTTATTGAAATAAACTTGGTATAGCCTAATAATGGGCTGGGTGGTGTCTCCTTCAGCTTTTATCTGGGGTCAAAAAGATCTAATCTGACCCAATCACTTCCTTGCTGTAACCACTGTCATTGTGCCTTTTCATGGATACTAAAGCAGATTCAAAGCTGATTCATGAAGACATAATTTGTACTAGGGTGAATAGAAGTGGTCTGTTGACATTTTCATTTTGATTTGGCAGTGGGAGAGACTATTTTCCGTTTGCGAGAACTTTACCTAAGAATTCAAATGTGTGTACTTTTACAATAACATGATAAATCAGTAACTTCACTTTGTAATCTAGTAGCACAGTTGTAACATTTACAGCATGCAAACTAGAGGCCAACAGATCATTGCTAGTCTGTGTGGAGTAAGATTAGCAAGGTCACATGCAATGTTTCTACAGGTTAGTCGCCCCTCATCTATAAATCAAACAGTTGCACGAGTCTGAATTATGCAGTACAGGTTTTCTGATAAGGAGGCCAATTTAGTTCTGTAACAATTTGTAATTGGGTCAGTAATCGAAAGATTGCTGGATCGAATCCTCGAGCTGACATGGTCAAAAATCTGTCGTTCTGCCCCTGAGCAAAGCAGTTAACCCGCTGTTCCCCGGGCACCGAGGACGTGGACGTCGATTATTAAGGCAACCCTCCGCACCTCTCTGATTCAGAGGCGTTGGGTTAATGCGAAAGACACATTCAGTTGTACAACTGACTAGTTATCCCCCTTTTTATAATTTTCCCAGTGATTGTGGTTAAAACATCCTCTATCCTACCCACGCATACTATTCTCAGCAACTGACTGTTTATCAGGCGCTGTGAAATAGTAAACCAATTCTGTTGGTTTTAGGGAAGTCCCCTGATGTCGTTGTTCAATGGATCTCTTTACTTAGCTGAGAGAAGCTGTGGCGCTCCCAGCACCACTAGCACCACTGATGGCTGTGCTCTCCCCTTTGAGTATGACCACAGTACATGCTGTACATTTCTATTGAATTCTCAGAGCTCCAGAACTAAACTGGCTGTATGTGGGTAATGTATGAGGTAAAGATGTGGAAACTACACCATTTCATATAGCACATGTTCCTGTTCTGTAGCCACGAAACGTTATGAAACATTTCAAAATGGAGGTGCTCGCCCAATAAGAACACATGCTTTTCCCATTGTAAAACATTTTGTCCTACTGAACACCATTAACTAAGCCCATCCAGGTGTTGTTTTCTTTTCATCTGGATGACAGCCTAAGCATTAGTGCATTACATTTGGCAGACAGTGTTTTGCACCAGTAATCTGTGGAGTTGAGGCGCTCCCAGTTGACGTTTGATTTACAAGACAAGCTTGGATCGTTTGTCTCTGTCGTTAGGCGTTGCCTTTACCCACAGCGACCCAACCCAACCTCCATTACCTTGTGAAGTCAGACATAATGCACTAACAATATCAGGCAGAAAGAATGTTGATTGAATCCCTATGACCAAATTTGTTTTTGACCAAAGTGTCAAAAGGGAAGGTTTGTTCTGTGTGTGTGACAATTTCAAGAGTTAGGAAAGTGAAGAAATATGATAGGTATGAAGCATTCTAATTCCTGCCTATAGATGAGAGCTGGCATGTAACATTAGCTGTCTTTAATTGGAGGGTGGAGAGTCAAAAGACATGGGAAGAAGAGGATGATTGCTTATTACACATTATCTCACTGTCCTATTTTCTCAGGACGTTGGCTTTTAACTGTTCTTGCATGTCAATGTGTTTACCTACATGTCAGTCATTGGCAAACATAGAAGGCATGACCAATTCTTCTCTCCACACAGGTGATTTCTCACAGGACTGCACAGTGAAATCTTAAATTACATTTATTTCTGCTTGTCTTCTCTCCCATCATTCTTCTGTTTGTTGTCTCTCGATAACAGTAATGGGAGCACACTTGTATTCCCAGGGTATCCAGCCTGGTCTCATAGACTAGCCGTAGCATAGTAAATGTAAATCTGGCCCACTCAAATTAGTATGATATGTTACGTTTGGTATGGTTACATAAGACCGATGGTTCCATAAGAATCTCATCACGACCAATTTTAGCTAATTAGCAACTTTAACTACTTGCTACTTTGCAACTACTTAGCATGTTAGCTAACCCTTCCCCTAACCCTACCCTTAGCCCTTTAACCTAACTCTTAAACTTAACCCTAACCGCTAGCCTAGCTAACGTGAGCAAATGTTAGCCACCTTGCTAGAATTCGTAACATATCATACGTTTTTGCGAATTCTTAACATATTGTACGTTTACAAATTTGTAACATATTGTACGTTTAGCAAATTTGTAACATAATACGAATTGTAATTCGTAACATATCATACGAAATGGGTGATGGACACCCACAAATGAATACGTACCATACAAAACGTAACATATCATACCAAATGGGAGTGTATCGGATTTCCATACAGAATAATAAGAAATGCTCTGCGACCAGGTTTGGGTATCATATCTCACGATAAGCCTCGGCTCCGTTTTGGCTAGCGCTCTCGTTATCTCATGTCTTGTTATTGTTTTTCCAGTAAACAAATACATTAGCGTGCCCCTTTGAGTGCATTAAATGAGTTCTCGAATATATGATGACAGATCCGGTAGACTCATAGGTGCCTCCAATACGGAAGAAACGAATGGGTGTAGCAACAGTGAGTCAGCATTCTAACTCTGTTTGCATCCCGAATGGCCCTGTATTCCCTATATAGTGCACTACTTTTGATCAGAGCCTATGGCCCTCAAAAATAGTTCACTATATAAGGAATAGATTGCCTGACTTGAGACACAGCCCAACTTGAGAAACTACTGTATTCAGACGTAAGGAGTGGCTAGTGGCTATGCACACAATGGTGATGGAAGATAGATTTGGATAGGCCTACTGTTGTCTTTTGGGTGACCTGTACTGTGTCTAAAATAACAGTTTGTACTCAGTGTCTTCTATGAGTCCTTTTGTATTACAAATTTTACAATTTTACAACATAAACGCATGCATACTATTAATGCTCTCTCAGAGAACTTAAACACTTTTAGAGTGCATCAATGGTTTGCAACGTAGTTCACTCTCAATGCATTTTCCCTCCGCACATGGCTAGCATAACAGCACATACTTAACCAAACAGGATAAACACTTGTATCATTCAACATACAGTATCAGGAATGTCTTCACTAGTAACCAAACAGGACCTACTTGAACTATTCCAATTAGAAATGCTTGTTCTGTACACGATGGCGCTGGAGGTGAGGCCTGCCATCTTATCGGCAATTTTTTGCCTTGTTCGTAACTTGTTTTGTACATAATGTTGCTGCTACCGTCTCTTGTGACCGAAAAGAGCTTCTGGACATCAGAACTGCGATTGTTCACCTGAAACTGGACGAAGAGTTCTTCAACGAGTCGAACGGATGGATATACTACTACAGACACCCAACCAGGCCCAGCTGGTGCATGATATCTAAGGAAGTCTTGAGGTTTTGCTCGCCTGAGGCAGAGTATCTCATGATAAGCCGTAGACCACACCATCTACCTAGAGAGTTTATCTGTATTTTTTTGTTGCTGTCTACATACCACCACAGAGCGATGCTGACACTAAAACCACGTTCATTGAGCTGTATACCGCCATTAGCAAACAGGAAAATGCTCATCCAGAGGCGGCGCTCCTAGTGGCCAGGGACTTTAAATGCAGGGAAACTTAAATCTGTTTTACCTCATTCCTACTAGCATGTTAAATGTACAACCAGAGGGAAAAAAATTCTAGACCACCTTTACTCTACACACAGAGACGCATACAAAGCTCGCCCTCCATTTGGCAAATCTGACCATAATTATATCCTCCCGACTCCAGTTTACAAGCAAAAATTAAAGCAGGAAGCACCAGTGACTCGGTCTATAAAAAAGTGGTCAGATGAAGCATCATGTTGTAGGGGTGCTTTGCTGCAGGAGGGACTGATGCACTTTACAAAATAGATGGCATCATGAGGACGGAAAATTATGTGGATATATTGAAGCAACATCTCAAGACATCAGTCAGGAAGTTAAAGCTTGGTCGCAAATGGGTCTTCCAAATGGACAATGACCCCAAGCATACTTCCAAAGTTGTGGCAAAATGGCATAAGGACAACAAAGTCAAGGTATTGGAGTGGCCATCACAAAGCCCTGACCTCAATCCTATAGAAACTTTGTGGGCAGAACTGAAAAAGCATGTGCAAGCAAGGAGGCCTACAAACCTGACTCAGTTACACCAGCTCTGTCAGGAGGAATGGGTCAAAATTCACCCAACTTATTGTTGGAAGGTTTGACCCAAGCTCGTGGAACATTTGACCCAAGTTTACTTGACCCACTGGGAATGTGATGAAAGAAATAAAAGCTGAAAGAAATAATGATCTACTATTATTCTGACATCTCACATTGTTAAAATAAAGTGGTGATCCTAACTGACCTAAGACAGGGAATTTTTACTAGGATTAAATGTCAGGAATTGTGAAAAACTGAGTTTAAATGTATTTGGCTAAGGTGTATGTAAACTTCCCACTTCAACTGTACATATTTCCTCGACACCTGTGCCCCCGCACACAGACATTGACTCTGTACCGGTACCCCCTGTATATAGCCCCTCTATTATTATTATTATTTACTGCTGCTATTTAATTATTTGTTTTTCTTATCTCTTACTTTTTAAAATGTATTTTCTTAAATCTGCATTGTTGGTTAAGGGCTTGAAACTAAGCATTTCACTGTAAGGTGTACACCTATTGTATTTGGCGCATGTGACAAATACAATTTGATTTGAAAATGTTTGCTACGTTGTACACTAATGAATATATACACACTTGGTTACCTGTGTTTTGTCATGTCCAGCCGATTGGGCATGTGGCACTGTGTGGATGTGGGTCACTGTGGGGTCAAGCCCATTGAGAACGTGTACAGGTGATCAGTTGCCGGTGCTACTGGTGTCAGCAGTCGCTCCGGTGCCATTTCCCTCAGATCTGTGACAGTCTGCCGCTCCCCTGGTACTGAGAATGAGGCCAGCAGAGCAGCACGCCCTTGAAGACAAGTTGAAGTCTCTACTGTGCTGTTGTATGAGAGGAGTTATACATAAATTCAGTTGCTGTCACTATGAATTTACTACCTTTTTTTTCACCTGAGAGTAGAGGAAGATTAGGATTGAGGTGTGCCTCATACGGTACTTAGTTGAGAATTTAGTAGGCTAAACAAGTTGGCTAAACACTAAATGTAATGGTATTGAGGCTAATGAGGAGCACTTATACAGTAACTGTTTTGCTGCCTAATAAAAGTAAATTATTATAGGTGTTCAGCGCAAGCCTATGCAAGGAGTCTTTCAGCCTATGCAAGGAGATTAGAGATTAACTTCATCTATCAAGTCCTACTCACTTTTATTTTATTTATTTAACCATTTAACTAGGCAAGTCAGTTAAGAACAAATTCGTATTTACAATGAAGGCCTACACCGGCTGAACCCGGATGACGCTGGGCCAATTGTGCGCCGCCCTATGGGACTCCCAATCACGCCCGGATGTGGTACAGCCTGCATTCACTAAGCTACAATGTTTGTGTTTTATAGACTTGAGTGACAGTTGAACAATGCGCATGGCATTCCATTAAGCCGAGGTGGATGGACAGCTTCAAGAGGGTCCTCTCTCGCCATCCGAAATGAACACTGAATCGTCCCGGGCAACAGACACACTTCAAACCCTGTGCTTCAATCAAACAAATGACGGTGGAAAGAAATAGGGCAGCGGTAGCCAGTAACCAGGCAACCGTTCTTTAAGGGCGGTGATAGGGCCCTTGTGTAGTGATGTCCACTCTCGGGAACAATCAGACTAACAAAGACATGGACAGATGGAGGGTCTTGTGTCCTATTGTGGCCACCCAGGGACGTTCATACATTTTTCAGTGGCGTGTAATAAAAATGCTACACATCATAGAAATGGATGAGTAGATGGGCCAATCACACGATCTGCACATGGTCTGTGTACACTGCGACTCATTTGAAAATATACTCTGACTCAAATATCCCAAAATGTTTTGCATGTCAGCAACCAATGATGCAAGTTATATATTTTGAAAACTTGATTGCTGACATGCAAAACATTTTTGGGATTTTGGGACAATAATGGACTAATGAAAAATACCAAAATATAGTTTTTAGGGTGGAGTTTTCCTTTAAGGGCAGGTGCTATAGTTGCTCTCCTGGCTTACTTCACTGTTCTGGGATCAGCTTCCATATTCTAGTCCTAACTGTGACCATTATGAGTTAAACATGATGCCACATAACATGTTAAGACTCAAGTAGCTCTTCAAGGGGTATGGATGTCCTTGAACAGTCAACAGTTTTTTTATTTTATTTTTATTTTTTAGGGGTCTTCTCTTTTCCCCTCATTTGTCCTTCATCCCTTGTGTCTGTCGTCATCTCTCTTTGATGGCACACTGGTTAAAGGTCACATTCTCAGTAGTGATATTGGAGGCAATTTTTTTTAAATGCCTCAGAGGGTAAGAGAGAATGAAAGTGAGAGTTTCAAGGGACCCTGTTATAACTGGGGAAAACTCATGGCTGTGCTACAGGCAAAGTGTCGCTATATTTAGGCCAACTGTTGCCTTTTTATTTGTGTCAGTAAGTGACGCCGCTTCCTGTACCTCTAGGTCATCGCACACACCGCTTACCACTTAAAAGTCTTCTGAAATCTTTGTCCACTGTATTAGTTTCTTGGTAACACGTTAAAAATAACTTTCTTGAATAAGCATAATTTATAAACCTTTATAAAGAAATATTTTAAATTTAGAAGCATTTATAATGGCTTATTCATGAATGTTTATTTCCATTAGTCCTTTTTAGTTTGTTGTCCATTGGAAAGAGAAAGAACAAGTGTTTGGTCCTAACTGAATGTGTCTGGACCACATCCTGATCCTAGGATCCTCTCTTAACTTTCTGACCCCATTTTCACACACACACACACACACACACACACACACACACACACACACACACCTCTCCCTGTAGCACAAAGTGTTGAATAAGCTTTCAAAAGGTTCAATGGAGGTCAGAAACTGGCTTAGATCTCAGGTCCCATCTTTAGCACCACTGCATAACAGTCTAGTTCTTACAGCTCTTTGATGTCATTCAGTGGATGTTTATAGGAGTTTCCTAATCTGACCTTTGCTCCCACTTTGTGTCTGAGAGCCCGGACCTTAAAATAGGACTTGATGTGAACTTCTCCCTCTGCAGTAAAGTTGAAAGGTTCCTATTATCACAATGTTTCTGATGTCACGTCATTTGAGCTTCAGCCCTCAACCAATCATCCATGAAGTAGGCTCTACTGCCTGTTGTCTTGTTCTTAGTATACGGTCCCTATTTTACCTTTCCCTTCTCCTTCCCCCATCCCTTTCACTCTTCTCCATTCTCATTTTCCTTCCAGGACTCAGACTTTGTGTGTCTGGAGTTTGATGAGGCGAAGGTGAACCAGGTGTTGAAGAAGATGGCTGAGATCCAGGAGAGCATCGACACCATCGTACACCGAAGCTAGGGTCTAAATGTGTTTGTGTGAGTGATAGAAAGAGAGGATTTTTTCCATTCTGTAATAACGTTTTTTCTTTTTTTTCTGTCATTTCCCTTCTTTCTATGACTTGGACAGAAAACATTAGCCTGCCATACAGCAGACAGGACAAATATGCCATATAGATGTATCTTTATACCTTTATTTACTGTACACACTGGCTAGCTAATTTCTTACAGTAAGTCCTATCTGTTGAATCTAACATTGGCCTTATTTACTCCAAAGGGGATATTGTTCTATACCTGCTAGAGAAGAAAACATGCTGTTTTTTTTTTTTTTTTGTGGCCGGGAAGGAAGACTTCTTTTCACATACAGAACTTACACTACTGTTATGCTTGATTTTACGATTAGTGCAATGTCCATTGCCATTCCAGACAGTGACACGTTGATATTTTCAGTTTAAGCCTAGTAAACCTAACATCCCCTTGCCTAATGTTGGACAGACAACTTGTACAATATCGTTGTTCCCAAATGAGCTGCTTCTTTCCACACTATTACTATCACCATCATGAATTTCCTTCTGGGGGAAATGTGCTTCACAGCCCCTCGAAACATTCTGACTGCCTGACCTGGCCTAAACTTTCAACACTGGGCACAGACCAGGGGTGTAGGATATTCGCTGAGGTGAGACATTCACAACATTGCAAATAGAACTGACAAGATTTGCTATTCTACATGACAGACAAGACCATCTGTTCTACGTACAACATATTCAGATAATTATTCTCCATGGTTGCACCCTCCTGGACAGGCCCACGTGCTGTCCTAATTGGCCCAATGGCTTCCGTATCCTTATTTTCTTGTCTCATTTATTTTGGGTTGATTTGAAAGACTTGATTTGTTGAAAAGTAAAATGATGGAAGTGTATCTGGTCCTTTGAACTGTCAGTGATCATGAAAGAGAAAAAAACGTAACATTTATTCATCCATAGTAATGTCATAAAGATGAATTTGTACAGTGAAGGTTAGAGCTGGAACTATAAACCAAAAACAATCAATACCGAACCAACCATTTTTATCTAGGACATTTTACTGATATTGACGATAAGTAGCCTTTACTAGAGGAATGTGTAGTTTAAAAATTCATTAAGTCTGCTAATATGCGTTATTTCTAACTGGATAATTGATAGCTACAACATTCAAAGTAGTTTTAAGGGTAATACAAAAGAAGTAACTGGTGCACATTCATGTTATCAATTTATCGTTCAGTTGAACGTTATCGTGATAATTAAGTCAATTTATCACGATATGGATTTTTGCCCATATCGCCCAGCTCTAATGAAGGTTCATGTCATCTTGTTACCCCCATCTGCAGAATGGGATATCAACCCACCGTAACAGGCTACCAAGCTAAACACTTTGGACCAGGTATAATTAAAAAAAACATTAAACTGTAACAAAATGTATCAAAGCCTGCTTTTCATGTTGTCTTTGTAATTTAATAAAACAAAGAGTTTAAAGGACCTCGTCACCTCTTTCTGCGTCATCCGCATTCCAAGAACCATAGGTCCCCCTCGAATCTTCCTGCTCAAAGTCTGGACGGTAGCGATAGTGTTACTGTTTGACAACCAAGCCGACTTGCACGGACTGGCACTGTTGCCTCTGAAATGAGGAGTTGACTGGGTCTGAGAGGACAGATACACCCTCGTACACAAGGACACATTCTTGTGTGTCCGCATCACACCCTCCTTGTAAAATGATAGGAGGAAGATTTCAGGCCTTATCTTTGGGTATCTTTAATGCGGTTGTGTGACATGATGATTGTGGTCACAAGGGGCAGAGATGAGACCAACAGGTTGGGAAGACTTGGTGGCTTACTCATCTGCCGTGAGCTGAGCTGACCTGTAGGCCCTCTAACCCACTAGTCTTCTAGTGTACATTCACACCCTCTCGCCGTTAACTAAGTAACCATAGTCAGCTCTGTAATCCAGTCATCGTCAATTCCGTAACCCAAGTCAACTACGTCATCCAGGCACTGCCAACTACGTAACCCAAAGAGAAACCCAGCACTCTAGCCAAACATCTCAGCCTGGAGGTGTCAGCTTTACATGGGACTTGGAGGTCCCATTTTACAATTGCATTAAACTGGATGTGGATTAGACAACAGACAGCTACAGCTGTCATACGGTAACATCTAGATCTCAAAGGCATTATTGACGACTCATCACTGTTTGGTTCTATTTGGACCAATCCCAGCTTGTAATGTAACAGCATGTGTACCGTTGAGTCACATGGACAGTGTCCAAAGTTTACCAGAGTTCAAGATGGAATTTTTAGTAACAATTTAATAAGGAGTGGGCTTTGGTTAAGGACTAGCGCAGGGGCGTTTGATGGTTTAGGCTTGAAAGTGCTCGCTGACGAAAGCATGACTCTGTAGACTCCCTGCTTACATCCCTGGTTGCCTCCCAAATTACATATTTCCTATATAGTGCACTACATTTGGGCCCATAGTGCTCTGGTCAAAAGTAGTGCACTGTGTAGGGAATAGGGTGCTAATTGGGACTCAGACCCAGAGACATTCAATTAGCACTTATAAATAAATCAGACTTAGTTGTAATTATAGCATCGGTCCATGTTTACGACAGGCGATAAAGAAATTGACTTTCCAGCTAACCCAATTATTCCAGCCTGTAGTCATTCTTTTGTGTTTGAGTCTGCCTTGTATTTAGAGACAAGCAGCAAGGGTTCTGCCTCCCATGCACGTTCCTCGTCTTTCATCGTGTTAGTGCATGTTAGATGGGGTCCACTGCATTATCCAAAATAAAGTGGAGGAGGCCATGGTAACAGTGGTTGTGTTGTGGTTACTCAGAGCTCACCAATCTCATACGGCTTTCACTCTGTCCAACTCCTATTAGTAAACAAAATGTTACAGCGTGAAATCTTATGCGTTCAGGTCTTTTTGGCACCTGAACAACATGGATAACACACATCTCAATCCAGCAGGTAACTAAGCACTAATGATTTCCTTGGACAAGCCCAGGAGTGGACAAGATGATGCATTTTCAATTTGACATGATCTCCTGATAGAGATAATTTGGCACGAATACTTAAGGCCCCGTACTATTGCTAAATACGGTTGTCACTCCTCATTTGAGTGCTTAATACCACATACTACCAGTTATGAACGAGCATGACAACTGTACTACAGAGTTCTGCCAAATATTGGTGGGGTGGTGACACTCAAAGTTGAATCTAGTTAATATGTAAATAAGCAAGTGTGTGTGTCGCAACCAGAGTTGACTATTGAACTGGGAAATTAGGAACTTTGAGAGGCTTGAAATGAATTTAATTGCATTGTCACTTCCTTTTAGAGAGTCTTAATGGTGTTGGGTTGACTGGAGAATACAGGGCTTTTGCCATTCTCAAGTAAAGGAAAAGCTCACACAACACTACTTCCCCGAAGGATGAAACGGCCAGCGTGACACTGCTGAGAAAGTTATGTTAAAGAGGATAAGATTACTGTAAAGAGGAAGTTGAAGCATGTGAGGCAGAGATTGTGTACCGGAAACCCATGTAGTCTTGAATTACCGGCCGAAATCTCTCCATAAGAGGATTTACTTTAAAAAACATTTCATCCAACATTACATCCTACTATATTTCACTGAAATCATCAGCCAATTTTGTTTAGTCATTCATTTGAAAACTATGTCTTACTGTATAGAGCATTGAATTTTGTTTATGAAAACCTCACTTACAGTATACAAAACATTAGGAACACCTGCTCTGTACATGTGGGCCAAGATGTGGTCCCGTGTGGCTCAGTTGGTAGAGCATGGTGTTTGCAACGCCAGGGTTGTGGGTTCGATTCCCATGGGGGACCAGTACGAAAAAATGTATGAAATGTATGCATTCACTACTGTAAGTCGCTCTGGATAAGAGCATCTGCTAAAAATGACCAAAACAAAACAGGTGAATACAGGTGAAAGCTATGATCCCTTATTGATGTCACTTGTTAAATCCACTTCAATCAGTGTAGATGAAGGGAAGGAGACAGATTAAAGAAGGATGTGTAAGCCTTGAGACATGGATTTTGCATGTGTGCAATTCAGAAGGTGACTGGGCAACACGAAAGATTGAAGTGCTTTTGAACGGGTTATGGTAGTAGGTACCAGGCGCACAAGTGTGAGTGTCAAGAACTGCAATGCTGCTGGGTTTTTACATGCTCAACAGTTTCCTGTCTGTATCAAGAATGGTCCATCACCCAAAGGACATCCAGCCAACATGACACAACAGTGGGAAGCATTGGAGTCAACATGGGCCAGCATCCCTGTGGAACACTTTCAATACCTTTGTAGAGTCCATGCCCCAACATATTGATGCTGTTCTGAGGGCAAAGGGTGGTGCAACTCTACATTAGGAAGGTGTTCTTAATGTTTTGTATACCATGTATATACTCTCATGAAGATACATAAAGATACAAACAACACATTTAATTATGGAGTCCACATATGAACTTGGGACCGCAAGCTCATAAAATAGATGGTAATCACAGTGGAGCTTTTGGTTCTGTAAAGGCAAGACAGAAACGCAGGTTGACATTTATTGTCATGAATCTTGCCCTGGAGGCAGAACTGAGCGATTTACGCTAACTGCGCCAGCTGCAAAGCACAAATTGGCCTAGTGGGGTCGCCAATTATTATTTTTAGTGTTATCGGTGTGGTTAAGGTTAGAGTTAGTTTTAAAATCCGATTTTATGACTTTGTGGCTGTGCGAGCTATAGTGACCATTCTGTAGAGCTGCCTCCAGGGCAAGAATCATGACAATAAATTACAACCTGCGACAGAAACACTGTAATAACGAAGTTGACTTGGGGGAGGGTGACATGAGGATGTGGGTTAGTCATTGTCAGTGATCCTCAATAACAAACAACATTAACTGAAACAATATTTGAAGCCATGTATACTATGCATTCAACTGAATTCGCTCATTTCATTCTGTCTCTGTCTACTTGTATAGCGAGAGAAAATGAAAGGTTTTACAATATGAGAAGTCTAAATGACATGCTCTCCCAACATATTCAGTAAAGTACACAAAAAAAGGAAACACGCTGCCCCTAGTTAATATCAAAGGGTACGTCACATCATTCAAGGAGGAGTCGTGCCCCTCAAACGTTACGCTAAGAAAAAGATACGAATATTATTCTTTCTCCCACTGATCTGAATGCAGGCTGGAATTTTCCTCTTCCTGAAAATGCGGAGGGTGAGTTTCTACTTTCTACTAGTGATCAGAGAGAAACAGACCCAGAACGTTACTAAGGCGTGTTCTTTCTCTCTCATTTTGGCAAGTCATTGACTTTCACCTTACACAGGACTTCTTCCGTGATCTATGAAATATTCAACTAACATGGATTGCTTATAGTGAGCATAGGCGCCTCACTCTAAAGTTATGCTTCTTCTTATGCTTCTTTAACTTTTTGCGGAAAAAGGATCATATTCATAGAAACTCGTTTTGTAGGCTACAGTATAGGCTGTGGGCCAAGATGTGGCTCCTTGGATTGGAAACTTTGCTATTCAGGTAAAGTATAGCAATCAGGGTTAGAGAATACATGCTGTTTAACCGTTTTGGTTAGCATATTATAACTTAGAAGACCATTAATTGCGTTTGAGTTCTGCTGCTATAGCAAAAATGATATTAGATTCTAATATTGCAACGCCACCATAGCTACGTATGCCGGATAGAAAAACATATGAACGTTATTCATTTTGCTTCCATCAGTTTTGCTCCTATAAATACTAGTATTTGATCAATGTTAGATTATATAATGAATAATCATTACTATAACCATTAATTAAACATTGTTTCTAGGGGAAAGATGACAGTGACTTAGTTAATCACCTGTAATGAACATATTAAATGTTGATAATTACTTCATAATGGGTCGTTCAATGTCATTTCATCAAGCCATGACATCCACCATCTCATATTGTTCAGCAATTGTTTCTGTAGTTAGAAACAGATAGGATTAGCGTTCTTGAAACATTATTTTGTTGAAATATAGTTTGATCTCTGAGAAATCAAGCTAATTAATTGCAACCAAATGGGCTCTTTTCATATAATGTTCTATAAATATAGTGACTTACATTTGAAAATAATTAGTATTTGAAACAGTGGCCAACAACATAAGTATTCAGACCCTTTGCTATGTCCACCTGTCGTAAATTCAATTGATTGGACATGATTCAGAAAGGCACACACCTGTGTAGATAACGTCCAATAGTGCATGTCAGAGGAAAAACCAAGTCATAAGGTTGAAGGAATTGTCCGTAGAGCTCTGAGACAGGATTGTGTCGAGGCACAGATCTGGGGAAGGTTACCGAAAAATATCTGCAGCATTGAAGGTCCCAAAGAACACAGTGGCCTCCATCATTCTTAAATGGAAGAAGTTTGGAACCACCAAGACTCTTCCTAGAGCTGGCTGCCCGGACAAACTGAGCAATCGGGGGAGAAGGTCCTTGGTCAGGGAGGTGACCAAGAACCCGATGGTCACTCCGACAGAGCTCCAACGTTCCTCTGTAGAGATGGGAGAACCTTCCAGAAGGACAACCATCTCTGCAGCACTCCACCAATCAGGCCTTTATGGTAGAGTGGGCAGATTTGTATTTTATTTATTTCACCTTTATTTAACCAGGTAGACTAGTTGAGAACAAGTTCTCATTTACAATTGCAACCTGGCCAAGATAAAGAAAAGCAGTGCGAAACAAACAACAACACAGAGTTACACATGGAATTAACAAACATACAGTCAATAACACAATAGAAAAAAATTCTATATACAGTGTGTGCGAATGAGGTAAGATAAGGGAGGTAAGGCAATAAATAGGCCATAGTGGCGAAATAATTACAATTTAGCAATTAAACACTGGAGTGATAGATGTGCAGAAGATAAATGTGCAAGTAGAGGTACTGGGGTGCAAAGGAGCAAAAATAAATAACTAAATAACAGTATGGGGATGAGGTAGTTGGATGGGCTATTTACAGATGGGCTATGTATAGGTGCAGTGATCTGTGAGCTGCTCTGACAGCTGGTGCTTAAAGTTAGTGAGGGAGATATGAGTCTCCAGCTTCAGTGATTTTTGTAATTCGTTCCAGTCATTGGCAGCAGAGAACTGGAAGGAAAGGCGGCCAAAGGAGGAATTGGCTTTGGGGGTGACCAGTGAAATACCTGCTGGAGTGCGTGCTACGTGTGGGTACTGCTATGGTGACCAGTGAGCTGAGATAAGGTGGGGCTTTACCTAGCAAAGACTTATAGATGATCTGGAGCCAGTGGGTTTGGCGACGAATATGAAGCGAGGGCCAGCCAACGAGAGCATACAGGTCACAGTGGTGGGTAGTATATGGGGCTTTGGTGACAAAACGGATGGCACTGTGATAGACTGCATCCAATTTGCTGAGTAGAGTGTTAGAGGCTATTTTGTAAATGACATCGCTGAAGTCAAGCATTGGCAGGATAGTCAGTTTTACGAGGGTATGTTTGGCAGCATGTGTGAAGGATGCTTTGTTGTGAAATAAGGAGCTGATTCTACATGTAATTTTGGATTGGAGATGCTTAATGTGAGTCTGGAAGGAGAGTTAACAGTCTAACCAGACAACTAGGTATTTGTAGTTGTCCACATGTTCTAAGTCAGAACCGTCCAGAGTAGTGATACTGGACGGGTGGGCAGGTGTGGGCAGCGATCGATTGAAGAGCATGCATTTAGTTTTACTTGCATTTAAGAGCAGCTGGAGGCCACGGAAGGAGAGTTGTATGGCATTGAAGCTCGTCTGGAGGTTAGTTAACACAGTGTCCAAAGGAGGGCCAGAAGTATACAGAATGGTGCTCACCTGCATAGAGGTGGATCAGAGAATCACCAGCAGCAAGAGCGACATCATTGATGTATACAGAGAAAAGAGTCGGCCCGAGAATTGAACCCTGTGGCACCCCCATAGAGAAGGCTAGAGGTCCGGACAACAGGCCCTCCGATTTGACACACTGAACTCTGTCTGAGAAGTAGTTGGTGAACCAGACCAGGCACTCATTTGAGAAACCAAGGCTGTTGAGTCTGCCGATAAGAATGTAGTGATTGACAGAGTCGAAAGCCTTAGCCAGGTCGATGAATACAGCGGCACGGTATTGTCTCTTATCGATGGTAGTTATGATATCGTTTAGAACCTTGAGCGTGGCTGAGGTGCACCCATGACCAGCTCGGAAACCAGATTGCAGAGCGGTGGGATTCGAAATGGTCGGTGATCTGTTTTTTTAACTTGGCTTTCGAAGACCTTAGAAAGGCAGGGTAGGATAGATATAGGTCTGTAGCCGTTTGGGTCTAGAGTGTCTCCCCCTTTGAAGAGTGGGATGACCGCGGCAGCTTTCCAATCTTTGGGGATCTCAGACGATACGAAAGAGAGGTTGAACAGGCTAGTAATAGGGGTTGCAACAATTTCGGCGGATAATTTTAGAAAGAGAGGGTCCAGATTGTCTAGCCCGGCTGATTTGTAGGGGTCCAGATTTTGCAGCTCTTTCAGAACATCAGCTATCTGGATTTGGGTGAAGGAGAAGTGGGGGAGGCTTGGGCGAGTTGCTGTGGGGGATGGAGGGCTGTTGATCGGGGCAGGGGTAGCCAGGTGGAAAGCATGGCCAGCCGTAGAAAAATGCTTATTGAAATTCTCAATTATCGTGGATTCATCGGTGGTGACAGTGTTTCCTAGCCTCAATGCAGTGGGCAGCTGGAAGGAGGTGCTCTTATTCTCCATGGACTTTACAGTGTCCCAGAACTTTTGGGAGTTTGTGCTACAGGATGCAAATTTCTGTTTGAAAAAGCTAGCCTTTGCTCTCCTGTGTATATTTCTTCCTGAAAAGTAGCAAATGGCGGGGGCTATTCGATGCTAATGCAGTACGCCACAGGATGTTTTTGTGCTGGTCAAGGGCAGTCAGGTCTGGAGTGAACCAAGGGCTATATCTGTTCCTGGTTCTACATTTTTTGAATGGGGCATGCTTATTTAAGATGGTGACGAAAGCACTTTTAAAGAATAACCAGGCATCCTGTACTGACGGGATAAGGTCAATATCCTTCCAGGATACCCGGGCCAGGTTGATTAGAAAGGCCTGCTCGCTGAAGTGTTTTAGGGAGCGTTTGACAGTGATGAGGGGTGGTCGTTTGACCGCAGACCCATTACGGATGCAGGCAATGAGGCAGTGATTGCTGAGATTCTGGTTGAAGACAGCAGAGGTGTATTTGGAGGGTAGGTTGGTTAGGAGGATATCTATGAGGGTGCCTGTGTTTACGAATTTGGGGTTGTACCTGGTAGGTTCATTGATAATTTGTGAGATTGAGGGCATCAAGCTTAGATTGTAGGATGGCCAGGGTGTTAAGCATGTCCCAGTTTAGGTCACCTAACAGCATGAGCTCTGAAGATAAATGGGGGACAATCAACTCACATAGGGCTCAGCTGGGGGCAGAAGGTGGTCTATAGCAAGCGGCAACGGTGAGAGACTTGTTTCTGGAAAGGAGGATTTTTAAAAGTAGAATCTCAAATTGTTTGGACACAGACCTGGATAGTAAAACAGAAGTCTGCAGGCTATCTCTGCAGTAGATTGCAACTCCGCCCCCTTTGGCAGTTCTATCTTGTCGGGAAATGTTATAGTTAGGGATGAAAATGTCAGGGTTTTTGGTAGCCTTCCTAAGCCAGGATTCAGACACGGCTAGGACATCCGGGTTGGCAGAGTGTGCTAAAGCAGTGAATAAAACAAACTTAGGGAGGAGGCTTCTAATGTTAACATGCATGAAACCAAGGCTTTTACGGTTACAGAAGTCAACAAATGAGAGCGCCTGGGAAATGGGAGTGGAGTGAGGCACCGCAAGGCCTGGATTAACCTCTACATCACCAGAGGAACAGAGGAGGAGTAGGATAAGGGTATGGCTAGAGGCTATAAGAACTGGTCGTCTAGTACGTTCGGGAACAGAGAGTAAAAGGAGCAGGTTTCTGGGCGCGGTAGAATAGATTCAGACAGCGATTCAGACAGCTAGCGGGCCGGGGCTAGCAGGCTAGCAGAAGGGCCTTAGAGGGACGTCGCGACGGAAGAAGTTTGTTGTAGCCCCCTCACGCGGTTACGTCGGCAGACCAGTCGTGATGGATCAGCAGTGCTCCGTGTAGTAAAAGGGTCCAGGCCAGTTAGCAAAATAGGTATAGTGGCCCAAGAAATTGGCTGATGTACCTCTTCAGCTAACAGTTCGATATGCTCTAGACAGCTAGCGGGCCGCGGCTAGTAGATGGGCATTCAGGGGATGTCACAACGGATGATACAAATCATTTTTAATGATACAAATCATTAAAATCCAGACAGAAAATATTTACACAAGAAGCAACCTATTATCACACAGTCAAACTCTCATTTCATTTAGTCTGTTGAAAAACGCCCTCGGGCGGTTTACGTTGGTAGTCCATTCGTGATGAATGGACCTCTTCAGCTAGCCGGGAGATGGGCCTAGCATAGGCTAGCTCCAGGCTAATTGGTGCTTGCTACGGGACAGAGACGTTAGCCAGGAGTAGCCACTCGGATAGCACCTAGCTAGCTGCGATGATCCAGGTGAAAAGGTTCAGAGCTTGCGGTAGGAATCCGGCGATATGGAGAAGAAGTCCGATATGCTCTGGGTTGAATCGCGCTATGCAGACTGGCAGGAGTTGTCCGGGCTAAAGGTTAGCTGATGACCGCTAGCAGTGGCTAGCTGACTACTTGCTAGTAATTTCTGTTGGGGGTTCTGGTTCTAAAGTAAAGAAAATAGCAGATCCATACCACATTGGGTGAGGCGGGTTGCAAGAGAGTATGTTGAAGTTGAGGTTAAGAAAAAGATTTAAAAAATATATGCGAAGAAAAAAGATATAAAAAAGATATATACATGGGACACGACAAGACGAAGACAAAGATTTTTGGGGAGATGGGAGCCACTCCTCAGTAAAAGGCACATGTCAGCTCACTTGGAGTTTGCCAAAAGGCACCTAAAAGCATGGTGGTGGCAGGATCATGCTGTGGGGATGGTTTTCAGCAGCAGGGACTGGGAGACTAGTCAGGATTAAGGGAGAGATGAATGGAGCAAAGTACAGAGAGATCCTTGATGAAAACCTACTCCAGAGTGCTCAGGACCTCAGACTGGGGCTAAGGTTCATCTTCCAACAGGACAATGACCCTAAGCACACAGCCAAGACAATGCAGGAGTGGCTTTGGGATAAGTCTCTGAAGGTCCTTGAGTGGCACAGCCAGAGCCCAGACTTGAACCCGATCGAACATCTCTGGAGAGACCTGAAAATCGCTATGCAGCAACGCTCCCCATTCAACTTGACAGAGCTTGAGAGGATGTGCAGAGAAGAATGGGAAAAACTCCCCAAATACAAGTGTGCCAAGCTTGTAGCGTCATACCTAGGAAGACTCGAGGCTGTAATCACTGCAATAAGGTGCTTCAACAAAGTACTGAGTATTGGGTCTGAATACTTATGTAAATGTCTATTTTTTCAGTTTTACATTTTTTATTAATTTGCAAAAAATATATAAAAACCTGTTTTTGCTTTGTCATTATGGGGAATTGTGTGTAGATTGATGAGAGAGAAAAACTATTTAATCAGTTTTAGTAAGGCTGTAACATAACAAAATTTGGAAAAAGTCAAGGGGTCTGAATACTTTCCAAATGCACTGTAGGTGAAGGGGAAGAGACAGGTTAAAGAAGGATTTTTAAGCCTTGAGACAATTGAGACGTGGATTGTGTACGTGTGTCATTCAGAGGGTGAATGGGCAAGATAAAATATTTAAGTGCCTTTGAACGGTGTTTGCTAGTAGGTGCTAGGCGCACTGGTTTGTGTCAAGAACTGCAACCCTGCTGGATTTTTCACGTTCAACAGTTTCCTGTGTGTATCAAGAATGGTCCACCTTGCTAAGGACATCTAGCCAACTTGATGCAACTGTGGGAAGCATTGGAGTCAATATGGGCAAGCGTCCCTGTGGAACGCTTTCAACACCTTGTAGAGGCTGTTTTGAGGGCAAAAGGGGATGTAACTCATTATTAGGAAGGTGTTCCTAATGTTTTGTGCACTCAGTGTGTGACCAGTATAGTCTACAAGGGGCTCAGTCTGTGTTTTCATTGAGTACCTAATTGCTAGCAGTTGCTCATCTAATAGCATGCATTAGGAGGAGGGGGAGAGACAGGAAGTCATTTCTGGAGATATGGAACACTAGGCAGAACCATTGATTGAAACAGTTATTTGGGGCCTAGTGGATCCCAAAGGGAAATTCACCATAGCAACCAAATGGTTACGAAGGGATACTGTCAAAATCCTTTTGTCTGTTGCATATTCTTCACTGACAGGGTAAGTAATGGTTCAGAGGGAGACACTTGGACAGGTGCTGGGGAGGCCACACACACACACACACACACACACACTGTACACACACACACTGTACACTCCAACTGTACACTACATCCATCTTAAACTTGTTGCTCCATATGTAGGCCTATGACTAGTCTCTTTTCACAGCATCTGTGAAAAGAGACTAGCCTATTAGTAATTCAATGTTTTCCTTTGTATTTGATGAGGGAACATTGAGAGGCACTCTATTCTCCATTATCTCCATTTATGACACTCCAGAGCCAACAAAAGAGACTCCTTGCAGGCGTCTTCAACCAGACTAGACCTCCGTAGTAACCATGAAAATCTACATCATTCACATGTGTATATTTCTCCCGTCATACCAAATGTCCTTCGAGTTAACAGTTATCATGCTCATTCAATTGTCTCTTTTACATTAGTGGCTTACATCACTAGAGGTCCATAGTAACCTTTGAAATCTATATAATTCACATGTAAACTCCCCTACATATTTATTTGGACAGTGAAGCTAAACTTAATGTGGCTCTATTTCAAATCAAATGTTCTATATGAGGCGACAGTACAGAACATCACCTTTTATTTGAGGTTATTTTCATATCTGTTTTACCGTTTAGAAGTGAAAGCACTTTATGTATCTAGTCCCCCCCATTTGAATGTATCATAATTATTTGGACAAATTCACTTATAGTGTATTTCATTTAGTCAAAAGTTTAGTATTTGGTCCCCTATTCATAACATGTAATGATTACATGAAGCTTGTGACTCTACAAACTTGCTAATGGTAAGAGTTAGCATGTTTTGGGGGCATGACCTTTGTGCATCTGTAACTTTCTCATCATTATTCATGATTATCCGTAATCATGGTAGCATCCACATTAATGTAGAAGTTTTCAGAAACATCATATTTTCTTATTTACAATAAAAGTAACTCCAAAATGACCGTACATTATTTACCATTCATTTCTATTGGTCACAACATCATCTGAAACACACAACAACAACAAAATGGAAAATACACCCAACAAGTCTGTAGTCACAAGCTTGATGTAGTCATTGTGTGCTAGGATTTTGATTTGATTTATTAGGATCCCAACTAGCTGACGTCAATGGCGACAACTAGTCTTACTGGGGTCTGACATATAACGAAGAAGACATTACAGGTAAAAGACTTTACAATGTACATACATTCAAAAACATGAACATGTTGTGTGTGTGCATCTATCAGTTACACATACTGTACATGGCAGTACATGCACACAACAAGTAGGTCACATTGGGGAGAGGCGTTGTGCTGTGAGGTGTTGCTTTATTTGTTTTTTGAAACCAGGTCTGCTGTTCACTTGCGCAATATAAGATGGAAGGACGTTCTGTGCACTCATGGTGCTGTATATAATACTGTATGTTTCCTTGAATTTGTTCTGGACCTGGGGACTATGAAAAGACCCCTGGTGGCATGTGTGGTGGGGTAAGTGTGCGTGTCAGTGCTGTGTGTAAGTTGACTATGGAAACAATTTGGAATTTCCAACACGTTAATGTTTCTTATAAAAACAAGAAGTGACGCAGTCAGTCTTTCCTCAACTCTTAGGATAATTGGTCCAAAATACTAACCTTTTGACTAAATGTAATACACTATAAGTGAATTTGTCGAAATACTTGACACCTTAAAATGTGCGGACTAGATACATAAAGTGCATTTATTTCTAAACGATATAACATATGTATGAAAATATCCTCACAAATAAAAGGTGACATCCTGTACTGTTGCTTCATATAAAACATTAAATCTCAAATCCAAAATGCTAGAGTATAGAGCCAAATAAAAAACGTAACTTCACTGTCCAAATAAATACTTAGAGGAGTGTATGTATTTATAACCTAATGTCCTTGAAGTTAGCACTTCTCACTTTCTAATCAGTTGCTGGCCTGTTAAGTCCTGTTGATATCACACTGTTGAGTCACCTGTGCTTCAGTGAACACGTTTTTCTGATGTTTATTTAACTATTTGAGAGGGGGCCCATAATTAAAGGTTACATTTTTAAAACATTTAAAAAATAAAGATGTTTATGTGTCTGTCTGTCTGTCTGTGTGGCCTCTCCAGCATGTGCCCAAGTGCCTCCCTCAGCCATTACTTAAAGTTTAATGACTGACCGTATGAAGTAAACTAATGATAGACTATGTAACTATTTAGTAGACTATGATGTGGTTGTTTATTTTATGTTACATAGTATTTACTTCATCAGTTTACTTCATTGAGTCCAATATCGCTACTTAATGACAGATATATATAAATAATAATAATAATAATAATAAATATATATATATATATACACAGTACACACACTACCGTTCAAAAGTTTGGGGTCACTTAGAAATGTCCTTGTTTTTTAAAGAAAAGCTCATTTTCTGTCCATTAAAATAACATCAAATTGATCAGAAATACAGTGTAGACATTGTTAATGTTTTAAATGACTATTGTAGCTGGAAATGGCAGATTTTTTTATGGAATATCTACACAGGCGTACAGAGGTCCATTATCAGCAACCATCACTCCAGTGTTCCAATGGCACGTTGTGTTAGCTAATCCAGGTTTATCATTTTAAAAGGCTAACTGGTCATTAGAAAACCCTTATGCAATTATGTTAGCACAGCTGAAAACTGTTGTTCTGATTAAAGAAGCAATAAAACTGGCCTTCTTTAGACTAGTTGAGTATCTGGAGCATCAGCATTTGTGGGTTCGATTACAGGCTCAAAATGGCCAGAAACAAAGGACTTTCTTCTGAAACTCGTCAGGCTGTTCTGTGAAGGGAGTAGTACACAGCGTTGTATGAGATCTTCAGTTTCTTGGCAATTTCATTTCACAGAACAAGAATAGACTGACGAGTTTCAGAAGAAAGTTCTTTGTAGCTGTGCTAACATAATTGCAAAAGGGTTTTCTAATGATCAGTTAGCCTTTTAAAATGATCAACTTGGATTAGCTAACACAACGTGCCATTGGAACACAGGAGTGATGGTTGCTGATAATGGGCCTCTGTACGCCTATGTCACAAGCGTCGTATAGATTAGACCAAGGCACAGCGTATATAGTGCGCATCTTCAATTTATTAAAAGAGAACACTTAAACAAAAATAACCACGACCAACAGTTCCGCAAGGTACACAGACTAATACGGAAAACAACCACCCACAAAACCCAAAGGAAAACAGGCTGCCTAAGTATGGCTTCCAATCAGAGACAACAAAAAACACCTGCCTCTGATTGGAAACCATACTCGGCCAAACATGGAAAATGAAACATAGAAATAGAAAACTAGAAGCAAAATCCCCTAGAACCAAAAACCACAAAACAAACCCCCCTGCCACGCCCTGACCATTCTACTATGGCAAATGACCCTTTTCACTGGTCAGGACGTGACAGCCTATGTAGATATTCCATTAAAAATCAGCCGTTTCCAGCTACAATAGTAATTTACAACATCAACAATGTCTACACTGTATTTCTGATCAATTTGATGTGATTTTAATGGACAAAAAAAAAGTGCTTTTCTTTCAAAAACAAGGACGTTCCTAAGTGACCCCAAACTTTTGAACGGTAGTGTATATATACTGTATATCAAATATAAAATGGCTGCAGTCAGTCAGTAAATGAAATGTCAGTGTTACCCACATCTTCTGTGTAGGCCTAGTACTCTCACTAACAGTGTTCAACAATGACAAACTATCTAATGCTTGCATATCCCACGTTTGACTACCGATGTGAGTCTTTGCGTAGTTAGATCGCGCAGAGGAAAAGTGTAACTTGCTGCACACTGTACTGCTAGGCTGCATTCCAGGCCCCATAGAGCTCTGGTCAAAGTAGTACATTATATATGGAATAGGGTACCATTTGGGACACACACTAGTCTGCTACTGCAAGTGAGTAGGGGAGTCATTTTCGTGACTCGGCATTCAAAGCTCAACTTTTCTGGTTAGATTTGACAGCTTGTGAGTATCATGCTGCTGCTGAGCACACACACACACACACACACACACACACACACACACACACACACACACACACACACACACACACACACACAGCAGAGAAATATTTTGAATTACTGTAGCCTAGCTCTCTGTCTAGTTTTGTTAAAGAGGTGCAATGCCAATCAGCAACCGTCATTTCCTAAAAGGCTAAGATTCTTCTGTCTACTTTCACAAGTAAGAAACTCTGAGGTCAAAGGTACAGGATTCCATGTGCTTTCAGTAGATGATCTACAGTGATGGTTTGAGTAGACAATCTACAGCAAACAGAAATAGTGACATCCAGATAGTCGTTGACTACAACAACACCTCTGTTGTAACCAGGTTCTTTGGAGGGATTTGTAGTTCTTTGTGTGTTCTTTTTTGAAGGGGTAGGGCTTAGCTACAGTAGGGAGTGTATGAGCATGTCTAATTGCACTTTGGTTTGCGCAAGCCCTTTAATAACCCCTTGAGAAAAAGCCTGCCTTTCCGGAAGAAAAACAGCAGTGTTGTTGACAGGCTGTGTACTTGTGTGTTTTTTGTTGTTTGTTTCCAGGAGGCTGCTGCAGGAACACCAGTCCTGTTCCAGTTCCCCTTTCTAGAAGCTTTTCCCATGCAGGAGACCCACATGGGCTAAGAAGGTCTGGGTTGGGACCACAGGAACATCCTGACCAGTAATTTCCTGCTAGTCACAGGTAATATGCTAGATATCATTTGATACAGCGGGAGGAACTAAAAGTGGTTACAATGGCTCAGTGGGTTGGATCATGGTGTTTGAAACAGAGCTGTATTTTTTTTAAATTGTATTTATTTAACCTTTATTTAACTAGGCAAGTCAGTTAAGAGCAAATTCTTATTTACAATGACGGCCTCTATGTTCACTCTCACTTCCAAATGGGAAATATATAAGGATACTGTACATGTGTTGAATTAAAGTCATTACCATTGTTATCATTTGTATGATTAATCATAACATTTTCTGCTTCTATCCAAGGCTCTGTTTGTTTTCTTAGAACAGTTTGACCCATGTAGCTAATTTTACACTCTGTTACCATTGACACAATCATAGAGATTCCTTACATGCCAGTCCCCTGAGGATCAAGAAAGCTCTCAGTGAAATGAATAATGCACATGGAAATGTGTGGCGAGGCCAGTTTAGCCTGAGATTACACTGACACACTGCCACCTGTAATTGGTGTCATGAGGAGAGCTCCTCGAATTGGGACCGCATGATGATGCAAGTCTGAGCATTGTAGAAAGAGAGGGAGGAAGAGAAGGAAATAAAGAAGGGATAAAGGAAAATGTGCACAGCTCATTCCTTGAGGATTATGGGGATGAAAAGCGGGCTGGTATGCGGCTGCTGCTGGGTCCGGCTCGGACACAAACAACGCACTGACCAAGAAGGCCCTCTAACCTGCTTTACCTTCGAACATTTCTCCTTAAGCCTACTGCCTCAAAACTTTAGGCCATTAGCTGGGACCCACAACTACCTTTCACTATGTTTCTGAATGGGCCCATGCCTCCTGGGTTTGTTGTAAGTCTGCCGATCTCGTTATGGTCACTTCATACTCTGTACGTTGTAAGTCTGTAACTTCTGGGTTTGGTCTCTTATTTCCTGTTTGTCTCTACCACTTCCTGTCCAGGTCCAGAGACTGCAGAGAGCCAAGATGCACGGCTGTCGGAAGAAAACCAGGGTGCTGTGTGTGATGACGATGCTCAACGTCTTCGTCTTCATCCTTGTGGGTGTGTCTCGGAACCTGGGCCAGGATAAGGGGGACCAGCGGAAGCCACGCGTTCCCTCCAGGAGGTTCTGGAGGAAGCAGATGACCAGCGAGATCTTCTGGAATAAGGAGCAGCAGAGGCTGGACTACATCTACAACCCCATCCTCATGTTGGGTTTGACCAATGACTCTCTCCTGGAGCTACCTGATTGGCTCAACGACACCAAGTCCCCGGACCCCTGCCAACCGGACTACAGGGTCACCACCCAGGTGAAGGACTACAACTCCCTGCCACCTCGCTTCCAGGACTTCCTGCTGCACATGCACTGCCGCTCGTATCCGATGATCATGGACCAGCCACGCGTATGCGAGAGCAAACCCTACCTCCTATTGGCCGTCAAGTCCCTGGCTCCCCACTTCGACCGGCGGCAGGCCATCAGGGAGTCGTGGGGGCGGGTGGGCGTTCTGGCCAATCGGACTATAGCCACGGTCTTCCTCCTTGGAAATGCCGCGGCAGTCGACCACTTCCCCAACTTGTCTGGGATGCTCAGCCACGAGGCCAGACTTTACGGGGACCTCCTCCAGTGGGACTACCGAGACTCCTTCTTCAACCTCACCCTGAAAGAGGTGCTCTTTCTGGACTGGTTCAGCCAGCGTTGCCCCGACGCCCGCTTTGTCTTCAAGGGGGATGATGACGTCTTCGTCAACACCTGGAGGATCTTAGACTTCCTCCACAATCTTCCAGAGATCAGGGCCAGGGATCTGTTCATAGGGGATGTAATCACCAATGCCGGCCCGCACCGGGACCGGAAGCTCAAGTACTTCATCCCAGAGAGTGTGTTCGTGGGGCCATACCCGCCCTATGCCGGGGGAGGAGGGTTCCTGTACTCTGGGGAACTGGCACTGCAGTTGCACAACATCTCCCAGCAGGTGGCGCTGTATCCTATTGATGATGTCTACACAGGGATGTGTCTCCAAAAGCTGGGCTTGGTCCCGGAGAAGCACAAGGGCTTCAGGACGTTTGACATTCATGAGAAATACAGGGGCAACCCTTGTGCGTATAAGAGCTTAATGCTCGTGCACAGCAGGACGCCGCAGGAGATGATCAAAATCTGGGCCTGGCTCAGCGATCCGGAATTGGACTGTCAGTGAGACATCTACATGCATTCCACATTACACCCTATTCCCTACATAGTGCACTATTTTTGACCAGAGACCTATGGGTCCTGGTCAAAAGTAGTGTATTATATAGGGAATAGGGTGCCATTTGGGATGCATACAATGGGTCTTTGAGAAATGTGTTTGATGTGTTTTCTTTGGTTTTTGTGGAATTCGCAAAATCCTCGAGGTTCGGTAGCAATGCTGCGTTCACGTGCTAGTTGGAACTCTGAATTTTCTGACTTGCTAATTTGTTGTAGTTACACACGTGCCGTGTTCAACCAGTTAGCAAGTTGAACATTTTTGAGTTTCCTGGTTCCGACTAGCACGTCACAAGTCAATGTGTTCCAGCTTCAATAGAATCAGCTGATATATCCCAAGCATTCCAAAGTATTTTTTACATGAGCAACCATTCATGTACACTTTTCAAGACTGTGTTCGGCAAATGTAGTATCATTAATACAAATGTAATAGTACTGTATGTACTATACAAGCACTATTGCACGAGAGGACCTTCATTTGCAAGAAATGTAATTTGTCACAATTACAGTCATATGTGAAAATCACCTACGATTGGGGGGGGGGGGGGGAATCCATATCTCTTTTAATAGTAACAAGACAGTTCTCTACTTATGGCAAATGGTGTGTGAATGTCCTGCTTAACCTGTTTTTCCAGACGGTTACGCCAATACACAGGGTAGTGTATTGCTGTAAGCTCTCTCAATGGATCTGACGTTCCTTTGGACTTAATTCTAGAAACAAACTATTTATGATATTTGAAAGATTGCTGTTTCATTATAACTCTTAAAGCTGGAAACCGTAGCGGTGAAACTGCCACGTCCGGTTGTGCGATATTACAACAACAAAGAAGTTACTTAAAACAACAAACAGTTTTTTCCCCTTCAGATGTACACTGAGTGTGCCAAACATTAAGGACAGCTTCCTAATATCGGGTTGCACCCCACCTTTTGCCCTCAGAACATCTTCAATTTGTCAGGGCATGGACTCTACAAAGTGTTGAAAGTATTCCACAGGGATGCTGGCCCATGTTGACTCCAATGCTTCCCACTGTTGTGTCAAGTTGGCTGGATGTCCTTTGGGTGGTGGAACATTCTTGATACACATGGGAAACGGTTGAGCGTCAAAAACCCAGCAGCATTGCAGTTCTTGACACAAACGGGTACGCCTGGTACTTACTACCATACCCTGTTCAAAGGCACTTCAATAGTTTGTCTTGCCCATTCACCTTCTGAATGGGACACAAACAATCCATGTCTCAATTATCTCAAGGCTTAAAAATCTACACTGATTGAAGTGGATTTAACAAGTAACATCGATAAGGGATCATAGCTTTCTCCTGGTCAGTCTGTGTCATGGAAAGAGCAGGCATCCTTAATGTTTTGTACACTCAGTGTATGTAAAAAAAAAAAATGTTTTACCACACTTATCGAGCTCCTCTTCTCCGTTTCATAAACAAAACAAAAACAATAACAAATGTGCCTGGAGCGACCAGTGGCTCAGTTTCACCTTATGCGGATCTTAGCTTTAAAGTATTTTTTTTATTATTAAAACAAAATTGCACATTTGGTGAATAAATATTTGTTGAATAATCCAGAATTTTAAGGCGTTAGTAGTCCTGTGGCGCAGTTTTTTTCTGCTGTAATGAGATGTTATGTGCAGAGCTCTTTCTGTATACTCACAACAGTGGAGGCTGCTGAGGGGAGGACAGGTCAATAATAATGGCTGGAATGGAGCGAATGGGATGGCATCAAACCATGTGTTTGTATTTGATACCATTCCACTGGTTCCGCTCCAGCCATTACCAGGAGCCCGTCCTCCCCAATTAAGGCGCCACCAACCTCCTGTGACTCAAAAGATAATAATGGAATCAACTGGGTCTGTACTTCCAACTCCATTTTATGCCCTATGTTTGTTTTGTTTTTATGTTTTCAGAAATGTGATGGATACCTGGAGTATTTCAATTTTTTATGACAGTGAATAAAAAACTATTCAAACATCAAACCTTGGAATCACTCTCGTTCTTCAAAGTTGGTCTGAATCATAAAGGTACTAAAGATATCTATATCTGTTCACTACTGTATACAAAACATCAAACGTTTAGAATAAACATCTTTACCATTGGATAATTAATAAATTGATGGAAGTGTCTTTCTTGTAAAATATATTTGTATTTATAAAGTACTTGGTAAGATAAAGGTTTAACATATAATACCTGTTCATCCTGAGAAGTTGAGCTGCAGAAGACAAGTAATCTTACCAACAGTGTAGCAGTGACACCTAGTGGATATAACCCATATAGACCAGAAGCACACGAATATCAAGGCGTGCTAATTAGCTACTTTGCAATATATTTCACCTGTTTACGTCCACTTTTGGCGGAAACGGAAAGAAACACCTCATGAAAAAATGGTCAATAGCTGGGACAATGTAGGAAGTGGACTTGCTTGCTAAATACTGGAAAAAGTAAACACAGCGTGACACTAAAATGCCACGAAATCATTCAAAGTTACTAATTGGACGTGCACTACTACTGCATGCGTGTGTCTTGTTTAGGCCTATAACTCTGACATCATTGGATTGTCCTCCACACTCTCTGTCCACCTCTTCTCAGATGACCACCTTGTTGATGAGGGCAACGCCTTCTTTGCGCTGCGGAGCTGCCACCAGGTAATGCGCGGCAAGAGCGGCGAGTTCTTCTCCCCGGACTACCTGTGCTCCAACCCACCGCTCTGGTGTAACTGGACCATCCAGGTAGACCCTGGTAAACGTGTGCTCCTCCATCTAGAGGACTTCACCCAGTCAGACGCATGCAGCGGGAAGCTGGACCAGATCCACCTGGACGAGCCCCTGGGGGTCGCAGGGGGTCACAGGATCCTGGAGAAGTGTTGGCGCGAGGCCAAGTACAGGTCCCTCTCCAACATCCTCCATGTGGTTCAGCTGATCAGAGGCAAACCCAGTCCGCCCCACAGGGGCTTCTATGGGCGTTACGAGGCGTTCGTACCGCCAGTCACGTACAATGCTTATGGTGACACCACCGAAGAAGACAGGAAGCTGATGACTGAACCAAACGCGACAGAACTGGAACCCTTTCCCCCTCTGAGAAGTTTCAGCAAGTTTCTCCCCATGAAGGGGGGTGAACCTACGGAGGCCATTTTACTGGAGCGCCCCACCCCGCCAGCTCAGACCAACCCGGAGATGGTGTTTGACTATTTCGACCAACTCACTTCCTCCTCTGTGTCCAATGAGCTTCCATCATGGGAAGCAGAGGAGCCAATGGTCAGAGAGGGGCCCTTCAAGTTTTATCCTTTTCAGAGAGAGGAAGGAGATTGGAACAGAGGAATCTCAGAGGGGACTGGAGCAAATGAAAGCCACCTGACAAAGGAAGATTGGGAAGTGGGTAACTTGAGTGGAGATGGGATTCATGGTCCACCACATCTGCTCTTCACTCCCACTCCCCCCATGGTGTTCACTCGTCAGGGTACTTCATGGTCAGGGAGGGGTGACACTCAGACCCACACAGCACACCCTGGAAGTGACCCCTCACACCAGCTCCCTGTCTTGAATCCCAAACCCTCGCCACGCACTCCATCTGCTATGCGAAGGAACGTGGATGCCCAAACTACAAATACCATCCCTCCTACCGAGTCTAACATTGTGTCACACACAACAGATGTGGATGACCAAGGTGAGGAGTCTGGCAATAAGGAATTGCTGAAAATGACCATGGGTGAGTCTACAGCATCCAGTGCCACTCGTACACCCACTGAGACCCAGGATCCCTTTGACCATCTCCCAGACATGGTTGAACCGTTCTTCGACAGCAGACAATATAGTAGGTAGTCAGCAATTTACATTTGCATCCTTTGTTGTCTGGTTTATGAAAACTGTCTTGCATGTTGACTTTGCAGAGAAAGGCTGAAATCACACCGAAGTACCACATTTACCAGAAGGCGAGTTATTTTTTTATTTAAAAAAATATATCTTTTTGATATAGTTCAAAGGCTATAACAAAAGTTGCAAGTCACTCGCCTTTGTACAATAGTTATAGAGCTGTGAATGAGTATTAAAGGAGATGCCTACTTTCTGTATTTCTCAGACCACCTATTTGAGGTGGCTGTTGAAGTCAACTTCCTCGTGGCGCCAGAGGAGAATTGGGACCATCTTGTGAGATCACTGTTGATCTCAGTGAAGTCTCTGGTGAGTTCTCATGAACAATAGAGCCCCACAGTGGAGGTGTCATAATACCCATAAAACCTAGCAGTCAAACAAGGAAATGGTTCCAATTGTTTTTCCACCATTTATTTTTCCCATAGGGGATTTAAGAAACACTTAAAATAAGGGCTGTGTTTCGTGTTCTTAACCTGGCGTGACGTTTTGGTAATTTTTGGGGGCTTAATACAGGCGTATACAATGCCTTGACTTTTTCCACATTTTAAGTTACAGCCTTATTCTAAAATGTCATGTTTTTATCTTATCAATCAACAGACAATACCGCATACATGCAAATCATGTCCAATCAATTGAATGTACCACAGGTTGACTCCAATCAAGTTGTAGAAACACATCAAGGATGATCAATGGAAACATGATAAATCTGAGCTTAATTTCAAGTATCATAGCAAAGGGTCTGAAAATGTATATAAATAAGGTATTTCTGTTGAATTAAAAAATAACTAGAAAAAATGTTTAAACCTGTTTTCGTTTTGTCATTCTGGGGTATTGTGTGTAGACTGCTGAGGATTTTTATTTATTCCATTTTAGAGTTTGACTGTAACAAAATGTGGAAAAAGTCAAGGGGTCTGGATATTTTCCGAAGGTATATTGATAAGTCACCTTGTCCAAGAGATTTACACGGTTATCAAAACGTCACGCCGGGGTAAGCCTAATGTCCCCTATGGGGAAAATGAATGGTGGGATAACGAATGGAAACCTTTCCCTGTTTGACAACTGGGATTTAGACCGGTATTCTAATAACTTTCTTCATAAATGGATGTCGTTTTTACGGTGCCATTAAAGTATTCCTACTCCTTGGCTTATTCCACATTTTGTTGTTACAGCCTAAATTGAAAATGGATTTAAATTGAAATTTTTCCTCACCCATCTACACCCAATACCCCATAATGACAAAGTGAAGACATGTTTTTAGAAATGTTTGCTAATTTATTGAAAATGAAATGCAGAAATCTTATTTACATAAGTATTCCCACACCTGAGTCAATACTTTGTAGAAGCACCTTCGGCAGCAATTACAGCTATGAGTCTTTCTGGGTAAGTCTCTAAGAGCTTTCCACATCTGGACTGTGCAACATTTGCCCATTTTTTTATTCTTTTCAAAATTCTTCAAGCTGTTGTTGATCAATACTAGACTACCATTTTCAGGTCTTGCCATAGTTTCAAGTAGATTTTAAGTCAACTGTAACTCGGCCACTCAGGAACATTACCTGTCTTTTTGGTAAACAATTCCAGTGTAGATTTGGCCTTGTGTTTTAGGTTATTGTCCTGCTGAAAGGTGAATTCCTCTCCCAGTGTCTGGAAAAGACTGAACTAGGTTTTCCTCTAGGATTTAGGATTTAGCTTTTTTTATCCTGGAAAAACTCCCCTTAACGATTACAGATGTTCTTTTAACATTATGCAGCCACCACTATGCTTGAAAATATGGAGAGTGGTACTTGGTACTGTGTTGTCGAATTTGCCCCAAACCCAACTTTGTATTCAGGATCACTTCTTCAAAATTGCAGTATTACTTTAGTGCCTTGTTGCAAATAGATGTATGTTTTGGATTTTTTTTAATTCTGTACAGGCTTCCTTTTCACTGTCAGTTACTGTAGGTTAGTATTGCGGAGTAACTATACTGAACAAAAAATATAAATGCAACATGTAAGGTGTTGGTCCCATGTTTCACAAGCTGAAATAAAAGATCCCAGAAATGTTCCATACAAAAATCTTTCATCTCAAATGTTGTGCACAAATTTGTTTACATCCCTGTTAGTGAGAATTTCTCCTTTGCCAAGATAATACAGCCACCTGACATCTGTGGCGTCTCAAGAAGCTGATTAAAAAGCATGCTCATTACACAGGTGCACCTTGTGCTGGGGACAATAGGACACTAATATGTGCAGTTGTCACACAGCACAATGTCACAGGTCTCATGTTTTGAGGCAGTGCAATTGGTATGCTGACTGCAGGAATGTCCACCAGAGCTATTGCCAGGGAATTTAATGTTAATTTCTCTACCATTAGCTTCCTCCAATGTTGTTTTAGAGAATTTGGCAGTACGCCCAACAGGCCTCACAAACTGCAGACCACATCTAACTACGCCAGCTCAGCACCTCCACATCCAGCTTCTTCACCTGCGGGATCATCTGAGACCAGCCATCTGGACAGCGTATGAAACTGTGGGTTTGTACAACCAAAGTTTCTGACAGTTTGTGCAGTTATTTTATCTCAGGGAAGCTCAGTTGCGTGCTCGTTTCCTCACCAGGGTCTTGACCTGACTGAAGTTTGGGGTCATAACCGGATTCAGTAGGTAAATGCTCACCTTCAATGGCCACTGACACGCTGAAGGTGTGTGCTCTTCACGGATTAATCTTAGTTTCAACTGTACTGGGCAGATGTCCGACAGCGCATGTGGCGTTGTGTGGGTGAGTGGTTTGCTTATGTCAACGTGAACACAGTGCCCCATTGTGGGGTTATGGTATTGTCAGGCATAAGCTACGGACAACAAACACAATTGCTTTTTATCAATGGAAATTTGAATGCACCGAGATACCGTGACGAGATTTTGATGCCCATTGTCGTGCCATTCATCCGCCGCCATCGCCTCATGTTTCAGCATGATAATGCATTGGCCCATGTTACAAGTCTCTGTACACAATTCCTGGAAGTTGAAAATGCCCCAGGTCTTCTATGACCTGCATACTCACCAGACATGTCACCCATTGAGCATGTTTGGGATGCTCTGGATCGACGTATGACGGCGTGTTCCAGTTCCCCTAGAGACTTCGCACAGCCATTTGAAGAGGAGTGGGACACATTCCACAGGCCACAATCAACAGCCAGATCAACTCGATGTGAAGGAGATGTTGCGGTCACACCAGATAATGACTGGTTTTCTGATCCACTCCCCTACCTTTTCTCTTTTTAAGATATTTGTGACCAACAGATGCATATCTGTATTCCCGGTCATGTTAAATCCGTATAGTAGGGCCTAATGAATTTATTTCAATTGACTGATTTCCATATGAACTGTAACACAGTAAAATCTTTTGAAATTGTTGCGTTTTATATTTTTGGTCAATGTACAATGATTCCTCTTCAGTATTCTCCTATCACAGCCATTAAACTATAACTGTTTTAAAGTCACCATTGGCCTCATGGTGAAATCCCTGAAGGGTTTCCTTCCTCTCCGGCAATTGAGTTAGGAAGTACGCATGTGTCTTTTTGGTGACTGGGTGTATTGATACACCATCCAAAGTGTAATTAGTAACTTCACCATGCTCAAAGCGCAGTGGTGGATTTGGGTATAGGCGACATGGAAAGCTGCCGTTGGTGGCACCGGGCGTACGCACAAAAAAAAACAAAAAAAACAATCGGAATGGTGACATTTGCAAGATCGGTTTTCTATCGCTCATTTGCACGTCACGTCAATGATATGTCACCGTGTGGGACTGTGTCAATTAACCTTGTCGGAGTGGGCGCCCTGATTCTAGTTTGTGAGCTAGGCAGGTTACTTCCTGGGAAGGTCTCCCACTCAGAAATACGAGATGGGGAGGGAGTAGGTTGACCTCAGGTCTCCCCACTGGAAGCCCGAGGGAGCAGGGGAATCTATCGAAGAGGTGCGCTAACTTAATGCAAGTGCAATTTAGTTTCTTGTTTGAAGTGCAATAGTGTAATCATCAGGTTCACTTTATAAGTGTTATTCTATTTGTGTTATAGGATTTGTGCAATTTTTTTGTTTTGTGTTATCAATGGGGTAATAGTGTAATTATTCGATTTTCTTTATTTGTATTTATATACTTGTATTTATACTTTTTTTTGTCTTTTACTACTTTTTGATATTTGAGTCTTATGTACTATGTAGTTTTAAATGTTATGATTATTTATTTGTGATGTTCAAAATGTCAGAATAAGAAGTAGTTGGTGCAGAATATATATTTTTTTGAGCCATACTAGCTAGAACCGCCACTGCAAAGGGATATGATTTATGATATATATATATATATATATATATATATATATATATACACACACATCACACAACATTTTTTTACCCATCTACAGTATGTGCGAAAAACAAACACATTCAACTTATGGGTGTGTGTGTAGGCCAGTGATGACAAAAATCTCTGTTTAATCCCTTTTTAAACTAAGGCTGTAACAAATCAATGTGTAAAAAGACTATATGCCTTTTGGTCATTATTTACCATGATTGGACTGGTGCATTTGATTTGGAACTGCAATTATTCATTTTGTTTTTCAGATTAATGTGCAGTTGGAAATTATCCACAAACCCAAAACCCTATCCTCCAAAAGAATAAAAAGGTAGATTTGCTACATTTTGTAACCAAGAGCTCCAAATGTCTTTCTTGACTGCAAACAAGTGCTTGTTGTATTTTTACTGCATAAAAAGGCATTGTTGGTACTGTAGAAAATAGTTGATGGATTAAATGCCTTTTTTTGTTGTATCAACAGGTTGAGTGCAGGAGTGCTTTACATCCTCTGGCTGTATATTGGGGGTGGGCCAGAAGGGGTGAATGTTCAGAGGACCCTGCACCCGGCCCTGCAGGAGCTGTTAGAGAGGGTGGTTAGCTCAACACAGGGTGTCATCGTCTCTGTATCCACCGCTGGTAGGTCTCAAAGTTTCCTCCCAAACAATATACATCTGTAGCTTGTTCTTTTGCACTCTACTCTGCTCTTTACTAATGGCACTAAAGGTTACTGCAGAGGTTTAATAAGATATTGTGTTGTCTAGATATACTATAGCCTGCAATTGGGTGTCCTGAATTTCATTGTCTTGGGGCTCAACGAGGTGAAATAATGTGTTTGTTTGACTTTAAATAATTGTTTTGAAGGGATTTATTTTCATATTTAATCACTCCATTAATCAACCTTACTTTTGCACCCTGTGTGTGTCTGTCTCAGATGTGAATGAGTGTGTGACCCAGCTAGTGCTGTGTGACATCAACGCAGAGTGTGTGAACCGCTTTGGTTCCTATGCATGCCGATGCCACTCCGGGTTCGAGGACATGTCTAGGCTGGGCTCAGGAGGAACCATTTGCGTGGACACCAAGGCCGCTGGTATGGAGTCGACGATTACGGTAGATCAGTATAGTCCTGAGCAGCAGCACTGTAACACTGGTACCTCGTAGAATTATTGTTCTCTGAAGTTTAAGGAAAACACAGTATGACATTGGTTAGTTTAAAATCAGTGGCACTGAAGTTGACAAGTTAGACCACCACCCTAACATTCCTGATTTTAACCCTTGAAAATGGGTTTGTTAGGTAACCCTAACAGAATGTTAAACATAAAGTTGCATGGTTATGAAGGTGACTTTGCACTAAGTCAATTGTGTACATCTAATCCTTGCCTAAACTTTGACCTTAGGCTGTACTTCGGAATGGTCCAGCGGGATGATCAAAGGCATCTATGTGGTGTGCTTCCTGTTCAGCTTCCTCATCCTGCTGCTCCTCTGTACCGTGGGCGTGCTGTACCACCGCCACCACTGGGGGGCCTTCCTGGTCCACTGTCGGCGCAGCAGCCTCGGGAGCATCCCCCCTCCTGACTACAAAAACAGTTCCATCTGCACCAACTCGGTGCTGCCCCCACCCATACGGCGCCCTAAGGAGGGCTGGGCTCACCCCAAGGACTGCTGCCCCTCGGTGGACCTGCCCTTGCTGCGTTTCAGCCCCCTGCTGCCTCTTGATGGGTACATGGAACCAGGGGAGGGGGTCAAGCTTTGAAGAGACGATTGCTTTGTGGTTCCTGAATGTGCAATGAAAACATTGAGACCCTATTCTGGGCAGGTTGACTTCACTTTTTCATGAGTTCATTCTTTGCCTTTCCTCTCATGATGAAATAACTTATTACTGTAGTATGACCTTATCTTTGTGTGTAGTTTGGATGTGCTATATGATGTATTCTTTGGATCATTGTTTCTAGTATATTTCAGTAATTGTCTTTTTTTCCATGATTGGGAAGATTGTCTATGCTCTCCACACAAGGGGATTCATTGCATCTTTCCTCCCAAAACAGCTTCACTTCGATTAAATACATGTTAACTTGGCTCTACATTCCTTTAATCTTGTCTTATATTGAAACGCGAAAGTACAATTTCTGCGACAAAGTAGGCTACTTTGTTTCATATGCAGCAGTTGGACTACAGGCATATCTGCTGTTTAGCATTATGGATCAAAATAAACATAATTTCTTTACTGGTGAGGGGACAAGGCTACAGAAAGCACACCATAATAAATAACCCATGTCGCAGCGCACCTGTGCACGGATGAGAGGCACCGCGCTATTACGCCATGTCGTGCTTTTCCCACAAGGTGGCAGGAAGTGTCTGGAAAAAGCTCCGTTTGCGACTGGGTTAAATACAAAGTTTGTTTTCCTCTGTGGTTCTAAAACATTTTTTTTTTTTTTTTTAAACTAGGGTATTCTGAAAAACGTAAAACAAATACAGGAGCAAAGGCAAGCAAGCCCCCACCGTCGGAGAATAGACGAGGAAACGGTAAAAAGGAGCCATTGTGCCTCTGAAAGATGATGAAATTCTACACGCCCGCGCACCTAATCTGTGGCTCGAGCTCAGAAATGTTAATCCCCAGTCTCTAGAAGAAGAAAAAATGGAGTGGTAGATTGTATTTTGTCGTTTGAAATGGCACGGTGTCAAACTGTACCCTTTCATTTGTTACACTGCCAAAATGCTATGCAAGGAAATTGCATAATGATAAATGCCGCTGACTGAATTTCATTAGGCTATAGATTTACCTGCTCTGCTCAGAGGCCTAACCAGGTAAACGAGCCAAATTATTCATATTTCAGAAAAGACAGCATACTGCCTGTAGGGGTATTTCAAATTGTGTAGCTAGGCCTACTAAAATTCCTTGCATGATTCACCAATGTCCAGAGTAAAAAATAAATAAAAGAGGCTTTACCTTTCACTCAAAGTGCCGTGATTCTTATTGGAGTGTAAAGCAATGCCACATGCCTGACTGAGAGGTTTGACATTCTCCTTTACTCATATCACTGCCCTAATAAAGACAAACCAATTAATACAATATGGCTGATAAGAGAAAAGTGCTCTTTCGAAGGAAACAAATCCCATATGCATTTGAATGGTAGAGAAACTAACTCAAATTACGGGTGGGCAGACGGATCCCTGTCTGAATTGTTGCTATTGGATGAGGAGCAGAGTTTGCATCTTATGCAGGCGGGAAGTGCGTTTAACAGGCTAATCTTTGGCCGGCCAGGCGGGGTGGGGAGACAAGGTGGTCCACCTAGTTCAAACCACATTAATAGGCTTACACCACCTAATCCAAGGCAGTGTGCTGTCACATGGGTAGTCTGCTGACCTTACTTTATTTTATTGCAGGGCACTTGCTCTTCAGCCCTTTTGTGCTCAAACCCTGTGTTCTTTTCAGGAGTAAATGTCCCTTTATAAAATTCCCGGTCCCTTTCCTTCATGTCCGTGTTCAAGGGCTGGACATGAAATGAGACTGTCACTGTGATGTGTAGACTAGATTTAGCGCCGCGGTAGTCTTCCAGCCCCGAGGCAGTACAATTTGAACAAACTGCCTCGAGCCGTTCTACCAGAATCTCGGTCTCTTTCTTTAGAGTGATGACACATTGACAGCTATGTACAGCCTAACAGCTACCCTAAATATAAACTAGTAGGCTATATATGATAACATTTTGGTTGGAATGGGTTTCAAGCTTGATAATGGATATGGGGGCCTCATCTGAGCCTTTGATCCAACATATTGTGTGTGTGTGTATGTGTGTGTGTACTTCCTGTGTGTGTTTTAGTGTTGTCTGTGGTGGTCTGGTAGGTGGGGGACAGACAGATCACTCTTCCAGATGTGCTCTCAGCATCTGCTCTTCCACTGCTGCCTCCCTCCCTCGCCCCACGCTGGTCCTCCCCCTGTGAATCAGATGCCAGGGCCCCTGAACCTGGTGCTTCTTTGTTGCTGCTCTGAATGCATCTCATGTCCGCTAGGTAGAATTGGCAAGGACAGCGGGCTCTGGGCAGCGATCCACAGGGCAGTAGGAAGAGGTGACGCCTCCGGCCGCTCACAGTGGGCCCTCTGGCGGAGCCGGGGGTCGAGGAGGTCACCCCTCCCTGTGGTTGGCCTGGCCTGGTCCCCCCCTGCCGTCCACCGAGTCACGCTGAGCTCACCTGTCTGCCAGGCAGCGTCATCTGGCCATAATCCCCCCATCCTCCTCTGCTCAGATGCATTGTAACAGTGGGTGTGAGACTGTTCTCTTAAGAATGGGGGAGTGGCCGTCTCGTCTCTATGTGGTGGTTACAGTCAGGTATGTATTTTCTGTTGCTTGGCTTCAGGTGGTTCTGGCTGCTCTGAGGTGTTCCACAAAGTGGTATTAAGAGGTCTCAGATATGACATGCATTCACCCACGAGCTTGACCCTCAGGGGGCACAAACAGAAGGGTTTGTATGATGATGACTCTGATGATATCTGCAGTGGTATATTTTATGGGCCTAGACTACGGTATATAGTAGGGGTATACGCTTAATGCAAACGCCTGTGTATTGTACTGGTTACGATTTGGGCCAACGTTGCGGTGCTATGTTTCTGTCCGATGCTCACTGGTATCTGTATGGCTGAATCTCAGGGGAGACCCAAACTGGGAGCCATGTAACTACCTCCACTACCGTTCAAAAGTTTGGGGTCACTTAGAAATGTCCTTGTTTTTGAAAGAAAAGCAATTTTTCTGTCCATTAAAATAACATCAAATTTAACGGACTGAACTCTGACAGATTCCCTTTGGGACGGGGCACAAGACAAGGGTGCTCGCTGTCCCCCCTGCTCTACTTGTTGGGGGCGGAGCCTCTGGCAGAGTTGATAAGGAGCAATCCAAGTATTATGGGTGTTTCTGCAGGTGGCCTGCTGCACAAGATTTCGCTCTACATTTCCAACCCTGAGAAATCCCTCCCTCCCATTTTAGACACAATTGCTCAGTATGGAAAGTTTTCAGGATATAAGATACATTTTAACAAATCCACTGTTTGCCCTCTCAATCTTACGCTCACCAGCTCTATGAAGACACTATGTCCGTTCCAATGGAAGACACAGGGGTTTCAATACCTTGGGATCTTCGTAACACCAGATTTGAATTGCCTTTTCAAGGAAAATTATCTTCCACTCGTGGATTGAATCAAGAACGATCTCCAAACCTGGATCTCCCTCCCAATTAGCTTAGTCGGAAGAATCAATGTCATCCATGCGAACATCCTCCCTAGGATTGAACTATTTTTTTATTTCAGATGCTCCCATGCTATCTCCCAGTTTCCTTTTTCAAAACAACTAACCAAAGCATCACCAAATTTATATGGGGCAATAAAAAACCTAGGATCAAGTTCAACACTCTATCGAAACCTGAATCTAAGGGTGATCTTGCCCTTCCCTCCCTTCAATTGTACTACTGGTCTGCCTAAATCTGCAACATGCTAACATGGATCACAAACAGACAAAAGTCAACGTGGATTTAGATAGAAGCCCAATCCTGTGGTTCATTGCCCCGAAGCTCAATTCTATTCATTAATAACTTTAGTGAAGTGGGCAACATAGCCAAAACCTTTGTGATTTACAGCACCCTACTAGCGTGGAGGGACTGTGAGAAATACCTGGGCTTATCCTCCCAAATATGTTCTCGCTCGCCTATAGTATGCAACCCAGACTTGCCAAAAGCCCTGAGTGATGGCAACTTTAATCATTGGCATACTCTAGGAATCAGGACCTTTTCAGACCTATTTCATCAGAAAACAACTACACTGAAATCCTTTCAAGAGCTCTGCAGAGAATTAATTCAATGTGCCAAGATCCCCTTTTTTTTTAAATCTTCAAATTTGACATTTCATTTCCTCATTTACTTCCAAGAGGAGGTTTAGAGCTCAGCTGATGAAGTTGAAACCCTTCTTGCTACTGCACAATCCATTAAAGGCAAAATCTCCTATATCTATAGACTCTTTTCTGAGAATGTGGACTCCTCCTTTAGTCCTTTGAAAATATCCTGGGAAAAGGACCTTGGTCTGACTATCATTGATGAGTTATGGGCGGAGGTTTGCGACAGGGTATACTGCTCCTCTACTAATGTAAAACTGAAAGAATCTAATTACACATTTTTTTACAAATGTTATTACACTCAATGAGACTCCATAGAATGAAAACAGACATTTCTCCTAACTGTAAAAGATGTACCTCTGAAAGTGGAACCTATATGCATGTATTTTGGAGCTGTAGAGAGATCTATACATACTGCTGCACAGAAAATATGAGATGTACAGTTTGATATGACCCCGTGTATCTATCTTCTTTATGCCCAGCAGGACTTTGTTCTTGATCCTGACAGAGAAAATGGGTTTATGACTATCACATACTTTGCTAAGAAATGTATTCTTCTATTGTGGGCCTCTAATACTTATCCTACATTTAAAATGTGGATTGAACAGATTGTTGACTTTCTCCCTCTTGAAAAGCTCACTTATGACCTCCTCAAGAGACAGCCCAAGTTTGATAGACTCTGGTCTCCACTACTCAACTATATTTCAAATTGGACAGAGAGAATGGGGTGATTAGGGAAATGAGCAGATACATGTTGTGTAAGGTGCTGTAAAAACGAATTATTTGCTCGTCATCTCAGCTAAGGCCGGAAATAGCTAATAAGAACCTTGATAGTGCTGCTTCAAGTTTTTATATATATTTTATTTTTTAATAATAATTTTTTTTTATGTTTATTATATTTTTATTATTATCGTTAGTTATTTTTTTAAGTATGTCACATCTGTGAATGTGGAATGTGTTTTGTTGGTTGATTGAAAAACAAGAAAACTTAATAAAACTTTAAATTGAAAAAAACAAACATAAAATTGATCAGAAACAGTGTAGACATTGTTAATGTTGTAAATGACTATTGTAGCTGGAAACGGCAGATTTTTAATGTAATATCTACATAGGCGTACAGGGGCCCATTATCAGCAACCATCACTCCTGTGTTCCAATGGCACGTTGTGTTAGCTAATCCAAGTTTATCATTTTGAAAGGATTATTGATCATAAGAAAACCCTTGTTAGCGCAGCTGAAAACGATTGTTCTGATTAAAGAAGCACTAAAACTGGCCTTCTTTAGACTAGTTGAGAATCTGGAGCATCAGCATTTGTGGGTTCGATTACAATCTCAAAATGGCTAGAAACAAATAACTTTTCTGAAACTCATCAGTCTATTCTTGTTCTGAGAAATGTAGTCTATACCATGTGAGAAATTGCCAAGAAACTGAAGATCTCATACAACGCTGTGTACTACTCCCTTCACAGAACAGCGCAAACTGTCTCTAACTAGAATAGAAAGAGGAGTGGGAGGCCCAGGTACACAACTGAGCAAGAGGACAAGCACATTAGAGTGTCTAGTTTGAGAAACAGACGCCTCACAAGTCCCCAACTGGCAGCTTCATTAAATAGTACCTGCAAAACACCAGTCTCAATGTCAACAGTGAAGAGGCAACTCCGGGATGCTGGCCTTCTAGGCAGAGTTCCTCTGTCCAGTGTCTGTGTTCTTTTGCCCATCTTAATCTTTTCTTTATATTGGCCAGTCCGAGATATGGCTTTTTCTTTGCAACTCTGTCTAGAAGGCCAGCATCCTGGAGTCGCCTCTTCGCTGTTGACATTGAGACTGTTGCTACCTACCCGAATGCATACTGCCAACTGTAAAGTTTGGAGGAGGAGGTATAATGGTCTGGGGCTGTTTTTCATGGTTCAGATTAGGCCCTTAACGCTACAGCATACAATGACATTCTAGACAATTCTGTGCTTCCAACTTTGTGGCAACAGTTTGGAGAAGTCTCTTTCCTGTTCCAGCATTACAATGCCCCTGTGCACAAAGCGAGGTCCATAAAGAAATGGTTTGTCAAGATCGGTGTGGAAGAACTTGACTGGCCTGCACAGAGCCCTGACCTCAACCCCATCGAACACCTTTTAGGATGAATTGGAATGCCGACTGCGATCCAGGCCTAATCGCCCAACGTCAGTGGCCGACCTCATTAATGCTTTTGTGGCTGAATGGAAGCAAGTTCCTGCCACAATGTTTCAACATCTAGTGGAAAGCCTTCCCAGAAGAGTGGAGGTTGTTATAGCAGCAAACGGCGGGACCAACTCTTATTAATGCCCATGATTTTGGAATGAGGTGTTCGACAAGCAGGTGTCCATGTAGTGTATCTTCCTCTGTTGGCCCTTCTACCTCTCCTTTGTCCTTGCCCTCGGCCTCTTACTTGGTCCATTCTTGCAAACAGCAACTCAGAGGTGACTTATTTTATGCATGACTAAGGACTGATTGAACACGTGCAGAAGAGGTTCACATTCGTAGGAGTAATTTGTATCAGCTGTGGCCAAATGTTTATATTTTGTTTGACATGATTTACTCAACTGGCTGTTTTGTCTTTTGTAGAGAGTTGTGTTTACTCTACAAACATGTGCCTAGCATTTGCATTGTGTGTGAAAGCAATGTGAAACGACTTTAGTTTTGCAAAAAAAGAATACCGTTGTGCTCATTAGGTTCTGATGGAGATCAAGTGGACCCCAGTTTCATTAAAAGTGTTTTAGCTATCAAGAAAAAACGTAATTGTATTTTTGGTGTGTGGTAGTGTAGTGGTTTGTCATTAGCATTACACATTCTGATGTTTTATTACCATATTGGCCTACTACTGTACAGATTGAATGGGAATAAGATTATGGTCAACAGATGCAGCAATGTAATGCAGGGATCTGTAAGGCTAGGCTAATGACACTTGTGCAAGTCTAATCCAGAATATGAATCATTAACAGCCAGACAGAGCATACAGTTGTCATAGTAATTATTTATTATTTCATATTTTAAAGCACATTTTTGTGTACACAGTACGTGACTTTTCAGGTCAAAATTGTACTCACCTTTTTTGCCCCTCACCAGTTTGCATCATTGGTATTGTTTCACATCTGTTTTGTATTCAATTTATACATAAATAAAGTGGGATTTATATATCTTTATAATTAGACTAAGCGTTTCATTTTAAGTTGAGGACTTGGTATTATACCTCCTAGCCAGTGATATTCCATTCAAGGTGTGGTCTTAGTGATTTGGAGGCTCCAGGCAGGGGCCAGTCTGAATGTGCCATGAACACAACCAGTCATGATGTTTTCATCTGATTGTCAAACAAATCACTTCAAAAGGAGGTTACCTTCGCACATTCATCCAAAATAGTTCCAGCATCCGAACAGTGCACCTGACAACTTTCCTTCAATTCGCAAGTGGCTGAAACAATCTCGCTAGACAAAGCATCTGAGTGAGTGAAACAGCGCCACTCTGTCTTACTATATGTAGTCCATATATCTGATACTGTCTGGCCAAAAAGAGTATGACATGCCACTCTTTTTGGCCAGACAGCATCGGATACGTGGGATACACATACACGTCCTCTTGATGACGATGACAGTATTATCAGCAGCACCTGTGTTTTTACTAAAGAAATGTGTTAACTTTTACATTTCTCTGTTGAAATTAAATCTTCTTTCCTTTTCCTTTTCTCGACAATGGGGCCTCGTTAACCTGGTTACAGTGGTCAGGAAAACCCCCCCTCCCGACCCCATTTCCTTGATTCCACTGATTCTGTTGCTTTGCCCAAGTGGACAGGGACTGTTTTTACCCGTCACCAAAATTTGGTGTCTCACCATAGCACATCACTGCATTTCCCATGTTATTTATTAAGTCAATGAGCCTGGTTTACAAACAGTAGTGTTCAGGAATCCAGACAGAGACTGATGATGTGTTTTTGGACCCTTTTGGGGGGGGGGGGGCAGTTAGCCTACTTGTATACATTCAGGGAAGGCTTTGTTTTACTGTTGAGTCATACAGTACTTCTCTGTGAAGGATTTGTTTTACTGTTGAGTCAGATAAAGTACTCCTCTGTGAAGGATTTGTTTTACTGTCGAGTCAGATAAAGTACTCCTCTGTGAAGGATTTCTTTTACTGTTGAGTCAGATACAGTACTCCGTTGTGAAGGATTTGTTTTACTGTTGAGTCAGATACAGTACTCCGCTGTGAAGGATTTGTTTTACTGTTGAGTCAGATACAGTACTCCGCTGTGAAGGATTTGTTTTACTGTTGAGTCAGATACAGTACTCCGCTGTGAAGGATTTGTTTTACTGTCGAGCCAGATACAGTACTCCGCTGTGAAGGATTTGTTTTACTGTCGAGCCAGATAAAGTAACTCCTCTGTGATGTTGTCTTTTTCAGTCTGGGTGACTCCCTTACAGTGAGTCAGTTAGATGCCATGTATGGACGGGGTTAGATGGAACACTACGTGCCTCTCACCGTCTCCGTGGGGGTCTGACGCCTGTCTTTGTGCTCTGGGCCACAGTGACAGTGGACTTCTGTAGCTCTCTGTTTGTGGTGGAACCAGTGGTCTTCTCCGTTAGGTGCACCATGGAGCCACAAAGATGGACTGACTTTACCCGTCCGGTGGGTCAAGAGACTAGTTAATGAACCTCTGCTCACACTGCAGCTGCAAGCCTCAGCTTGGGTGGTCAAGATGTCTGCCCACTAATGCCCACATTGCTGTTTCATCATAGCTTATCATTTAACATAAATATACCATAGTAGGGCAATGTTCAGCCATCTTGTCAAAGCAGAACCTGCTCCCCAGCAACAGTTATTTGGGGATTTTGCAGTTTTATTAACTTTGAGCACAGGTATCGATCCCACCATTGCTACTGATCCATAGCCTGTCTAATTTACGACATAGGCCTATTGACGCTATAATTACATCTCTCTTTCCTTGTCTCTCTGACCTCAGTGAATATATTGCTGAATAGAGGGTCTTACTCCCCTCTGTTGCGGGGCAGAGCTGGACGGGGACTAATATGACAGGAAGGCTAGGTGTGTGTTCCAGAGTACGTCTGCATGTTCTTAGGGAAACGGCCATATTGCCTGTCCTGAGGGAGAGCCGCCGTTGGAGAAAACCGCTGACCTTGCATCTCCTAAACAGGATGAGTCCAGTGATAATCCCATAGATTTTTATTAACCTGATATGAGTGTTGTGTTGATATTATATCAGAGGCAGGAGGGAGTTTTTTCCCCTCTTTCTTCTCATGCCACATTGTATTGGAATTGGCCTCTGCAATTTATTTTTCTATTAGCCAAGTCCTCTGAAGTGTGATTGGGCTGTGAGCCAGTGGTAACTGGTCAGGCCGGTGGAGAGTGGACTGGCCGAGCTGATAAGGCTAGAGTCAGTCCAATACTCTACACAGCACAGTGACTCTGGCTACGGATGGACCGCTTTTACAACTGTGATTGAATCTAGATATGAGGAACCTGACTGACCACCCATCCCCCCTAGAGACAAGCTCCACCATACACAACAAGGGGCGACTTCCTGTTCCAGCTCTCTATAAGCTTACAGTACCTCACCTTGGCTGAGCTAGAAATGCATAACCAAAACAGTCTTAATTTTTGCTAAGCTATGATGTGCTGTGTATACACAGCTAATCAACTGATGCCATCAGAAGCATTTGAATTGCTGTAAGTAGGGCAGATGGCTGTGGTATGCTGTGTCTTCACTAATCCAGGCAGGATATTTACTGGTAACATTTCACAAAATGGCTCCAGGCCATTGACGAGAAGGATGTGACAGAAGGGTTTCGGAGCACGCTGAGGGGGGGACGACTCTAACCAGTGCACCCTCACCACCACTAACTCTATCCCCTTTAACAGTGATGACCCCCCCCCCCCCTCCTCCCTGGCACTTGGACCAGCTGTGGATCAATACAGGGACATCTGTTGGTGTCTCAGCATTTGTGCCCCATGGCTCACCTGCTACTGAACATACCCTGTAACTGTAGCAATACAGGCATATTGTTCTCAGTAACTACTGTAACTCTGTGTGGTTTATAGTGATACGTGGACATTGAATCTTATTCCCAACCCCTGTCATTGAATTGGCTAGATCTTCATTTCCATTTCCAAAATATTCCAGAACCATTTTCAAGCTATGACATGATATCTCTTGATACAGTAGTTTGTTGGATGTCGGTTCCCCTTGAAATGGATGAAGAGATAAATTCGACCAAAAAAACCAACATAACGTAAGCAGTTCTCAGGGGTACTTGGGGACCAGCTTTTAGACTCATTGCCAGATTGAACCAATGACATACTGTAGACCAGGGCTGCCCAACCCTCTTCCTGGAGATCTACTGTCCTGTAGGTTTTCAGTCCAACCCTAATTTAGCGTATCTGATTCAGCTAGTTAAGGGCTTGTTGAGCAGCTAATTAGTAGAATCAGGTGTGTTAAATTAGGGTTGGACTGAAAACCCACAGGATGGTAGATCTCCAGAAAGAGGGTTGGGCAGCCCTGCTTGTAGACCTACCAGTATGTGTGAAGCTGCAGCAAGTTGGAATAGTCTATAGGGGGCAGTGCACAGCCTTTTCCTACTACACCCTCTTCTCTCTCTTCCCAGTGCAGGGCTTTAATCATTCTTTGGATACAACAATAGGAGAAACATTTATAGTCATATCCCGGTAATGAAGGAGGTGTCTCGTTGTCTTCTTTCATTTAACACATTGTCACAACCCAGAGCCCTAATCTCGCTCTCTGACGGACAGTTGCATCCTGGGAAAGAGGCGCATGTCATTGTTTGAGTGAGTCAAATCTGTTAAGCCCTTATTCTTCCGAGGGGTATTTGCATATTCGGAAGTATTCCTTTAGTGGCGGGCCAAATCCTCCTTATGTGTGATGTGATGCATTTTTTTGTGTCATTTGTGAAGTATCTACATGCACTATTAGCGCTGCATAATACCTCTGCATAATACCACTGTATAATCTCAGAGATAAGATGGGTTTTCTAAAGTGTAGCATTACGCCGGGATGAAACACCGCAATTTCAAGCAGACTCAAAGGGGCTTAAATGTCAACGGAAATGTCAAGTGCTTTCGCAACGGCCGAATACCGGAATACCTTTTTTTTTTATCGCCATCACCACCGTCACTATTCCTTGGGGGGGGGAAATTCCTCGTTAGGCCCGGACTCTGTAATATGTGATAACACCAGCTCACTCTGACACACCTGGCCTCCTCTCCCCCTCCTCTGATTATAACTAGGACTGCTTTCCTAATTCCAATGGAGTTTCTCTGGCGCAGCGTTCATTATCTATGCTTTGGCGTTCAGCGTGGCAAGGTGCATGGCACAGTCTGGCATGCGCTCCGCTGCGGGTCTGTCTGTGTCCGGGTCAGGCAGTGCAGCCCCTCAGGTGTCCCTTCTGCACATCAGGGCCTGGAACGGCCACGATAACATTGTTTAGTTCAGGTGGTAACCTGGTAACTGATAGAATAGAGTAATGGAGGTATACTACTATAAAGACGTACTACTGCAACCCTACGAGTGAGTCTACCATCTGTCTATGTACCTATACCTATTTATGTACAGTATGAATGTATATGCAACGTAGACTGTCATTCAGAACCGTACTCTTTCGTACTCTGTACCACATTCATGAGACGCAACCGTTCCATCGTTCCTTCTCCCTCCTCTGGTTCGTTCCAATGTCATATCAGAGACGGAGTCACTTTGCATCTGTTCTGTGGCTGTGTTTGTCTATTTGTTTTGTTCTTCCCTGCTGTGTATCTTAAGCGTTGATTTCTGCCGGCGAGGGACACATGAAAAGAGCCATGGCACGAACAGAAAACAAGCCCTCAGAGACGGGAAGGATGAAATGAAAACACAAGGAAAGGAAACCAGGCCCAGGAATAAGCTGCGATTAAACCGCAAACAATCAGGCAGGCAGGGACGAGGAGTTGGAGAGAACAAAAACACAACAATGCAAGCAAATAAAACGGGCAAACAGGGAACGCCACGTGTTTATGAAAAGATCTTGGCGAGGACAAATTACACCAACTGCCGATTAACAGAGCGGCGTGCTTTGAAGAAAAAAGAGAAGGAGAAATGAGTTTTGTTGGAAATGGGAACCGTTTCTTTGACAAAGAGATGTGATTGGATATCATTGTAGGAAATGGACACCTCTGTCTGTGAGTGTTATCATGCTGTAGCTGCACCAGAAGACAATACACCAACAATCCTGAACCTGTTTCTGCTCTGCATTGCTTTAAAAGCCTGACCTGTAACATTTCAGCAAACCAAATCTTCTTGCATCATCTCAAACAGTCAGCACTCTTTTGGCACTTGGGTCTTATTGGCCTTGAAGCTACTCTCTCTCTCTCCACGTCCTACAGTAGAGGGATTGGTCGAAACTCTTCAAGTGGAACGATGGTAGTGTTTCCATACAATTGACTTCGCTTCTGAAGTCCTGACACAAGGTCTCTTATGACAGATGATGGCTTTTTAATGGCCTCCATGTGAACGCACTGGACTGGTTCCTCTTAATTAGTACTTTGTCTCTGGTTAGAAATTACCTTTTCTTTTTCACCCTCCTCTTTTGCACGTTTACTGTCTCTGTCTCTCTCTCCTTGGTTATGCGTGGCTTTGCCCCTATTCCGTACGGTATAGTCAGCCATTTTGACAACGCCATTCCAGCAAGATGGCCCTTTCTGAATCGCTAATGATACCACACTGTTCCGTTCCAAAATTGGCCCATTTCAATTCCTGGCCACTTCATGGCACAACCTAAAACCACAAACCCATCCAAAAAGCACAACCAGCAGTGTCCCCCTGTCATCCCGCTCTCTCTCCCAGGCGCTACCATGGTTTCTCTGGCATGTCTGGAGAGCGGCTGCAGCCATCGCCTCCTCCATTTGGAGAATCAGAGATGACCTTTCCATGAATAAAGTCAAAGAGGATTAAGGCAGAAGAAGCCTTCCCAACGTCGGGCGAGGGGAGCGGCAGATGCAACCTCCTCTGAACGTGGCTAGAGTGTTGATGCCTCCGCCGCCTGAAGGCCACGCTTACGAGGGGTGTGTGTGTGTGTGTGTGTGTGTGTGTGTGTGTGTGTGTGTGTGTGTGTGTGTGTGTGTGTGTGTGTGTGTGTGTGTGTGTGTGTGTGTGTGTGTGTGTGTGTGTGTGTGTGTGTGTGTGTGTGTGTGTGTGTTTAAATGTGCAAAAAAGACAGATCCGGCTCTCAGTGGAACGATAGGGGAAAAGAAAACAGTCATTGAACCTGTGTCATCTTGAGATGCAAAAAAATTTGATTTTCAAAATGGCTGCTAATCCCTTATTGAAGATATACATTGAATTATTACCCCAGTCATTCATCCGTTCCGTTTGAGGTGATAGCATCGCAACCTAATATCCTTATCTGATTTATTTGCCGCTCCTATCTAATCCATAGGTTACAAGATGTACGAACATGGGGTGTATTTCGTTAAGTAAAATATCTGCCTATCACACACTCTGGATTATAGCAATTGTGCTTAGCCTACCTTTCTTCACAGTTGAAATAGAGCCAGGATGAGGGATGTGTATTGACCCCCCTGCCTTTGATCAGTCTGAACTGCATCTTATGTCTTCATTAGCATTAATGCATTTGGCGGATATTGATCTTTGATATCAGACAAACAAATGATAACCGATCCCCTTATATATGTTGATTCTTCCCCTCCATTGTCCTCAAATCGACACCTGCTCTCATTGCGTTGGTTTGTGTTGTTGGGCACACATTGCTTTGTACTGTGCGTGATGCAGTATGCCTAAAAGCTTTGTCAAAATTGGTTTTGGATCAGTCTGGATCTCAATCGCAACAGAAACCTTTTGGGGTCCACTATGGCAGTAGATAAATTGGGAGCCTGTTCTGTTGTATTCATTTCACAGAGTCCTCGTTGCCTTAAACCGAGTCAGAAGCGCAGGCCTCCCCGGTGGAGTCAAAGGTTGTGCTGCTGCTAATCTGTGCAACATTAGGAGAGTAATCCGCAGGGTTGAAGCTTGACTGTTGAACAGTTCCCTTCTTCCCCTTTTGTCTTTGTGGTAAGTGATCTTGGAAAATTTTGAGAGATGCCCCTGGTCCACAGAGGTAGCATTAATTATGGGAAAGGAATTGTTCCACTGCTACTACAGAATTGTGGTTGTGGTTTCTTAGTTCTTTGTGTTGTGGTATCCACTGCTATAGGCTACAGAATTGTGGGTTTTTTAGTTTGGCGGATATTGACATCTTTTCACCTCTAAACCACCTCTCTGGACTTGGACTGATAAGAAAATGATGTTCCACAAACCACTTGGAGGAAGGAGTGGGAAGAAAGAATGATAAATATATAGATAAATCCTCCTTTTTCCTCGACCTATACCAGCTAAACCACCCGCTACTCTACAAAGAGAAATTCCCAGGCTTAGGGAATGAAAGAGCCCTTCAACACAGTGGGTTTTGTCTCTCCTTGTGCAAATGGAGAGAAGCAGGGCATGTCAGATTGACGTGGCACTTCTTGTCATTCAACATAAGTTTTCAGCTTAATCCCCCTTCTGAATCCACTTCTTGACTTCAGTGTCCGTGGGTTTTATTTCTGCGGTCTTCATATTTCTAAACGTCTGTTTTCAGTAAACAGAAGTAGTGTAAGAAGTGGATACAGAAGAAAGCCAGATTTCTGTTCTGTGTGTATCAGTGTATGTGTGTGTGTGCTTACTTACACAGTTCTTGTGTTAAGTGCTTAAAAATCACCCCAATACCCACGCACATAGGAACGCTTTACAAAGCCCTGTGTAATCTTCCTTTTTGGTGGGTCCTTAGTTTCATCTGCAGGGGATTACTGTACGGCTTTTTTTGGAATCCGCAAAAGAGGAGGGATGTACAAAATGGCGGAAAAAGGAAAACAAATTGTATTGTAATCTCTCGAGAGAAAAGGACGCTTGAGTGAGGGAGTCCCATGGACCCTCCATCTTTTTTTCCCTTCCTGAAAATCCCATAATCCTTCATGTTTGATGTCTCAAAGCTAATGGCGTTTATTAGGACGGCCCAAAAGGCGCTTTGTCCCCGGCATGGTTGCCGTTGAGGTTTTGAATGACATTGCGGAGAGAGAGCGGGTAACTTTAGCTTAATCTGGGCTTATCCGGCCCCGACGCACACACAGGTGTGTGGCCCTTAAGCCCAGGGGAGGCAGGCCTTCTTCTGCAACCCACCACCAAAGATCAATCCAGCTCCTCAGGCCAGAGACATCCAGAGGAACCTACACACCGCACCTTTAACCCAAGAGGCTTTATCCTCCTCATGAAGTGCTCACTATCACATTTTAATTAAATTACAGCCAGTGCTCTTTCTCGATATCTCTTTCTCTCTCTGGTAAAGAAGACCCGGACCGAACTTAAACTTGCATGAATCACTTTTTGTCTTGTGAGTGAATGGAGAAGGCAGCTATACTGGTTTGGTTGTATCCTCCATAATGGGTTGGTTTCAGGCCTATACCTTTTTCCTTTAAGCTTCTTCTTCATGACATTGCAGTGGACAATAACTTTTGCTCTCTTTACATAAGGCTCCTTAAAGAAACGTCTTTGGCTGTGTTTATCCATTACGTTACACCACGCAACCATTTCAGCACTATGTGTATAATTGAAGATATCATATGTGTTGTCACACATTTTAAACTATTGGTGGCATTGGAGAACAGCAACGGATCAAACTTGGATGGTGTTGCTGCTATGCACACTGTGTCCGTTTGGAAAATGTAGGCCAATAACATACATCACCGTGTGGCAGAGGAGTGCTGACGCTCTTATTGGATTTGGAAGCCGCTCCTTCAATAAAAATAATGAATTTCCCATAATTCAATAGCAGATATAAAGGCCACCGGCCCAGTGATCCATAAACACTACGATGATAAGGTCATCTTATCCAGAGGCTGCCACATGCTATATAAGCTTACGTGTGGAGAGTATTAACTAATTAAATACAGAAATGAAATAATAGTGGAATATATTTCCAATTCAAATATGGTTTCAATAATGAATCATATACGTAATTTAAGTGCAACGATAAGACATGGAAAGCATTGAAATCAATGTGTTGGTGTACAATTTTAAGAGAATAATCCTAAATATGGACTCTCAATCTGTAGCTTAAAAAGTATTGTGTCAAATATGTCAATCTTACCCACCCAAGCATAAAGGTGACTTTACTTTAGGTCATACATTTTCTGTCAAGGATGTAACCTTCAGGGGTCGACTTTCAACCCCCTCCCATGCACATAGTAAAAGGGTGGGATCCGAAGGAAGAGGAACAATATTATCTGTCATACCAAAGACCATACGTTGCATTTTCTCTTGAAACTCCTGCACCCCCTTTCCCCAGTTCAGGGTTCCTCGTCTGCCATCAGCATTGCTATTGAGTTTGGTTTCATTTTCCTCAAGGGCGACCTGTCCACTTAGCCACTGAATGCTCCATATCAGTACCTTGTATTTAGGTAGAAGACAGACGTTGAGAATAATGTCTAAATAATGAAGGACTAGGCTCAATCTGGCTCTGGGAAACTGACCCCGTATGATACTTGTTCTATTGGACCTTTCTCTCATGTGTCTCCCTAGCCCCCAAGTCACTTTCCCTCACTGCCCCATCTCAGTAAATGATGAGTCGTCACTGGACAGGAACATTGCTGGACCAGCTCCATTCATGACATTCTCTCTTGACATTTTGTCACCTCTAAAATAATGACTTTGGGTGACCAATAGGGGGCATTAGCCAGCAGCTTTAAAATGGATGCTTTGATATCCCTAAGCTGTTGATGTAAGCCTCTCATATCAGTGACAGAGGGAGATGAGCAGCATTCGCTGCTATTTATGATCAAGATTGCATTTTGGTCAATTACCTCTCTCCTCCCCATTCTATTATTAATGTGCACTAGTATCTTACTGCTGATGTCGGTGTTTTGTGTGTGTGTGTGTGTGTGTGTGTGTGTGTGTGTGTGTGTGTATGTGGGCGCGCACGTGTGTAGGCCTATAACATGTATATGTGTGTGTGTGTGTGTGTGTGCATTTTCATGTGCGTAGCTACACGTTTTCGTTTTAGGAAGCCAGAGCGTAGTAGACGTTTGTATGGCATAACAAGATTACACTGCAGAATCCTAGCTCCCAGTGAAAGAGCGTCACATCACCCTCAGCCTTTTTCTCTCGGCGTCTGTCTCTCTTTCACCAGGCTTAGACGCGCTGATCTCAGATACAACCATCCTCTAATCCAAGCCTTGATAAGGCTTCAAAGCAACATGTCATTAATAGCGTGTTTGACATTATCCGTGGAAATGTGCTGGTTTGAACGTATGACCCCCTCATTATGAGGACCCATATGTTCTCATAAGCCACATTATTCCATTGAAGTGTTAGCTCTTTAGACTAAGCATGCCTGCAGGGCAATACTCAGTGTTTATTACTGTTAAATGAATGTGATGATGTTTTCAAGGAGTTAGAATGTCAGTGCCTTAATTAAGCAATAAGGTACGAGGGGGTGTGGTATATGGCCAATATTACCACGGCTAAGGGCTGTTCTTAAGCACGACGCAATGCAGAGTGCCTGGATACAGCTCTTAGCCATGGTATATTGGCCATATACCACAAACCCCCGAGGTGTCTTATTGCTAAACTCAGCAAAAAAAGAAACGTCCTCTCACTGTCAACTGCGTTTATTTCCAGCAAACTTAACATGTATAAATATTTGTATGAACATAACAAGATTCAACAGCTGAGACATAAACTGAACAAGTTCCACAGACATGTGACTAACAGAAATGGAATAATGTGTCCCTGAACAAAGGGGGGGTCAAAATCAAAAGTAACAGTCAGTATCTGTGTGGCCACCAGCTGCATTAAGTACTGCAGTGCATCTCCTCCTCATGGACTGCACCAGATTTGCCAGTTCTTGCTGTGAGATGTTACCCCACTCTTCCACCAAGGCACCTGCAAATTCCCGGACATTTCTGGGGGGAATGGCCCTAGCCCTCACCTTCCGATCCAACAGGTCCCAGACGTGCTCAATGGGATTGAGATCCAGGCTCTTCGTTGGCCATGGCAGAACACTGACATTCCTGTCTTGCAGGAAATCACGCACAGAACGAGCGGTATGGCAGGTGGCATTGTCATGCTGGAGGGTCATGTCAGGATGAGCCTGCAGGAAGGGTACCACATGAGGGAGGAGGAAGTCTTCCCTGTAATGCACAGCGTTGAGATTGCCTGCAATGACAAGCTCAGTCCGATGATGCTGTGACACACCGCCCCAGACCATGACGGACCCTCCACCTCTAAATCGATCCCGCTCCAGAGTACAGGCCTCAGTGTAACACTCATTCCTTCGACGATAAACACGAATCCGACCATCACCCCTGGTGAGACAAAACCGCGACTCGTCAGTGAAGAGCACTTTTTGCCAGTCCTGTCTGGTCGGTGGATTTGTGCTCATAGGCGATGTTGTTGCCGGTGATGTCTGGTGAGGACCTGCCTTACAACAGGCCTACAAGCCCTTAGTCCAGCCTCTCTCAGCCTATTGCGGACAGTCTGAGCACTGATGGAGGGATTGTGCGTTCCTGGTGTAACTCTGGCAGTTGTTATTGCCATCCTGTACCTGTCCCGCAGGTGTGATGTTTGGATGTACCGATCCTGTTCAGGTGTTGTTACACGTGGTCTGCCACTGCGAGGACGATCAGCTGTCCACCCTGTCTCCCTGTAGTGCTGTCTTATGCGTCTCACAGTACGGACATTGCAATTTATTGCCCTGGCCACATCTGCAGTCCTCATGCCTCCTTGCAGCATGCCTAAGGCACGTTCACGCAGATGAGCAGGGACCCTGGGCATCTTTCTTTTGTTTTTTTTCAGAGTCAGTAGAAAGGCCACTTTAGTGTCCTAAGTTTTCATAACTGTGACCTTAATTGCCTACCATCTGTAAGCTGTTGGTGTCTTAACGACCATTCCACAGGTGCATGTTCATTAATTGTTTATGGTTCATTGAATAAGCATGGGAAACAGTGTTTAAACCCTTTACAATGAAGATCTGTGAAGTTATTTGGATTTTTACAAATTATCTTTGAAAGACAGGGTCCTGAAAAAGGGACGTTTCTTTTTTTGCTGAGTTTATTATAAACTGGTTATCAACGTAATTAGAGCAGTAAAAATAAAAGTTTTTTTCATACCCGTGTGTCACGGTTGTTGTACTGTAGAGAAGACCAAGGCGCAGCATGCTTAGAGTTCCACATGTTTAATAAATATGAAAACTCACCAAAACAATACAGATGAAGACGAAGCGTGACGTTCTGGGCTGCTGACAGGCAGCTACACAAACACAAGATCCCACAAAGCACAGGTGGGAAAAGGCTGCCTAAGTATGATTCCTAATCCGAGACAACGATAGACAGCTGCCTCTGATTAGGAACCCTACTCGGCCCAAAACAAAGAAATACAAAAACATAGAAAAAGGAACATAGAATGCCCACCCATGTAACACCCTGGCCTAACCAAAATAAAGAACAAAAAACCCCTCTCTATGGCCAGGGCGTTACAGTAACCCCCCCCCCCCCCCAAAGGTGCGGACTCCGGCCGCAAAACCTGACTCTGAAGGGGAGGGTCCGGGTGGGCCTTCCTACGGCGGCGGCTCTGGTGCGGTACGTGGACCCCGCTCCACCTTTGGCTTCGGCCACTTAGGTGGCGCCCCTAGCTGCGCCGGAGGACTGGCGGGCGACCCTGGCGGCTCTGGCGGCTCCGGGCTGGCGGGCGGCTCTGGCGGCTCTGGCGGCTCTGGCCCGGGATTCACCAGGCTGGGGAGATATGAAGGAGGCCTGGCTCTGGGCGCAGGCACAGGACTCACCAGGCTGGGAAGACATGCAGGAGGCCTGGTTCTGGGCGCAGGCACAGGATTCCCCCGGCTGGGGAGACATGCAGGAGGCCTGGCTCTGGGCGCAGGCACAGGACTCACCAGGCTGGGAAGACATGCAGGAGGCCTGGTTCTGGGCGCAGGCACAGGATTCCCCCGGCTGGGGAGACATGCAGGAGGCCTGGCTCTGGGCGTAGGCACAGGACAGACCGGGTCCTGAAGATGCACTGGAGGTCTAGAGCGCATGGCCTGCACAACCCGTCCTGGCTCGATGCCCACTATAGTATGGCACTTGCGGGGGGCTGGGATGTAGCGCCCCGGGCTATGAGCGCGCACTGGAGACACCGTGCGCTCCACCGCATAACACGGCGCCTGACCAGTACCACGCCGCTTCCGGTAAGCACGGGGAGTTGGCTCAGGTCTCCAACCTGACTCTGCCACACTCCCCGTGTGCCCCCCAAAAAAATATTTTGGGGCTGCCTCTCGGGCTTCCTTGCCAGCCGTGTTCCCTCATACCGTCGCCGTTGGTCCTTCTTTCCTGCTGCCTCCGCTCTTCTGAGTGCCTCTACCTGTTCCCATGGGAGGCGATCCCTTCCGACCAGGATCTCTTCCCAAGTGTAGGATCCCTTGCCGTCCAGGATATCCTCCCATGTCCAGTCCTTTCTCTCCCTGGCCCAGGATCCTTGCTCCTCCTGGGCACGCTGCTTGGTCCTTCTTTGGTGGGATCTTCTGTCACGGTTGTCGTACTGTAGAGAAGACCAAGGAGCAGCATGCTTAGAGTTCCACATGTTTAATAAATATGAAAACTCACCAAAACAAAAAAACCCTCTCTATGGCCAGGGCGTTACACGGTGATATACCACGGTTGTCAGCCAATCAGCATTCAGGGCTCGAACCACACAGTTTATAATCAGAAATAAGACATTGCAATGACGTTAACCCAGGTTTCTGCAATATTCAAAATTACCATAGAAAAAGTGCTCTCTACATTGAACAAACTGCAATAAAGCACATACAGGACAGTATTCAATTCAATCAACGGTATGGACAATCATTGCTGGCAGGCATTGTAGGCATGTAGTCTACTATCCTATGGTCAAACCGCAACGTTACTCCGTAAAAAGAGTACTGTATGTTCGGTATGGTCCATGATGTTGAGACGGCCGGCACAAAGAACATCTGTCAGCCCCTCCCTCCAGAGCGAGCCCTGGGCCCTCTGTGTATCAATCAGGAGCAGTGAGGGGGTCGCCCCTGCCATGTGCTTGTCATGTGCCATGGTAATTGTGGCCCATTGTCCTCAACCGGACTCCTGTGCCTTTCTCTTTTGATGTGACTACACTAATTTCTCATCCCCCCCATCTCTCTCCATCCATGTATGGCCCTAGTGTTTCTCCGAGCAGCCTTTGATAGTGGCGCAATAGCGTTAATTGTTTTGTACTTTTCTGCAGCCGCTCCTCGTAGGTGGGCTCAATAATCTATACGGACACCAAAGTCTAGACCCCCATGCAATGTCAGGACCCCTGCTCTGAGAAAATGGGTAATTAGCAGACCGTTGTTTAAAGTGACGAATGGGGACCCTATCTCAATTCTCTGCACTTTTTTGAAGATATTGCGTCTTGTCGCCGGTCGTCACAGCTGGAAAACAAAGTAGGAACTTTTTTCGCATGCCGCTGGTCCCAAGTAGCGCCTTTGATTTCGTAAATTGTCTCATTAAAGATGAGGCTGAAATCACCATGGAGAATTGGCCCGAGTGGGAATTTGCCCTCGGTGCTGAAGGGCTGTTAGCACATCGGAGCGGCAGATTCCCAAGGCTTTTGGCCTGGGCAATTAGGCCTGGGAGTCAGGGAGGCAAAGGCATGCGCAAGCAAGGAGAGAGAGGGGAGAGTCCAGGTGAGCCTCCTCCTCGTGATCACTGGCATGTTAGAATTAGTTTAATTGGGTCTCCGTTTGATTTTTACCGACGACAACCCTCCCCCACACACACTCAGATGCAACCAACTCCACCCCCTAACTTAATGGCAGAATTGTGACTTGTCAAAGTTGACAGCGACCTCGATGTCAGAGAGAGGGAAATGGGGAGAGGGGGTAGTGAAAAACCCTTTGAAGTGTGGCACCCACTCCCTTTGCCCTGCCTACTTTTGAACACAGCATTTTCTTGTCTTTTTCTGGAAGAAACGTTTGAAAACAAATTGACACCTGGCCTTTGGTTCTTCTCCTCTGCTCCTCTGAGACCACGAGGTATTTTGCTAATGTCACCTGTTGCAGATGACTTCAATGGGATTATCGCATTCTCTTCTTGAGGACGGGATTTGACATGTGTGGTTACCTAAACTTTTCCCCGGGTCATCAAGACTTTACGTGAACTTTTAACTCTCTTCCAATGATGTGTTCATCCTGAGGTGTCTGCTTGGTTGGTACAGTATTATCGCCAGCCCTTCAATAGTCCTAATTGGGACGGTTGGTTGTAATAAGGTAGTGATGAAAAGGAGAGAGAGAGAACCCCAACTAATTTCTATTGGTGTGTCATGCTTGCTGGAACTTCACATTTAAACAGGCCAATTAGGGCCGGCAGACCTCCCCGGTCATCACACGCCGGTCGGTCCTCGGCACAAACAAACACACCAAGGACCCTATTATCCTTCTTCCCTCTCAAAGGCAGTCAAGCAATTTCTCTCCTTAAGTAGTGCATTTTAAGAAGCTGTACTATCTAATATTCTGTCACTCTCACCCACTCTTGTCTTTCTCAGCATGCTAGAGGTAGGTTTCGGCTTTGTGCCCTCCCTCCTCTCTGTTGAGGAATCTGGCCTAAATGAAAGCACATAGTTTGTGCGGGGGACTCATCGGGGCCTGGGCATCGGGGTGTTTCATGCCACCCCGTCAGTTGATGTTCCTGAATTGGCTTGATGGGAGATCAAAGGGTCCCTCGAAAATGGAGAGGCTGCTGTCGTAGAGAGAGGCTGCTCCCTCGACCGAACCGCGGGCTCTGTTGATCAAGCCGTCACATGCGCCTCCTGTTTCCCTCAGCCCTGGCAGGGAGCACCACTGCGGAAACTACAGGGACGAATATGGGAACGCTTTTTGTTTTTCACTTTGACCTCTCCTGGTGTGTTGACGTCTGATGAAGCGTGATGACGTCTGTTTTTTCTTTTTCTTCACCCCGTCAATTTCTCCCCACGTTGCGTCTCGTTGCATTAATTTGGGGGTTGTGGCCAAAGCTCATTTGGTACATTGTTGACTGAATTTGCTCTACTCCATAGAGCACCGTTCATTCTTGTCAGATCTCTATATTGAGGGACTCAGTCTTCCCTCGTGTGACATTACAAATTGTCTTCCCTCTGTAAAACGTTTGTTCTGTTCCTCATGAAGAGTGTGCATCATGAATGCACAACCACCCCCCCACCATTTGCCTCCATGTAGTCTACCCCCAGCCCCCCTGTAACCCCTCCAGCCTCATCCCACCCCACCATCACCACCCCCACCACCGTCCTGCCGCCGTATCATCGGCACACACACACGCCGCATCATAATTAGGCCGTGTACCGAGTTCCCCGATAACAAGTACAGTTTATTTTCCCGTCTTAATTCCTTATCAGATGCATTGATCGCGCCGCACGTGCATTGATCTGGGGCCACTGTCTGGAGAGCAGCGATAAGCGGCGGCTCGTCTACCTTCTCCCCGTGCCTCACCCTCGGTGTTCACCGCGCCCCCGCGGGCCGGAGGGGGGAGCGGCGGCCCGGGATTAGCACCTTATTAGCTTCACAGGAGGCTTCGCATTTTTTAAAGCTGACACCTCGACAGCCGCGCCGGGGCTACGTTACCAATGGGAAACATGCACTCCGGCTCGACTCCATGACAATACGCGCTTCAAAAGGCTCAGAGGGATGAGAGGATGGCTATTTTTCATAGCCTGTTTTTTTTTCTCTCTTTAAAGATGCGCCGTATATTTACATAGAGTGACACTTCTATACGGACACAAACCTTTAGCACTATTATCATTCTACCTGTTCTTAACCGCAGGCGAAACATGTATTAGCAATTCAAATTCTAAATGCTTTAGGTGTTGATCTCAGAGCGATTATAACAATTTGCACTTATTTTTGTTGTTGCAGGGTTGTCGATGGCACAGTCGCACACAGCGACAAGAAGACTGCTCGGGTAAGTGTCATTTCAGGCCTACTGTCCATAAAGCGCTTGTTTGCAATAAGCTTTGCTCTTGTTTGCCATTCGTCTTAGACCCGGTGAGAACAGGTGACGTGTATGTTTGCGTTGAAAGGAAGTGGCGATAAGTGAGAATGAATGCACAAGCACACTCCCCACACTATCTGTCACGCTCACACACACACACCCTCTATCTCGCTCACACACACACACACACACACACACACGCACGCACACACACACACACACACACACACACACACACACACACACACACACACACACCACACACACACACACACACACACACACACACACACACACACACACACACACACACACACACACACACACACACACAAATGCACAATCCTTCCTATCTGATCAGCGAAAGATGAACTAGTGTCATCCAGGCCCACACAAGACAGAGGGGTTTGTTGACGGTTGGGTTTCTCTCTCTTTGTGCGTTGTAACCTGCCCTTCGTTAAGCCCCAGCTAGGCCTTAAAATGCATCAGTCACTCCCCGAGGGGAGGGTTGCACCACCAGTGCCTCTGGGCTAATGGCCATGAGCGGCCAGCCCATTAGGCCCCTGTTATTGGGACTCCCTCATTAGCATCTGGGCCCATTGTGTGGCCAAACAATGGCAACAAACAAAACATTAACATGGAAATGGACGAAATGTACCTAATTAGTTTTCTGTGCTTGTATTGTTAAGCTCTAAAAAGATAGAGCTAAATTGCTTTGGATTTCAACAAAGTTCCAAAGCCCCCCTCCTCCGCAGTGGTTTCTGGAAAGTCACAGAGAAAGAGAATGGTGTGTGTCAATCCCCACTGGTCAATGACTATTGTAAGGACAATGTAGCAACATGTCAGAAAAGGAAAATTAAGAACATTTAATGTGGCGGAGCGATTTCTGCATAGTCCATTTCCTGGTTGCAGAATTCTAATAGTTTGCCTCATTTCAGTTTGTGACCAAACAAGCAAGTATAGTGTAGAGGATCATTGTACCATCTAAACCACTGTGAAAAATATTTTTCATAAACAAAAATATTGTATTTTCAGCTGTTTGAAGCTGGTGTACAAAACCAAAAGTAAGCAAAAATAAACATTAAGAACGGGAAGCCTAGAAATAGTGCACATAGAAAAGTTATACAAGCTTCTTAGACTTGTTTCAATGTGAATGACAGATCTATAAACACATTTCTATGTGAATTTGGTTGTATCGCCCAAAAAGTTACATATTGCAGCTTTAAATGACCAGTAAGTGTTATATATGTGAGCATATTTCTTATACAGTATTTGCATGGCTATTAATCACATCACTTCTAAATGTTAGGTCTTACTGTTGTACGTATATAATATAATGCTCCTGTGTATTATGTTCCTAAAGTTTTGTATTTAGTGTGCATTCATTGGTCTGTGCTTTATACAATTGTCGTTGTCTTTGTTCATGTGAAGTTCTTGGGATGTTTGACAAAGATAACTTTCTGTCAGCAGTTGCTATTTTATGGAACACCTTAATAAGAGTACGGTAAGTCAAGAGTGCCTCTCTCAACAGCAGTCCTTTTGGTTTGTGGAATGAATGACCTCCTTCCTCCCAAACGCACCCTGGGCATGTTTATTGAATTTCTTGTCGGCCATATTTGTTTACCACATTAAGGCAAAGTGGGAATCCCTTGACTCACACAGAAAGGGATTAACGACACTTCACCCATGACCATACCAAACCGGTGGTACAGAAGAACGACCAATCTTCATAACCATGACCAGCCCTGTTTAACATTCAGCTTGGAGACTTGGCCTGTTTCCCCAATCATGTTTTATTTTTACCATCTCGCTCTTGTGTTCCGTATTTGCGATTAGTGTTGTTTTGACTGTCACTATCCGTGATAATATTCCCTCAGTACATCACAAACATGTGGCTGTAATGAGAGGATGCAGAGAAAGTGATTTCTCAAGAGCTAAATTTTTTACGTTGTCTCTGTCCTCCTTCCCATTGAAATAGAGACGCATTGACTGACAGTATCATCTTGTTAATTAGTCGTTATTGGTTGTCCTGAACGAGCTCTTTGACTGGGGAGCCCTCACCAGTGACCTCGGTAACCCCTGGCCATTCTACCTCAGACTCCAACATGGTGGATGCTCATCATTAACCGCTCATCAATCACCGTCTACACACTGCTCTGCCAAGCTGCCTGCCGCTACACAGCCGGCACCCACACTCTGCTCTTTTTGTTAGCGCAGTCTGCTCTATGGGCCACTTTTGGACCAGTTTATACTCTTGAATTGGACCAGTTTTGGACCACGAACTACTACAATCCTATGGAACTGGATGACATCTGCAGTTACCATATATGCCAAAAGTATTTGCCAGATTGCTGACTGTCTGGACAACACCTAAGATAAGTCTAATAAAAGGTAGAACTTTATTTCAGTTTTACCATCCTTTTAAGTGTCTTGGATTGGACCAATTGGGACACAACTTTCCTGTTATTATCACCTACTAGCCACTTGGATTATTCTGTTGATTGTTCTGGAATGTTTGCATCACTTCCTGCAGATCCAGCAGACCCAGCTGATGATGTCTTTAACTCTCCCTCCCATCATCCACGAATCCTGGACCCTTGTGACCAGTCAACCCATTTTCCACCCAATCAACAGCTGACCTTATCAGTATCATATGCATGGTCTTCATGATCCCCTCTGAATGATATTCAATACCTCCAATTGAAGACTGCGCATTTCATTACAAGAGGCACCCCAGAGTGATATGATTCACGCCTGTTCCTGTGTAGACACTGGACGTTCGTAACCCCCTCAGATTGCTGCACTACTCTGTGGTGTTTGCTTCATTAGGCCTCCAGAGGGCTTGTGGGAATTTAAACAAATACCATTTATTTGAGTGGCCTCTGACACCCGAGCGCTTGAGCCAGAGGTTTATCTCCTATGCCGATGAGCGACTGACTGCCAGGGAAGGTTGCAGTGTATATTATGGTTTTAGATTAAAGAGCAGCAAAGCCAAGGAACAAGGCCTAATCCCGCTCCTTGGTGCAGCTCATGGAGCGGTCGTGTTGACCGTGACCTTTTTGGAAAGGGAGGATTTGGTTGAAGATGCCCCCAGGATTGTGCGTGGGGCACGGAGTCAGGACAGGCCGCCAGTTAATTGATTTTAAATGTAGAATATTGTTTCGCTGTCAAATCCCAGCAGGCTCAAGATCGAAGTCTCTCTCTCTGTATCTCTCTTTGTGCTCTAAATAAGGACAAATTGAGAATTCATTTGCCAGCTGTTTTTGTTGCTGTTTTTTGTCACCATGTTGATGGAGTTCTATTTATATGTACTGTAGTTCCCTCTCTCCCGAGATACACAGCCCAATTCTATGCAAAGTCTTAGGGCCTTGAATGTTTCTTTGTGGGGTTTTAGGGCTAAAGGAGGAGGATAAACAGCTTCCCTGTCCCCAGGAGGAATGGATATCCCCATGCCCCTGGAGGCAAGAGAATGGGGCTTGGGGAGAACCCCCCCCCCCTCCACCCTCCATTGGGGACTGTTCCTATGCTAAGGGGGTCACGGCTGTTGTTATGTCGTAGGTTGCAGCAGGGCCTGATAACTGGCTGTGTCGCGCCGCAGCTCGCCTCATTAGTCACGCACCCTATCCCCAACGTGACTTATTATCAAAACGCATGGGTGTGTCTGTGTGAGAGTGATCAATGTTCATCCTTAAAACGAAACAATTGCAGCTGCTTTAATGCGGTTTATTGTTTTCAAAAACCACAGTAGAACAATTTGGAATTGATTCAGTTCAACTACCCGAATTTACATGACAGTGTTCAATTTCGTCAAGACACACTGCATCGTTTAAATCATTACAGCCAATGCTATGCCAGATCCTAGGAGCCATCCTTAGTATCTCTTCGGGGAGGTACAGCAAGGTTAGGGAATTTCCCTACCTGCCCCAGTGCTGTTGGCACAGGGTTAATAGGTGTTCAACCCTCCCATTATCCAGGAGCGTTTGTGAATTACCAGCCAAGTGATGTTTACCATTGATATCATATATATGCTAATTTCGCCACTTAATTAGTGGGGAGGGGCCGACAGGCGGGGCAGCAGGAGGAGTGAGGGAGGGGGCGATCATGTGTAAAATTGATTTGTGAGGGGTGATATTTGATAGACCGCAGGGGAGTGGAGGCTCTTTGGGGAGAGAGCAGGCAGGGGGTGCTGCCATGTGGAGTGGGCTCAGAACAGAGACTCCTCATAGAAGAAAGTCTGACTTTTATTTAGGTCTTTCCTCTATCCATGACAATTCAGGCGTAGTTATGCTAAAACAAAGTTGTGTATCATAGTTAAACATGTTTCTCTGCCTGCATGAATATGATATAAAAAAAGATGAAGGAATTAGGTTTTTGATTCAGGGCTAAATTGAGTGATTTAATAATATCCTACTTTACATAATTAAGTAGGTTTTTGCACAATTACCCTTTAAGGTTATTGTGACTGCTTTTGTTGTCCCCCATATTAAATAGTCATTGGTAATAGTTTCCTAATCGTTGGTTGGGGAATTCCCTCTCTAACTACTGTTAATTACAGTAGTGCCTTAACGATGCTCACCAGAGAGCTCAGAGCAGCCAGCATATTTAATTAACTTGTTAGTCTTTCATCAGGGGTTACAGGAAAATAACACTGGGAAATAATACTATTACAGGAATTCATAATTGTGATAACAAAACAATGGTTGAATTTGCTAAATGCCAGATTTGGGGGATTGTATTTTTTACTACTGAAACACACACACACAGCAATCCTTTCATTGTAGACGGACATGTTCTAACCTCTATATGCATTCAAATAAAAACACTCGTACTCTTTATTTTACTCAAGCCCTCAACTTAAAAGTTTCCTAGATGACTCTCAGGTTTTACTTTCTATCCTTATTTATTTAAATTGTGGGGGGGTTTTTGCATTCATTCTCACAATTTAAACTGTGAATTTTATGTAAAATAACAACTACATGAGACAAAAATACATACATTGAGCACAAATATGTTTTGCTTTGATAAGTTGAAAATGCACTTCTTGTGCCAGCCAGCGTGCTCATTGTCAAGTCCCTGGTTTTAGCCCAAGGTTTAAGCCGCCGTACGTGAGACGCATGGCTAAATGTCTGCTGGCTCTGAAACAAACAGCCCGCACCCCGCTTTAAGTATATTATCAGCCAAGTTCCTTTAGGAACGTATTGCTAAAGAAGCTTACCATTTAATTAATGTAAGTTCGGCACAGATTACACCCAGGCCAGTCTTGTAAGCGGAGGCTAGTCTTATTGACCTCCTATGCAAGAGCTTAAAGACACAAGAATGGCATTTTTACTAAACTTTAATGGGATAACTAGTATAATCTATCCGAAGTAAGGGAGGAATAAAGTGTTTTAAACATAATACCCTTCCAAGTTGTGAGTGGGAGAAGATCTGTGATGTGAAGTGCTGGGCTGACATAGCTTCTTGTTTATTTGGGCATTAACTAGATATTTGACATGTTTGACTGCCTGGGATTCTCAGTTGATTTGTTTTGTATTAACTTACCTGTGTCACCATTTAAAAAAATAATAATACTGACAGTTTTGGGGAGCTTTTTTGGAATTATTTTTTGGGATGTTTAAAAACTCCTCAACAGGAGTATTTATAGATGCTCATTTTGTCTGATGATTTCATCATGTTTTGTTAGAAGATACCAATATCTAAATGGGAATTTCTTAAAGTTAGAAGGGAAAAAATGATACATAGAGACAACATAAGAGATGAACATATAGATGTGTTAATGTAACTGTAGAAGTTTGAAGAAGTATGTTTTATATTTCTCCTTGTAACATTTGCATGTTTAATGTTCACTGGAATGACATTTAGTAAGATCAGTAGAGTTTGTTATTTTTGGTATTACTTTTAACATTGTTTGGCTGACGCACAAACTCCACGAACGCCACCATTTCACACAGAATGCAAGACGCAAAGTATATGATCTAGAACGAAAGCCGTTTTATTTGTTTATTAGGCAAATTCTCCACCCATCCCCTCCTCCCACCCCATTTTCCACAGATGTTGATGTGATTTTTTTTTTCTCTCTTCTTTTTTTTTTCGTTTCGGTGTTACCCTTTTCAAACATTCTTTAACAGTGGGATAAAGGGATGGGGGGATAGAGAAGATTAGGCAACGGGATCCTCCAGGCATTGTCTGAAAATCTGCAGATAAAAAGCATTGGTTTGGTGGAATGGGAGGGGAGCTGGAGGGGGTGGGACTGGGAGGGATTTGTAGCGTACGGGGGCAGGTGGTGGTGGGGGTGGGTATATTGGAGGTGCTTAGAAGCGATAGAGCCCACTGAGGAAAATGATATTGATATTTTGATATAGCAAGCCAGCCAAACCTTATCATAAGGACCTTGCATTGCCTGTGACGCTTTCTTCAGCTGCTGAATATTGATGTCAGCAATAAGCTGGTGAAATTTGGCATGGCAACAGCACATTGCCAAAAATAGGACAGTGATTGGCGCTCATTGTATTATCAGCTTAATGGAAATATTGTGACAGGATTCTTCTCCTTTTAATCTTGCAGCATCTTCTTCAGAATTGACCATATTGTCATAGATAGGAATTTCATAGCAGGGTTTTCAATGTCTATCAAATGTGTTTGGCAAAGGATCGCTCATAACAATCCAGAGCATTTTGTTCATGCCTCTCCCCAAAAATGTTGGAATAAAAAATAAATAGGCTAACATTTCCCCCCAATATCATTGATGTGCTTGATGACCAATCCATGTGTATTGACGAACCCATTAGCACCCTCATTTTAATCAATTGAAAGGCGATACTGTTTGCCTATTCTTGATAGTCCATTCATTTAATCCACATTAGTTTCCTCAATGTTTTTTGGGGGAAGGATTACAAATTCTGCCACATCTAAACTAGAAGAAGCCAATCATTAGGTGAGGGAGGACAGGGTAACTTTGCCTAATTGATCATCATTTAGTTTACAAATGATATCCTGACAGTGTAATTTAATTTGATTTATGTGGTCCATTGACATGTGAACTGATCCAAGACGCTCATATCAGTTAATGGTCAATGACTGGGAGCCTGCTAATGATGCCACTTCATTGACTTGCTAAACTAGCCTTTCCATTCCTTAAGTAGTTGTTATGTCCTTTAGCCTAGAGTGTATTTTGGCTGATCGATATCCAGATGCCAGGAATTGTAATTCAATTGATGAGCAACATTGGAATTAATAGGAAATGCAATTGATTGTTTTCTTGTAAACATATTCACATTTTTGTTTTGCAATTTTACAACCACACAAATGTCATTGAATGAGTAAGGCTATTCTTGGTGAGCAGGCCTAATGTTAAACTATCTATATTTTGTGAGCAGGCCTAATGTTAAACTATCTATACTTGGTGAGCAGGCCTAATGTTAAACAATCTACACTTGGTGAGCAGGCCTAATGTTAAACTATCTATACTTGGTGAGCAGGCCTAATGTTAAACTATCTATACTTGGTGAGCAGGCCTAATGTTAAACAATCTATACTTGGTGAGCAGGCCTAATGTTAAACTATCTATACTTGGTGAGCAGGCCTAATGTTAAACTATCTATACTTGGTGAGCAGGCCTAATGTTAAACTATCTATACTTGGTGAGCAAGCCTAATGTTAAACTATCTATACTTGGTGAGCAGGCCTAATGTTAAACTATATTTATTACTTCAATTTAACGGTTAACATTCAAGTTATTTATTTGAGGTGTTTGCCTTCCCCTCCACAGTTGATAAGTATTGCACCAGGTTCTTGCCTTTCGAGCCAGGCCCATGCTGGTGCAACAACAAGCAGCTAATACCAGTTAAACCAGAACATTACATAAGAGATAAGGTAATAGGAAAGGAAATTGCCCTCTTGTATTTTGGGAAGAGCTTTTGCCTTCCCCTAGCTATCTTAAAAAAAATTCAAGGAGATGGAGAGGGAAAAAAAACTCCCTGTTGGAATTCTTCCTCCAGATGCTTTGCCGTAGACTGATGGTGTTAGCGCAGCCATTAGCCCGGCAGATTAATTCATTAAGCTAATGTGAGGCTAACCCTGTCGGCCCTGCTGAAACGCGTGCAATATGACACTGCTCAAATTTGTTCTAACACATGCCCTGGGGAGCCAAACAGCTCGGTGCTAATGGGGGAGGCGGAGCCAATTATGCAAATGCAATTGGTACTGTCAACAGACTGTAGCAGAACTGACTGACTAGCTATTTCTTTACACCGCTCTGCTTGCGTTCTCTCTCTCTCTCTCTCCCTCTCGCTTTCCTGCTCTTTTCCTTAATGTCTTTTCACCTCTGTTTGCGCTCCTCTTTTCATGTCTTCTTCTTCCTCCTCTCGTTCACTTCTCTCTTTCCCCTCCACTCGTTTCCATCGTTCTCTTTTTCTCTGTCTGTACATCTGGAGTGCGATGGGAAGTGTATGGCCTATGCTAGGAGAGCGATAAGGTCTGTTTGTTTGGGTGTGGGGATGGGTGGTCTGAGTCTTATTTACCTGCAGGTGAAGAGGCTTTTCATTCAGGTCTCTGCAGGCCTATCTTTACATTGTGTTCCCTGCCGTTCTGTCAGCACTCATCTGGAGCACTGTTGAGTCAATAGTCTGCAGTCTCACACCAAGGGCCCTACACAACATATGGCCACCGTCACCAATACACTCTCCCATGGACCCTCTCACAAGCAACGGCCAGATGAGCATCAATAGAACCACCTTTCTGAGGAATATGTGTGAGCTAAACTCAAATTTGTTGGAGTAGTAGAATTGCTTTGAATACGTATTTGTTTACTTGATATTGACAAAAGTAGTCTATAGTCATTAGCCAGTAGTGATCAGAGGCTTATAGACAGTAAGTATAAGTAAGTATAAAGTATTAAGTATACTTCATCACTATTGGTATCAATCTAGTCAATGTTTCCAAACTCCTGCTGCATCTGGTTGGCTGAGGCAGAGGGAGGCCTGATCCGGTGGCTGGACGGTCCTAGATATGTCACGCAGGTGCTGCTTCTTCCCCCCCGGAGCCCAACATTCTTCCATAGCCATGTGTGCCGGGGCAAACCACGCATACGAGGAGCGCCGTCCCACCGTTGACTAATCAGTGCCCCGGCAACATGCATTGTTGCTCGATGCAAATCCATTCACATTGGAATAGGGGGCTGGGGGGGATCCCGAGCTCAGGCAACAGAGTTGGATAGAAAACTGAGGCCAGCCAATAAATGAAAGTTTGCCTTAAATCCGTGGGATAATAGAGGCAGGGTTGGGGCCGAGCCTCGAAGCCGAGATAAACAGAGGGATTACTCCTCGGTTTTGCATCACTCGCTCTCCTCTGGGTGGCCCTTAACCGTCAAGAAAGCAGAGGGGGAGAGAGGGAGAGAGAAAGAAGAAGAAAAAACGTTTAACGCATGGACATTCACACAGCACATGGGGGAAAGGAGTGAGCCTAATTCCATCAAAGACGGAGAAATTAGCAATTAATTTATTCGAGCCTCCGCCCTTCCCCCCCACACTCCCTCTATTTTAGGCCCAATTGTTGGTCAGTTCTGCAACATCTGGTCCTGAGCAGTCCGTGTAGCTGACGACTGATGGCCTCTCCGCTAAAGTAGCAGACAGAGAATATCGCCCCTTTTTCATTCATTTCTTTCCCCCTCGGAGATTAGTTAGGAACGAGGAAAGTAATCATTAAAAATGTTGCTCTTTTTCCAGGCCATGCATAACCACAGGCGGCGACTTTATTTGCAATTGTAATTTAAAGAATAATTAAAATAAGTTAAATGATTCTGTAAATGTAGAACAACTTGAGTCTTTGTGCTCAAGGGTGCATGAACCTCCCTCCTATGGCTGGTTGCTCTGATAAACTCGCTAATGAAAGGATGTTGCTCGACACTAATGACAATTTTGAAGTGTTTTTGGATTTGCCTCATCCCTCCGTCCTCCATGCACTTTCTCTCTGATGGCGGTTGTGGCATGCGTTTTGTAATGGCGTTCAGGGGACAGCAGTTCCGATGCTGGGAATCCTATTTATTTGATTTGCTGTAAACATTGCTGAAACATTATTGTAATAATAATTTATTCATTTCATTCAAATGCAGATTGTCAAAGGGAGGGGTGGAGATGGCCTGCATAACGATACCAGGGCGTTTTTTTTTTAATTCAGTGTTTGAGATATGGGCTTTTGAGCAGCAGCAGATTATAACTCCCTCCAGCTCTTGTGGAAATGAGCTGTTGACATTCTTTGGGGTCATTGTCCAAGATAGCTGGGCCAACCACCAGGATTTAGTAGATAAACCCTTCCACTGAGACCTTTATCCATTTCACATTTCACCACAACTGGAAAAGGTTAACAAAACGATGCTTGGCAATGTAACCCCTCTATAGTCCTATCTCCCTCATAAATATTGACGTAAATGTGCTGTCTGCGTTAAATAAATAAGAGTTCTGTCAAGCTATTCGAAGGTAGGTTTGTATATTGCACGTGTAGGCCTATGTTAACACGGCTTCTCACATTTCTTGCTTTGCCTGCAAACTTGCCTCATATTTTGTCTAATAATGGAATATAATGGTATAATGGAATAGACCTTTGTCCATCTTGCACCGTTGGCAATTTTGACTGATCTTGGCTTCTCTTTATGATACACATCAGGCTATAGGCCCATATATTATTGCAAAATGGCGTGAAGAGGAGCCACAAGCATTCACTGAAAGGGACTTCTTTAATCATTTAGAAACAAAACCCAAGGAATTTCTCATTAAGAACGTGGTCAAAGTACAGGAAGGCAATGATGTTATTGTTTTTTTTCCCATGATCCTTTTGGCAACCTCGAGTCTTAGGAAAACAACCCGGACGACATGACAAAAAAATTACTTGAAAGGACACAAAAGCACAATGAGGGACGAAGGCAAGGCGCACCACTGGCGGCTGTCTCGGACCCAGCGGAGGAGTAGACCTCGCCATACAGCCCCGGCCACTCCAATTCTGAGCCGATGCTAATGAGGCCGCTCTGATCCCTCCGGCGCTTCCCATGTTTTCAACACCTTCAAGGACCACATGGCGCTAGCAGCATAAAGACAACTAAATGAGAAATCCCCCCAAAAATTGTGGAGCCGGGACTCTCGGCGGCGGCTTTCTTTTCAGGCTCGGACTGCTCATTGAATATTCCCTCCATGAAAAGAAAAGATAAGAAAGAGGTGCAACAGGGGGTAAGGATGAGTAAACTTCTACGAAAAATGGACATATTTGCCGATAATCGATTTATGGGTGCACAAGGCACTGAAGCCACTGACGAAGAAAGAAAAAATAATCCTGGGATTTGAAATCAGAAAGGAAGAAAGAAAGAAAAGGGAGAAGATGCTCAAATTTTGGCGGGTGTTTCTCACAAGCACCATAATCAGATCACTAACATCTTGAATCGGCCTCCGCTATAGTGGGCCAAACAACAGCATGGCAGATGAAAGGTGAATGGGCCCTAGGTTCCCGCTGGCTGTTTTAGACCCCCTTTAATAGCACTGAGCCCTGTGAAGGCTCCTGGGCAGTAACTCATATTAGCGCACAGGCACACTGGTTAATAGGATGATGCCTTTTGGCTTTTGTCATGAGATTATAAAGGGTTCTGTTGTCACCGGTGCCTGTTGAGCACAAGCCCCTAGAATCGTCTCCCTGCGCTCATTGTCTGGTTTATGTGGTAAAAGGGGTATTTTGATGAGACACCTCTCAGGGCTCTATCAGGTGAGCTCTGCTCAGGGGTCTCCCATCTACTACACCCTCAGAAGAACCTCAAGTGCTCTGTTTCCCGCTAAAGACCCTTGAATCTGTCATCATCTTCAACAAATTCAAAAGCTACAGAAGGTAGGTAGAGGCAGGAGGAAAAAGGGAGATGAATAAAGCAATCTCTCTTGGCCATAGAAAAGTAAAATATGTTTTAATTAATTAATTAATTTACCCTCTTTCCCTTTTCCTTCGTAGTGGAGTAGGGCTATACAAACTGAAGGAGAGAGGTATAGAATGTTGAACTAAATTGAATCTGGTCTAACAGCTTTATATTGCCGTACATCTGCCTTTGGGTCATTTGAAACAGTGAAAGGTTTTAGTAAAGAGGAAAATCCCCTCTCTTGTGTGTGGTGCGTTTTAGTGTGCCTAAATGTATGTGTCTGTGTTCTTCTACAAGCCTTAATTCACCTACCCAACAAAACAATTCATGTTGTGAGATTTATGGGGAGGGGTCACTTACAGTGCCTTCAGAAAGTATTCATACCCTTTGACTTAATCCACATTTTGTTGTGTTACAGCCTGAATTCAAAATGGATTAAATAGATTTGTTTCTGTCACCCATCTACACACAATACCCCATAATAACAGTGAAAACAGGTTTTTCGATTTTTTTGCAAATGTACTGAAAATAAAATAAATCAATATTTAATTTACATAAGTATTCACACCCCTGAGTCAATACATTTTACAATCACCTTTGGCAGTGATTACAACTGTGAGTCTTTATGAGTAAGTCTGTAAGAGCTTTGCACACTTGCATTGTACAATGTTATTATCATCATTTTTTTTAGGGGGTATTTCAGCTTTAATATTGCAGATAGATTGTAGCTTCCATCAATGTAATTGTCTGCATTACTTCCAATCCCACATATATATTTTTGTAAATATATATATTTACACAGTACCAGTCAAAAGTTTGGACACACCTACTCATTCAAGGGTTTTTCTTTATTTTTACTATTTTCTACATTATAGAATAATAGTGAAGACATCAAAACTATGAAATAACACATTGAAGGAGTTCCCACATATGCTGAGCACTTGTTGGCTGCTTTTCATCCCAAAACATCTCAATTGGGTTGAGGTCGGGTGATTGTGGAGGCCAGGTTATCTGATGCAGCACTCCATCACTCTCCTTCTTGGTCAAATAGCCCTTACAGCCTGGAGGTGTGTTTTCAGTCATTGTCCTGTTGAAAAACAAATGGTAGTCCCACTAAGCGCGAACCAGATGGAATGGCGTATCGCTGCAGAATGCTGTGGTAGCTATGCTGGTTAAGTGTGCCTTGAATTCTAAATAAATCACCAACAGTGTTACAAGCAAAGCACCTCCACACCATCACACCACCTCCTCCATGCTTCACGGTGGGAACCACACATGCGGAGATCATCCGTTCACCTACTCTGCGTCTCAAAGACACGGCGGTTGGAACAAAAAATCTCTAATTAGGATACCAAAAATCTCAAATTTGGACTCATCAGACCAAAGGACAGATTTCCCCCAGTCTAATGTCCATTGCTCATGTTTCTTGGCCCAAGCAAGTCTCATCTTTTTATTGGTGTTCTTTAGTAGTGGTTTCTTTGCAGCAATTTGACCATGAAGGCCTGATTCACGTAGTCTCCTCTGAACAGTTGATGTTGAGAGTTGTCTGTTACTTGAACTCTGTGAAGCATTTATGGGCTGAAATTTCTGAGGCTGGTAACTCTAATGAACTTATCCTCTGTAGCAGAGGTAACTCTGCATCTTCCTTTCCTGTGGCGGTCCTCGTCCTCATGAGAGCCAGTTTCATCATAGCGCTTGATGGTTATTGCGACTGCACTTGAAGAAACTTTCAAAGTTCTTTAAGATTTACGCATTGACTGACCTTCATGTTTTAAAGTATTGATGGACTGTCATTTCTCTTTGCTTATTTGAGCTGTTCTTGCCATAATATGGGCGTGGTCTTTTACCAAATAGGGCTATCTTCTGTATACCACCCCTAACTTGTCACAACACATCTGATTGGCTGAAATGCATTAACTGAAATGCATTAACCTCAACAGCCAGTGTAATCCCGTGGCGCGATATTCAAATACCTCAAAAATGCAAAAACTTCAATTTTTCAAACATATGACTATTTTACACCATTTTAAAGACAAGACTTTCGTTAATCTAACCATACTGTCCGATTTCAAAAAGGCTTTACAACGAAAGCAAAACATTAGATTATGTCAGCAGAGTACCCAGCCAGAAATAATCAGACACCCATTTTTCAAGCTAGCATATAATGTCACATAAACCCAAACCACAGCTAAATGCAGCACTAACCTTTGATGATCTTCATCAGATGACAACCCTAGGACATTATGTTATACAATACATGCATGTTTTGTTCAATCAAGTTCATATTTATATCAAAAACCAGATTTTTACATTAGCATGTGACTAGCATGTGACTAGCATTCCCACCGAACACTGCCGGTGAATTTACTAAATTACTCACGATAAACGTTCACAAAAAACATAACAATTATATTAAGAATTATAGATACAGAACTCCTCTATGCACTCGATATGTCGATAAAATAGCTTTTCGGTGAAAGCTCATTTTGCAATATTCTAAGTAGATAGCCCGGCATCACAGGGCTAGCTATTTAGACACCCAGCAAGTTTAGCATTCACCAAAGTCAGATTTACTATAACAAAAATGTTATTACCTTTGCTGTCTTCGTCAGAATGCACTCCCAGGACTTCTACTTCAATAACAAATGTTGGTTTGGTCCCAAATAATCCATTGTTATATCCAAATAGCGCCGTTTTGTTCGTGCGTTCAAGACACTATCCGAAAGGGTAAATAAGGGTTACGAGCACGGCGCATTTCGTGACAAAAAAATTCTAAATATTCCATTACCGTACTTCGAAGCATGTCAACCCCTGTTTAAAATCAATTTTTATGCCATTTTTCTCGTAAAAAAGCGATAATATTTCGACCGGGAAATCGTTTTTTATTACAAAGAGAGTGAAAGTAAAAGCATGCTATCCCCTCATGCACGAGCCTCAGTCTAATGGCCCTCTGATAGAGCACTTGCCAAACGCGCTAATGTGTTTCAGCCTGGGGATGGAATTACATCGTTCAGCTTTTTCCCGCCTTCTGAGAGCCCATGGGAGCCGTAGGAAGTGTCACGTCATGCCAGAGATCCCTTGTATTTGTTAGAGATGATCAAGGAGGGCAAGAAATGATCAGACAGGCCACTTCCTGTAAGGAATCTTCTCAGGTTTTGGCCTGCCAAATGAGTTCTGTTATACTCACAGACACCATTCAAACAGTTTTAGAAACTTTAGGGTGTTTTCTATCCAAAGCCAATAATTATATGCATATTCTAGTTACTGGGCAGGAGTAGTAACCAGATTAAATCGGGTACGTTTTTTATCCGGACGTGCAAATACTGCCCCCTAGCCCCAACAGGTTAAGAAGGAAAGAAATTCCAGAAAATTAACTTTTAACAAGGCACACCGGTTATTTGAGTTGCATTCCAGGTGACTACCTCATGAAGCTGGTTGAGAGAATGCCAAGAGTGGGCAAAGCTGTCATCAAGGCAAAGGGTGGCTACTTTGAAGAATCTCAAATATAAAATATATTTTGATTTGTTTAACACTTTTTTGGTTACTACATGGTTCCATATGTGTTATGTAATAGTTTTGATGTCTTCACTATTATTCTACAATGTAGAAAATATTAAAAATAAAGAAAAACCCTTGAATGAGTAGGTGTGTCCAAACTTTTGACTGGTACTATATATACACACACACTGCCGTTCAAAAGTTTGGGGCCACTTAGAAATGTCCTTGTTTTTGAAAGAAAAGCAATTTTTTTGTCCATTTAAAAGGACATCAAATTGATCAGAAATACAGTGTAGACATTGTTAATGTTGTAAATGACTATTGTAGTTGGAAACGGCAGATTCTTTTTTAATGGAATATCTACATAGGCGAACAGAGACCCATTATCAGCAACCATCACTCCTGTGTTCCAATGGCACGTTGTGTTAGCTAATCCAAGTTTATCATTTTAAAAGGCTAATTGATCATTAGAAAACCATTTTCCAATTATGTTAGCACAGCTGAAAAAACTGTTGTAATGATTAAAGAGGCAATAAAACTGGCCTTCTTTAGACTAGTTGAGTATCTAGCGCATCAGCATTTGTGGGTTCGATTTACAAGCTCAAAAGGGCTAGAAACAATGAACTTTCTTCTGAATCTCGTCAGTCTATTCTTGTTCTGAGAAATGAAGGCTATTCCATGCGAGAAATGGCCAAGAAACTGAAGATCTCGTACAGCGCTGTGTACTACTCCCTTCACAGAACAGTGCAAACTGGCTCTAACCAGAATAGAAAGAGGAGTGGGAGGCCCCGGTGCACGACTGAGCAAGAGGACAAGTACAGTGAGGGAAAAAAGTATTTGATCCCCTGCTGATTTTGTACATTTGCCCACTGACAAAGAAATGATCAGTCTATAATTTTAATGGTAGGTTTATTTGAACAGTGAGAGACAGAATAACAATAAAAAAATCCAGAAAACGCATGTCAAAAATGTTGTAAAATGATTTGCATTTTAATGAGGGACATAAGTATTTGACCCCTCTACGAAACATGACTTAGTACTTGGTGGCAAAACCCTTGTTGGCAATCACAGAGGTCAGACGTTTCTTGTAGTTGGCCACCAGGTTTGCACACATCTCAGGAGGGATTTTGTCCCACTCCTCTTTGCAGATCTTCTCCAAGTCATTAAGGTTTCAAGACTGACGTTTGGCAACTCGAACGTTCAGCTCCCTCCACAGATTTTCTATGGGATTAAGGTCTGGAGACTGGCTAGGCCACTCCAGGACCTTAATGTGCTTCTTCTTGAGCCACTCCTTTGTTGCCTTGGCCATGTGTTTTGGCTCATTGTCATGCTGGAATACCCATCCACAACCCATTTCCAATGCCCTGGCTGAGGGAAGGAGGTTCTCACCCAAGATCTGACAGTACATGGCCCCGTCCATCGTCCCTTTGATGCGGTAAAGTTGTCCTGTCCCCTTAGCAGAACCCCCCCCCCCCCCCCCCCCAAAAGCATAATGTTTCCACCTCCATGTTTGACGGTGGGGATGGTGTTCTTGGGGTCATAGGCAGTATTCCTCCTCCTCCAAACACGGCGAGTTGAGTTGATGCCAAAGAGCTCCATTTTGGTCTCATCTGACCGCAACACTTTCACCCAGTTGTCCTCTGAATCATTCAGATGTTCATTGGCAAGCTTCAGACGGGCATGTATATGTGCTTTCTTGAGCAGGGGGACCTTGCAGGCGCTGCAGGATTTCAGTCCTTCACGACATAGTGTGTTACCAATTGTTTTCTTGGTGACTATGGTCCCAGCTACCTTGAGATCATTGACAAGATCCTCCCGTGTAGTTCTGGGTTGATTCCTCACCGTTCTCATGATCATTGCAACTCCACGAGGTGAGATCTTGCATGGAGCCCCAGGCTGAGGGAGATTGACAGTTCTTTTGTGTTTCTTCCATTTGCGAATAATCGCACCAACTGTTGTCACCTTCTCACCAAGCTGCTTGCCGATGGTCTTGTAGCCCATTCCAGCCTTGTGTAGGTCTACAATATTGTCCCTGACATCCTTGGAGAGCTCTTTGGTCTTGACCATGGTGGAGAGTTTGGAATCTGATTGATTGCTTCTGTGGACAGGGGTCTTTTATACAGGTAACAAGCTGAGATTAGGAGCACTCCCTTTAAGAGTGTGCTCCTAACCTCAGCTCGTTACCTGTATAAAAGACACCTGGGAGCCAGAAATCTTTCTGATTGAGAGGGGGTCAAATACTTATTTCCCTCATTAAAATGCAAATCAATTTATAACATTTTTGATATGCGTTTTTCTGGATTTTTTTGTTGTTATTCTGTCTCTCGCTGTTCAAATAAATTATAGAAATTATAGACTGATCATTTCTTTGTCTGTGGGAAAACGTACAAAATCAGCAGGGGATCAAATATTTTTTCCCTCACTGTACATTAGAGTGTCTAGTTTTTTTCCCTCACTGTACATTAGAGTGTCTAGTTTGAGAAACAGACGCCTCACAAGTCCTCAACTGGCAGCTTCATTAAATAGTACCTGCAAAACACCAGTCTCAACGTCAACAGTGAAGAGGCGACTCCGGGATGCTGGCCTTCTAGGCAGAGATCCTTTGTCCAGTGTCTGTGTTCTTTTTCCCATCTTAATCTTTTCTTTTCATTGGCCAGTCTGAGATACGGCCTTTTCTTCACAACTCTGCGTAGAAAGCCAGCATCCCGGAGTCACCTCTTCACTGTTGACGTTGAGACTGGTGTTTTGCGGGTTCTATTTAATGAATATATACAGTTGATGTCGGAAGTTTACATACACTTAGGTTGGAGTCATTAAAACTCATTTTTCAACCACTCCACACATTTCTTGTTAACTATAGTTTGGTGTGTCAGTTAGGACATCTACTTTGTGCGTGACACAAGTCATTTTTCCAACAATTGCTTACAGACAGATTATTTCACTTATAATTCACTGTATCACAATTAAACACAATTAAACAGCTTGGAAAATTCCAGAAAATGATGTCATGGCTTTAGAAGCTTCTGATAGGCTAATTGACATCATTTGAGTCAATTGGAGGTGTACCTGTGGATGTATTTCAAGGCCTACCTTCAAACAGTGCCTCTTTTCTTGACATCATGGGAAAATCAAAAGAAATCAGCCAAGACCTCAGATTTTTTTTTTAGACCTCCACAAGTCTGGTTCATTCTTGGGAGCAATTTCCAAACGCCTAAAGGTACCTCATTCATCTGTACAAACAATAAAGTATAAACACGATGGGACCACGCAGCCATCATACCGCTCAGGAAGGAGATGCGTTCCGTCTCCTAGAGATGAACGTACTTTGGTGCGAAAAGTGCAAATCAATCCCAGAACAACAGCAAAGGACACTGTGAAGATGTTGGAAGAAACAGGTACAAAGTATCTATATCCACAGTAAAACGAGTCCTATATCGACATAACCTGAAATGCCGCTCAGCAAGGAAGAAGCCACTGCTCCAAAACCGCCATAAAAAAAGCCAGACCACGGTTTGCAACTGCACACGGGGACAAAGATCATACTTTTTGGAGAAATGTCCTCTGGTCTGATGAAACAAAAATATAACTGTTTGGCCATAATGACCATCGTTATGTTTGGAGGAAAAAAGGGGAGGCTTGCAAGCAACATCTCAGGACATAAGTCAGGAAGATAAAGCTTGGTCGCAAATGGGTCTTCCAAATGAACAATGACCCCAAGCATACTTCCAAAGTTGTGGCAAAATGGATAAGGATTAAATGTCAAGAATTGTGAAAAACTGAGTTTAAATGTATTTGGCTAAGGTGTATGTAATAAACTCAGCAAAAAAGAAACGTCCCTTTTTCAGGACCCTGTCTTTCAAAGATCATTTGTAAAAATCCAAATAACACAGATCTTCATTGTAAAGGGTTTAAACACTGTTTCCCATGCTTGTTCAATGAACCATAAACAACTAATGAACATGCACCTGTGGAACGATCGTTAAGACACTAACAGCTTACAGACGGTAGGCAATTAAGGTCACAGTTATGAAAACTTAGGACACTAAAGAGGCCTTTCTACTGTTCTCTGAAAAACACTAAAAGAAAGATGCCCAGGGTCCCTGCTCATCTGTGTGAACGTGCCTTAAGCATGCTGCAAGGGGGCAAGAGGACTGCAGATGTTGCCAGGGCAATAAATTGCAATGTCCGTACTGTGAGACGCCTAAGACCGCGCTACAGGGAGACAGGACGGACAGCTGATCGTCCTTGCAGTGGCAGACCATGTGTAACAACACCTGCACAGGATCGGAACATCCAAACATCACAGGTACAGGATGGCAACAACAACTGTCCGAGTTACACCAGGAACGCACAATCCCTCCATCAGTGCTCAGACTGTCTGCAATAGGCTGAGAGAGGTTGGACTGAGGGCTTGTAGGCCTGTTGTAAGGCAGGTCCTCACCAGACATCACCGGCAACAACGTCGCCTATGGGCACAAACCCACCGTCGCTGGACCAGACAGGACTGGCAAAAAGTGCTCTTCACTGACAAGTCACGGTTTTGTCTCACCAGGGGTGATGGTCAGATTCGCCTTTTATCGTTGAAGGAATGAGCGTTACACCGAGACCTGTACTCTGGAGCGGGATCGATTTGGAGGTGGAGGGTCCGTCATGGTCTGGGGCGGTGTGTCACAGCATCATCGGACTGAGCTTGTTGTCATTGCAGGCAATCTCAACGCTGTGCGTTAAGGGAAGACATCCTCCTCCCTCATGTGGTACCCTTCCTGCAGGCTCATCCTGACATGACCCTCCAGCATGACAGTGCCACCAGTCATACTGCTCATTCTGTGCTTGATTTCCTGCAAGACAGGAATGTCAGTGTTCTGCCATGGCCAGCGAAGAGCCCGGATCTCAATCCCATTGAGCACGTCTGGGACCTGTTGGATCGGAGGGTGAGCGATAGGGCCATTCCCCCCCAAATTTTGCGGGAACTTGCAGGTGCCTTGGTGGAAGAGTGGGGTAACATCTCACAGCAAGAACTGGCAATTCTGGTGCAGTCCATGGGGAGGAGATACACTGCAGTATTTATTGCAGCTGGTGGCCACACCAGATACTGACTGTTACACAGCATCATGCTGTGGGTATGTTTTTCAGCGGCAGGAACGGGAGACTAGTCAGGATTGAGGGAAAGATGAAAGGAGCAAAGTCCAGAGAGATCCTTGATGAAAACCTGCTCCAGAACACTCAGGACCTCAGACTGGGACAAAGGTTCACCTTCCAACAAGACAACGACCCTAAGCACACAGCCAAGACAATGCAGGAGTGGCTTCAGTGGCAAGTCTCTGAATGTCCTTGAGAGGCCCAGCCAGACCCCTGACTCGATCCCGATCAAACGTCTCTGGAGAGACCTGAAAATAGCTGTGCAGTGATGCTCCCTATCCAAACTGACAGCGCTTGAGAGGATCTGCAAAGAAGAATTTTGAAAACTCTCCAAATACAGGTGTGCCAGCCTTGTAGTGTCATACCCAAGAAGACTCGAGGCTGTAATCACTGTGAACGGTGCTTCAACAAAGTTCTGAGTAAAGAGTGTGAATACTTATGTAAATGTGATATTTCAGTTTTTTATTTTTAGTACAATTGCCATAATGTCTAAAAACCTGTTTTTGCTTTGTCATTATGGGGTATTTTGTGTAGATTGATGAGGGGGAAAAAACAATTTAATCAATTTTAGAATAAGGCTGTAACGTAGCAAAATGTTGAAATAGTCAAGGGGTCTGAATACTTTCCGTATGCACTGTATATGTACATAACTTTTAAAATTATATTTCCTTTATTATTTGCCGCTACCCCTACCACCCCTAATTGGAGTAAACGAATGAACAACAACACTTAGTCTTTTACTTCCAGTTTATACACACTATATACCTTTTACGGACACAATCTATTTTACAATAGTTCGATTTTTTGTTTTTAGTCATGTCCTTCCTCTACTCTCAACCTCTCCCATGTATTTCCATCCAGTTTGATTTCTATTTGCAATACATTTTTTACTGTGCTTTTTCACAAAAGTTCTTAACCTATATACATTTTACTGACGCAGTATATTTTACATTTGTTATCTTGTTGTTATTAGTCCCACCCTTAAGCTCCATTCAGCTCCTCCCATCTATCTCTTCACACCATCCATACTGGATTTCTGCCATATATTTTTTAACTGTGCTGTGATGCTTCACAAAAGTTCTGAACCTTTTTATTCTCATAGTTTCTACATATTGTAAATTAAAGACAAATATTTAGTATTGTAAAATATTTGCACATTATTCATTTAAAAATTCTTCAAGCTCTGTCAAGTTGGTTGTTGATCATTTCTAGACAGCCATTTTCAAGTCTTTTCAAGTTGAGTAACTATGCCACTCAACATTCAATGTTGTATGGTAAGCAACTCCAGTGAAAATTTGGCCTTGTGTTTTAGGTTATTGCCCTGCTGGAAGGTGAATTTGGCTCTGTGTCTGTTGGAAAGCAGACTGAACCAGGTTCTCCTCAAGGATCTTGCCTGTGATAAGCTTTATTCCATTTATTTTTTATCCTAAAAACTCCCTAGTCCTTGCTGATGACAAGCATACCCATAACATGAAGCAGCCACCACCATGCTTAAAAATATGAAGAGTGGTACTCAGTGATGTGTTGTGTTGGATTTGCCCCAAACATAACACTTTGTATTCAGGACATAATGATAATATCTTTGCCAAGTTTTTTGCAGTTTTACTTTAGTGCTTTATTGCAAACAGGATGCATGTTTTGGAATAATTGTATTATGTACAGGCTTCCTTCTTTTCACTCTGTCATTTAGTTTAATATTGTGGAGTAACTACAATGTTGTTGATCCATCCTCAGTTTTCTCCTATCACAGCCATTAAACTCTGTAACTGTTTTAAGGTCACCATTGGCCTCGTGGTGAAATCCCTGAGCGGTTTCCTTCCTCTCCGGAAACTGATTGTAATTAATAACTTCACCATGCTCAAAGGGATATTAAGTGTCTGTTTTTTGTTTTTACGCATCTACCAACAGGTGCCCTTCTTTGCGAGACATTGGAAAACCTCCCTGGTCTTTGTGGTTGAATCTGTGTTTGAAATTCACTGCTCGAATGAGGGACCTTACAATTATCTGTATGTGTGGGGTACAGAGATGAGGTAGTCATTACAAATCATGTTAAACACTATTATTGAACACAGTGTGAGTCCATGCAATTTATTATGTAACAATTTTAACCACATTTTTACTCAAGAACTTATTTAGGCTTGCCATAACAAATATGTTGAATACTTATTGACTAAACTATTCAGCTTTTCATTTGTAATTAATTTGTAAAAATGTTTAAACACATGATCCAACTTTGACATTATGGGGTATTGTGTGTAGACCAGTGACACAAAATCTCAGTTTAATCCATTTTGAATCCGGGCTGTAACACAACAAAATGTGGAAAAAGTCAAGGGGTGTGAATACTTTCTGAAGGTACTGTACATTCTCTGTCAAAATACCATATGTAGCTTTTGCTCATTTTTAAGTGATTACACAATGATCTGGATAAAGGCGAAATAATTGCGCAGAACTTGCATAGCGGTTATCCAGGTTGACGTTAAACAGAGAACACTCTATGTCCATTTCGCAATCAATGAAGACCCTTTCAATCGCAAGTGCTTTATACCTCGAGATTAGTTTTGGTGACTTAAGGAGCTAGACTACTCTGGTATATCCCACCATCTGCCCCCAACTCCAACCCCTTCACAGAAATACTGCAAGGATACCGCCAGCCTTTTCACTCACTTAACAAGAATGCTCCAAACACAGACCCACTTCAAGTAATTAAATCAATCCCTTTGTGCTTCTCCAATATTCTCCTTCAGTGGGTGACTGTCCCACATCTGATTATGACTCTTCATGCATATTCAGGGTGAAGACCGCTCGACTTCGTCCATAACGAGCTCTTACTTTTATGTTTGTGTCATGAGCTGATCATGTTTGCCATTTTTTCTTCTCCTTTTTTTCTTCTTTTCCTTCTCTTTTTGGAAATCTATCCATCTACCTCTTAGTCTGCAGTTTGTTTCAGTGAGTCGTTAGACGGCAAAACGAGGAGTGGTCACTTCAAACAGCTATGTTGGAAAAAAACATGAGGAGAAGTTAGGGTCGAAGCCCGATAGACAAATTGGATTAGTGAGTATTGGATTAAACGGAAAACGGAGGGATAACAAACAAGAAAAGCTGGCTGTGATCACAGGGTTTAATATATTTATTTTCCTCTCCGATCCCTTTCTTCTCCCTCCCCTTTTATTTCTTTTCTTTTGGAGTAAAGACCCCTTGGCTTAAGACAGACTTATTAAAACCCGGGATTAATTTGTAATGCTCCCTTAACCCTCCGGGTCAACTGAAGATTTGTTATCTAAAGCAAACAGGAAAAATTGTACTATAACAACGCGACAAGAGCTTTAAGTCCATTTCTGTTGGTCTTTTGTGAGATTTGAGGTTTAGAGGAAGGTGTTATCCCAAAGATATATTTATTTGAATAAGGAAACTTTGGATATTTTGGATGCGTGTATGCATATGTGTACGATGCAAAGCCTTGATAGTCCATCCTTAAAATGTTGAAATTGTGCACCTCATGTCTCAATGAATCAATGAAAATAAATAATATAATTTCCCAAACAGACACACATTCATTAAAAAATTAGTTGAGCCATATAATACTGAACATATTGAAACATTAGAAAAGGAACACTAGTAATCCTGATAAACCAGAAACAACAAAGGAGAATCAAGCCTAATTCTATGAGCGTATTCACAAAAGGCCCTCATTTTTAATCAGCCGAAGATCCAAAGTAATAGAATTGAGACACTGGGCCACTCTCATTAGCTTTATCTTTTTAATGTAGCGGCGGCTAAGATGGTAATCTTAATCTTATTTGGTTATTGAGGCTCTGCTCGGGTCTCACTGGTTGGTTTTCGAAGGCCTTTGGGGACATAGCCCAGTCCCCACAAACTGCTGCCTCAATCCCTGCAACAGCAGCTCAATCTATTCCACAAGGTCGTAGTTCAAGGGGCTCAAGGGGTTGAGCTGAGGAGCAGGGGGACTGCCTGGGAGTAGTAGGCCACCCTCCTCAAAGATCTCCTCTGGAGAACCAGACCGCCGAGGTCTACCGCCATCCCTGAATCTGATGTCACGTATATCAGTCCAAGCTGTTTCCAGGCCAGTATTGAGTATTCGGAAAGCAGCTCAGAGTAGGAGTACTGATCGAGGATCAATTTTACCTTTTTAGATAGTAATGGATACGATTACGTTGACGGGGTGGGTGGACCTGATCCTAGATCAGCACTCCTACTCAGAGACACTTTGAGTACAGGCCCTGATGTAGTGTTTTATTTTTATATAATATTTCACATGACATTGTTCAAACAGTGAACGTTTTTTCCAAGAATCTGGAGTGGGACAAGAGGAAACGTCCTGAAGCATTGTTTTAACTCTTTCATATTTCTGCCTTTTCATCGTTATTTGGTCTCATCTCTTTTTCATACACTTCACACCTGAATATGAAAATGCCATTCTGTGCATCTGCAGTTAAGAGATGCTTCTCTTCCCAGGAAACAGAAACATCACATCACCCTCCCACTCACCCACATTCATACTGTATAGTACAATGACATCTAATGGTATTTGAGTTCTGCTATCTGAGCATGTTGTATGTGTATGTGCTCACTTGTGTGTGTGTGTGTGTGTGTGTGTGGTGTGTGTGTGTGTGTGTGGTGTGTGTGTGTGTGTGTGTGTGTGTGTGTGTGTGTGTGTGTGTGTGTGTGTGTGTGTGTGTGTGTGTGTGTGTGTGTGTGTGTGTGTGGCAAATGCCTTCTCTGGTGATGCTACTACACGCTTGTGCCAAGCAAAGTCACACACCTGCTCTTGCAAGTGCAGTAATCTAAGCTGTTTGCCCAACAAAGAAATACCAGTTTGTCTATTGACATGGGCATCGTCCTAAGTGTCTCATGTTTGTCTATTTAATACACATTTAGCACACGTCCTGTGGTGCGCTGTCAATCACAGGTGTTCAAACAAAGTCCTCTGGATCACAAATAAAAGTCCTCTTTATCAGGGTGTGTGTGTCTGCCTGTTTTTACAAGTCTGTACCAGTGCTATTAAAATTGCATTGGGTTTGTTTGCTACAGTGCCTTAAGAAAGTATTCACACCCCTTGACTTTTTCCACATTTTGTTGTGTTACAGCCTGAATTTAAAATTGATTTCATTTAGATTTTTTTTGTCACTGGTCTACACACAATACCTCAATGTCAAATTGGAATTATGTTTTTTGAAATGTGTACAAATTAATAAAAATAAAAAGCTTAAATGTCCCCTTTGTTATAAAGTTTGGATGGTGTATCAATACACCCAGTCACTACAAAGATACAGGCGTCCTTCCTAACTCAGTTGCAGGAGAGGAAGGAAACTGCTCAGGGATTTCACCATGAGGCCAATAGTGACTTTAAAAGAGTTACAGAGTTTAATGGCTGTGCTAGGAGAAAACTGAGGATGGATCAACATTGTAGTTATTCCACAATACTAACCTAATTGACAGAGTGAAAAGAAGGAAGCCTGTACACAATACAAATATTCCAAAACATGCATCCTGTTTGTAACAAGGCACTAAAGAAAATAAATGTAACTTTTGGTCCTGAAAATAAAGTGTTATGTTTGGGGCAAATCCAATACAACACATTACTGAGTACCACTCTCCATATTTTCAAGCATTGTGGTGGCTGCATCATGTTATGGGTATGCTTGTAATCGTTATGAACTGGGGAGTTTTTCAGGATATAAAATAAACGGAATGGAGCTAAGCACAGGCAAATTCCTAGAGAAAAACCTGGTTCAGTCTGCTTTCCACCAGACACTGATTCCCTTTTTTCCCCTTTCTGTTTATTGGTTTCACCTGTTTTGTGTTAGGCTGATTAGTCGGATTATTTTAGCCAGTAGGCCCGCCTGCTCTGTGTGCGGGATTGATTGTGTGTTGCTACTGTGCACGCTTGTGTCTGACGTGTTTTCGGTCGTGGGTTTTCTCCGGACTGTTTCAGTCCCCAGTGTTTGGGGCATTTGTTTTGTGTGTGCCCTGTATTTTCGTGGGGTGGCTTATGTTCGCCATGTGTGCTAATAAAGCACTACCCTGTACTCTCTGCTTCCTGCGCCTGACTTCGCACCCACTACACCCAGAGCCTTACAGAATCCCGCACCTTCTGAATGGAGTCAGCAGGAGCAGCTGCCACCCCCCTTCCCTCGATGGAGGAACGCGTCCTCCATCATACCACCGTTCTCCATCGGATAGGATTGGCGATCAGATGATGGAGAGAATGGACCGATGGGAGAGGAGTGGTCTCCTCTCTCCACCTCCGGTTCCTCCGACGAGTCCACCTCCTCCTCCTCCTGCGTCCGGCTCCGGCGCACTTCGTCTTGCACTCCCGAGAGAGTACGATGGAGCGACGGCTGGGTGCCAGGGGGTTTCTGCTCCAGCTCGAGCTCTACCTGGCTACCGTGAGACCTACTCCCTCGGGGGAGGAGAGTGTGAGTGTCCTCGTCTCCTGCCTGACGGGTCGAGCTCTGGAGTGGGCCAACGCGGTCTGGAATGGCCCAGACTCGGCGAGGGATCATTATCCAGAGTTCACCCGCCGGCGGGTGAACGACTATTCCATCTTAGGCAGGAGACGAGGAGCGCGCAGGACTTCGCGTTGGAGTTCCGGACCTCGGCCGCTGGGACTGGGTGGAACGACAGGGCCCTGATAGACCATTACCGGTGTAGTCTCCGGGAGGACGTCCGCAGGGAGCTAGCGTGTCGGGACACCGCTCTCTCCCTCGACGAACTGATAGACATGTCTCTCCGGCTGGACAATCTGCTGGCTGCCCGCGGGCGTTCGGAAAGGGTCCTGTCTGTTCCACCTCCTAGCACTCCCGCCCCTATTCCTATGGAGTTAGGGGGTACCGTGCCGAGGGGTACCGGAGGAGGAGGCTCCTCCTGCACCAGCTGTGGTCGGAGAGGACACACGGCCGACCGGTGCTGGAGGAGCCAGTTTGGGAGTCGAGAGGGCAGGCAGAACACTTCTCGGTCACCCCAGGTGAGTCAGCACCAAACTCACCCAGAACCCCCTGTTGGTCACATGTTTGTATTTATTTGTTTTCGTGACTTTTCTCCCTCTTCCCAGCATAAGGCACTAGTCGATTCAGGCGCAGCTGGGAACCTTATGGATCGCGGACTCGCCATCAAGCTGGGAATTCCGCTAGTGCTGATAGATCCCCCCTTCCCCGTGCACTCCTTAGATAGCCGGCCATTAGGGTCAGGGTTGGTCAGGGAAGCCACGGTTCCACTGGACATGGTAACGCAGGGGAATCATAAGGAACGGATTAGTCTCTTCCTTATCGATTCACCTGCGTTTCCAGTGGTGCTGGGGGTTCCCTTGGCTGGCTAGTCACAATCCCAGGATTTCGTGGAGACAGGGGGTTCTCCAGGGGTGGTCAGAGGAGTGTTCAGGGAGGTGTATGGGAGTTTCCATCGGTGCCACGTCGGTGGAGAGTCCAGACCAGGTTTCCACTGTGCCCATTCCCCCTGAATATGCCGATTTGGCTATCGCTTACTGTAAGAAGAGGGCGACTAAATTACCACCTCATCGACAGGGGGATTGTGCGATAAATCTCCAGGTAAACGCTGCGCTTCCCAAGAGTCACATGTACCCATTGTCACAGGAGGAGACGTTGGCTATGGAGACATATGTCACGGAATCTCTGGGACAGGGGTACATTCGGCCCTCCATTTCACCCGTCTCCTCGAGTTTCTTTTTTGTGAAAAAAAGGAGGGAGGTCTGCGTCCGTGCATTGATTATAGAGGCCTAAATGCCATCACGGTGGGGTTTAGTTACCCGCTACCTCTCATCGCTACGGCGGTGGAATCATTTCACGGAGCAAGGTTTTTCACAAAACTGGCCCTCAGGAGAGCGTATAATCTGGTGCGTATTCGAGATGGAGACGAGTGGAAAACCACGTTTAGTACCACATCGGGTCATTATGAGTACCTTGTCATGCCGTATGGGTTAAAGAATCCTCCAGCCGTCTTTCAATCCTTTGTAGACGAGATTCTCAGGGACCTGCACGGGCAGGGCGTGGTTGTCTATAACGATGATATTCTGATATATTCCGCCACCCGTGCCGCGCATGTGTCTCTGGTGCGCAAGGTGCTTGGTAGACTGCTGGAGCATGACCTATGCGTCAAGGCTGAGAGGTGTGTGTTCTCCAAACGAGCCGTCTCCTTCCTGGGTTATCGCATTTCCACCTCGGGGGTGGTGATGGAGTGTGACCGCGTTAACACCTCTTACATCTAGACGTTCCGCTAGCGGAACACCTGCTCCAATATCCAATGTTAGGCGTGGCGCGAATTACAAATTCCTCAAAAATCCCCAAACTTCCATTTTTCAAACATATGACTATTTTACACCATTTTAAAGACAAGACTCTCCTTTATCTAACCACACTGTCCGATTTCAAAAAGGCTTTACAGCGAAAGCAAAACATTAGATTATGTCAGCAGAGTACCCAGCCAGAAACAGCCAGACACCCATTTTTCAAGCTAGCATATAATGTCACAAAAAAACAAAACCACAGCTAAATGCAACACTAACCTTTGATGATCTTCATCAGATGACACTCCTAGGACATTATGTTATACAATACATGCATGTTTTGTTCAATCAAGTTCATATTTATATCAAAAAACAGCTTTTTACATTAGCATGTGACGTTCAGAACTAGCATTCCCACCGAACACTTCCGTTGAATTTACTAAATTACTCACGATAAACGTTCACAAAAAACATAACAATTATTTTAAGAATTATAGATACAGATCTCCTTTATGCAATCGCGGTGTCCAATTTTAAAATAGCTTTTCGGTGAAAGCACATTTCGCAATATTCTGAGTAGATAGCCCGGCCATCATGGCTAGCTATTTTGACACCCACCAAGTTTGGTACTCACCAAACTCAGATTTACTATAAGAAAAATGTGATTACCTTTGCTGTTCTTCGTCAAAATGCACTCCCAGGACTTCTACTTCAATAACAAATGTTGGTTTGGTTTCAAATAATCCATAGTTATTTCCAAATAGCGGCGTTTTGTTAGTGCGTTCAAGACACTATCCGAAGGGTAAAGAAGGGTGACGTGCCCGGCGTGTTTCGTGACAAAAAAATTCAAAATATTCCATTACCGTACTTCGAAGCATGTCAAACGCTGTTTAAAATAAATTCCGGCACTACGGGGTGCCGGAGGACATCGTCTCTGATCAAGGTCCCCAGTTCACGTCCAGGGTATGGAGGGCGTTTATGGAGCGTCTGGGGGTTTTGGTCAGCTTGACCTCTGGTTATCACCCCGAGAGTAATGGGCAGGCAGAGAGAGTGAACGAGGAGGTGGGTAGGTTTCTGCGGTCGTATTGCCAGGACCGGCCAGGGGAGTGGTCTAGGTACATTCCATGGGCGGAGTTGGCCCAGAACTCACTCCGTCACTCCTCTATGAACCTATCACCATTTCAGTGTGTCTTGGGCTACCAGCCGGTCCTGGCACCATGGCACCAGAGTCAGACCGAGGCTCCTGCGGTGGAGGAGGGGGTGCAGCGCTCCAAGGAGACCTGGAGAGCCGTCCAGGAATCCCTCAAGCAAGCCGTGGACGGCAGAAGAGGAGTTCTGACCGTCACCGCAGTGAGGCCCCCGTGTTTGTACCGGGGGACAGGGTCTGGCTCTCGACCCGAAACCTACCCCTCCGCTTGCCCTGCCGGAAGCTGGGGCCGCAGTGTGTGGTGCCCTTCAAAGACCTGAGTTTTGGTGGGCGGCCCTCTCTTGGCAGGTTTGTTGTGGTGCCATATTCTTTCCATTTTTTAATAATGGATTCAATGGTGCTCCATGGGATGTTCAAAGTTTTAAAAAAAATGTATAACCCAACCCTGATCTGTACTTCTCCACAACTTTGTCCCTAACCTGTTTGGAGAGCTCCATGGTCTTCATGGTGCCGCTTGCTTGGTTGTGCACCTTGCTTAGTGGTGTTGCAGTCTCTGGGGCCATTCAGAACAGGTGTATATATACTGAGATCATGTGACAGATCATGTGATACTTAGATTGCACACAGGTGGACTTTATTTAACTAATTAGGTGACTTCTGAAGGTAATTGGTTGCACCAGATTTTATTTAGGGGCTTCATAGCAAAGGGGGTGAATATATATGCTCGCACCACTTTTCCATTTTTTTTTTTTTTAAACAAGCTATTTTTTTCATTTCACTTCACGAATTTGGATTATTTTGTTTATGTCCATTACATGAAATCCAATTCCAAATAAATTTCAATTACAGGTTGTAATGCAACAAAATCGGAAAACCGCCAAGGGGGATGAATACTTTTGCAAGGCACTTTATACTGTGTTGTCTCTAGTTGGAGTAATTAGCTACAGTGCCTTCAGAAAGTATTCATGCTATAACACTCTAAATTGAGCTCAGGTGCAACTAATTTCTTTGATCATCCTTGAGATGTCTCACATGCGTCGTAAGGAGTGGACCAAAACGGAGCGGGTAAAGTGCTCATCTTCTTATTTATTAAAGAAAACACTTAATCACTAAATAAACAGCGACGAAAACAGTCCAGTAAGGTGCACAGACTATACTGGAAACAACCACCCACAAACACAAGTGAAAACAAACACAACTAAATATGGCCTCCAATTAGAGACAACAACAACCAGCTGCCTCTAATTGGAGGTCATTGCCAAAACTAACATAGAAATAGAAAAGCTAGATAAACACATAGAAATAGAAAATATAGAACATAAACCAAAAACACAGAACCACACAAAACAAACACCCCCTGCCACACCCTGACCAAACTACAATAACAAATAACCCCTTTTACTGGTCAGGACGTGACAGTACCCCCCCAAAGGTGCAGACCTCGAATGCACCTCAAAACAAAAACCCCACAAAAATTAACCGACGGCTCGCGTGCTACACCCCCCCCCCCCCCCAATCCTACGGAGGTGGCTCTGGCTCCGGGCTTAGTCCCCATTCTAACCTGCGGGCTGAGGAGCGTCGCTGGAGACTCAGGTCTGAGGATAGTCGCTGGAGACTCAGGGCTGAGGAGCATCTCTGGCGGTTCCGGACTGTAGGCCGTCTCTGGCGGTTCCGGACTGTAGGCCGTCTCTGTCGGTTCCGGGCTGAAGGCCGTCTCTGTCGGTTCCGGACTGTAGGCCGTCTGTCGGTTCCGGACTGTAGGCCGTCTCTGTCGGTTCTGGGCTGAAGGCCGTCTCTGTCGGTTCCGGACTGTAGGCCGTCTGTCGGTTCCGGACTGTAGGCCGTCTCTGTCAGTTCCGGACTGTAGGACGTCGCCGGAAGCACTGGACGGGGAACTGTCGCCGGAAGCTCTGGACGGGGAACTGTCACCGGAAGCTCTGGACGGGGAACTGTCGCCGGAAGCTCTGGACGGGGAACTGTCACCGGAAGATCTGGACGGGGAACTGTCGCCGGAAGCTCTGGACTGCGAATGCGCACTGAAGGCCTGATGCGTGGGGCTGGCTTAGGAGGTGCCAGACTAGTAACCCGCACCATAGGGCTAGTGCGAGGAGCAGGAACAGGACGTACTGGGCTGGGCAGGCGCACTGGAGGCCTGATGCGTGGGGCTGGCTTTGGAGGCTCCAGACTATTGACACGCACCTCAGGGCTAGTGCGAGGAGCAGGAACAGGATACACAGGGTCCTGGAGACACACTGGAGGTCTGGAGCCCACGGCCTGCACAACCCGTCCTGGCTGAGTTGTCACTGTAGCCCGACACGGGCGAAGCGCTGGCACAGGGCGAACTGGGCTGTGCTGGAGAGTGAGGGCTGCCGTGCGTAGAACAGACGCAGGGTAAGCTGGACCGAGGAGCCGCACTGGTGGCCAGATGCGCTGCGCCGGCGCACTTCTCCCTGGCTGCCGGCCAACTCTCGCCCGGCAACGCTGCTGAGCCCGTACTGACCGCACCGGACTGTGCGTGCGTATGGGCACAGCGTATGGTGCTCTCCACGTCACCCGCTCCCCACGGTAAGCACGGGGAGTTGGCTCAGGGCTCACCCCTGGCCCAGCCAAACTACCCGTGTGACCCCCAAAATATTTTTTTGCGGGATGCCTCTCATGCTTCCGTCGTTGGGCTAGCTCCTCGTACTGTCGCCGTTCCTCCCTCGCTGTCTCCACCTGTTTCCATGGCAGGGTCTTCCTGCCATTACCTCTTCCCATGTCCAGGAGGTCCTCAACTCCTTTCTTTCCCTGGCCCAGGATCCTTGCTCCTCCTGGGCACGCTGCTTGTTCCTTCTTTGGTGCTCCAATCCCCACTGCTTGGTCCTTGTTTGGTGGGTGGTTCTGTCACATGCGTCGTAAGGAGTGGACCAAAACGCAGCGGGTAAAGTGCTCATCTTCTTATTTATTAAAGAAAACACTTAATCACAAAATAAACAGACAACGAAAACAGTCCAGTAAGGTGCACAGACTATACTGGAAACAACCACCCACAAACACAAGTGAAAACAAACACAACTAAATATGGCCTCCAATTAGAGACAACAACAACCAGCTGCCTCTAATTGGAGGTCATTGCCAAAACTAACATAGAAATAGAAAATATAGAACATAAGCCAAAACCACCGAACCACACAAAACAAACCCCCCCTGCCACGCCCTGACCAAACTACAATAACAAATAACCCCTTTTACTGGTCAGGACGTGACAAGATGTCACTACAACTTGATTGGAATCCACCTATGGCCAATTAAATTGTTTGGATGATTTAGAGAGAAACACACCTGTCTATATAAGGTCCCACAGTTGACAGTGCAGAAACTATACCATGAAGTCCAAGGAACTGTCCCTAGATCTAGATAGATATTTTCATGAGGCATATATCTGGGGAAGGGTATAAAAAAATGTCTAGAGTGTTGAAAGTTTCCAAGAACCTGGTAGTCACCACCATTGGGAAATTGAAAGAATATGTAATTTCCCAAACTCATCCTAAAGCTGGCAATCCATCCAAACTGAGCAACAGTGCAATAAGGACCTTGATCAGAGAGGGGACCAATAACCCAATCACCACTCTGACAGAACTACAGAGTTCCTTGGCTGAGAAGGAAAAAGCTTCCAGAAGGATAACCATCTCTACAGCACTTTAGTGTAGTGGAGTTTGTCGAGTTCCTTGTTGTCCACATCATCAACGAACTATCATGGTCCAAACACACCAAGACAGTCATGAAGAGGACACGACAAAACCTTTTCCCCCTCAGGAGACTGAAAAGATTTGGCATGTATCCCCAGATCCTCAAAAAGTTATACAGCTGCACCATCGAGAGCTTCCAGACAGGTTGCATCACCACCTGGTATGGTAACTGCTCGGCATCTGACTTTAATGTGCTACACAGAGTAGTGCGTATGGCCCAGTACATCACTGGGGTCAAGCTTCCTGCCTTCCTAGACCTAAATAATAGGCAGTATCGGAGGAAAGCCCATAAACTCCAGTCACCCAAGTCATAGACTGTTTTCTCTGCTACCGCACAGCAAGCAGTACCGGAACGCCAAGTCTAGGACCAGAAGGCTCCTTAACAACTTCTACCCCCAAGCCATAAGATTGCTGAAAAATGTATCAAATGGCCACCGGACTATTTATATTGAACCCCCTCCCAATTGTTTTGTAGACTGCTGCTACTCCCTGTTTCTTATTTGTGCATGGTCACTTCACCCCTACCTACATGTACAAATGACCTCAACTAACCTGTACCCCCTCACACTGACTCGGTACCGGTACCCCCTGTATATAGCCTCGTTATTGTTATTTTATTGTGTTACTTTTCATTATTTTTTACTTTCAGTTTATTTGGTAAATATTTTATTAACTCTTCTTGAACTGCACTGTTGGTTAAGGGCTTGTAAGTAAGCATTTCACAGTAAGGTCTACACTTGTTGTATTCGGCGCATGTGACAAAGTTTGATTTGATTTGACTTTACCAATCTGGGTATTATGGCAGAGTGGCCAGACGGAAGCCACTCCTGAGGAAAAGGAAAATGACAGCAATCCTGGAGTTTGCAAAAAGGCATGTGAAAGACTGAGATCATAAGGCAAAGGACTGATGGTGGTCTGATGAGACAAAAATGTAACTCTTTGGCCAGAATGCAAAGCGCTATGTCTGGAGAAAACAAGACACAGCTCATCTGCCATTTAACACCATCCCTATCGTGAAGCATGGGGGTGGCAGCATCATGCTTTGGGGATGCTTTTCAGCAGCAGGGTCTGGGAGACTGGTAAGGATAGAGGGAACAATGAATGGGGCCAAATACAGGTAAATCCTTGATGCGAACCTGCTTCAAAGTGCAAAAGACCTTAGACTGGGGCAAAGATTTACTTTCCAACAGGACAATGACCCCAAGCATACATCCAAAGCAACACTGGAATGACTTCAGAACGAGAATGTGAAAGTCGTTGAATAGCCCAGCCAAAGCCCAGACTTAAATCCCATTGAAAATCTATGTAAAGACTTGAAGATTGCTGTTCACCACCGCTCCCCATCTAAGTTAACAGATTGACTCAGGGGTGTGAATACTTATGTTAATGAGATATTTCATTTTCATTAAATTTGCTAAAAAATCTAATAACATGTTTTCACTCTCTCATTATAGGGTATTGTGTGTAGAAAAAATATATTTAATCCATTTTGAATTCAGGCTGTAACACAACAAAATGTGGAATAAGTCAAGGGGTATGAATATTTTCTGAAGGCACTGTATTTTGGGAATAGAAAAGCAGTTAGAAAATCAATTGAAGTTCATTCCAGTTCCACAACAAAAAAAACGCAAAGTCATCACGCAAAGTGGTTAAACTAGCTTTCTTCTCTTCCCTGTTAAGAGAAAGTGTGATCAATTTCTCCTCTTGTCTATTACTATTGGTAATCCCTACCCAAATTGCCCTCCATTGCAGTTTGTGTATCAGCTATTTGCAGTGGATTAATGCGAGTCACTGGTGGCAAGTGTTCAAATCAATGTTTATTAATGGTTTCTTTAAGTGTTTAAAGATTAAGTAATTAACATATTGATGAACTTTTCCCAAGTTGCCCAGGGAGAAAAGAGCTTGTAGTGGAGAGGCTGAACTGAAGCCAGTTTCAACACTGAGGTGGAGAGTCAATGTTTAGTACTCTGGATTCGCACAGTAGTTTAGTTTCTGGGGGATTTCTTAAATAATGCTTGTGCCTGTAATATCATTATTGCTGACTTTGAATAATGTCATCATCCAGTAGTAAATGTAGCATCTGGGTTAGACTCCAGTCTTTGTGGATAATGTGTAGCTCTTAGACTACATATTTATCTATTTGTAAGAAAGTTATTTAGGATTTTCTGCATCTTCTTATAACGTCTTCCGATTTGTGTTATATCCCTGTTACGTTGAATCAACGTCTCTTATGTACATTTTATACCAGTGACAATGTCTGCCCTCCCTGCAATAGGGAGACGGGTACAGTCAGTCACTCCACGCAGATTGATTTTGCCATTCGACGGCGACCCGCAACAACCCTTTGGCTCGCCATGGTAATTCCCTCTCGCACCTGATAAGGTACCCGATCCATAAGAAATCAATTGTAATTAGTTTGAGGGGGGGGACGACTTGGCTTAGGGGACTCTGCGCTCTCTCTTGTTTTTTTCTCTTTCTGCCGTCTTTCGGCGTACTTGTTTATTATTCTGCCGCCAGTCATCTGCACACCTGATATCAGTTAATCTCCTGATTATTAAGTGAGGATTATTGATGGAAGGGGGAACAGCTGTATTTTGTTCTGCACTCCTATCAAGGACACGAGGTTCTAGATCTATCTATCCTCTGAATAACTTTGCTTGGTTACTCAGTGCTGCTCCTGTCAGAACCACATTGTGTGTGTGTGTGTGTGTGTGTGTGTGTGTGTGTGTGTGTGTGTGTGTGTGTGTGTGTGTGTGTGTGTGTGTGTGTGTGTGTGTGTGTGTGTGTGTGTGTGTGTGTGTGTGTGTGTGTGTGTGTGTGTGTGTGTGTGTGTGTGCCCTGTGTGTGTGTGAGACCCCCTTGTTGGGACTGACGGCTAGCTGTCAGTCTGACAAACGTTAGCGTAGTCAAAGGGAGGTGAAGGTGAGACTGACTCTGCAAGGTGACAGCAAACAAACATTGAGGTGTCGAAAGTTTGCCAAATAAAGTAATTAACGTACTACTAAGGCTACTATTCTCAAAACGAGATATGAAGGAGAGTCTGAGTGGCAGGGTGGCGAAAGAGAATTCTACTTTTCAATTCACATTACATCCTTGCCTTACCTTTCTTTGTGGCTGGCAACCCGACATTCTTGGTCCGCAGCTCAAATTGACTGTAAACATCACAGTAGCCATAGCCAGTAAACACAAACTATTCAAAAATGACAAACTTTTCTTCTAAAACATTACACTATTGAATAATGCAACAATTCACTAGCATGTATGTGCAGACAATTAAAGGGTTTATTTTCATATCTGTAGGCTCCACTCGTTACATTTTAGTTTCAAGACAATAGCACAGTTGCTATAACAGCATGTCTTCATCAAGTAACGTTAGCCTATCAAGAATTGACGATGAACCCTCTCATACAAATATAAAAGGACAGTAGGCCTGCCTTACAATATTACAACAAGCCAGGCTTCATTTTGATCAATATCATGCAAATCATTACATGTGGTAAAAGCAAATTGCGACTGAAAACGAGGGTATATGTGAATTCACCCCAACAAGCTGTTTTATATGGAAGCCCATGACCGCCACCCCAAAAATGTAATACAATTTCCCTTATGATTTGTCAACGTGCACAATTAGTCTGTGCTTCAGTCTGATCAACTGTAGCCTACTGATAACAACCACAGCTGCAGGTAGCCAAGAGAAGCCTATGCGCTCTGATCCCATCTGGGCCAGGGGAAACATAGCGTCATGTTTTTAATAGCTTAAGCTATTTACTTAGAGCCTAAAATAGTCCCATTTATTTGTGTTCTGAGAAAATGTAAATGTGATCAAATGTCGTTTTTTATATTCACACTTCAGGGGGCTAGGCTGCCTTGGCCTTTTTAATCCAAAATCATTGACTGGAATTAATCAATCAACCAAATAGTGATGACATAATGTATGAGTATCTTTTTAATTACAGATGCAAAGGTCTATACCATGCAACCCTGCATACAGCGAACTCAGCCCTGTTCGTTTTTTGTTCGTTTTGGGCCAATTGCAGTTGTTCTCTTTTGTCTGTGTGAAGGGTTTTAATGTTTTCATCCTCCCTAGGAGCAGGAGTTTTCCCAGGATTAGTATTATATATTTTTAAACCATATGATTAGAAAAGTTATCTGGTCCCATCATAGCCTGTATAAAACCCATTAAAAAATGTTGTTTTTTTTTACTGCTGATTTATTACAGTGTCATACGCAACAACTAGGGTCCGGAGTTGGTTAGGCTAGCCTACTACCAGATTAGGAAAAACTCTGAGCCCCAGAAAAGCAATCCCCCCCCCCAACCCCCCCAACCACTCTGGGACTTGTGGTGCCACCTCTGAAATCATCACACAATGTTACAAATGAAGAAAAAAATATATATATTTGTATGATCTCTGCATTTGACATGTTTTTGGTGGTGGGGATGGGCTTCCATAGTTTTACGTGGCTCAGTGCAGCCAGCAGCTACTGCAACAATTTCCGAATGTAACAGGCTATTTACTGCAATTTCAGGTAAAAACTCAATAAAACTAGTCTAAATATATTATGAAAATGCTTGTACATTTCAGCCGTTTCAAAAAAAATTGCTCTGCTAGTACCATTCATACTGTAGGCTCAACAAGACAATAGTGTTTACACTGCCCTGCTTCAAGGGGGGCAACTGTCTGTCGAGTATCGTACACTACATCCAGATGGAGCGGCTGAGACGTAGCAAGTATGCACGTTTTCATTTGAGTAATATGTGTAGCAACCATATTGACCCTTCGCCTCAAAAAGCAAAGTGGAGCTGTAGTGATTCCCTGCAACAATGCACTGCTACCACACCTCAACCCTGGCCTTTGATTTCTCTTGCCATTTTTTTTTAGGTTTTGGTTCATGCTCGGGGTCTCCATATTTGAAAGTTGACGTTCCTGCTCTTAAAGGGGGGATTCATGCACAGACTACTGCCTACTTTTGTAGTCCGTCTCGGGTTTTGTATGATAAGTATTTTTTTTATTTTTTTTATACATTCAAAATCAATATGTAATCCTGTGCAGGAGCTTATCCCCTGCACTAGGCCATTTGTGAGGCTCTTTGAGCTTTGTTACAGGTCTTCTGGCAGCTCTATGCCACAGATTGATTAGGTGCAGTGCCAGAATCCTATCAAATGGCCAGCTCTGATGATGGTGCACACTCTTTCAGGGCCTCTAGTTGACTGGAACTGGAGATAAGGCTGGATGGCAATTCCCTTCCCTCCTGCTGCACTCTGGGTAGAGAAAAAGGAAAATAATAGTGTTAGTATATATTGTAAGTAGGAAGTTGTTATTTGCTCCTGTGCTCCAATTGCACTTTTGTAGCTATTTTGAGTATTTGGAAATAATCTTGTGTTGCATAGCGCATCTCTCCTTTGCCTACTGTCAAAGCACTTTAACCCTCACAAATATGCACAAATCTCTGATCTTGCCAGTCCTTTGTTAACCAGGTAACCCTGAGGTTAAAAGTGAATCCTTTTCAGCAGCTCATTGTACATCGATGAGGCAAATCCACTTCATCTAAAAAGTAGGCCATTCTAATGGTATTTGAATGACCAGAAAACATTATAAATAGACTGGGCTGGTAAGACCTCTACAGGTAATTGGTTACCATGGTTAACTCCTCGCTCGCCAGTGTGGTGTCATAAATTGATTATCCTGTTTCCCAAATTATGTAGGCTCTCCGGCGAAAAGTAAAAGCACTGAATTACGAGTTTGATTCGAAAAAACATCATGATTGGTGTGAAATGTGTAATTTTAGGTTTGGTAAAAAAGCACCCCAAGTCTCTCTTCCCTAAAGCTGCTGAGAAATGCAGCGTCGCCTTCAGTATATTTTCCTCCTCTTTTTTTCTGTGCATAGGGAGGGTCACAGGGAACTGAACCTGTGCATTCTTGTGTGGCTTGCCAACGCTCACATGGTTACCACTGGTGCGCATTGTTAGGGATATCTGAATGAGCACTGGCCATGCAAGTTTTAACGTGATTGCCCGGGGGCAGTAGAGTGAAAGAGAGGAGGAACAGAGTGAGGGTTACAGAGGGGGGAGGGGGGGAGAGCCTAATCCTAAAAGGATTGAAAGTTGCCTTACTCTTTGCTCAGGGTCCCCCCCCCCCCTCACCCCCTCACTCACTCTGTTTTTTGGGGGATTGCGATGGGGGTGTATGTATAGTGGTTTGGGTTGGTTGGGTGACTGTGGGCTGTAGGATCTTTAAGCCGGTGTCTGATTTCTCCCTCCTGCTCCTCATTTGTTCTGCCGTGTCTCTCATCATTCCTCCTCATTGTTTACCTTCCTAATGAGAGGGGCGGGAAGGACCGGCCCTGTGACAGACAGCTACATGCTCCCCTCTGCTCTCTCCCTCTCCCTCTCTCTCTCTCTCTCTCTCTCTCTCTCTCTCTCTCTCTCTCTCTCTCTCTCTGCTCTCTACCTCTCTCTAGCTCTGCTCACTCTCTGTATCTCTGCTATCTCTCTTTGCTCTCTCTCCCTCTGCTCCCCTCTCTCTCTCTCTCTCTCTCTTCCTTTTCTGTCTCTCTCATTGTACATGTATGAATATTTTTCACTGCTATGTTCATGACACATCTTGAATTATGACTTTCTTTCTTGTCCTGTTTATTCATGTGAGCTGTCAAAAAATGTCAGTTGCAATGTAGCCTAGTATTTGCACTCACTTCGGAAATTGACGTCATGCCAATACTACAAGTAGGGCCTATGAAAATGAAGTGAACGCACATTTTTGAAGATGATAAATTGCGTAATGTTCAATATACGCAATTTAAGAGGTGTTAAAAATAGGTTTGACACGTTGCACTCTCAGTATTTGGGTCTTGTAAAATTATTTATTGAAGCACTACTGTTTCACCAACACCAACTTTAGTAATGGTGTCTTCAAGACTTACGTTTAAATGTAAGTTCTGTATCTCATATCAGGGACGTCATGCCCATTTATCCATTTGTGGGCAGAAAAAAATTGAAGATATTGTTTCTTTCACTCAAAAATATCACATTTGTCCGTCTCTTAAATAATATTAGGTGTATGGAGCCTCTGTCTCGTGTTTTAGTCTATGGCACCGCTACTAACTGCTAGCCTGAGTGCCAGTCTGTTTTGGTCATTCTCTAGGCTAGGTAATGATACAGTGTTGTTGAATGCAGAAAGTGCTGGGCACCCTGGCTAAGTGACTATACCCTTGACTCCCCCATTAAGTGCCAGTGTGGGACAAAGAGAAGCTGAGTGCCAGGGCAGTAGGCAAGCCTTGCGTGATAAGTGCATGGTCCTCAAAATTGATATCCTTCTGACTGTGTTATTCAGATCACATTACATGAGAACCATTCTGGGTTTTTTTTATCAACCGCCTACTGTATGGGAAAACTGGACTTCGACTGCCTTTAAAACCTCTGCATCTCATCAATTATTCTCATGGGATTATGCCTTTACTTGTCAGTTTGAAGCCAAATGATCACCATTTTCACCCTCGGTGACAAATTTGGAACGCATATGATAGGCTACTGTTACCTTCGGTTGTAGGCTAGCAGTTATTTGCAGGGACAGTGAGTAGGCTAGCTACCTGTCAACCCATCTGACCTCCCAGTGCCCTGTTAAAGGCTGGCGTGCCTAGGAGTACATGATGCTCGTGCCTCCATTGTGAGGAGGACACCAGGTGATATTTCAGACTGGAAAACTAGCTCTATATGAAACGGTACAGTACATCCCTATTCCACGTGTTTACATTACAGCACAGTATCAAGCAGCGGAGTATCACAACACACCACACTCACTCACCCTATTGGTCATGTGATCTCTAAGCACTTGTAGAGCTATTGCATAGCCCAATAGGCCTGTTTCTTATGATTGATAATAAATCATGTAAAATGGTTCATGGAAAGGATGCAACAATTATCTATTAGTCAAAAAAGTCAGTTGATGAGCAGAGAGATTAAAACTTCACAGAAATGCATCACAAATATGTTTTGAAGTCTCCTGAGTACCTTTAATAATGATTTTATAGTCCTTGCTGTAAATATGACATAGCAATTGACTTTACTGTAAACAAGATTTAGTTTTGTTTATTTCATGTGGTTTAATAATTAGGCATGTTATTGCGATAGTAATAAGTATGGGATTTAATGACCTACTTTCACTTATGGTATAGGCCTACAATTTAGAGGATTAGACTAGGCTACTCTAAAACAAAATGCCTAACATCTTAATAAACAATGCATTCATCATTTTTATATTTTAAAAAATCATACAGTTTAGTTTGATATTGATATGCATTTGAAGCTAAACTGATATGGGATTGTTTTATGCATGATTAGGATTCCAACACGGATTAATTTTCCTATGATTCTTTTTGCATCAAATGGTTTAGGTGTTTACATAGCCTGGATTTATTTCCACTAATTCCTTAAATAGAGCCGAGATTTGAATTTCATGATTAGAATGTTATGGTTTTAATCAGAAGATTATTCATATGGGTTACTATTTCACAACACAATTTCATCTACAATAATGTGCGGATGGAACGGAATGCATAGCACCAGTCTTACTCATACGTATTCTCATGTGCATATTGTTATTCGAATAGACGTTTTGACTTCTGTGGTCGGATCTCATTCAGTTTCAGCTCCGTCAAAGATATGGCACGGCTCCACGTACATCAACAGTATAGTCATTTAATCTGCATGGGAGTTTTCATTGTAGTAGACCTATACTCCATTGACTAATGTAGTGGAAATCTCTCAATTGAACGTTTTTACACTAGTAGCCTATAGGCTACACCTCGGTGAAAGAATGTTTGAAATACTTTAGAAAAAATATAGCCTATTTATAACTTGCCTATAGGCTATTTCGTTATGAATGGCATATGCTATTTATTGAAAACAATTATCACCATTATTTTGACATTTGCAGTTAAACCTGCTGTTATGGAAATCTTTAAAATACAATATCGAGCCTCAAAACTAAAATTCCACATATGTGCATGACAAACCATGATCATTTGATTACTGTCTCCATCCAGAGTTCCGCATTAAGGTGCGCACCTTACCTCTGTGTATTTCCACCATTGCGTAATGCTTCACTTTTACGCGTGTATCCAAAAAAAGAAAAAAAAGCCACTCAAGCCTTGACACCGACTATAAACCCATAAAGTGTTTTGTTTGTTCAAAATGAGGTGCTGGTCTTCTTGCGTAGTGCTATAGCTGTAGCATACATGCCATAGGTATCTTTCTGGGGAGAACGGATTGCCTCCTTGGGTATTGCAGATGTGCAAGCTTTGAAGTCTGTCGCTATTACCGCGCATGCAGGTGTTGATCATGGGTGAATTTTGCAAAGCCTCGTCCACAGCCACTGGTTTTTTTTTATTTTTTTTACAAAAGGCAGAGGGAGAGAATACCTACTCCGTGTGCTCATGCTTTCTGACAACTTGGGGGGATTTTATGCATCATCGTTTTAATAAGCACCGACAACATACACGACCTTCTCCAATCCTGCCAGCTAAAGACACAAACCTACACCCCCCCCCCCCCTTGAGTTGCCCTGATCCCTGGTTTTACGGGCTTAGCATTAAGAAAATTCTACTGCAATTTGGGATTAGGTCCAATACTCTTTTAACAATGGCATTTTGCTATTTGATATCTTGATACTTGTGTGCGATCGATCACATTGGCTTTGACAGGTCTAGGCCTATATGTTGGGCGCTTGAGTCATACAATAGTTGGAGGAAACGTGTGAGATTTAGCCGAGAAATATCGCTTTTGTATTTTTCTCTGGCCATTGTAATATGCATTGGGCCTGTGTGGCCCTGACAAAAACGTATTGGAATTTACCTTGAATTAAAAAATATTAGCCTTATTTCGTTCATAGCCAAAGCCTACCATATAAAATGGCACCTATGATTTTGTGTGAATAAATGTAAAGTGCAAACCTGTTGTCATTCGAAACGCTCTTTGATTTATCCTCCAACCGTCAACAGTTTTTATTTAAGCGCTGTTACATCCTTGTTTCGATCACGCCATTCTAAAGATCAAAAGAGGATGTTAAAATGCCTTCGTTTGATATCACATTTAGTTCACTTATGTTCTTGACAGTCTTTTGATTATTTGCTCGTGATTTATTATTGCAGCTCCGGCTACAATTAGAGTTTATTTTAGTAAGAGTTCAACAAAGAACCAGCCGAGGCTGTTGAAGTAGAGACAGACGCCTCTTGACGGTCTCAACAATTAATCCCGAATATAAATATAATTTGTATTTTCCGTTCTTTATGCACATTTATCTATTGAAAAATGTTTGTTTATGTTTTTATTTTGGGTTATAGCATATAGATTGGTCGATTCCACCTCCAGTTTAATTCATATAAAACTTTATTTGAGAGGAGACCCTCGTTTGGCTGAACAGCACTATTATTCTGAAATGGAAAATCCAAGTGAGGATTATCTCATTCATTAATATTCATGAAAATATATTACACGGTTAAATCAGAGCCTCTTTACCACTTTTGGAAAGTATTCCGCTGCTATGGAAAAAAAATGCTCCAATTTGTTATAAACGATGGTGTTGTTCACAAACAATTACAGCCAAAACGAGAATGTTGAAAGGTGATTTTCTCTGAAGACGCACACAGGGTCCAAAATGCATTACTGCCGAGGGCAGGCAGTTTTCATGTTATTTTAACCAATCACATAGGCTACACTAAAGCTATATTCAGTTTTAAGATATTACATTTTGTTTTAGGTCATCTAATTTATTTTCTTAGTTCGCATTTTTTCATGTAGGCCTTGTTCCCAACTCACTTTACATCATCCCTTTTGATGGGAAAATTGTTCATTCACGCGCTTATAGATTCTCTCTTAGGTTTGTTTTTTTCATGAAAGAAATAAACACTGAGACCTTTTTTAAATTTCCCTTTTACGGTAGCCTACACTTTGTTTTTATGCAAACGCAAAATATACTAGATGCAAATGAAATTAAGAACCACGTAAGCCTACATCTAAGTAGAGCATTCAATGTAATGTCGTTTTTTATTAAGTATAACTTTTTCCAATTGTGGGCTCTCACGTGGTATAGATTTATTTAACAATTTGAAGGGGAGGGGTTTTCTCGCAACCCTCGCAATTGACTGGTTACCGCTGTTGCCTGTAAGGCCGCACGGACGCTTGGATTGGACGAAGTGGGCGGTTCTGCATGTGTCTTTCGTTCATAGAAAGGCAGGGTAGACAGAAGGGGATCAATCTCCATCCGTCAACATTGGCAATCACCTTACCACAGTACAAGACGCACAAGATAATGCGATTGATTTGATTTTTATAATATTTTTTCCAATTGTGAAATTTTCCTCTGACGCACCACTGGGGTTCGGATTGGAAAAACTGCGTTGGTTGATGTAAACTCCTTATTTGCAGTTTGCGTATTTCTCATCCAATTGTGTGCGCACCTTCTTACCGTTGTCTCGCTTTCAAGAACATTTTCTCCATGTGGATATTTTTGATGTACGAGATCTTCTTGGCTTGACTACAAATAAAGCAAATAAGAAAACAGGATCCCAAACGAAGGTGAGTGGTAAATGCAAAGTTTTTGTTGTCTTATATAGGCCTATGTAGTCCTTTTAGGCTACTTCCTTCTGTGTTATTCGTCATTTTGATGGACTTATTTATACAATTGAGCCTACTGTAAGCTATTCACATTCTTCGAAAACTATATATATGTATTTGATAAGACTACGAAGTTTGTATTTAGGTGCAATTTGCGTTGGAAACCGTTGTGAGCTCATTGAAAACGGTCATTGTAAATGGTCCTTGTAAACAATCACGCTCGTCAGGGGAAGCTATCAATAATTACCTGACAGTAAACTCCCCATTGGAAATGTAGTTTTTATGGTCAATTAATATCCTAAATGCTACTTCTGGTTTGGTTGTGCACTTATTATCTGAATGGAAAAACTCTGAGGCCTGACAAGACAAATGGAATGTATATCTTTGAGGTGTTGTTAATTTATTTTGCTGATAAGACCTTTTCTCATAATGGTATCCCTGGAGCTCTCATCTGAATCGCAATGGAGTTAATTTGCACAGAGTTTTTCGACATTTACATTTTCTTAAACTCCTTCCTGCGGTTATGGAAATACAGTGAAGTATTTACGCCTCAATACAAATCCATTAGCTGGTCCGTGTCCACAGCATGGACCCAAGTAGGTCTATTTAGGGGCCAAATACATTGTAGCCAGTCAATGAAGTAAAAAAACAAACCTATTTGTTTCAACCTTTACATTAAGGCACCCCGTCCAATTACTGAAATGCATCTACATATGACATTATATATGCCATCAGGACTGTTGGTTTGATTTCAAATTTGTATTTGAATATTTTTCTAACTTGATACGCTTGGAGCATATTTCAATCGGATAGATATTTTTATTATCAGGATATAACCATGTAATAACAATGAAAACAACTATTAAAATGCATAATTAGTGTTATTTTTTCTATTTAAAAAATAATCTAAGGTAAAAAAACAAACCATTTGATAATGTGTCACATCTAGTCTCTGCTGAAAGAGAATGTTGCATTAAAGGCAATCGTGTAGAATACACTCCAGAAGATGTGGATATTATATAGGCCTAGAATATTTATTTGTAAAATATAATGTCATGCAATATTTTCACAAGCAGCCAACTCCATTTTCGTTTCAACATTAAACTTTGGTCCATTTGTTATTTTACGCAGGCGTAGCACGCCGGCCCTGTATAGCCCATAGGCCTAGACAAACTACGTATGAAATAGTCTAATAAATTGTGCTGATTATGCCATAAAATGGCCTACATTAACAGTGAAATGGATTATAAGGCTGTTTATGTGTAACTTGTGCATGTATTTGTATTTTATGCAGGCTGTTAGGACACTTTACATATTTGTATGCCCAATTATCTGGATCCAAATGCATGCTTTATTTTATTGATCAAAGTCATTCATCTTATCTTGCAGGCCTCTCCATGCACCGAAAATGTGCGTAATGGCGAATGTACTGTTTTTAACGGTGGATGCATTGATCAAAACAAGGGCTTAGAGGTTGCCCATAAGAAGTCATGCGTCAAAAGGAATTAATACACGACTGGCGACAGATTTCATCCGTAATTATTTCTTTACTGTAGTGATGGATGACTGCAACCTGAGTTTATAATTGGATATCGTTTAGCCACGTTAACGCGCCATGTCATACTTTGTTGGAAACCTTTGTAAACGGCTAATCTTTGGATTTTTTGGAGAGGGAATCGTCTTTTTGATTCACTTTTGATACGACTCGCGTAAAAGTTGGAAGTCTCAATCAAAAAGTCCTAAAGGCAACTGGGATTTAGCAACGTTTTGAAATTGGAAATATAAGTTGGCTTTGATATTGTTTCAGGCTATTTCCAATTGAATTAACCATCATTTGAATATAAGGCCGTTTCAATTATTATAATCAAATGTAGTTTGCTGAATTGCTCTTTGTAGGCTACTAAATATAAATGAGTAACCAACATAAATACATATTTTCACATTCTATTCACAATGAGTTTTCCATTGCAGGATTTCATCAAGGGACTGCAACATCGGGGGAATCGAACATTTCCGCACGGACTTTGGTTTCCCCGTGTCCGTTTCTAGCATGATGTCATACCTCAAACAGGCCCCGTACGGCATGAACGGAATGGGGCTCAGCGGTACGGCCATGGACCTACTGCACCCATCAGTGGGGTATCCAGGTAAAACGCCCCCCAAACACTTCACACTAACTGTGCCAAATCCGAATCACCTGTGACGTTATATTGGATAGTTATCTGTTGCTCATTATGAAAAAATATAGCACCAGTTAACACACACTGCTCTCCCGCAATACATTCCATGTGCATCTGGAGAATGACACTAACAAATGCACGGAAACGCATAATTAAGCACAAGTTATTGTCAATCTATAGGATGGTATGATTTAATAACAAAACTATTTTCCGTTTCCACATGTTACGTGACTAAGTAACTTTAGACCTAGTGTGATTACGGTGAAGGCCTATTGTAGTGCAGAAGATTCTGTGATTTATAACTGTTAAATATATATATCTCACTCTTAAGTTATTTTCGTTTTGAAGAAACACTTGACTTTGATTTTGAAGCTAGCTATTTCAGAAATATATGAACATTTTGAGATGGAAGCTTTAAATACTTATATTGAACCTCGTTTGTTTTGATGAACAATGTTTTTTCATTTCGTTTTATTATCAGATCGAAATGGCTTCGAAGAGTTTCCATTTGACAGGTTTCTATTCCATTTCAGCGCATCCGAGGAAACAGCGGAGAGAGAGGACAACTTTTACTCGCACTCAGCTGGACATACTGGAGTCCCTTTTCGGCAAGACGCGCTACCCAGACATTTTCATGCGGGAAGAAGTCGCACTGAAAATCAATTTGCCTGAGTCTAGAGTCCAGGTTTGTACAGAATTGCAATTATATAGTTACTACTGTACTGTAGCCTACTATTGTTTGTGTGAACTTGTTTGCCATTTGTGGGAGCTTGCTGAACTTCCAGTGCAAAACTGCAGCGACATGGCCTATTACTGCACATTTCTTATCAATACTTTACCTTTTATTTTGGATTTGAATGAGCTTCAACACAGTTAAGTATTTATTTGGGCTAAATGTTATGTAGCCTACACTGCAATTCAGCATTTAGCTGCAATTGCATACTACAGGAATAAACAATATGCATAATCTGTTATCATAACTGGTTCTGATAGTTCAACAAATACATACAATTCCATGTTTTAAAATATAATTTATGTTCAGCTCTCACATAAGGGCCATCTTTAGAACTTATGAGCCCCCTTTTGAAATAGGCGTGACAGCCTTTATGTAACCAGCTTTTGTACCCCTCTCACAGGCTTACTGCAATTATGGCAGCTTCCTCTAGAGTTTCACAGATTTAGCTGAGAAATGTGCACAGTATGCAGGGTAGGCAGCCAAGCCTGTACAGAGGTAGCCTGCAAATCGAACACTGACTGCACAACAGCTTCATGTCATTTCCAAGTGTTTGTCATGCCTAAAATGGAATAGGAGAGTCAGTGAATAAAGAATCATGGTGTTTTGTTGACCTATAAGAAGATATTAACGATTGGTTGATAAAGTTGATATTAGTTATGCCTTTACGATGAAGTATTATGTATGCCACTAATTGTGCAAATTACAAAGCATTCAATATTCTCAAATGGAAATAGATATTCAGTTTGTTGCAATCAATCAATGTTTTGCAAATTTGTTTGGGCGGATGTCATACAGCATTTTAAAGTTGACCCTTTGCCTCTTGTTGTGCAGGTATGGTTCAAGAACAGGAGAGCCAAGTGTCGTCAGCAGGCCCAGAGTGGAAACAATGCTAAAGTCCGGCCTGCCAAGAAGAAGTCCTCTCCAACCAGGGAGAGCACAGGCTCAGAGAGCAGTGGTCAGTTCACCCCTCCGGCAGTGACCAGCACCGGCTCCTCTTCCTCTTCCTCGTCCGGTGGCTCTCATCCCTCCGGCCATGGAGGCCAAGGCCTGAGCAGCACTTCTACCTCCGTCACCGCCCCAGTGTCCTCCATCTGGAGCCCTGCGCCCATCTCCCCGGCCCCCGCACCACCCCCTGTCCCCGACCCCACTCCCCCCACCAGTGCCTCCTGCATGCAGAGGTCTGTATCAGGTACTGGAGGCACGTCCTCCTACCCGGTGTCCTACAGCCAGACAGCGGCGGCCTATGGGCAGGGCTACCCCGCCCCGGCGTCAACGGGTTCCTACTTCGGAGGGGTGGAATGCAGCTCATACCTGGCCCCCATGCACTCTCACCACCACCCCCACCATCCGCACCAGCTCAGCCCCATGACGGGCTCCTCCATGTCTGGCCATCCACACCACCACATAGGGCAGACCTCAGGGCACCACCACCATCACCACCCCCACCACCACCAGGCCTACAGCGGGGCCGGCCTGGCCTTCAACTCCTCAGACTGTCTGGATTACAAAGAACAAACGGCCGCGGCCGCAGCCTCTTCATGGAAACTCAACTTCAACACCACCGACTGCTTGGACTACAAAGACCAGGCCTCCTCCTGGCGGTTCCAAGTCTTGTGACTTTTTTTCCTCCTTTCAAATAAGTATTTTTGTTTCATTTTTTTATTGAAGAGCTTTTTTCTTCAAAGCATTAAGAAGTTAACTAATAGTAGAGACAATTATCAAGCCTTTTTTAAGTTAATGTTTGGAAAATTCAAGTAACGCACAGATGAAAAGGCCTGTAAGGGTGTTATCTTCTTTGACCATTTTATGAATCAACTTTAGAACAAGCTTGAATTGGATCCACTCACCCATACTTTGGAACATCAAGGAATATTTTTCTACACATGAACTCTGAAAATTGCCCTCCAACAAGTTTAAAGTATGTAGTTTATCCCTTTGAGTTAGAATTGTTTTTCAGGATGGAGCAAGAGCTCTGTGTTATGGATTTTCCATAAATATTCCCAAGAACGACCAATTGAGGGCGAACCTTTGTCACAAAATTTGTTTTATGGAAAAAAAATGATATTTTATGCCCATGTATTTGATATAGGCCTACCCATTAGAGACCATTTCAATTGAGAAATTAAGATGCTGCTATTGTTTCAGTTTGCTGATATTCAAATTTATGTTAATTCCAACTTGAATATTGTTCATTGTCCGGACTGTAGTGTTGTATTTTGGAAGTTTAATTGCGGCACTTGTTTATAAGGTAAAAGATTTTGCTATTGTTCTTTACGAAGAAAATGTGAATTAGACACGCAATGTCAGTATTCCAATGAAATAAAAAAATGTACATTCGTGTCTTTATAATAAAGATTCGTTTAAAACATGGTTGGTTTTTCCAATGCAAAGAGTGTTCTTATCTGAATGTAGTGGTGCCTAGTGGGGCTTTTTTGGCAGGTTTAGATTACATTCATTGAAATACTTAGACGGGCCTCAGAACTGTATAACCAAAGAATAAACATATTTTAAAAGTAGCATATTGTAAACCAATTGAATTTTTAATTTTTAATTCAAAGGCTAATAATGGACTTGGCCTAAAGATGGTTTTATTTCTTTATCCATGTGCCACTTTACTGCCATTATGATTAGGGCTCTGTGTTTTGCGCAATCATGTGACATGCCTGGATTTGAACATGTATTTAAAACTTTTTCATGTCAGATATTGTCAGATATTTCAGCACCATCCTTAGACAATTGCTTTCATTTCGGGTGCATTTCTAATTTCTGCATAAAGCTTAAAATAAAGGATAACATCTTGCTATGTCACATGATTACGCAAAACACAGGGCCCTAATTATGATTTATTTTCATTATCCCTTTGAGAGAAGTTGTCATTTTTATATGAATGTTGATGAGACAAAATAGCACAGCACCTTTTATTATGAACACATGCATTTTTACCTCCTGTTCAACCCGTCTCTATTCATGTCAAATCAAAGACAGACGGGTCTGTTATTTTGACTGAAAATTCGGTGGAAACAAAATAAAACAGCAAAAATCATGTCCTTAGATTATCCCATTTTATAATAGGCCTACTGCATTGATATAGGGTATTCATTAACAAGTTTGTCTTTTTAAATTGAAGTTGCGGCCTCAAATGGGAATGAAATGGGCCTAAGAATGACAATTGCAATAGGCTATCGGTTCCTATCATTTGTGTTACATAAAGTTACATATTTGTAGTGATCCTTCGTCACAAAATGCATAATAACTTTCAGGTTTTGCGTTTATTTGTTTTGGGGAGTGTAAATTTGGTGTATTTCCCAAGAGATTATAATCCACACTAAGATGCCAACTCCATTATGCGTTCTCAGATGTATTTGATGTTAACACCCAAAATGATGTTCATGTTTATTTTGGGCTCTCTGATTTAATTTGAGGGGCTGTCAAACGTGTGTGTTTTTGGTTTTACTATCCTTGTGTGGACCAGAAGTCCTCACAAGGATAGTAAAACAAGGAAAATTCAGACAAGTGGGGACATTAAAAAAAATTGGTTTGGGGGTTAAAGGTTTGGGGTTAGGGTTAAGGTTAGGGTTAGGTAAATAGGTTAGGTAAATAAGGAAAATAGGATTTTGAATGGGAATCAATTGTTTGGTCCCCACAAGGATAGTAAAACAAGTGTGTGTGTGTAGGAGGGGGGGGGGGGGGGGGGGGGGGGGACGACAAAACTATGAATGTGTATATATGTGAAACTATGTGGTGCAAATTGTAATATTCCAATACCTAGAAATCACAAGCGTATTTGCATTTCCACTACCACAATCCCTCCAGTGGCTACCAGCTCAATGAATAAACTTCACAGAGGTTCAATCAAAACAAATTCAGATTAGCAAACATGTATCCCTGCATGCTGAGCATTTTTCTTTGCATGTTGACAGTAATATATAATGTTGTTGATCCAAGACACAAAAAGAGGACAAATCACGATTTTAATTAACAGAAATCCCTGCTCTTGCGGTGTTCCACACCACAGTCGACCAGCTGGACAAACAGGTTTGGGCAAACATGGCGCCCAGGAGAAGTAGCCGACATGACGTGTGTTTGCCTGGCTGTCTCCCGCTGGGCAGTGCCAGTATGCCGCCACCAATCCCCCCCAGGCAAACAGGCCTGAATTTACTACATTTGCATCCAACAAGGAAGAACTAATCTCCAGGCCATGTTGAAGGAATCATGGCAGCTCATTTTGCTGAGCCGTCCCTATCCCAAACACCTGTTCTGATGTCCCATCACTACAGCAGCCAACTGCTCCTATGGATGTAGGCAGTATTGTTCAGATGTGGAAACTTTGACAACAGTGTGGGGACAGTGTGCTGTATTGTCGTTATTGACAAATGGCATTGTCCTACTAGAATCACGTTGTCCTGTTAGATTATCACAGTTTGATAAACAGCATCATTTTCTTTGATGGTATACTAAAAAGTAAAACTTTTATAATACTTAACTGCTTATGACTAGAATTGAAGTCACCATATAATCTCTGACTATGCTGACCGTCATGACTTGGGAAATCTATAGATGGATATAGATCCATATGTAGATAGATCTACAATCAATCTACATTTTTAATACATATCAAGTGGCCTATCCTTTCACACAAACAAAAACAACCACAGTGGACTCCAAAATTACTGTCACCCCTGACTGGCAATGCACAAACAATACTTTAAAAAATATATAAACAATATAATTATAGAGATAAACTCAAAATACCAACATGTGAGAAATACTGTACTTTATTAATGTTTCAATGGAACCAAACAAAATCATACAATTATTTTATACAAAATAAGTTTCACCAAAATCAAGGTTTCATAATTATTGCCACTCCTCATTTAGTACTTAGTGCAACCACCTCTGGCAAGGATAACAGCATGGAGTCTCTTCCTGTAATGGTTGACAAGGTTAAGGAACACATTTGGAGGGATTTTGGACCATTCCTCTATGCAGATCCTTTCAAGATCCTTCACATTCTTGGGTTTGCGCTTATCAACTGCCCTCTTCCACTCAGCCCACAGGTTTTCGATTGGATTGAGGTCCGGCGACTGAGATGGCCATGGCAGAACATTGATTTTGTTGTCACAGAACCATTTCTGTGTGGATCTTGAGGTATGTTTTGGGTCGTTGTCTTGTTGGAAAGTCCACCGACGGCCAAATCCCAGCCTTCTGGCAGAGGCAACCAGATTGTCAGCCAAATTTGCCTGATACTTGGTGGAATTTATTATGCCATCAATCTTAACCAGTACCCCTGGACCTCTGGAATTAAAGTCTGATGGTGCTTTTTAAAACCTGGTGATCCCAAGACACCACCAAGGCCTGCAATTCTTTCACAGTGATTCTTGGGGATTTTGTTGCTTCTCTCACCATCCTCCTCCCTATCCTGGGGCGCAAAATGCATTTGCGTCCTCTACCTGTGAGGTTTTTAACTGTTCCATATCGTTAGAATTTTTTAATAATTGCCCTGACATTGCTCAGTGGTATATTCAATCGTTTGTGGATCTTCTTGTAGCCATTACCAGATTTATGAAGGTCTACGACCATCTGTCTCTTTTCAACTGCCAGTTCTTTTGTTTTCTTCATGGTGTTGGATGACAAAGGGTATTGCATGCGTGTTACCTCATTTTTATACCCCAGTGAAACAGGAAGTGATGTAATGGCTCAATATAGTTCCTTAAATTTAATTCCTGGTTTAATTTTGGTAGATGTTATTTGCAATAATCTTTAAGCATGCCATTAATTATGAAACCTTGATTTGGAGGACATTTATTTTTATTTAAATCAATAAATGATTGGTGGGTTCCATTGAAACATTAATAAAGTATAGTATTTCTCACATGTTGGTATTTTGAGTTTATCTCTATAATTATATTGTTTATATTTTTTTAAGTATTGTTTTTGCATTGCCAGCCAGGGTTGCCAGTATTTTTGGAACCCACTGTAAGTACAGAAAGCGGTTATAAACTTGGATCAATTTAGTTGACATTGCTTTAAAGGGGATATCCTCATCCTCACCCCGTCCTTACCCTCAGTAAGCCCTCAAGTAGACACTCTTGCGTCCTATCTCAACTAGAACCAGGTGACACTCTGACCTTGGCGGCCTTAGTCAACCTCGGCCTAAATAATTCACAGAGGATGTGGCAGCCAACAGCGAACGGCGCTACATCCTTGATTGCCTTGGAACCTGCGGGTGACCTGGGTGCTCGTAGACGAGGCGTCTGTCCGCCAGCTGAACCGCGACAGTCGTCTAAAGTTTGCATGTGGAGGGCTGGCTGAGTTTGAAGGAAGGGAGATCCTCAGATAGATGGCTGGATACAGGCCCGTCCAGGGATCAAATAGTATTTGAAATCTTTCAACATCTTCCAAATACTTTGAGTGTTTACTTGAACCTGCCTGGAGTCCCAGATGGGCGAGGTTTGAGGTTTTGGAATATTCCATTGGTTCCTTTGTGCCAGACAAGCTCAAGCAAGCACAGCTCAAGTATTTGAGTGATTTGAACCCATGTCTGATACATGCTGTTGTAATTACCGTCAGGCGCAGTACAGGAGACTCCATTCATGCCATCTGATTATGGGCCTCTAAACAACAGCTATACTCAAAGCCATAATCAAATCTACGAATGAGTATATGAATCAAATATATCAGTGAATCTCTGTCTGATAGACTAAACAGCTATACCTCAATGTTTTCCAATCTGATTTGACTTGCTCCTCCCTTGGCTACAGACAATTGGCAGCGTGTTATTGAAATTATGATGTAACTAGGTAGGAGAAGGTTCAGAAGGAGTTTTGTGGGAGTTGAATTGCTAAGATTTGAAATGCATTGAATTGTCTTCAGAGAATTATATTTAAGTGATGAGGTCCGTCGTGTAATGTACACACCACGCAAATGGTATTTAACCATTTAATTTGCTTTCTCTCAACCACCTTGTCAAACCTCCATCATACCCTAAGGCTGACGAACCTCTAAAAGATCCTCAACACACTCTTAATATGTTTATCTAAGAGAAAATACAAAATGGAGGGCTCCTTTCCATCCGCCACATTTTCCTCAGTCACAACCCTGTGAAACACCAACAAACAAAACAACACAACAGCAGTGCTTCTGCATGAACGAAACACCACAGAGGGGAAAAAAAGCCAAATCATGGCTTCTGATATTGTGCACTTTGCCACTTCCATCATATAGCCTCCTTGTGTATATTTTCATATGAAAATCCCCTTAGCAGGGCGGGTAAATAGATTACGATATAGTGGGGGATTAAGGATCGCCGTGCGCCGCTGTCTCGCTAATCCCAAGCGCAGACTGTCAACAGCCCCTGACATGTCCGGGACGGGACTCCTTCTTCTCACACAAAATGGCTCCTTCCTCCGCTACTTAAAAAGCAAATCTGGGGCCTTCCCGTCATGAATATTCCCGCACTCGTTATTCTATCACGAGGAGTTGAGGACAGTCCACGATTGAAACAATTCCTCACTTGTAGTAACGTTTTTGATATGGAAGTACAAGTTTAGTACACTCAAATGTAGTATGTATGAGATGCTATGGTTTTCACGTAAACATCCTTCATACATACCGCTGTATTTCAGTTCAAATACAGTGCATTTCAATATATAGAACAAGAGTTCAATGTATCAGAACAAAAACACAGTGTGTATCATGAAGGATACCCTGACATGGAAGCACTACTTCCAAGTGCCTCTTCCAGCTGAGTATCTATGAGCTAAAGCATGGCCTCTCCTTGAAACAAACGGTGATGGGGAACCTTTGTCAGGCCATGCCTAAGCCTAATCTAATGATTCAGATGACTGGGGGCTGTACTTAGTGGGATAGCCAGTGGCTCGGTTCAAACAAACCCATACGGGTGGAAGTTTCCCAAGGATAAAAAAAAAAAATAACGTTTTCAATACTAGGACCTTAAAGGCAACCCCCATTAACTTCAGTCTTGGAGTGCCGGGAGGAATGTGAGAGCTGGACATTTTGCTGAGCTTTGATTGAAGTCAGGTTTAAAGGGACTAATTCATTACACTACACCCAAAAAATAGCTCTTTACTGGTGTTGTACTTGGGGCCTCAATCATTTAAACTTGGTAACCAAATAGCCCCAAAGAAAACATAATTCCCCTTATCAAATTTCTGACCATGTTTAACTTTTTTTTTCTTTTTTTAAATCCCTTCTGCCACCTCATACAAATGTACTTACAGAACATTTTATTTTTGACATTTTCTGGACTCCCTTTAACCGGGTTTCAATGACTTGGGCTCAGAGTGTTGACATTACACCCCATTGAAGCTCCTGATAAAATGTGAGTCTTAATTGTTTGAACAAGTGTATTTTTCTCAGAACCATTACACATGGAGTACATTAACCAGTGGCAGTACCTCAAGTTTGCTCACCAGACTTTGCGTTGATTTGATTTTCACTAAGTGACTAATTTTCCTTCCTGGAATATCAATGTGCTGTATGTACAGTGTGCGTTTGAGTGGGCCTTAGACAATTGTCTTACACTTACACAAATGAGAGAGAAAGAACGCTCCCATCTTTCACACAAATTAATCATTTCAGTTTTTGTGGCAAAAAGGAGGACATGAGTGAGATCTTTGAAAGGAAGTAACAGTTAGGCCTTCTTGAGGCATGTTATATCACACAGTCTTCGGGCCCAGGTGTAAGAGGAAGCCTAGCTTTGTGATTTGCTTTGTGGTTACACAGACTTCTAATGGATCAATTTACAACTATGTTACGACTTGCCATAATTGACACTGTTTTTAACCAGTTATTTAATGATTACAATGAATTGTATCCGTTCCCCCCTCAGTTTCTAACTCAGTATCTCGATGTGTTAGTCCTACATGGCGTAACATCGCTTTTAAGGTACTCTACTAATTGTGGCATGGCAAAGAGACAAATCAGTATTTGTTTGTGTTTGACGTTGTTTAGGTGTTTGGTGGCGTGTCTTCACGTGTGAGTGTGTACGGATCTGAAGAGCCCTTCGGTGGTGCTGTCACCATTTGATTGACAGGCCAGCGCAACACTAGAAACCTGGGATTAAGGTTGACCAAGCATAAACAAACATCGCTATTTTAGGGGCCCAAAGGCAGCAACCAACATGTCCAAGAGACATTTGACTACCTTCATGTGGCACTGGTACTTTTCTTCACTCTTTTTCGGTAAAGCCATTATAACTCATTGGGGTTTGAATTACTGCTTTGCCCGGAGGTGTAGAGTTCATGTCAGGTCACCCCCATAAATGTTTAAAATGTTTCCATGGGTGCCCCTAGAACCAGTGGTAGTGGCATCCACTATTTTGAGGGCATCGCCAAGAGTTGACGTACGATTCGAACAATGCATTCTCATTTGGCATTATCAGTTGCTTTCTGTTGTTTTCCAATGGATATTTGAGTTACTTTGTTTTAGTGGTCTACTTTCGACTTGAAAATCAGTGTCGCTAATGTCAACCATTCCCTTAAGTTACTTTTTGAGGATGGTCTTTAGTGTTTGGTCTTTAGTGTTTTTTAAGTCATGGATTTACCTTCAAAAGCTGCAGATTAGGATAAGATTTATTTGCGATTAAACCATAACCTCTCCTTGTACCGAGATGATGTCATTGCCGATATGTAGATATGAGAGACAGAGACAGAGACCGACAGAGACGGAGAAATGGGAACAGAGACCGACAGAGACGGAGATATGGGAACAGAGACAGACAGAGACGGAGATATGGGAACAGAGACAGACAGACGGAGAAATGGGAACAGAGACAGACAGAGACGGAGAAATGGGAACAGAGACAGACAGAGACGGAGAAATGGGAACAGAGACCGACAGAGACAGAGATATGGGAACAGAGACCGACAGAGACGGAGATATGGGAACAGAGACAGACAGAGACAGAGATATGGGAACAGAGACAGACAGAGACGGAGATATGGGAACAGAGACCGACAGAGACGGAGAAATGGGAACAGAGACAGACAGAGATGGAGAAATGGGAACAGAGACCGACAGAGACAGAGATATGGGAACAGAGACCGACAGAGACGGAGATATGGGAACAGAGACAGACAGAGACGGAGATATGGGAACAGAGACCGACAGAGACAGAGATATGGGAACAGAGACAGACAGAGACAGAGATATGGGAACAGAGACAGACAGAGACGGAGATATGGGAACAGAGACAGACAGAGACAGAGATATGGGAACAGAGACAGACAGAGACGGAGAAATGGGAACAGAGACAGACAGACGGAGAAATGGGAACAGAGACAGACAGAGACAGAGATATGGGAACAGAGACAGACAGAGACAGAGATATGGGAACAGAGACCGACAGAGACGGAGAAATGGGAACAGAGACAGACAGAGACAGAGAAATGGGAACAGAGACAGACAGAGACAGAGATATGGGAACAGAGACAGACAGAGACGGAGAAATGGGAACAGAGACCGACAGAGACAGAGATATGGGAACAGAGACCGACAGAGACGGAGATATGGGAACAGAGACCGACAGAGACGGAGATATGGGAACAGAGACAGACAGAGACAGAGATATGGGAACAGAGACAGACAGAGACGGAGAAATGGGAACAGAGACAGAGACAGAGATATGGGAACAGAGACAGACAGAGACGGAGAAATGGGAACAGAGACAGACAGAGACGGAGAAATGGGAACAGAGACTGACAGAGACGGAGATATGGGAACAGAGACCGACAGAGACGGAGATATGGGAACAGAGACAGACAGAGACAGAGATATGGGAACAGAGACAGACAGAGACGGAGAAATGGGAACAGAGACAGAGATATGGGAACAGAGACAGACAGAGACGGAGATATGGGAACAGAGACAGACAGAGACGGAGAAATGGGAACAGAGACAGACAGAGACAGAGATATGGGAACAGAGACAGACAGAGACAGAGATATGGGAACAGAGACCGACAGAGACGGAGAAATGGGAACAGAGACAGACAGAGACGGAGAAATGGGAACAGAGACAGACAGAGACAGAGATATGGGAACAGAGACAGACAGAGACGGAAAAATGGGAACAGAGACAGACAGAGACGGAGAAATCGGAACAGAGACAGACAGAGACAGAGATATGGGAACAGAGACAGATAGAGACAGAGATATGGGAACAGAGACCGACAGAGACGGAGAAATGGGAACAGAGACAGACAGAGACGGAGAAATGGGAACAGAGACAGACAGAGACAGAGATATGGGAACAGAGACAGACAGAGACAGAGATATGGGAACAGAGACCGACAGAGACGGAGAAATGGGAACAGAGGAAGGAGAGGAGACCGTTTAGATTTAGATTCTGACCGTGTAGAGTGGATAACGAACAATAATGCCGCTCACGAGAGGATCAGATATGACTGCTCTTATTCACAAATGTAACACGGGATATGCACTAATCTTATTTATTTAAGAGCTTTAAAGGCTCACAATGAGGGCTTTAGCCTAAGGAGAAATCTGCTCTTATCATTAGTTTAGAGGGAAGGCCGATTTAGAGCAAATTATAAAACAAAGAATTAAGTCTGGGAGCCCAATCTAGATGAGATCTCGGTTAAATAGAATCAATTTTGAAAAGTGCACCGACATATGGACTTCACCGCGGGAGATGTTAATGCACAGAGAGACAGACGCACGGACACGCACGCACGCATGCGCACACGCACGCACGCACGCACGCACGCACGCACACACACACACACACACACACACACACACACACACACACACACACACACACACACACACACACACACACACACACACACACTCCTAACCAAGGAACAATGCCCTTGACTCAGCAATACACTATACTATTCTTGCACCTTCACACTGATTTCTATTTGACCATCATTCTGAAGGTGGTTAAAAGATGACCTGAGGCACAACTCTCCATTAAGCATAAAAACCACATGTCATTACATTTCACATCCCACCGTTGGCTCTTCTATGACCAAGCCACTAATTGAACACACTGTCTGCCAGCCATCCTCAAAAAGCCATTAGGACAATGGAATGTCATCATCGTTATTCAAAATATCTCAAACGAACAAGCAACCTTCCTCCTTCCCACACCATCCCCTCTCTTCTACCCCCCCTCCTCCCACCCTGCCGTCTCGACTTGACTCCTTCGGATTGGTCCCATTGTTCCTGGGAAAACAATGGAATTGCATGGGGGGCCAACTCTTTGGGTTTACCTACCCGACCCTGCACGATATTGGATGGGTGGTGGTGGGGGGATAGATCTGACAGAACAGGAATGATGTCGCCCCCTGTACCTTTCCCTCTGTCCCCCTCCAGGTCGGTTTATTTACCCTCAGTGGCTAATTAAACGAGGGGGGCGGTCCTCTGGGTGAAACGTCAATGCCCCCCCCCCAACCCCCTCGTCCCCCCCCTTGCCCATGTCGCCGCCCCCTTTGTTGTCTTAAAAGTGGCCGAGGGAGTGTTAATAATTTGTCACTCTGTTCTTTTTTCCCCCTCTCTCGGTCACTCTCCCTCTCCTCTCATGTCTCTTAAGTGATCAGGATGGGGTCCTTTTAAGGCCTCCCTCCTCCCTGTCCTCTGTCTTTCTGTTCTATTCTCTCTTTCTCTTCTCTCCTATTCTATCCTCTTTCATGGTCCAGAGCCCCTAGCCCCACCTTTTCAATTTGGCCTGCTCTGCAGTGGCCCTTGGAGGGGGAGTGGACTAGAACTGTTGCTATCTCTGTGATGTTCTGTGATGTGGTGGTGGGATGGGGGGGGGATGAGGTGGGGTTGGATGGGGTAGCACACAATGTGATCGGAAATGTGGATAGTCATGAGGGCCCCAAAACGTGCCTTGAAGTCCTCAAAGCTGTACAAGTTGCAAGTTATGTCTGTAACCTCGAAGCTATACAAATTGTAAGTAAGTTATAACTACAACTTTGCAGAAGATTTCTAAATGGGAATTCCATTCTCTCCTAAATGAGCCTGTTTCTCCTGAAACCAGGCATTTATCGGCTGCTTCTTGGCTGCTTCAGGCAATGTAGGCTAGGCAAAGCAGCCAGCCAGTTGCAGGGCTGCCAAAAATGGAATTAAGTCAGTTGCCAGACTGGATAAGGAATTGGATTCTCTTTCTCCTCTCTGTCTCTGTTCTGTTATCCCCCTGGACCAGATCCTGTTGCCCCTGGGAGGGGTTGAAGGGGGGGTTATGGGGCCAGGTGGCAGGGTGCTGACAGAGACCCACAGAGAGCCAGACCTCTGCCAGGTCTCCTACCCTCTTGGCCCCTGACACTGACTGGAGGCCCAGGGCCCACGTCGAGACACACCTGCCCCAGAAACGCTGCTCCGTCTCGGGGTTGCCAGCTGCAGCTGGCCTGGGCCCTCCGTCTGGATGCCTGGGTCTTGCACTTCGGTGGTGGTGGCTATTCATCTTCACAGGATGCGCCAACTGGTTTTCATACACTCAGGCCACTGGACCCAGTTGGACAATGATCTTCATATCAGTACTCAGTGATATCAATAGCCTATATTAAGCCAAATATAATCTATTTTGCTGGTAGCAACTTACGTGTGCCTGCCTGGTTGTTTCATGCAGGCACAATAGCATTAAAGGGATCCCATGAATATGTATGGATTGACCAAATGGTCCTGAATTTATCAAAAATCCCCACATTTAATCATGACTAAATTGATGCATTTAATTTTTTCTCATTTTTCATTTTCTTTGTCTCCTAGTTCTTGAGTTTGAGTATTAAACCCATCTGGTCTCGTGGGAGTGGGTTTGGGCCTTGGCGCTAAGGACCATCGGACCCCAAAATACACTTCCCCGGTTATTTTTTATTAACATTATTATTTCTTCCACCCAAGAATGATTTGGAATTTAAATTCCTCTATAATTGGGCCTATATTTTCACTGTCTGCCATGGTTCTGCTGCTTATCAGTGAGGGGTAAGAATTAAGACCACATAGGGAAACTAAATAACATTTTTTAAAAGCCGGGAGACTTAAGTAGAAAATTGGCTTAGCATGCAGATAGCAAACTCAACAATAGGAACATATATATGGAGCTCAGGAGTGATTGAAGTCCCTGTCTTTCTGATGAACAAAGTGTTTGATATTTCTCCACGGCTCTTACATAAACTGCTAACTTGATTTCACACCGTCGGATCTGAGTGTGACAACAAACACTTTAATTAGGAGCGAGATGCGGGGACGGGGACTTTAATGTTCCTGAAGTGAACGAAGAAGGTGATAGACTGTAATAAATCATCAGCGTACTCCAGACAGGCTAAATATACAGCCAGCATGCTGCCAAAATATATTCATTCTTCTTCTTTTGCTCTACCCCACTTTTCACATCTTATTATTTTTCCTCTTTCTCCTCCTCGGCTTGGGCTGTGCATATTTTTGCATAGATTTAAAGGCACAGTGATATCTCGCCCAAGCCTATGTGGTAATTTGCATTGTGCGTTTTTTTTTGGGGTGACCCGTAATTAGTGGGTATGAGATTTGGGGAAATGGGTATGTATGGCCCCTATCAGTTTGTGTGTGTACCTGTCAGGTTTATGCAATGCTCCCACTAGAACCTGAGTGACATTTTCAGCCCCTTTAGAACCCCACCTCTCCGCAATCAAAGATTAGCCCCTTTCAAAGTGTTTCCATTCCAAAGTAATTGTTTTACGCCGATAAAAAGGACATAAAGAAAGCGAGACTGAGTCGAGAGCAAAGAATGGAAATAAAGAATGAAAAGCACAATGGACGTACACCTCAAACCCAGATTCTACTCACATTAGCCGCCACGCGGACCTGATCGCAAAAAATGATAAACTTCCCAATAAACGAGCCAATCAAGACTCCCTTTCTTATTCTGACTGCCGAATCGCCCAACTCCCAACACCTCTAACCCAGTTTGGATTTATTGGTCAGCAAATAATCAAAGCACTTTTTCTTTAGGGGATTAGAGAAGGGGCTGAGCTTAGCCCGCTGGACCAAACACTAGCGAGAGGCCAGGGGGTCCCCTTATCAGGGCCCGGCTTCTGGAGCCAGCTTCGCTACAGGACAGATTGCTTTCATATTCCCTCCGTCTGGTGGAACAACAAAGGCCTGACGGCACCCAGCAATACTTCCACAACGTCTGATGGGACGTTAAGGATCCGCTCGCCCCTACGCCGCCTTTATGCCTTTATGTATTCATCAGTAGGATGAGTCGATGAGTCTATGAGATCACCCCCCACCACCCCTTCTATTAAACAGGGTTAATTTCTTCATCTTGGCTTCTTTGCTTCTTCTGTTCATTGGGAACTGCCCAGGTCGAGTCTATGTACAGTGCCTTGCAAAAGTATTCAAACCGCTTGGATTTCTTCACATTTTATTGTGTTGCAATGTGGGATTAAAATGGATTTCATTGTAATTTTTTGGGCAACAATTTACACAAAATAGTCTAATGTCAAAGTGGAAGAAAAATGGTAACATTTTGTAAAAGATTAATAAAAAACGAACTAAACAAAAAATAGTTGTTACATAAGTATTCAGCTCCCTGAGTCAATACATGTTAGAATCACCGTTGGCAGTGATTAAAGCTGTGAGTGTTTCTGGGTAAGTCTCTAAGAGCTTTCCACAACTGGATTGTGCAACATTTGCCTATTATTCTTTTCAAAATTCTTCAAGCTGTCAAGATTTTGGGGATCATGGCTAGACAGCAATTTTCAAGTCTTGCCATAGTATTTAAGTAATGTAAATGTAAATTAAAGTCAAAAGTGTATCTTGGCCACTTAGAAACATTCACCATCTTCTTAGTAAGCGACTTCAGTGTAGATTTGGCTTTGTGTTTTAGGTTATTGTCCTACTGAAAGGTCAATTCCTCTCCAAGTGTCTGGTGTAAAGCAGACTAAACCAGGTTTTCCAGTAGGATTTTGCCTGTGGCTAGCCCTATCCCATTTCTTTTTATCCTGAAAAACTCCCCAGTATTTTCCGATGTCAAGAATAGATTTTCCCCAAACATAAGGCTTTGCATTTAGGCCAAAAAGTGTATTTCTTTGCCATGTTTTTTTTGCAGTATCACTTTAGTGGCTTGTTGCATACAAGATGCATGTTTTGTAATATTTAGATTTTGTATATTTGTATTCTTCTTTTCACTCTGTCATTTAGGTCCCATCAAAGCCATTGAACTCTAGCTGTTTTAAAATCACCCAGTGGCTTCATGGTAACATCCCTGAGCAGTTTCATTCCTGTCCTGCAGCTCAGTTCATAAGGACAACTGTATCTTTGTTGTATCTGGTTGGTTTAATACATCATCCACAGCATAATTGTTAACTTGACTATGCTTAAATAGACATTCAATGTCTGATTTGTTATTGTTACCCATCTACCAATCACTGTCCTTTCATATGAGACTTTTGAAAAGCTCCCTGGTCTTTGTAGTTAGATTTACATTTTACATTTTAGTCATTTAGCAGACGCTCTTATCCAGAGCGACTTACAGTAGTGAATGCATACATTTCATACATTTTTTTATTTTTTTTTTCTGTGCTGGCCCCCCGTGGGAATCGAACCCACAACCCTGGCGTTGCAAACACCATGCTCTACCAACTGAGCTACAGGGAAGGCTAGTTGAATCTGTGCTTGAAATTCAATACTTGACTGAGGGACCTTACAGATGTTGTATGTATGGGAGATTGATGAAAGGTTAGTCATTTAAAAATGCTGTAACTTTTTATGTGATTTGTTAAACCAGATTATACTCGTGAACTAATTTAGGCTTGTCTAACCAAAGGGGCTGAATACTTATGCAACAACAATATTTTTGTTATTAAATGTTGTATCAATCTTTTAAAAAATAATCGCATTTTTCTTCCACTGACATTACAGAGTATTGTGTGTAAATTCTTCACAATTAAATCCATTTTAATCCCACTTTGTAATACAATACAATGTGAAAAAATACAAGGGGTCTGAATTATTTTGCAAGACACTGTATATGGGGCGGCAGGTAGCTTAGTGGTTAGAGCGTCGGACTTGTAACGAAAAGGTCGCAAGATCAAATCCCTGAGCTGACAAGGTAAAAATCTGTCCTTCGACCCCTGAACAAGGCAGTTAACCCACTGTTCCTAGGCTGTCATTGAAAATAAGACTTTGTTCTTAACTGACTTGCCTAGTTATATGAATATATGTGGACTGATTAGAAGGGGTTAATTTCTTCATATCTCTCTCTTTTAAATGGGAACAGCCCAAGTCCAGGTCAAGCCTGTGTATATAGATATCTATCGGTTTGACTATTAAACAGGGTTACTTTAGTCATCTTCGCTCATTTTCTCTTGAATGGCCCAGGTCGAGCCTGGGTATATGGATGTACATGATCCGTATATGTGATGTGACCTATATACCACAGTCTGACGAAGGAGAGTGTCCTTCACCTCTATAAGCTTCATGAGACAGGCTTGACCCCGCCCTTCACCTGCGCTCCATCTCTCCGTCTGTCATCGTAACACTGCTGAGTGGATGTATAGAGTAGAGGAGAGAGGGGAGGCTCTGCCTATCTGGCCCCCATAACCCTGGATGTGTGGAATAGCAGACATTGTCACTGCTTCCCATATAGAGAAGCATATAATATAGTGTTGTATATACTTAAGTACTGCTTCCTCTGTGAATGAGGTGGGATGGTTGGAGCCTGGAGTCTTTAAGCAACTAGGCCTATGTAGCTACACCACTTACAGCCTACATTCAATAGCATCATTGTTCGGCTGCAGAACTGAGCTTCCTCCAGTAACCACGGTCACTCACTTGTGAAGTTTGACGTGGTTGATGCGCTTGAAGCCCTTCAAGTCAGTGAATGGAAGTACATGTAAGCCTCGTTCCAATGTCCATGCTAGCATACCAGTTAGTGCGCATGCCCAATCCGTTGCCTTGTTGCTAAGTCGTATGCTCATAAGGATATTATCACAGCAAGGCAGACTGGTAGTCTGGCACAGCCAGGTTGAGAAATGGTGTTGGACCGTGGGGTATGACTGAGATTACCCTGAGACTGGAGGGCAACAAGGACAATAGAGACCTCTGTGTTGTAAATGGGTGAGGTGTGGTGTGTATGAGTCATCACCATTGCCCAATCTCCTCACTTACGTGACCGTGTGTAATGTTGTGTGTGCATGTTCTCTTGTTGACATAATATAGCATTGTGTAGGCTACGTATAGCATAGTATAGTTCACACATACTATTCATGTACCATATAAGCATGTGATGCTAGGCGAAATAGAGGGTCATTGTGACTGATGGGGCACCTGTTCTGGACTGTGGGATCCACTGGTGTTGAGAGACATTGTGAGTGCCAGGAAATCCCTCTAGTGGTAGCTATGAATCACAACACTTCTGTCCTGCTTTATTTGATCTTATTTTACTTCTTTGACCTGTCCGGCAAAACCTGGATTCAAACCAGGGACTGCAGTGATGCCTCTTGCACTGAGATGCAGTGCTTTAGACCGCTGCGCAACTCGGGAGCCTTCTTCTAGTCACTACTCCTCCATGTAATGAATCAATGGCCGTACGTCATGGGACAATTACCCGGACCCAAATGATATTGGAACCCTTGCTCCAATGTCGTCTCTCGTCATTCAGCTCCTCTTTGGTGAAGATTTCTTAAGGGGGTATACAAATGATTGCATAACATATTGCCTTAATGAGGGTTGCAGTAATATTCATATTCAGCCTGTATCAAGCATGTATTCAACATGATGTCATTCCTGCTGTTGCTGTGTAATAATAGCTCAGTACTGCGTATGTCACTTGGCAGGATAAATTACGTCGCAATGAAAGTGTCCTGAGATCTTTTGGTGAAATGACTGCTGTCCTGGGTTAGGAACCAACTGTGTGACTCCCCTTTTACACAGGCAAGCCTCCTGAGAGGACAGTAAGGTGGAACCCACTGGGACATAGACTGGTGAATATGGGAGTGAGGAAGACAGTGTAGGTGTGCTACATTGCTTCTATTATGACAGCTGAAAATACTGCAGAGTAGTTCAAAGACAAGTTGGATGCAAAAACAACTTCCAACCTATTTGTCCATTTGAGGGTTTTTGTTTCAAACACACACCGTACCATGTTTAAAGGGATAGTTTACCCAGAATACAAACTAACATGATTTTTCACCTACCTTGACTGTAGTTGGATATTTAGTTTCCTTTCAACTCTTAATAGCCATATTTTGTAACTGTTAGCATTCTCAGTAAGACATAACATTAAACTGTTCTTATGCCTGTGTAATAAAACTGTAATGACTTTTGGAGCTACATTTTGTTAGCATGTTGTTACATAATACTGGTAATTACATTTTACATTGCATAGCAATGAGATGAGACTTTTTGTAACTACTGTACACAAGAGGAATAGTGGCAGCATAATAATCCCATTATTATGCAATTAGAAAGCAATTTCCAAAGTCCTATGTAACAAAAATGTTACTATTGTAATAATCACAAAGTTACTACACATGTATAAGAACTTGGTGTCAAGTGTTACTGTATTACCTTATGTCTCACTCACTATGAAAATATATTTGTTAGTCATTTTCAAGCTTCAAAAGTGGTCTACTCTAATGTTGAGATGATTCCATGTCCCTCGTATTTAATTCTAGGCTATAGGCTACATTAAGATTCATATCTAAGAGCCGTCCAAACCATGTGCTTATGATCATATATTTAGACTAATTCAACTAACTGTTGTAGTTTTTGGTTCTTCATCAAATATTTGGCAGCCATCAAATACATATTATGGGGTTTTCAAATAACTTGCATATATTGAAATACGTAAAAATATTATTTGGTTTTCTGAGAGGTATTCAAAATACAATCTTTTTTTGTTGTTGTTGCTGAGACCTGTATTTGAATATCAAAGAAAATACACTACCTGACCAAAAGTATATGGACACCTGCTCATCGAACATCTCATTCCTGTCATGGCTCACTAGAGTGATGGGGGGTGAAGTCAGGCGCAGGAGACCACATACGGAGTAGGGTGTTTATTATCCTAGTTCCAAATAAATCCAATAGGAAAATGAACAAGGAAAAACGTACCAGACAAAAATAACAATGTCCACCTCAAAATAGTTGGAGCGCAGTCCAGCAACGAAACAAACGTCTTCTACAAAAAATAATGTAGAAAACTTAAACACCCCACAATAAACCCGAAGGACAGGCAACAAACGAACAATCCCGCACAAAAACCTAAACCCAGACAACAAGACTAAATACCCCACTAATTACCTAACTCAAAACAGGTGTAACACAAAACCAGACAAAACCAAACGAAAAGGAAAAGAGGATCGGTGGCAGCTAGTAGGCCGGCGACGCCGAGCGCCACCCGAACGGGGAGAGTAGCCACCTTCGGTAGACTTCGTGACAGTACCGCCCCCCTGACGCACGGCTCCCGCAGCGCGCTGACGCCGACCTTGAGGACGACCCGGAGGGTGAGGCGCAGGGTGATCCGGATGGAGTCTGTGGAACTCACGCAACAGTGATGGATCCAGGATGTCCTCCACCGGTACCCAGCACCTCTCCTCCGGACCGTACCCCTCCCAATCCACGAGGTACTGCAGGCCCCCCACCCGACGCCTGAAGTCCAAGATGGAACGGACTGTGTACGCCGGGTCCCCCCCCGATGTCCAGGGGGGGCGGAGGGACCTCCCGCACCTCAACGTCCTGAAGTGGACCAGCTACCACCAGCCTGAGGAGAGACACATGAAACGAGGGGTTAATACAGTAGTAAGAGGGAAGCTGTAACCTATAACACACCTCGTTTATTCTCCTCAGGACTTTAAATGGCCCCACAAACCGCAGACCCAACTTCCGGCAGGGCAGGCGGAGGGGCAGGTTCCGAGTCGAGAGCCAGACCCAATCCCCCGGCGTGAACATGGGGGCCTCACTGCGGTGGCGGTCAGCGCTCTCCTTCTGCCGTCCACCAGCCCGTTTGAGAGATTCCTGGACGGCTCTCCAGGTCTCCTTTGAGCGCTGCATCCAGTCCTCTACCGCAGGAGCCTCAGTCTGGCTCTGATGCCAGGGTACCAGGACTGGCTGGTAACCCAACACGCACTGAAATGGCGACAGGTTAGTAGAAGAGTGGCGGAGAGAATTCTGAGCCATCTCGGCCCATGGCACGAACCTTGCCCACTCTCTGGGCCGGTCCTGGCAATAGGACCGCAGAAACCTGCCCACATCCTGATTAATTCTCTCAACCTGCCCATTACTTTCTGGGTGAAACCCCGAGGTCAAACTAACCGAAACCCCCAGACGCTCCATAAACGCCCTCCATACCCGGGAAGTAAACTGGGGACCCCGGTCAGATACTATGTTCTCAGGCACCCCGTAGTGCCGGAAGACGTGAGTAAACAGGGCCTCCGCGGTCTGTAGGGCCGTAGGAAGACCGGGCAAAGGATGCGCCAGCACCGGAGCATCAGTAAACAGAGTCTTCAAACGCCCGAAAGCTCTGTCCGCCTCCGCCGACCACCGCAAACGCACCGGCCCCTCCTTCAACAGTGAGGTAATGGGAGCCGCCACCTGCCCAAAGCCCCGGATAAACCTCCGGTAATAATTGGTAAAAACCCTAAAAACCACTGCACCTCCTTTACCGTGGTCGGAGTCGACCAATTACGCACGGCCGAAATGCGATCACACTCCATCACCACCCCAGACGTGGAAATGCAATACCCCAGAAAAGAGACAGCTTGTTTGGAGAACACACATTTCTCTGCCTTGACGTACAGGTCATGCTCCAACAGGCGCCCAAGCACATTATGAACTAAAGACACATGCGCGGCGCGTGGCGTGTGGCGGAGTAGATCAGAATGTCATCGATGTACACCACCACACCCTGCCCGTGCAGGTCCCGTAGAATCTTATCTACAAAAATTGGAAAACGGCTGGAGCATTCTTCAACCCATACGGCATGACGAGGTACTCATAATGGCCAGATGTGGTACTAAACAGAGTTTTCCACTCGTCTCCCTCTCGGATATGCACCACATTATACGCACTCCTCGAGATCCAGTTTTGTGAAGAAGCGAGCCCCGTGAAATGACTCCACCGCCATGGCAATGAGAGGTAGCGGGTAACTAAAACCCACTGTGATAGAATTTAGACCTCTATAGTCAATGCACGGACGCAAACCTTCATCCTTCTTCTTCACAAAAAAGAAGCTAGAGGAGATGGGTGACATGGAGGGCCTAATGTATCCCTGCCTCAGCGATTCAGTGACATATGTCTCCATAGCCACTGTTTCCTCCTGTGACAGGGAATACATGTGACTCTTGGGAAGTGCAGCGTTTACCTGGAGGTCTATCGCACAATCTCCTCATCGATGAGGTGGTAATTGAGTCGCCTTCGTTTTACTGAAGGCGATAGCCAAATCGGCATATTCTGAGGGAATGCGCACAGTAGAGACTTGGTCCGGACTTTCCACCGTAGTCGCACCGATGGAAACTCCCACACGTCTACCCGAGCACTCCTCTGACCACCCCTTAAGAGCCCCCTCTCTCCATGAAATATTAGGATTGTGATCAGCTAACCAGGGAATCCCCAGCACCACCGGAAACACAGGGGAATCAATGAGGAAAAGGCTAATCCGCTCCTCATGACCCCCCCGCGTTACCATGACCAGTGGAACTGTGGACTCCCTGACCAGCCCTGACCCAAGTGGTTGACTATCTAAGGCGTGCACGGGGAAGGGTTGGTCCAACTGAACCAAAGGAATTCCTAACTTACTCGCGACCCCACGGTCCATAAACTCCCAGCTGCGCCTGAATCGACTAGCGCCTTATTCTGGGAATGAGGGGAAAACTCAGGGAAAGAAACCAATACATGCATATGGCCGACAGGGGGCTCTGGGTGAGCCTTGTGCTGACTCACCTGAGGTGTCTGAGTAGTGCTCTGCCTGCCATCTCGACTCCCGGTTGAGCTCCTCCAGCACCGGTCAGCAGTGTGCCCTCTCCGACCACAGTTGGTGCAGGAGAAGACTTCCCCTCCTGTCTTCCTAGCAGCAGCACCCCCTATCTCCATGGGCGTTGGAGCAGGAGTGCTGGGAGGTGGAACGAAGAGGGCCTGATCGCGACACCCGCGAGCAGCCAACAAGTTGTCCAATCTTATGGACATGTCAATGAGTTGGTCCAGAGTCAGAGTGGAGTCCCTACATGCCAGCTCCCTGTGGACGTCCTCTCTCAGGCTACACCTATAATGGTCCATCAGGGCCCTCTCATTCCACCCCGAGCCAGCGGCCAAGGTCCGGAACTCCAGCGCGAAGTCCGGCGCACTCCTCGTTTCCTGTCTCAGATAGAACAGCCGCTCACCCGCCGCTCTGCTCTCCGGTGGATGATCGAACACAGCCCGAAAGCGACGAGTGAACTCTGGGTAGTGGTCCCTAGCCGAATCTGGACCTTCCCAGACTGCTTTGGCCCATTCCAGGGCTCTCCCAGTAAGACAGGAGACGAGGACGCTGACTCTCTCCTCTCCCGAGGGAGTCGGGTGAACAGTCGCCAGGTAAAGTTCTAACTGGAGCAGGAACCCCTTACACCCGGCAGCCGACCCATCGTATTCCCTCGGGAGAGAGAGTTTAATCACGCTGGTGCTGGACGCCGTCGGTGATGGTGGTGGCGCAGGTTGGAGAGCAGCTGATGGAGTAGGGAAAGCACTTCTCTCCCAACTCTCCATTCTAGCCAACACCTGGTCCATTGCCGATCCCAGACGATGTAGTATAGTGGTGTGTTGCGTGACACACTCCTCCATCGAAGGGTGTGGCGCGTCTGCTCCTGCTGACTCCATATATCTTTGGTGCGGGATTCTGTCACGGCTCACTAGAGTGATGGGGGTGAAGTCAGGCGCAGGAGACCACATATACGGATTAGGGTGTTTATTATCCTAGTTACAAATAAGGAAAAACGTACCAGACAAAAATAACAATGTCCACCTCAAAATAGTTGGAGCGCAGTCCAGCAACGAAACAAACGTCTTCTACAAAAAATAATGTAGAAAACTAAGAGGAGCCACCGTCGGTAGACTTCGTGACAATTCCAAAATGATGGGCTTTAATGTGGAGTTGGTCCCCCCTCTGCTGCTATAACAGCCTCCACTCTTCTGGGAAGACTTTCCACGAGATGTTGGAACATTGTGGCGGGGACTTGCTTTCATTCAGCCACAAGAGCATTAGTGTGGTTGGGCACTGATGTTGGGCGATTAGACCTCGTTCGCAGTCGGCGTTCCAACTCATCCCAAAGGTGTTCGATGGGGTTGAGGTCAGGGCTCTGTGCAGGCCAGTCAAGTTCTTCCACACCCATCTCGACAAACAATTTCTGTATGGACCTCGCTTTGTGAGTGGGGGCATTGTCATGCTGGAACAGGAAAGGTCTTTCCCCAAACTGTTGCCACAAAGTTGGAAGCACAGAATCGTCTAAAATGTCATTGTATGCTGTAGCATTAAGATTTTTCTTCATTGGAACTAAGGGGCCTAGCCATGAAAAACAGCCCCAGACCATTATTTCTCCTCCGCCAGACTTTACAGTTGGCACTATTGTAACGGGCGTCGTAAGGATTAGACCAAGGTCCAGCGGGAACGTGTATACTCATCTTCTTTATTAAATCAAAAGAAGGAAAAACAAACAAATCACGTATACAAAACAACTAACGACACTAAACAGTACTGTCAGGTGCACAGACACAAAACAGGAGACAACTACCCACAAATCCCATAGGAAAAACACCCCTCTTAAATAAGACCTTCAATTAGAAGCAACGAGGAGCAGCTGCTTCCAATTGAAGGTCAACCCCATTAACTAAACATAGAAATAGAAAGACTAGAACTAACATAGAAATAAACTAACAAGAACATAGCCCAACAAACCCCGAAACACTCTAAACAAACACCCCTCTTACATAGGAACATAGCCCAACAAACCCCGAACAACATAAAACAAACACCCCCTGCCACGTCCTGACCAAACTGCAATAACAAATAACCCCTTATACTGGTCAGGACGTGACAACTATGCATTCGGGCAGGTAGCGTTCTCCTGGCATCCGCCAAACCCAGATTCATCTGTCGGACTGCCAGATGGTGAAGCGTGATTCATCACTCCAGAGAACACGTTTCCATTGCTCCAGAGTCCAATGGCGGCGAGCTTTACACCGCTCCAGCCAACGCTTGGCATTGCGCACTAAGATCTAGGCATGTGTGCGGCTGCTCGTCCATGGAAACTCATTTCATGAAGCTACCGAAGAAAAGTTATTGTGCTGACGTTGCTTCCAGAGGCAGTTTGGAACTTGGTAGTGAGTGTTGCAACCAAGGACAGACAATGTTTATGTGCTACGCCCTTCAGCACTCGACGGTCCCGTTCTGTGAGTTTGTGTGGCCTACCATTTTGCGGCTGAGCCGTTGTTGCTCTTAGACGTTTCCACTTCACAATAACAACACTTACAGTTTACCGTGGCAGTTCTATCAGAAATTTGATGAACTGACTTGTTGGAAAGGCGGTATCCTATGACGGTGCCACATTGAAAGTCACTGAGCTCTTCAGTAAGGCCATTCTACTGCCAATGTTTGTCTATGGAGATTGCATGGCTGTGTGTTCTATTTTATACACCTGTAAGCAACGGGTGTGGCTGAAATAGACGAATCCACTCATTTGAAGGGGTACCACATACATTTGTATATACAGTCGAAGTCGGAAGTTTACATACACCTTAGCCAATTACATTTAAACTCAGTTTTTCACAATTCCTGACATTTAATCCTAGTAAAAATTCCCAGTCTTAGGTCAGTTAGTATCACCACTTTATTTTAAGAATGTGAAATGTCCGAACAATAGTAGAAAGAATGATTTATTTCAGCTTTTATTTCTTTCATCACATTCCCAGTGGGACAGAAGTTTACATACACTCAATTAGTATTTGGTAGCATTGCCTTTAAATTGTTTAACTTGGGTCAAACGTTTCGGGTAGCCTTCCACAAGCTTCCCACAATAAGTTGCATGAATTTTGGCCCATTCCTCCTGACAGAGCTGATGTAACTGAGTCGGGTTTGTAGGCCTCCTTGCTCGCACACGCTTTTTCAGTTCTTCCCACTAATGTTCTATATGATTGAGGTCAGGGCTTTGTGATGGCCACTCCAATACCTTGACTTTGTTGTCCTTAAGCCATTTGGCCACAACTTTGGAAGTATGCTTGGGGTCATTGTCCATTTGGAAGACCCATTTGCGACCAAGCTTTAACTTCCTGACTGATGTCTTGAGATGTTGCTTCAATATATCCACATAATTGTCCTCCCTCATGATGCCATCTATTTTGTAAAGTGCACCAGTCCCTCCTGCAGCAAAGCACCCCCACAACATGATGCTGCCACCCCCGTGCTTCACGGTTGGGATGGTGTTCTTCAGCTTGCAAGCCTCCGCCTTTTTCCTCCAAACATAACGATGGTCATTATGGCCAAACAGTTCTATTTTTGTTTCATCAGACCAGAGGACATTTCTCCAAAAAGTACGATCTTTGTCCCCATGTGCAATTGCAAACCATAGTCTGGCTTTTTTATGGCGATTTTGGAGCAGTGGCTTCTTCCTTGCTGAGCGGCCTTTCAGGTTATGTCGATATAGGACTCGTTTTACTGTGGATATAGATACTTTTGTACCTGTTTCCTCCAGCATCTTCACAAGGTCCTTTGCTTTTGTTCTGGGATTGATTTGCACTTTTCACACCAAAGTACGTTCATCTCTAGGAGACAGAATGCGTCTCCTTCCTGAGCGGTATGACGGCTGCGTGGTCCCATGGTGTTTATACTTGCATACTATTGTAACAGTATAGTTTCCGTCCCTTTCTTCACCCCTATCTGGGCTCGAACCAGGCACCCTCTGCACACATCAACAACTGCCTCCCACGAAGCATCGTTACCCATCGCTCCACAAAAGTCACTGCCCTTGCAGAGCAAGGGAAACAACTACTTCAAGGTCACAGAGCGAGTGACGTCACTGATTTGAAACACTATTAGCGCGCACCCTGCTAACTAGCTAGCCATCTCACATCGGTTACACTATTGTTTTTACACATGAACGTGGTACCTTCAGGCATTTGGAAATTGCTCCCAAGGATGAACCAGACTTGTGGAGGTCTGCAATTTTTTTTCTGAGGTCTTGGCTGATTTGATTTTCCCATGATGTCAAGCAAAGAGGCACTGAGTTTGAAGGTCGGCCATGAAATACATCCACAGGTACACCTCCAATTGACTCAAATTATGTCAATTAGCCTATCAGAAGCTTCTAAAGCCATGACATCGTTTTCTGGAATTTTCCAAGCTGTTTAAAGGCACAGTCAACTTAGTGTATGTAAACTTCTGAGCCACTGGAATTGTGATACAGTGAATTATAAGTGAAATAATCTGTCTGTAAACAATTGTTGGAAAAATTACTTGTGTCATGCACAAAGTAGATGTCCTAACCGACTTGCCAAAACTATAGTTTGTTAACAAGAAATCTGTGGAGTGGTTGAAAAATTTGTTTTAATGATTCCAACCTAAGTGTATGTAAACTTCCCACTACAACTATATAGTGTAGTTGCCTTTCAGTTGAGACTCTATATAAACTATATTCGACTACCTTCAGTATTTGAAAAGTTCTTATTTTCAAATAAACTGCAAAATGCAACTATTTTCTTCCCAGGTCTTCAAGAGGCACATTGTACCAAACTGCCAGTCTCTTCACATCTCCATTTTAATTACTTGTCTCCATACAGCCCCAAGCAGAGTATTCTATCCAAGAACACAGCAAACAAATATGTCGTGCAGAGCAGTCGACAGGTGACAAAACTCATTCAATTCAAAATGTTGACGTGTACGAGTGTCTGTTTATGTGCCCTTTGGTCTAGTTGGCCTTCACACCTAGCCCAGGTGGATAGGTAGATCGCTGTATCACTGTGTTCCTTAGAGTCTAATGCGTGCCTGTACTTTCATCAACATAGGTGTTGATTGACTTGAAATAACTTATATGATCATTTAAATTAAAGACTCTCTTCTCTGTATATATCAATGATGTCGCTCTTGCTGCTGGTGAGTCTCTGATCCACCTCTACGCAGACGACACCCTTCTGTATACTTCTGGCCCGTCTTTGGACACTGTGTTAACAACGCTCCAGACGAGCTTCAATGCCATACAACTCTCCTTCTGTGGCCTACAACTGCTCTTAAATACAAGTAAAACTAAATGCATGCTCTTCAACCGAATGCTGCCTGCACCTGCCCGCCCGTCCAGCATCACTACTCTGGACGGTTCTGACTTAGAATATGTGGACAACTACAAATACCTAGGTGTCTGGTTAGACTGTAAACTCTCCTTCCAGACTCACATAAAACATCTCCAATCCAAAGTTAAATCTAGAATTGGCTTCCTATTTCGCAACAAAGCATCCTTCACTCATGCTGCCAAACATACCGTCGTAAAACTGACCACCTTACCGATCCTCGACTTTGGCAATGTCATTTACAAAATAGCCTCCAACACCCTGCTCAACAAATTGGATGCAGTCTATCACAGTGCCATTTGTTTTGTCACCAAAGCCCCATATACTACCCACCACTGCGACCTGTATGCTCTCGTTGGCTGGCCCTCGCTTCATACTCGTCGCCAAACCCACTGGCTCCAGGTCATCTACAAGACCCTGCTAGGTAAAGTCCCGCCTTATCTCTGCTCGCTGGTCACCGTAGCTGCACCCACCCGTAGCACACGTTCCAGCAGGTATATCTCACTTGTCACCCCCAAAGCCAATTCCTCCTTTGGCCGCCTCTCCTTCCAGTTCTCTGCTGCCAATGATTGGAACGAACTACACAAATCTCTGAAACTGGAAACACTTATCTCCCTCACTAGCTTTAAGCACCAGCTGTCAGAGCAGCTCACAGATCACTGCACCTGTACATAGCCCATCTATAAATAGCCCAAATAACTACCTCTTCCCCTACTGTATTTACTTATTTCGCTCCTTTGCACCCCAGTATTTCTACTTTGCACACTCATCTACTGTCAAATCTACCATTCCAGTGTTTTAATTGCTATATTGTATTTACTTCGCCACCATGGCCTATTTATTGCCTTTACCTCCCTTATCTCACCTCATTTGCTCACATTGTATATAGACTTATTTTTCTACTGTATTATTGACTGTATGTTTGTTTTACTTCATGTGTAACTCTGTGTTGTTATATGTGTCGAACTGCTTTGCTTTATCTTGGCCAGGTCGCAGTTGTAAATGAGAACTCGTTCTCAACTTGCCTACCTGGTTAAATAAAGGTGAAATAAATACAATTTAAATGGAAAACTCTTCAAAAAAAGGGTTATTAGGCTGTCCCCATAGGAGAGCCCTTTTTGGTTCCATGTAGAACCCTTTGGGGAAACGGTTCTACATTAAACCCAAAAGGGTTCTACCTGGAGCTAAAAAAGGTTTGTCAAAGGTTCGTTACCCATGGGGACAGCCGAAGAGCACTTTTAGATTCCAGATAACACCTTTTTTCTAACAGTGCAGAGAAGAAAACTGGCATCTAACCCCAATTTGCGTCACACTAATTCCAAGTTTTCATACTATCTTGCATTCTCTCTGTCATACTTTCTTGTCCTCTCTCTCTCTCTCTCTCTCTCTCTCTCTCTCTCTCTCTCTCTCTCTCTCTCTCTCTACCTTCTCTTCCCTCCCTTTTTGTCGGAGCCCTAAGGGTAGCCGCTCATTGAGAGAGGAGAAGAAAGGCGACATAAAGGAGAGAAAGTAAAGGCTGAGGAGGAGCAGAGGGGACACAATGCTCTCCAGAGGAGACAGTCACACGCTCCCTTTGAGGAGGGGACAGGGACAGAGTGGCGCCAGGGCTCGGGGCGGACACGTTCATAATCACACATGGCAAAAGAGAGAGAGCGACAAAGAGAGCTAGAAAGAGAAAGTGTGTGTGTGTTAGATTAAAGATCACAAACTAAGGTGAGCTAAAAGTAATACATTACTGTGCACATGCGTGCATGCATTCCTGCACGTCTGTGATATGTCCTCAGATTCATCACATTGAATACAACAGAAACTAGCATAAACCACAGGTCAGGAGGTGAGTGAGGTTGATTGGTGTTGGTGCGTGAGAGTGTGTGCACGTGTGTCAGTCTGTCCGTCACTCACGCAGTCGGACCCCAGTCTACTTCCAGCATGGCTGCAGGGCTCTTCAACAGATAGGCATGAGGTGACATGATGGCATAGGCGTGAGAGACCGACAGCCATCTTAAAAGGTCACTGAGGACCAATCCTCCACCCCATCTGATTGCTGTTGTCCCTTAGGACAGGTCCAGAGTTGAAAAGTTCACCCAGGGAGAAAGGTGAGGAAGCCAGTCATGCAAATATGAGAAGGTGACACAGGAGAGGATTAGTGAGACCAGGTGACCGAGAAAAAACCAAGACGAGCACAAAACCCTGCCCTAGGATAAGTGTCTACAGAGTAACTTAAGATGTTCTATGTTTTTTGTGTGAAGCTTATTATAATTTGTGAACCAAAGTAATCGGACGTGGAGTGTGGGTTGAGGGTCATTAAAGGCCAAATGCAGCCGTTTTATCTCAATTCAATCTCAATCAAGTCATTTCTTGGTAACATTTAAGTACCTTACTGTGATTGTTTTAAATTAAAATAGCTTCTTAGCAAAGAGCAATTTGGCGTGCTAACAGACACTGGCCTACACACAATACCCTATAATATTAAAGTGGAATTAGGTTTTTAGAAATGCTTACAAATTAATAAAAAATGAAAAGCTGAAAAAATGAAAAGCTGCAATGTTTCTGTATAGCACTTTTTGACATCTGCTGATGTAAAAAGTGCTTTATTAATACATTTGATTGATGATTGATGTCTTGAGTCATACAATTATCTGTAAGGTCCCTCAGTCGAGCAGTGAATTTCAAAAACAGATTAAACCACAAAAACATAAATGACAGTAAAAAGAAGGAAGCCTGTACAGAATAAAACTATCCCAAAACATGCATCCTGTCTGCAATAAGGCACTAAAGTAAAACTGCAAAAATTTGCATAAGAAATTAACTTTATTTCCTGAGTACAAAGCGTTATGTTTAGGGCAAATCGAACACAACACATCACTGAGTACCACTCTTATGGGTATGTTATGGGTATGCTTCTCATCAGCAAGGACTAGGGAGTTTTTCAGGATAAAAAGAAACGGAATAGAGCTAAGTGCAGGCAAAATCCTAGAGGAAAACCTGGTTTTCAACAACAGACAGTGGGAGATAAATTCACCTATCGGCTTGAAAATCAATGGCAAGACTTGGCTGTCTAGCAATTATCAACAACCAACTTGACAGAGCTTGAATATTTTTTAAGGAATATTGTGCAAATATTGTGTACTGAACTTAATATAAACGCCACTGAACAAAAATACAAACGCAACATGTAAAGTGTTGGTCCCATGTTTCATGAGCTAAAATTCTCAAATTTTGTGCACAAATTTGTTTACATCCCTGTTAGTGAGCATTTCTCCTTTGCCAAGATAATCCATACACCTGACAGGTGTGGCATATCAAGAAGCTGATTAAACAGGATGATTACACAGGTGCACCTTGTGCTGGGGACAATAAAAAGGCTACTCAAAAATGTGCAGTTTTGTCACACGACACAATGCCACAGATGTTTTTAGTTTTGAGGGAGCGTGCAATTGGCATGCTGACTGCAGGAATGTTCACCAGAGCTGTTGCCAGAGAGTTTAATGTTAATTCCTCTACCATAAGTTGCCTCCAACGTCGTTTTAGAGAATTTGGCAGTACGTCCAACCAGCCTCACAACCGCAGACCACGTGTAACCAACAACCACCCCAGCCCAGGACCTCCACATCTGGCTTCTTCACCTGCGGGATCATCTGAGACCAGCCACCCAGACAGCTGATGAAACTGTGGATTTGCACAACTGAAGAATTTCTGCACAAACTGTCAGAAACCGTCTCAGGGAAGCTCATCTGCAAACTCGTCGTCCTCACCATGGTCTTGACATGACTGCAGTTCAGCATAACCGACTTCAGTGGGCAAATGCCCAACTTTGATTGCCACTGGCATGCTGGAGAAGCGTGCTCTTCACGGATTAATCCCAGTTTCAACTGTACCGGTCAGATGGCATACAGTGCATATGGTGTTGTGTGGGCGAGCAGTTTGCTGATGTCAACGTTGTGAACAGAGTGCCCCATGGTGGCGGTGGGCTTATGGTTTGGGCAGGCATAAGCTACGGACAACGAACACAATTGCATTTTATCGATGTCCATTTTAATGCACAGAGATACCATGATGAGATCCTGAGGCCCATTGTCGTGTTTCAGCAGGATAATGCATGTCCCCATGTCGCAAGGATCTTTACACAATTCTTGGAAGCTGAAAATGACCCACTTCTTGCATGGCCTGCATACTCACCAGACATGTCACCCATTGAGCATGTTTGGGATGCTCTAGATCGGCCATTGAAGAGGAGTGGGACAACATTTCACAGGCCACAATCAACAGCCTGATCAACTCTATGGGAAGGAGATGGGTCGCGCTGCATGAGGCAATTGGTGGTCACACCAGATACTGACTGGTTCTCTGATACACGCCCCTACCTTTTTTTCAGGTATCTGTGACCAACAGGTGCATATCTGTATTCCCAGTCATGTTAATTAATTTATTTCAATTGACTGATTTCCTTATATGTTGTCACGACTTCCGCCGGAGTCGGTCCCTCTCCTTGTTCGAGCGGCATTCGGCGGTCGACGTCACCGGCCTTCTAGCCATCACCGATCCACTTTTTATTTTCCATTTGTTTTGTCTTTGGTTTTTACACACCTGGTTTCAATTCCCCCATTACATGTTCATTATTTAACCCTCTGGTTTCCCCCATGTTTGTGTGCTTGTTTGTTCTATGTTGATGGCTGTATCTGACGGCTGGTATTTTGTTGCCGGGTTTTGTATTTACGCCCGTTTATTCGTGGTACCGGTATATTTCACGCACCGTTGTATTGTTTCTATACTGGTGTTTTTTCGTGTATTAAATACCTTGTCCACACATCTCAACTCTCCTGCGCCTGACTCCTTTTCACCAGTTACCCAAAGTCTTGACATATGAACTGTAACTCAGTAAAATCTTTGAAATTGTTGCATGTTGCGTTTATATTTTGGTTCAGTGTACAATCCAAGTGTGCAAAGCTTTTAGAGATTTACCCAGAAAGACTCAGTATTGACTCAGGGGTGTGAATACTTATGTAAATTAGATATTTATGTATTTCATTTTCAATAAATGTGCAAACATTTAAAAAAAAAAAAGTTTTCACTTTGTCATTATGGGGTAATTTGTGTAGATGGGTGAGACAATAAAATCTATGTAATCCATTTTGAATTCAGGCTGTAACACAACAAAATGTGGAATAAGTCAAGGGGTATGAATACTTTCTGAAGGCACTGTGTGTACATGCATAGCAATGCTTCACTACAATGAATTGATAGGACTCATTTGTTGTTCCAGTTTCTGATTTGTTGACTATTTCAAAAGTAATTTTCCATTGATGATTCTGTGTTCCATCATGTGGCCATTGAATCCATTCTCAAGGGTTAAGCAGTGACCTTAACTGACTCACAGATTTATCCAACGATCCTCACGCCCCAGCTAGCACGGCGAACTGATCAGGGCGGACAGAGCCCAAATTCTTCACATTGTTCAATTCATCTCAGGGAACATGACTTGTCTGTCAAAGATGCTCTCTGGAGAGAAAAGCCTTGGTTTAGAAGCTGGAATATGCCTTTCTCCAATCCCTTACACCAATCCCCAAACCTTATAGCCATCATACGCTATAGACAACAACCACATTGGCTGGGAACCAGCACTTAAGGGCACTTTCTATCAGCAGCGTTCCAGGCAGATGGGGAAATGAGTGTGATTGGCAGAGAGGGGAAGAGGAAGACGAGGCGACTGACTGAGAGAATACTGTTGCCAAGGAGGCGAGGATTGGGGTGGGGGGTTGTGGGGCGTGACTGCTCTTAATTATCCGATATGGTTGCCAAGCGTTGGCACGGTGACAGGTTCAGAAATCGAGTGACAGCTCTGTGGGAGAAGAGCCAATAGGTGCGTTCTTTGGGTTTCGAATGACAAACAGCAAGTGACTAATGTTTTTGGAGCATCGGGTGGGGACCTATGCGCCATCAAGCACGCACCAATGGATCTCCCCACAGTCGTCAGTCATCATCACATGCAGTACAAAACAGCAGTTGAGCAACAACACCCGTCCCAGACCCGACCGATGCCAAACGTATCTGTTTGGTTGTGAGGCTTCCCTATCAGTCCGATCTGAATGGCCCCACACTTTTAATCCTTGGTTTAGATTAGTTTCCCGCTCCAATCCCTTAAATCCTTCTCGGAATGTTTCTGTTCTGCATGTCACTCTCACCGAGATATGGATCGACTGTTAGAGCGATCGACGATTGGTCATTGACTGCAGTCACCTCATGGAATCAGTTTCAAAACAAAACAAATCCGGCCTCCATGTTGCATGAAAGATACTGCAGGCGTGGCGCGACTATCAGGGGAGGCACTGAAATGGCAGATCACTGTTGGGTTCATAAGGGGCAAAGAAGAGGCAGCAGTAGACACTGGCTAACCTGTCCTTTTTGCCGGCCTACTTTCTTTCAATCACTCAGGGATGGGGGATGGGGGATGGGATGGAGATAACCCGGCCATAGCAGGTGAGATCACCGACTCTGGGTTCAACTGCATGTCAGGTGAAACTCCCACAACGCCCTCTGTTTTCACAGTCCACACAAATATGGAACTCAGATCCAATCGCCCCCCTCTTTTGTTGTCTTTCAAATCTTTTCTTGTATTGTTGTGGCGTTTTGAGGCCTGAAAATATTTATAATCCCCACATAGCAGACACACAAGACATAACAAACAACCGTCGAAAGACCGCACTTAATGCCAGTAGTGCCCTAAAAACAGTCATTGTTTGGATTGACTTGAAAACGACAATGTTGAGTCCATATAAGTTCAACTGGCGAGCGATGAAAGCTAGGCTAATATCCAAGCTCACTGGTTGGTCAGAAAACGGCATTCCGTACATTCCTCTCCCTGTTCTGTCAGCTTAAGCTCGGCGCTGAGAGACTTTTTCACTAGTGCCGTAATTACTGTGGATGGAAGGCAACAGGAAATTGTTATTCGCAAACTACTTTTTCTCTCTCTCCGTTGAAGTGTGCGGAGACGCAGCCGTGGTCGGTCAGTCATCCCCCTCCTCAGGCTTGTCTCTGTGACTGACAAGGGAAGCCATGTTTGGGATGGTAGACATTGTGTGGTCATGAGAGATGTGGTAAACAAGCTAGGCCATGCCTCTATCGTGGCTACACAGCCAGGCATTAGGTGTCAGTCATCGGGAATGACGCTTTGTTAGCACGTCAACACTTGAGAAGGGGGCCTGAGAGGAAATAACGTCTTATTAAATACTATTTGTGATTAATATTTCCATGTCGTTGCTGAGTGATTGGAGAAGTGTGTGTGCCCCTGTGTGTGTGCCAGTGCATAATGTGTTTGTGCATGTGTGTATGCACGCATGTGTCTGTGCGTGACTGTGTGTGTGCATGCATCTGTGTTTGTGCATGTGTGTATGCACACATGTGTGTCTGCGCGTGATTGTGTGTTTATGTGTATGTGTGTGTGTGCCTGTTTCAATCCGGAATGTGTAACATATTACACACACATATACACACACATACAGAGACTGACTGAAGCATGGCAGGCTGAAACCTGCTGAGCAAACTACTCAAGGCTGCCTAATCATGCATAGTCTGTTGTAGATGATGACTTTGGAGAGGAATGAAAAAGTTCACCTCCCTGTCTAAAGAGTCACAGTCAGTGAGGCCTAGTGGATTCACTCAGACCCTACATGTAAAGACAAGTTGACGAGGTCACGACGACTACAGCTCCTCTTCTCTGTATGACCATCAATATCATGCCTAGTTTGTCTTTAAAAGTCATAAGTGTCAAGGAATCTGTGTTCGGTCAGGATCGTTCACATATGGATGAAAAATTGAAATGTGAATTATACACATCCCACTTCTGACTCCAATGCGCTTCTGCCCAGTGTCAAGGCATTTACACTTAAGTACGTAGGATAGGACTTAAACTTTTCTATATTTACCAATGGTAAGGTTGTTGTGAAAGAAGAAATAGTGGGAATAGCAGCACTTTCCACACTGCTACAGCCTATCGTTTTTCTCATGCAAGTGGCGACCTCTGCTGGTATAAGAACCAAACATCAACTTGTTTAGCTTTCTTGAAACCAACACTCTCTCAACATTTTGTTTACCTTGCACCTTCCTGAATAGACCACTGGCTTCATGAAACATCATTTCATCTGTAACCACAGGAGGTTGGTGGCGCCTTAATTAGGGAGGACGTGCTCATGGTAATGGCTGGAGCGGAATTAGTGGAATGGTATCAAATACATCAAACACATAGTTTCCATGTGTTTGGTGCCATTCCATTTGCTCCGTTCCAGCCATTATCATGAGCCGTCCTCCCCTCAGCAGCCTCCACTGTGTAACCATCAAACAATATAGACTTGTCTAGACTAGACTACTGTTTTCCTCTTCATGTGCTGTTATCTGGGCCCCAGCCTGTATTTTAATGTTGAAGATGAGTATGTCGCTCACTATATTGTGCAGGTAGTTAATGACAAAATAAACAGACACCTTTATGTTAATCGAGAATGTAAACAATCAGTGGTGATTTTAGCATGTAAATCTTGATAAGGCGAAAAAGAAAGTGGGATGCATGCCAGCAAATCCACTACACAACACAACACTAAACAATAGATAAATTGCACTATAACGGTGACAAACGGTGCCCACAAACTGTTAGGGCCTGTCCCAACAGCAGAGTCCCAACAGCAGTCCCAACACTTTAACACTAATTTTGTTTGTCAAGCCTACTAGCGGTTTTCCCCTTGCTACTGTCTGTTTCTAGTTCCAGAATTCAGAACATGGGCCGTTGTTACAGTATTCTCCCTGTATACCAAGTCAGAACCGTAAGATAAATAAAAGGGACATATAAGCAGACAATGAAAGCTCTTACAATATTCAATGATTACATTTCTCAAAAACAGGTTATAGGCTACATGTGCACCACCAAGTCAGAACAGTGGGTGAAATTAAGTGGTGAAAATAGACCAAATTATTAGGGTGAGGCACATGGGCTACTAACAGCTTAATTCACACCATACACTTAGTATTACTTTCTTAGCTACAGAATACATATCTCCCTGGCATATTACATAATTTATGCAGCAGCATACAACACATTTTTGGACTCACCTTGTTGTGCTGTGCTCACTTGAACAGGAAGTTTGTCATCAAACTTTGTCATCAAAGTCTGGCCTTCTCTGGATTTATGGTGCTTTCAAGACAATTGGGAACTCGAAGAAAAAAAAAAGGTTGAATCATGATGACTTCAGTGATCTTCAGGTCGTAGCTCTAGAAAGAGGCCTGACCCAAGTTCCCAGTTGTCTTGAAAGCACTAAAGTCAGATTTTGCAGTTCCGAGTTAACAGTTGTTTGGAGCGCGTCACAAATCATGCATCATTGACAGTATGGCCAATGTTTATAATTTTAAACTAGGAAAAGAGACCCTTAATCTTAGACTTGGGACCACACAGACACTCCACTAAATAGCAGGCTAATGAGTGCTTTGCAATGCTTGCAGTTATCCACTGATTCCTTCCAAACCGCTCATTGTTGAATTTACGATTTCCAACTTGTTGTGTAATGTTTTTGGCCGATGAGCACCAATACGTTTTATCTATCATTTCGATTCATTATTTCTCTTCATATGACAAGGATTAAAAAGCATTTGCCAGTAGATTGTTGACTTGATTCATGATGATGACTGCTAGCTAAGATTCTGAAAGTATGATGTTGACATGATCAGTCCAATCAAAGCTACTGTTGATATAATGTGATTTGACGTCATTTTATCTGTGGCCAATGATCTTGAGCCTTCTTGGATGGGCACTTCTAATGTAATTTTTATTTGTATTTTTTTAATTTAACCTTTATATATCTAAGCTAACTAGGTAACTCTATTGCAGCACCCAAATGGCTTGAATTTTCGAGCTCTACCCTTAGACTTGGCGGTGATGTAGTGTCCCTATGAGTGACAGAACACTGAGCCAATCACGGCGCAACGCACTGTATTTTCTGCTGGCTTGCCTCACCACCACAGAAAGCACTGAGCTAGGCTGAAAAACCTGCATTTTGGAGCTCACTTACTCAAGAAAACAAAAAAGACCATGTTTGTATGCGGCTTTATTAAATCAATTATATTTTTTTAAATGTACATTGTTTGCAAACTGATATGTGATACATATTTGTTACGTTCCCCAGTTTCTGTGTTGTGGTTTGTGTATTTGTATGTGTGTGTTTCAGGATGGCTTCCTGAAATTCCCCCAAGCAGCTGATTGGTCGGCCCATTGCTAATTGGAGAGCTGACCCCGCCACCTCGTCAGGATACAGCTGTATCACATTAAAGACTCCTTCTCCAGCTATATAAGCCAGTGTTCCTTTGTAAGAAAGAGAGCTGAGGGTGGTGTCCCGTGTTGGTTGTTGCTGAGATAAGAGAGCGCAGGGTTATAATCCTATGTTGGGTTTTTCTCAGATAGAGCTGATGGTTATGTCCTGTATTTTGGTTAGTGTTGCTGAGAGAGAGATGATGAGTGTGTCCTGTCTTGGTTGTGGCTGAGAGACAGCTTTTGTTAAGTATTTTTATAGCCGCTGATTTGAGGTATGTGTGTGCCAATAGAACTGTGTTTTTGATTCTTGAAATTGTTTAATTATGTTTTGGATTATTCTGTTTAATTTGTTCCCAGGGGGAAGGGGAAGGCACCTTGGGAGTGCTTAGGCAAGAGGCCTGTGGGCATACATATACCCGTAGTGTATATACTGTCTATGCACACTAGGTAAGACCTGGGCGCACCATCCCCTGTATTTTGGTTAGCGCACCAGGTGGTGCTAAATTAGGTAAGTAGTGGGTAGGCAGGTAAAGTAGGAGATGGGGCTTCGATATTTACTTTCTTTGATTTGGTTCCGTCCAGCCCCTCTTCCCCAAAATTACCGTGTGATGGAATAAATTCCCTGTAAACGGTAAATTCTCTGCCTTTGTCATCCTTACTCGCACCTATAGTCCCATACCTCTTTCGCTCCACGGGGAGTTGAGTTGTAGCAGGGTGTTGCGTTCCCTCTTCCTAGACGCGTACGTAACAATTTATATTGCGTCAGGAGTCTGTAATTGAAGACAGCTGTTTCTGACGAGAGGGCGGTGTCAGGTCCAATTAGCAATGGGCCGACCAATCAACTGCTTGGGGGAATTTCAGGAAATACCAAAACAGGCAAGCCCCATTTTTGGCTAAGAAAGTGGGGCTCAAAACAGGTGGGGCTCTGCATTATTATTTCATGCAGTAACATGAATTGTTATAACTGAAACACACGTGACAATTCATGCATCATACATGCAATATAGCCTACAGGCCAGTAGAGGCATAGGCTAGCATATACGGCATAGCAGCAGCAAAAAATGCATACTCCTGCTGTATACGGTTGGAGTCATTAAAACTTGTTTTTCAACCACTCCACAAATGTCTTGCTAACAAACTATAGTTTGGCAAATCGGGTAGAACATCTACTTTCTACATGACATGAGTAATTTTTCCAACAATTGTTTACAGACAGATTATTTCACTTATCATTCACACATTTGAGCCAATTGGAGGTGTACCTGTGGATGTATTTCAAGGTCTACCTTCAAACGCCTTGCCTCTTTGCTTGACATCATGGGAAAATCAAAAGAAATCAGCCAAGACCTCAAAAAAAGATTTGTAGACCACAAGTCTGGTTCATCCTTGGGAGCAATTTCCAAACGCCTGAAGGTACCATGTTCATCTGTACAAACAATAGTACGCAAGTATAAACACCATGGGACCACGCAGCCATCATACCGCTCAGGAAGGAGATGCATTCTGTCTCCTAGAGATGAACGTACTTTGGTGCGAAAAGCGCAAATCAATCCCAGAACAACAGCAAAGGACCTTGTGAAGATGCTGGAGGAAACCGGTACAAAAGTGTCTATATCCACAGTAAAACAAGTCCTATATCGACATAACCTGAAAGGCCGCTCAACAAGGAAGAAGTCACTGCTCCAAAACCGCCATAAAAAAGCCAGACCACGGTTTGCAACTGCACACGGGGACAAAGATCGTACTTTTTGGAGAAATGTCCTTTGGTCTGATGAAACAAAAACAGAACTGTTTGGCCATAATGACCATTGTTATGTTTGGAGGAAAACCAAATCAAATTTATTTATATAGCCATTCTTACATCAGCTGATATCTCAAAGTGCTGTACAGAAACCCAGCCTAAAACCCCAAACAGTGAACTGGGGACAGCAAGGAGTCATCAAGCCAGGTAGTCCTGAGGCATGGTCCTAGGGCTCAGGTCCTCCGAGAGAGAGAGAGAATTAGAGAGAGCATATTTAAATTCACACAGGACACCGGAAAAGACAAGAGAAATACTCCAGATGTGACAGACTGACCCTAGCCCCCCGACACATAAACTACTGCAGCATAAATACTGGAGGCTGAGTAGGCCGAGTATAGCCCACAAAGATCTCCGCCACGGCACAGCCCAAGGGGGGGCGCCAACCCAGACAGGAAGACCACGTCAGTGACTCAACCCACTCAAGTGACGCACCCCTCCCAGGGACGACATGGAAGAGCACCAGCAAGCCAGTGACTCAGCCCCCATAATAGGAAAAGGCGGAGGCTTGCAAGCCGAAGAACACCATCCCAACCGTGAAGCACGGGGGTGGCAGCATCATGTTGTGGGGGTGCTTTGCTGCAGGAGGGACTGGTGCACTTCACAAAATAGATGGCACCATGAGGGGTAAAATTATGTGGATATATTGAAGCAACATCTCAAGACATCAGTCAGGAAGTTAAAGCTTGGTCGCAAATGGGTCTTCCAAATGGACAATGACCCCAAGCATACTTCCAAAGTTGTGGCCAAATGGCTTAAGGACAACAAAGTCAAGGTATTGGAGTGGCCATCACAAAGCCCTGACCTCAATCCTATAGAAAATTTGTGGGAAGAACTGAAAAAGCGTGTGCGAGCAAGGAGGCCTACAAACCCGACTCAGTTACACCAGCTCTGTCAGGAGGAATGGGCCAAAATTCACCCTACTTATTGTGGGAAGCTTGTGGAAGGCTACTACCTGAAACATTTGGCCCAAGTTAAACAATTTAAAGGCAATGCTACCAAATACTAATTGAGTGTATGTAAACTTCTGACCCACTGGGAATGTGATGAAAGAAATAAAGCTGAAATAAATCATTCTCTCTACTATTATTCTGACATTTCAAATTCTTAAAATATAATGGTGATCCTACCTGACCTGAGAAAGGGAATCCTTATTACTAGGATTAAATGTCAGGAATTGTGAAAAACTGAGTTTAAATGTATTTGTCTAAGGTGTATGTAAACTTCCAACTATATACAGTGGGGGAAAAAAAAATTTGATCCCCTGCTGATTTTATACATTTGCCCACTGATAAAAAAAGGATCAGTCTATAATTTTATTGGTAGGTTTATTTGAACAGTGAGAGACAGAATAACAACAAAAATATCCAGAAAAACGCATGTCAAAAATGTTATAAATTGATTTGCATTTTAATGAGGGAAATAAGTATTTGACCCCCTCTCAATCAGAAAGATTTCTGGCTCCCAGGTGTCTTTTATACAGGTAACGAGTTGAGATTAGGAGCACACTCTTAAAGGGAGTGCTCCTAACCGCAGCTTGTTACCTATAAAAAAGACACCTGTCCACAGAAGCAATCAATCAATTAGATTCCAAACTCTCCACCATGGCCAAGACCAAAGAGCTCTCCAAGGATGTCAGGGACAAGATTGTAGACCTACACAAGGCTGGAATGGGCTACAAGACCATCGCCAAGCAGCTTGGTGAGAAGGTGACAACATTTGGTGCGATTATTCACAAATGGAAGAAACACAAAAGAACTGTCAATATCCCTCGGCCTGGGGCTCCATGCAAGATCTCACCTCGTGGGGTTACAATGATCATGAGAACGGTGAGGAATCAGCCCAGAACTACACGGGAGGATCTTGTCAATGATCTCAAGGCAGCTGGGACCATAGTCACCAAGAAAACAATTGGTAACACACTACGCCGTGAAGGACTGAAATCCTGCAGCGCCCGCAAGGTCCCCCTGCTCAAGAATATATATACATGCCCGTCTGAAGTTCGCCAATGAACATCTGAATGATTCAGAGGACAACTGGTGAAAGTGTTGTGGTCAGATGAGACCAAAATGGAGCTATTTGACATCAACTCAACTCGCCGTGTTTGGAGGTGGAGGAATGCTGCCTATGACCCCAAGAACACCGTCTCCACCGTCAAACATGGAGGTGGAAACATTATGCTTTGGGGGTATTTTTCTGCTAAGGGGACAGGACAACTTCACCGCATCATTTGACGGGACCATGTACTGTCAAATCCTGGGTGAGAACCTCCTTCCCTCAGCCAGGGCATTGAAAATGGGTCGTGGATGGGTATTCCAGCATGACAATGACCCAAAACACACGGCCAAGGCAACAAAGAAGTGGCTCAAGAAGAAGCACATTAAGGTCCTGGAGTGGCCTAGCCAGTCTCCAGACCTTAATCCCATAGAAAATCTGTGGAGGGAGCTGAAGGTTCGAGTTGCCAAACGTCAGCCTTGAAACCTTAATGACTTGGAGAAGATCTGCAAAGAGGAGTGGGACAAAATCCCTCCTGAGATGTGTGCAAACCTGGTGGCCAACTACAAGAAACGTCTGACCTCTGCGATTGCCAACAAGGGTTTTGCCTCCAAGTACTAAGCCGTGTTTTGCAGAGGGGTCAAATACTTATTTCCCTCATTAAAATGCAAATCATTTTATAACATTTTTGACATGCATTTTTCTGCATTTTTTTGTTATTATTCTGTCTCTCACTGTTCAAATAAACCTACCATTAAAATTATAGACTGACCATTTCTTTGTAAGTGGGCAAACGTACAAAATCAGCAGGGGATCAAATACTTTTTTCCCTCACTGTACAGTACCAGTCAAAGGTTTCGGACACATCTACTCATTTCAGGGATTTTCTTTATTTGTACTATTTCCTACATTGTAGAATAATATTGAAGACATCAAAGCTATGATATAACACATTTGGAATCATGTATTAAACAAAAAAAGTGTTAAACAAATCAAAATATATTTATATTTGAAATTCTTCAAAGTAGCCACCCTTACGCTTGATGACAGCGTTGCACACTCTTGGCATTCTCTCAACCAGCTTCATGAGGTAATCACCTGGAATGCATTTCAATTAATAGGTGTGCCTTGTTAAGTTGTGGAATTTCTTTCTTTCTTAATGCGTTTGAGCCAATCAGTTGTGTTGTGACAAGGTAGGGGTGGTATACAGAAGATAGCCCTATTTGGTAAAAGACCAAGTCCATATTATGGCAAGAACTACTCAAATAAGAAAAGAGAAGTGAGAGTCCATTATTATTTTAAGACATGAAAGTCAGTCAATCCGGAAAATGTCAAGAACTTTGAACGTTTCTTCAAGTGCAGTTGCAAAAACCATCAAGCGCTATGATGAAACCGGCTCTCATGAGAACCGCCACAGGAAAGGAAGACCCAGAGTGACCTCTGCTGCAGAGAATAAGTTCAGTAGAGTTAACTGCACCTTAGATTGCAGCCCAAATAAATGCTTCACAGAGTTCAAGTAACAGACACATCTCAACATCAACTGTTCAGAGGAGTCTGCGTGAATCAGGCCTTCATGGTCTAATTGCTGCAAAGAAACCACTACTTAAGGACACCAATAAGAAGAAGAGACTTGGGCCAAGAAACATGAGCAATGGACATTAGACTGGTGGAAATCTGTCCTTTGGTCTGATGAGTCCAAATTTGAGATTTTTGATTCCAACCGTCGTGTCTTGGTGAGACGCAGAGTAGGTGAACGGATGATCTCCACATGTGTGGTTCCCACCATGAAGCATGGAGGAGGAGGTGTGATGGTGTGGGGTTGCTTTGCTGGTGACACTGTCAGTGATTTATTTAGAATTCAAGGCACACTTAACCAGCATGGCTACCACAGCATTCTGCAGCGATACGCCATCCCATCTGGTTTGCACTTAGTGGGACTATCATTTGTTTTCAACAGGACAATGACCCAACACACCTCCAGGCTGTGTAAGAGCTATTTGACCAAGAAGGAGAGTGATGGAGTGCTGCGTCAGATGACCTGGCCTCCACAATCACCTGACCTCAACCTAATTATGATGGTTTGGGATGAGTCGGACCGCAGAGTGAAATAAAAGCAGCCAACAAGTGCTCAGCATATGTGGGAACTCCTTCAAGACTGTTGGAAAAGCATTCCAGATGAAGCTGGTTGAGAGAATGCCAAGAGTGTGCAAAGCTGTTGTCAAGGCAAAGGGTGGTTACTTTGAATAATCTCAAATATAAAATAGATTTTGATTTGTTTAACACCTTTTTTTGGTTAATATATCATTCCATGTGTTATTTCTTAGTTTTGATGTCTTCATTATTATTCTACAATGTAGAAAATAGTCAAACATAAAGAAAACCCTTGAATGAGTAGGTGTGTCCAAACCTTTGACTGGTACTGTACATTATGGTGTCCTTATGTGATCCCCTCAAAACATACCACACCTCTGCGGTTCTCAATTGTAAACTAGTGATGTCATCAACCAAACCCCCGTCTCAACCCAGACTTGATCATTAGGATAGGCTACACTTTATGCAACAGTGCTCATTAATGGGCAAAAGATTACGGCGCAGTCAATCTATTTTAGTCTACTAAAGCTTATTAGCGGACTAGACTGTAGTGCGAGAGAGAGTGGAGGTGACTCCTGGGTGAGACTGATAGATAGCGGATCCGAGTATAACTGCATAGCGGAGCGCGTTTCTCTCCTCGGGGCTCGCGTTTCCCTGAGGTTGTTGCACCACTCTCTAGGTCCTTCTCTCCCCGACTATCTCGCCCTAAACTCTTTTCGGCTGGACTCGCAAAGACAGACGGGCTGACATACTGTAGCGAGGGGGACGGATCCGGGTTCACCATGTTGACTTTGTTGACAGCGATGTACATAGTGGTGCGCGCGGCATCGTCGGAGGTAAGACACTTACTTGTCCTTGACCGCACCAGCCACCAGCATACCAGAGGGGCTCGCAAACGACATATTAAGGCTACCTTTGAATAAACTACAGTTGCCAATTTGACATTGACTCTCCTCCCTATAGCCTATGTCTTGTTGAATTACCACGATAAGCTCTTACAAACCTAATCCTATAGGGTAGCCTAGTGAAATATTGGTTTATTCGGGTCCCCGATAGTTTTTGCCGAAGCTTCATCTATTCTTTCTGGGTAGTAGACACTGTCGACTAGAAAATGATAGGCCCATAGGCTACTATTTGGGGGTATCTATCCTCAGTCAACAAGACATTGGAATTGAGTACACTACTGTGAGGCCTACTCATTCATAATAGCCTACAGACTTGAACAAAGTGTCTGTGGCTGGACAGTACTGTCTGTGTGACCACATCATCATTAATTCACTGACTGCCTCCCCTCGGCAGCTTTGGTAAAGAACGCGAGCGGGTGTTCATTGCAGATTACAGCATGGATAGCTCCTTGCCACCCGGTGCGACAGACAGGCGCTGCCTCCATAGGGAAGCCAACTATTTTCACCTGGCGATTATGTAACATTAATGCCCCACTTCCCACAATCCTAATGAAATGGATCTAATTAAGCAATAAAGCACGAGGGGTGTGCTATATGGCCATATACCACGGCTAACGGCTGTTCTAATGCAAGGACGATGCAACGCGGAGTGCCTGGATACAGCCTTTAGCCGTGGTATATTGGTCATTTACCACAAACCCCCGAGGTGCCTTATTGCTATTATAAACTGGTTACCAACGTAATTAGAGCAGTAAAAATACATGTTTTGTCATACCCGTGGTATAGGTCTGATATATCACGGCTGTCAGCCAATCAGCATTCAGGGCTCGAACCACCCAGTTTATGATTCGTTTTTATATCTGTTTGCATAACAATAATCACATTTGTAGCCATGTAGCGTTTTGTTAGATGGTGTATACCGTGTATATCCTGTATATACGACTAATACAACTTAAGTAATGGTAAATAATAACTAAGTGACATGTTAAATCTGCTGTGGCAAATACTCGGCTGCATGTCTGTGTTAGGTCCTGGTTGCTTGATGTAATAGAGTGGACATGAATTATAGATAAAAGTCAACAGGCTTAGTTCTTGAAACGAGTAATTTTGAAAACTCTGAATGCATCCACAGAGGGACATGCCAGAAACGATGGAATTATGGTGCATCCAAACTAAATTGGATTCACTAAACCTAACCTTGTTCTTACCCCCGCCCTAGAATAAAAAGCTCATATGCCTGCTCATCAGTTGTGAAGATAATGCCACTTTAGTCTGTTCTATTGCCAAGCAGCTCGTGACTAGTCTACCAGAGCCACATCACTGCACTTGACTTCAAATGACCACACTCGTGCCCCAGTGGAGGCTACAGACAGACATCTTGTTCCAATAGTGTCCTGTTAGAAAAAGTTAGGTGGACATTAGATTTACTACTTGAGGATGAATCGTATTTTCTGTTTGAATTAGGCTACCAGTTGGCCTACTACCTATTTGATTTTACCCACCTACTAAATAAAGATGCAGGTAGTAAGGCTGGGAGAGGACAGTGGTATTCAAGTTAAACCAATATGGATAAATCTTGTCCAGCACTTTCACTTATCAGTGGTCATGAAGCAATGAGGCAATGAAAGAGAAGTGTATCCATCTTACAGACAATGGCCATTAATATTTGCTTAGTAGTAAGTCACAGAACCAACCTTTGACTCCGTCTAATCAGGCTTTTGTTGGGTGGTTGAATTAATCATTGCTTGAAATATTGTTGGTAATGTCTTATCATGTCTTAGTCTTATTAACTTTAATTATAAGCCATTAATAGATCATTTATAAAGCATGTTTTTGATTTGCTAAACATTTATCCTGTCGGCAGGCTCAATCTTTATAGGACAATGTTGTGTGGTGTAATGTAGGTGTGATGCATTTGTAAAAGTAGACATAGATTGATGTCAGGGTATAGGCAAGGGGTTGAATTCATTGGCTGAATTCAACTTGGCACAGGCTACCAAAAATCCACTAATAACATCCCAACACAACTCTAATGTATATCTCTGATTAATGAAGTGTATATAGATTAAAATGTTGTGTTTTCTTAAAAATAGATTTAAAAAAAAGCTTGGCCAAGTGTTAATACTATGCTATCCTCCTTCATTCATTGATTAGGCTACAGTAAGAATGACTGTGTACAGAAAATCCCTAGGATACTGTCTATCCAGTCCTTCTAGAGGAGTGATGAATGTCTGTTAATTTATTTTTAAAAAGTTATAAAAAAAAAATGTGCGGCTGAAAGACGCAAGAAGCAAGGTATTTGTAAAAGGAGAAATATGAACGCTGCCCACACAGATTTTTTTATTTAGATCTATGGTCCATGTAAGGTCATATGGGCCTGGCCTACGATAAGAAGGAGCTGGCGCTGCAGCGGTTTGTCATGGGGAATGTGTTCCTTTTCGTGACTTGAGCGGGTAAAAAGACCAGCATCAGTGAATATTCAACTACAGATCCCAGGACAGGAATCCAGTGCGCCACCGTCATACATTTCAATACAAGCGCAGAGGTGACCCTTCTGTCTAGTCCTAGCGGGAGAAACAGTGTCTGCAGGCTTAACTAGATCCTCTATCTCAAGTGAATATGGTAAGGTGTATGTTTATTTAGTTGCTGTCAGTTATGGCTAACTGTTAGTTATATGAATGATGCATCGAAAGTGTTTGCTAGGTAGGAAAACAGATGCTTGTCATTGTTGATGAGCAACTTGGGGTTTTGGGTCCACTTGTCATTGAAGCCGGGAGCTAGCATCAGCGGTTAATCTTATGTTTGATCAAAGATTAGTCTGTTGTTTCAGCAAAGATTTCTGGCTAACGTTCACCATCTATTTCTGAATTCATTCATAACGTTAGTCAGAAAGATGGCCAACCAGCCATCTTGTGCGGTAACCCCTGTATTAAAGCCTCGCTATTGTTATTTTACTGCCGCTCTTTAATTAGTTGTAACTTTTAGTTCTTATTTTCTTTTAGGTATTGTTTTGTAGGTATTTTTTCTTAACTGCATTTCTGGTTAAGGGCTTGTAATTAAGCATTTCACTAAGGTTGTATTCGGCGCATGTGACAAAACGTTTGATTTGATTTTAAGAAATGAGGATGCTGGATTTTTTTTATAGTCTCTAGACTACAATTCCGAAATGAAGAAGATAACGTAAAGTGCCTGATTAGGAAATTGTTTCCGCTTTTTCACGCTAGCAACAATGTAGCCGCGGTGTGGTCAGCATGTAAAGACTTTCGCGCGTGGCATTTAGTAGAAAATGGCATCATCGTCTTTCTTTCATTCAGGTCCTCTGCCCGCAAATGCAAAGTGCGTTTCCATCTGTCGACACTTGAGTTTTGTCATTTTAATCAACATAGCAGTCAGACGCGATCACTGCCGCTTCATTTGCTTATCCCTGCTATGTAGGTCATTACTGCTGTGTTGGAAGATTGCACAGAATGAGTATGGTGTGTGTTGTTTTGCAGGCCGACCCAATCCGTGTGCTGGTGACTGGCGCTGCTGGACAGATCGCCTACTCTCTGCTGTACAGCATCGCCAAGGGAGATGTCTTCGGCAAGGACCAGGTAACACGGCCAAGGCCTACTTCTATCCGCACGCTCTCTCTTTCAAATCAGCTTTGTCCTCGAGCACAGGAGGCAGATGGATATTGTAACATGTCGTTACGCGCGTGTGAATTATACATGGGATGTGCATTGTTTGGCACAGGTCGGGAGGGGCCGAGTGGCTTGAAGAAAGAAAGAAAAATCCCTCTTTGCATTCGTTTCTGTTCTAGCCCATCATCTTGGTCCTGTTGGACATCCCTCCCATGTTGCCGGTTCTGGATGGGGTTGTGATGGAGCTGCAGGACTGTGCTCTCCCACTCCTGAGGGGTGAGCAATGCTTTTCTATTCTGCCTGGGCTGGTGGTGAGAACATATGCACTTTTAATACATAGGTATGCTTTTTGGCATGATTTACATTGTGTCCTCCCAGTGTGAACTGTATTTGTGCCTCCCTGTAGCTGTGGTACTTTTCCAATAGCACTAACTTCACAGCAGCAGGAATGGTCCACAACAGACCGCTGTGGGAAGGAGTGTCAGAAAGTAGGCCTCCTATTAGTCGGTTCCCAAGGGCCTGTAGGAAATTCCAACCAATCCTGGGAGTGGTGGGGCAACAATAGGGGAGGGTCGGTACAAGACATCTCCTACACCAATGAGCCCTGACTGAAGTTCATCCTGATAAAACAGGGAAAGAGTTTTTCATTCGTGGCCACAGAGCAAACATTATCTACAAAATCAGCACATTTGGCAGGGTTTCAAGAAAGGAGAGAATTTATCAGCAAGGTGGAGCCACTGAGTGCTAGACTATCTGTTTGGAAATAACCTGGTGTGTGTGTGTGCACAACTACCTAAGGGCATTTTCCACACAGAGACTGTTTGTCCTTCCCTTATCTTGAATTCATGTACACCCAGATGAGCCTGAAATTATAAATACTGTCAATTTAAAAAGGTAAATAAATGGTTTAGCTACCACCACAAACAGAAACTGTCACCACACCTACTACATTTACATTTACATTTAAGTCATTTAGCAGACGCTCTTATCCAGAGCGACTTACAAAATGGTGCATTCACCTTATGATATCCAGTGGAATAACCACTTTACAATAGTGCATCTAAATCTTTTAAGGGGGGGGGGGGGTTAGAAGGATTACTTTATCCTATCCTAGGTATTCCTTAAAGAGGTGGGGTTTCAGGTGTCTCCGGAAGGTGGTGATTGACTCCGCTGTCCTGGCGTCGTGAGGGAGCTTGTTCCACCATTGGGGTGCCAGAGCAGCGAACAGTTTTGACTGGGCTGAGCGGGAACTGTGCTTCCTCAGAGGTAGGGGGGCCAGCAGGCCAGTGGTGGATGAACGCAGTGCCCTTGTTTGGGTGTAGGGCCTGATCAGAGCCTGAAGGTATGGAGGTGCCGTTCCCTTCACAGCTCCGTAGGCAATCACCATGGTCTTGTAGCGGATGCGAGCTTCAACTGGAAGCCAGTGGAGAGAGCGGATTTACTATTTTACTAACTTTAGCAGACATTCTTTGCTTAATTTGTCTTATAGAAATTGTGTTTTTAACGCATCTTAAAATCATAATTGTATTGCTTTTATGTAAAATCTGAATTTTATGTTCATTGCTGAATCCAATACAAACATGCATCTCTCTACAAATGGGGCAGTAACACAACGTTGACAACCACATCCACTCTATCCAACACAATATCCATCGTAACTAACCGTCACCCCACCCCCATCTTCATCCACAGAGGTCATCCCCACCGACAAGGTGGAGCTGGGCTTCAAGGATCTGGACGCAGCCATCTTGGTGGGCTCTATGCCCAGGAAGGAGGGCATGGAGAGGAAGGACCTCCTGAAGGCCAACGTGGCCATCTTTAAGACCCAGGGGGCTGCCCTGGAGAAGTACGCCAAGAAATCCGTCAGGGTAACTGTCCCTCTGCGTGTCTATGACTCGGCATGTTTCAGGCCACTGCCACAGAGCAGCAGCAGCCTGGCTAGAGAGAGGGAGAGACACACACACACACACACACACACACACACACACACACACACACCACACACACACACACCCCGCACCAAACAGATAGCTCTCATTGCTAACGATAATCAAGGGACATAAAGGCACAACAGTACTGGTTGTGGGGTGTTGAATGATGTTAAAGGGTGTTTTGGGGAAAGGTTCATTTGCTTTTACAGATGTAACATTTTAGTGAGATACATTTTTGATTCATGTTAAAGACTTGATGCAATACCTCTAGGACATTTGACATGAACCAGATTTTACAACTTTCCTTCCTTTAAAGTCATACAAACCTTTTTGACAAATCAGACTATAGTTTGACCTTTTCACATTTAAAACGGGCCCGTTTGTTTTGGACAGCCTTATACTTCTATGGTATAGGCACAAGTTCACATCTTACAGGCTATTAATCCTGTGTGGAATGGGCTGGGTTCCAAAGCCAGGGAGGAAAACTACTCCACGCTGTGTTGTGTGTGTGTGTGTACACACTGCAGTCACTGGTGTCACAAGGGGCCCTTTGGCCACTGCGGGTTTGCAGCAACAACTAGACGTCAGTGTGACGAACAAAGCCTCACCTCTTCTATGGCCAAGGTCGAACACTTCTGATCCAGGAATGTGTGTGAATATGAATGGGCAGGTTTCTATATTATCTACATAGCTACACAAGAACTGAATGCCCGTCCTCTAAAGTAAGTGTGTTTTTTAGAAGAAGAATACTTTATTGATCCATACCAGACGGAAATGTGGATTCTACTTTACCCAATCCCTCCTATATACGCACACCCAAGTACCCACATTAGCCAGAAACAGTACAGCGGCACGGTGAGTAGTTTAGGGGTTGAGTGCCTTGCTCAGGGTCATAATGGCGGGAGATGTTATCTTTCTAGGATTGGCGCTGGCAGCCATAACACTCATGTACACACAACAATCCCTTTAAATCGAGCTAATCCTTGACCTTCATTTAAAGGGGATGTATTCTGTGCGTGACATCTGTCTTATATTGATTTATAGGCCATTTAGAAAGTGTCAGCATTTCCCTTAGTCGTGACTCATGTTTCTCAGTTGCACTGCTACTCTTTTTTTTTTTTATATATATTTGCATTTTTTAAATATATATTAATTTTGTGATATCCAATTGGTAGTTAGTCTTGTCCCATCGCTGCAACTCCCGTACGGACTCGGGGGAGGCGAAACACAACCCAGTCTTGCTGCTTCTTGACACACTGCTCGCTTAACCCAGAAGCCAGCCGCACCAATGTGTCAGAGGAAACACCGTACAACTGGCGACCGTGTCAGCGCCACAGAAGTCGCTAGAGTGCGACGGGACAAGGACATCCCGGCCGTCCAATCCCCACTCGGGAGGTCTCTGCCACTCGGGAGGTCTCTGCTACTCTTTCTGAGGATGTGCCATCTCTGCTTGCATAAACCATGTGTATTCTTTTAGATGTATAAATAGTCACATACAATGGCACAAATAAAGAGGAGGACTTAAAATAGGACTTATCCTATTCTTGTTTCCTACTCTGAAATGGAGCTGTTCTTGAATCTGTAGTTTGGGTGAGTGATGACTCTTTGATGTTTCTAACCTCTCGCTCTCTCTCTTTCTCTCAGGTCTTGGTTGTGGGAAACCCTGCTAACACCAACTGTCTAATTGCCTCCAAGTCAGCCCCCTCCATCCCCAAGGAGAACTTCTCCTGCCTGACCCGTCTAGACCACAACAGGGCCCGTTCCCAGGTAGGCCAAAGCCAAAAGGCTCCGTCCTGAAAAAGACACTAGTTCCTAGCCTCTAGGCACTTGATGTAATGTCCAATCCCAAATGGATCCCCTATGTACCCTATGATACCCTATGTACTTCTGGATATCTGAGAGGATTAAGTATGACCAATATGATTGGCTAGTTGGAAATTTTACCATATTGCCTAAACCTAGTCAATTGTCTTATCTCTACAAGTGCATAAGGTGTAGGGGCTGTAAGTGAATTTGGAATTAGATCTGAAACAATTGAATGAGTATACCAATATGGTCAAAAATCCCATGAATTGCATCACAGCCTGTGTCGGCCTCTAGGTGGCGATGCGTTGTGGCGTGCCCGCCGACGCAGTCAAGAACGTCATCATCTGGGGCAACCACTCATCTACCCAGTACCCCGACGTGCACCACGCCATGGTCAACGTGCATGGCAAAGAGGTGGAGGCGTACAACGCCGTGAAGGACGACAGCTGGCTCAAAGGAGACTTCATCTCTGTAAGTGAACTGTAGTTTTGGCTCTTCTGACCTAACCCATTTTGACATCATTTCCCATAAAACATGTACTATAGGGCATTCTAACAATTTGCTTCAAAACCCATTATTCTGCCATTTAAAAAAAATATAATTTTATGGCTTCATTTATGAAAATGTTCATGGCCTCAAACTGTACAAATGTACCAAGTTTCATGCTTTTACGAAAAAGTAAACAATTCGACACCCAAATCTGCACACATAACTTGGACTACTGCTCACAATCAAATCAAATTTTATTAGTCACATGCGCCGAATACAACAGGTGTAGACCTTACAGTGAAATGCTTACTTACTAGCCCTTAACCAACAATGCAGTTTTAAGAAAAATAAGTCTTAAGTAAAAAAAATAGATAAGTAAAAAAATAAATAATAATGCTTTATGAATGTAGTTATACATATTAATGATCAGCTATTTGCACCTATGTTGCGTATGCATAGCTCATAGGTATTCTAAATGTGCGATCCTTACCTGACTGAATCCCTATTCATGGAAAAGCGACTGTAGGTTGTGGGTGTCATCTGGACCCCATATCTCATCTTTCAATAATATCTTATCTGAATACCAAGCATTTTCACTGAATCTATTAGTCTCTTTAGTCCAGTGTTGTTCCTTTAGTTGTAATGAAGCAGTCCTAAATCCCTCTCTTCCCCCCCGCTCTCTCTTCCTCTCCTCTCTGTCTCCTGCAGACGGTGCAGCTGCGTGGTGCCGCCGTCATCAAGGCCAGGAAGCTCTCCAGTGCCATGTCTGCCGCCAAGGCCATCTGTGACCACATGAGGGACTGGTGGTTCGGCACTCTCGATGTAAGCCGTGTGTTTGGGAGGTGGGGTGGAATGACGTCAAGGGTCTGCAGCGAACCCTTTTTTCCCCCCCAAACACCATAAAACACTAACATTTAATGCTAAACAACTAACATTGTCCAAATGTTTATATTTTGAAAAGTGATATCTTGGAACAGAGCACTGTGACTCTTTTATTTTCAATCTGGAAGAATCCACAAACATGCAAAGCGTTTTGTTTGGATGTCTCAGACAAATTCATTTTAATTGGCAGTACTCTTAAGTGGGAATCTAATATCATGGGGTTGCATAATTCTGCTAACTTTCCTAGGATTTCTGGGAATTTGGGGGGGAAGTTACCAAAATGTTGTGTTTTGTGAAGCTGAGTCCCTGGCCTGACTGTTTTGTCCTGTTGTTATTTTCAGGGTGAGTTCATGTCTATGGGTGTGTACGCTGGTGGAAACTCCTACGGAATCCCCGAAGACCTAATTTACTCATTCCCTGTTCATATCAAGGTAAGGCATAACCATAGAGATGGTTTGAGGGCTCTTGTGCCACAGTTTATTTATGAATTGCCAAAACTTGTCACTCATAGCCCTCAATGGCACTGCTCGTTCTGTCACAGAAGAGGCCATTGTATACATAGGAGATGGGTTGTCTAGCATCTCTATGGACATAACTAATCAACCCTGGCAAGGTGTATTAATATAACATATAAACTCAGCAAAAAAAGAAACTTCCCCTTTTCAGGACCCTGTCTTTCAAAGATAATTCACAAAAATCCAAATAACTTCACAGATCTTCATTGTAAAGGGTTGAAACACTGTTTCCCATGCTTTTTCAACTAACCACAAACAATTAATGAACATGCACCTGTGGAACAGTCGTTAAGACACTAACGGCTTACAGACGGTAGGCAATTAAGGTCACAGTTATGGAAACTTAGGACACAGAGGCCTTTCTACTGAATCTGGAAAAACATCAAAAGAAAGGGTCCCTGCTCATCTGCGTGAACGTGCCTTAGGCATGCTGCAAGGAAGCATGAGGACTGCAGATGTGGCCAGGGCAATAAATTGCTATGTCCGTACTGTGAGACGCCTAAGACAGCGCTAGAGAGAGACAGGACGGACTGATCGTCCTCGCAGTGGCAGACCACGTGTAACAACACCTGCACAGGATCGGTACATCCGAACATCACACCTGCGGGACAGGTACAGGATGGCAACAACAACTGCCCGTGTTACACCAGGAATGCACAATTCCTCCATCAGTGCTCAGACTGTCCGCAATAGGCTGAGAGAGGCTGGACTGAGGGCTTGTAGGCCTGTTGTAAGACAGGTCCTCACCAAACATCACCGACAACAACCTCTCCTATGGGCACAAACCCACCGTCACTAGACCAGACAGGACTGGCAAAAAGTGCTCTTCAATGACAAGTCGCGGTTTTGTCTCACCAGGGGTGATGGTCAGATTTGCGTTTATCGTTGAAGGAATGAGCGTTATACCAAGGCCTGTACTCTGGAGCGGGATCGTTTTTGAGGTGGATTGTCCGTTGTGGTCTGGAGTGGTGTGCCACAGCATCATCGGACTGAGCTTGTTGTCATTGCAGGCAATCTCAACGCTGTGCGTTTACAAGGAAGACATCCTCCTCCCTCATGTGGTACCCTTCCTGCAGGCTCATCCTGACATGACCCTCCAGCATGACATGCCACCAGCCATACTGCTCGTTCTGTGCGTGATTTCCTGCAAGACAGGAATGTCAGTGTTCTGCCATGGCCAGCGAAGAGCCCGGATCTCAATCCCATTGAGCGCGTCTGGGAGCTGTTGGATCGGAGGGTGAGGGCTAGGGCCATTCCCCCCAGAAATGTCCGTGAACTTGCAGGTGCCTTGGTGGAAGAGTGGGGTAACATCTCACAGCAAGAACTGGCAAATCTGGTTCAGTCCATGAGGAGGAGATGCACTAACAGTACTTAATGCAGCTGGTGGCCACACCAGATACTGACTGTTACTTTTGATTTTGACCCCCCTCAGGGACACATTATTCCATTTCTGTTAGTTACATTTCTGTGGAACTGGTTCAGTTTATGTCTCAGTTGTTGAATCTTGTGATGTTCATAAAAATACTTACACATGTTAAGTTTGCTGAAAATAAACGCAGTTGACAGTGAGAGGATGTTTTCTTTTTTTGCTGAGTTTATATATCATTCACCGATGGGTGGTTATTGAAAGTCATTGTTACCCAACACCCGCTTTTCAGAGTATAGGTTATACCAACATAGGCCTACTGTTGCAAGCCAGCAGTTTACACAGACTTTTGCCGCATTCATTTGCAATTGGAAAATCGTGACACAACTGTGTTACGCAGAGCATTATGGGTACTGTAGTCATGTACTGTAGTTGTGATCCTGGACTAGATGAGATGTGCTAAAGAGCCCCCGTTTGATCCTCATCCATATTCTCCCCACAGAACAAGTCGTGGAATATCCATGACGGTCTGCCTATCAACGACTTCTCCCGCGCCAAGATGGACGCCACAGCCGCCGAGCTGGTGGAGGAGCGAGACACGGCCCTGTCCTTCCTGAGCCAGTGACTCGCAGTGCCACCTACAGGCACACCGCCACAACAGCAGCACTTAGAAGACCCCCAGAACCCTCCTGACTCACGTCTGTGACCAATACCCCCACTCGAGTCCCCTGCACAATTGGCGTGTGTGTGTACCTCTCTGTATGTATGTGTGTTTAAGGTAAAGGTTATTTTAATAATAAACCTGTAATAAAAAAATGCTATCTAAACGTTGGCCTTTGTCAGAAGACACTGGAGGATTGTCCTTTGGGTAGATGGTAACGCACAATAGTTCTACTGTACTTGTACATGTTATCTAACAATAAAAACAGATACAACTGAAAACCCATACTGTGGATTGTGGTTGGTTATTTGAATAAATATCTTTAAAGCTAGGGTTTTCTGTTATTTTTCCAGTTAATAAAAATATGAAAGTTGTATTTATATATATGTGTATGGAAGTTATATCACGACTAGGGAAATGTTGAGTAATAATTTTTCTACCCCCTCTTTCCGTTGAGCCTTCAAACATGTTGAACTCAAAGTATTGTGATCAAAGAGGGTATTTCTGAAGTTAAATATCTTGTCAGTCAGAAAAAAGACAGACAATCACTAAATGTAGGATGTTGGTGATGTGAAGGATGGTGAGGTTCATTGCCCTTTGCAATGAAACGTTTGACCACATGGTGGCAGTGTTGACAGCGTTTTACTACTCGGTGACCCTTTCAAATCGATCAAATGGTAGTTTAACCATATTAACAAGATTCAAGTAGTGAAAAGCCTAAGATTTGAAGGGGATTTTAATTTCCCTGTTACCCAATAATTTCTTACCAGGAGTTATCAATGTTTCAAAAATAGCCGTTGCATGTAAAGTTATTTTTTACAACCATCCGAGAACCTCGTCATTTAATCAACCATCCTGGACTGCCCAGTGGAAGGCACTCTGCCCCTTTTGCAGTGCCTGACAAACTGCACAGTGGCCAGGGGCTGAACTTTGTCTACTGTTTGGTGAGCTGTGCTATGCAGGCAGAGGGTGGTCCGGAAGACCCATACACCCCACTCCAGAGAAGAGGGATCCAATTAAATTACATATGAATTGTTTTAAACATTTTATAATATTTTCTCAATTGCTGGAATGAAAGTGTTCCTTTACCAACACAGCGGCTGTCACTGGTGTCAGGTCTCTCTCAAGTCATTGATGTCCATCTTTCATTGAATGTCCAATATTTGCAATCAAATTTCAGAAAGCGATCAAAGACTATATAGGCTAGGCTTTTTGGAACTATTTGAAGAGATCACATAGAGATCTTAGTTTATAGTATTTGATCAATTTCTGGAATGTATTTTCAGGCTTTTGGTCCCTCATCCCTCATCAGCTGACCACCAGAACCAGGGAGTCTGGTGGGCCAAAAAGGCATGGTACTGGGCCCAAAAACAGAAGGCCTCCACTGAGGTTTGGGGTGTATTTGGGGATTATTTGGAGGGGTGGATTAAGCCTCAAAGATGTTTGGGAAGAAAGGCTATTAAAGGGAAAAAGACTATCTGAGAAGAAAATGATTTAGGCAATCTACTGAACAAAGTCATTCTTGACTAATACTCAGATTAGTCAGCAGAGTTGCCATCTGAAAGGCAGACCACCATAGTCCCTGTGCCCAAGGAAGCGAACGTAACCGGCCTAAATGATTACAGCCCCGTAGCACTTACGTCGGTAGCCATGAAGTGCTTTGAAAGCCTGGTCATGGCTCACATCAACACCATCCTCCCGGACACCCGAGACCCACTCCAATTCGCATACCGCCCCAACATATCCACAGATGACGCAATCTCAATCGCACTCCACACTGCCCTTTCCCACCTGGACAAAAGGAACACCTATGTGAGAATGCTGTTCATTGACTACAGCTCAGCGTTCAACACCATAGTGCCCACGAAGCTCATCACTAAGCTAAGGACCCTGGGACTAAACACCTCCCTCTGCAACTGGATCCTGGACTTCCTGACAGGCCACCCCCAGGTGGTAAAGGTAGGCAACAACACATCTGCCACACTGATCCTCCACTCTGGGGCCCCTCAGGGATGTGTACTTAGTCCCCACCTGTACTCCCTGTTCACCCTCGACTGTGTGGCCAAACACGACTCCAACACCATTAAGTTTGCTGATGACAACAGTGGCAGGCCTGATCACCGACAACAATGAGACAGCCTATAAGGAGGAGGTCAGAGAACTGGCAGTGTGGTGCCAGGACAACAACCTCTTCCTCAACATGAGCAAGACAAAGGGGCTGATCGTGGACTACAGGAAAAGATGGGCCGAACAGGCTCCCATTCAACATCGACGGGGCTGTAGTGGAGTGGGTCGGGAGTTTCAAGTTCCTTGGTGTCCACATCACCAATGAACTATCATGGTCCAAACACACCAAGACACACTATTCCCCCTCAGGAGACTGAAAAGATTTGGCATGGGTCCCCAGATCCTCAAAAAGTTTGATAGCTGCACCATCGAGAGCATCCCGACTGGTTGAATCACCGCTTGGTATGTCAACTGCTCGGCATCTAACCGTAAGGCGCTACAGAGGATAGTGCGTACGGCCCAGTTCATCACTGGGGCCAAGCTTCCTGCCATCCAGAACCTATATAATAGGCGGTGTCAGACAAAAGCCCATAAAATTGTCAGACTCCAGTCACCCAAGTCATATACTGTTTTCTCTGCTACCGCACGGCAAGCAGTACCGGAGCGCCAAGTCTAGGACCAAAAGGCTCCTTAACAGCTTCTACCCCCAAGCTGAACAATTAATCAAATGGCCACTGGACTATTTACATTGACACCCCCACTTCCCCTCCATTTGTTTTATACACTGCTGCTACTCGCTGTTTATTATCTATGCATAGTCACATCACCCCTACCTATGTACAAATTACCTCAACTAACCTGTACCCCAGCACACTGACTCGGTACTGGTACCCCCTATATATAGCATTGTTATTGTTATTTTATTGTGTTACTTTTTATTATTTTTTACTTTGGTTTATTTGGTAAATATTTTCTTAACTCTTCTTGAACTGGTTAAGGGCTTGTAAGTAAGCATTTCACCGTAAGGTCTATTCGGAGCATGTGACAAATAAAGTTTGATTTGATTAGGTAATTTGTCAATCATTTCATTTAAGAGTAATGCTTTTTATTTTGATGGAGAGCCTTTGTTAGAAAAATATTTTTAATAGATTCATAAACTGTAGAGACAAATATGCACAGTCAGCTAGAAAGTCGGAAGCGCTCAGGTCCACCCTCGTGAACAAGATTCTGATTGGGGTAAGTGGATTTTCGCATGCTTTGATTGGCCACTGACTCACCAATCGTTTGCCCTCATTAACTGGCCTGTCAAGAAGTCAACTTCGACATTTCCGGTTTTAATTTGGCATCGCGTGGTGAAAGAAACCTGTCAAAAATAAATATTCTCCTCAGGACGGTGACAATGTACATTTTAAAGTGTTAATTTTTTCACAGGACTAAACCCAGCTCGCTAAAGTAGCCAAGCACCTTGGAGTTCTTTGGTGGATTGATATCAAAATAATTATCATCAGGTGGGTAGCCAACGCAATGAATGACGTTTGAAACATTATGCTTGAAAACGTGGTGCTTGTGATGTAAAATGCACTACTAGAGCCTTTTAAACAAAAACATTGGCTGCTGGCATGGATATCTTAGTTGCTACCACTGCTGCATAATGGCTAGCTTTAGCTTGCCCTTGCCACTTCGTCTCCCAAGTTTACCGGGGCATGTAGTCAAGATAGCGAATCGTGTGGCTAAAGTCAATCCAGGGTCAAATTAATCAATACAAATAATGTATGAACCATACTCCAGCGTGCCAAACAGCCGCCTGTTAACGGCGGGGTAGGTCCAACCATGCTATTCAAGAAACTGCGTTATGGGGAAATGTGGACAAATCATGTATTTGCCTCTAACGTAACATATTTGGCCACGAGTATATGCGTGTTCCATAATAAATGAACTCCATATTCTATTTAATTCCTAGCTCTCTCGGCTGCCTCCTGTGCTATAGGTCTACGTGTAGGTACTGTAGCCTACATATAAAAACATCGGACTTATCAAATAACGTCAGGCGGTCTAATGCAATGCATCTCAGTGCTAGAGGTGTCACTACAGACCCTGGTTCGAATCCAGGCTGTATCACAACCGGCCGCGATTGTGAGTCCGGGTTTGGCGCACAATTGCCCCAGCGTCGTCCGGGTTTGGCCGGGGTAGGCCGTCATTGTAAATAAGAATTTGTTCTTAACTGACTTCCCTAGTAGTTCCGTTGGTGAGATATTTTGCTATATTGTTTCCTGCTAAAGAGCGGTCGTTACTCGCCACCACATCCACGAAGTCTTAAACCCCGCCTATTTCTACAATTGTTCTTCTTAAATTAGGATTTTAAACCTAACCTTAACCACACTGCTAACCTTAAATGAAGACAAAAAAAGCTACTTTTTTTTCCAGGAATTTTGACGATGTAGTATTTGGGTTTGTGTGGCTGTGCTATCTAGTGGAAACCCAAAAGAGGTGGGAGAACAGAATGGGTGGTGTCGGGTTTACTGATGGATTGATACATTGTTTCTTGGGACTGTAGTTCATTTTCTCAAGCGCGAGTGGCTGTCTGGTGTCAAGCCATTGATGTTTATCTTTTATTGAACCGTGTCTAATATTTGTTGGCAAATTACAGAAGACTATCGAAGACTATAGGTTAGGCTTTTGGGATCTTATTTGGAGAAATTTTCTTGGCACATATTTTGTCACACGTCCAAAGATGTCTGTTTTGGATGGTAAGTTTTCTGTACCTGTCTGTAATGAGTCGGATCGCTACTTTCCCATTGCTATTGATTGGTCTTGACAGTTATCTTTTCCATGACTATAAGTCACTTCTTGACTTCTTTTTAGTTTGTAATGATTTCAACTTTTTAGAACGCAGTGCATTCTTTTTACTTATCTATATTTCTGATGTCTTGAATTTAGGCTACTGAGAATGTAGATTTCACCACATCGGTATTATACAATACTGGGAATTGAAAAATTAGGCTACCAATCTCTTAGTGGGGGATATTTTCATCTTGAGTGATTTGCATGTCAATTGTACCCGGAGCTTGGTTGCAGCTATATTTATATTTTCTTAACATAATAAATCCTGTATAGAACACAGGGTGAACAAATCACAATTGACTGGTTCAATAATGGAGGGGCAGGTAGCCTAGCTGTTACCAAAAGGTCGCTGGTTCGAATCTCCGAGCCGACTAGGTGAAGAAATCTCTGTGCCCTTAGGCAAGACACTTAACCCTAATTGCTCCTATAAGTCGCTCTGGACAGTACATCTGCTAAATGACTTAAAAAATATATATAATAATATTGACCCAATAGGCTTGACTTGGTCATGGCATAATGGATATAGGAAGAAAATTCTATATGTCCATTAAAATGGATCAATAAGCCAACATGTGGGTAGACATTTACATGGCATCATATGTAACGATGTTCCATTTCACCTATTGTAAAATAATGTGGTGCTTGCTTATTAATGACTACAAGCTGCCTCGCTCATTAGAACACAGGCATGCAGTGGTTTCAAGAAGGCTTTATGACTGAACGTCTTTAAACTGACCTTATCCTCTGTCTGATAGTTTTGAATGGTTCCAGCAGAATGAACGAACTAGCCCTCTCCCTTTCATTCTCTCCTTTGGTCTCATACTCTTTGATTGTTTCGAATGGTTCAAGCGGACTGAATGATGAAATACCTTTGTCGCTTTCTTTTTCTCCTTTCTCCCGGGAGATATCAGCAAAGCCGGGATGGCAGAGTTTCAGGAGAAGCTGCGGCTGCAGCATGAGACCTCCATGCACAAAGAGCTGGAGAAGCTGCTGACCACAGCCAAGGGGGCTGAGCAGGAGGTGGGCCTGGGGTTTGGAGCGAGAGTACCTGGTGCATGTTTGTGGATCCAGGGTGGTTGTTTTGGAGGAGTGAGGAAATTTCTTGGCATGCTGGACTGAGTTCTGAGAGGGTAACAGGATGGTGAATGACCTGTGTGTCTCTCGATGGGTCAAACACAGATGCACACACTTCACGATTTCACAACATGGATTCACTCTTTCTACCTCTTTCTGCTCCTCTCCCCATTTTGTTCACCTCCCCACTCTTTGCCCCGCTGTTTACTTTAATCCCCAGCAGGCTTGATGTTAAACCCTTTCTATATATGATGTAGGCCATACATTCCCACATAAATCATTGTCACTTTTCCTCACCACTGAGCCCTCACCTTACAAAGCATCAGCTATTACCATGCCATCCAACAAGCACAGCGCACAACCCATCAAAACAATCAATTTGACCAGAAACTGGAAAGATAATTCTCCTCCCTGCTTAGCAAACAGTTTGTATGCAGTTAGCATTGCTACTGCTAACTACAGCATTGGCATGATGGCAAAAGCTTACAAGATAATAATTCTCACTCTTTAGAGTAAGTGGTTCCTTTTTTACACTCCTGGTTTCACTTCAAACACAACACATTAAAGTTAGATTGCGGAGGGGGGAGAAACGCAATTAAAACCCACTAAGGAGCCCGGAGGGTTGAGGAACGAACAGTGAGAGGGCTAGGTGGGAGATCTAATGATTTTCCCAATGGGGGCATTTAGAACACACTGAACCGAAATGTACATGAAAGCCATTAAGCAAAGGTCAGAAAGGAGGGTTGCGGGCAGAATGCTTTGATTATAGGAAGTGGGCAGGAGAGGATGAAAGTCTACGCTTCACCAAACAGACTTCATCAACAGACTAGATAAATAATGATGCATATAATTTGGAATAGAAATATTGAGTTCAGATTAGAGGTCGACCGATTCATCGGAATGGCCGATTAATTAGGGCCGATTTCAAGTTTTCGAAATCGGTATTTTTGGATGCCGATTTGGGCGTGTTTTTTTTTTTTTTTTACACCTTTATTTAACTAGGCAAGTCAGTTAAGAACACATTCTTATTTTCAATGACGGCCTAGGAACGGTGGGTTAACTGCCTTGTTCAGGGGCAGAACGACAGATTTTTACCTTGTCAGCTCGGGGATTCAATCTTGCAACCTTACGGTTAGCTAGTCCAACGCTCTAACCACCTGCTTTACATTGCACTCCACGAGGAGCCTGCCTGTTACGCGAATGCAGTAAGAAGCCAAGGTAAGTTTCTAGCTAGCATTAAACTTATCTTATAAAAAAACAATCAATCAATCATAATCACTAGTTAACTACACATGGTTGATGATATTACTAGTTTATCTAACCTGTCCTGCGTTGCATATAATCGCTTAGGTACACGTTGCTCCAATATGTACCTAAACATCAATGCCTTAAAAATCAATACACAAGTATATATTTTCAAACCTGCATATTTAGTTAATATTGCCTGCTAACATGAATTTATTTTAACTAGAGAAAATGTGTCACTTCTCTTGCAACAGAGTATATGCAGCAGTTTGGGCCGCCTGGCTCGTTGCGAACTGTGAAGACTATTTCTTCCTAACAAAGACAGCCGACTTCACCAAACGGGGGATGATTTAACAAAAGCGCATTTGCGAAAAAAGCACAATCGTTGCACAACTGTACCTAACCATAAACATCAATGCCTTTCTTAAAATCAATACACAGAAGTGTATATTTTTAAACCTGCATATTTAGCTAAAAGAAATCCAGCAGGCAATATTAACCAGGTGAAATTGTGTCACTTCTCTTGCGTTCATTGCACCAGAGTCAGGGTATATGCAACAGTTTGGGCCACCTGGCTCGTTGCGAACTAATTTGCCAGAATTCTACGTAATTATGACATAACATTGAAGGTTGTGCAATGTAACAGGAATATTTAGACTTAGGGATGCCACCGGTTAGATAAAATACGTAACAGTTCTGTATTTCACTGAAAGGAAAAACGTTTTGTTTTCGAGATGATAGTTTCCGGATTCGTCCATATTAATGACCTAAGGCTCGTATTTCCGTGTGTTTTATAATTAAGTCTATGATCTGATAGAGCAGTCTGACTGAGCGGTGGTAGGCAGCAGCACGCTCGTAAGCATTCATTCAAACAGCACTTTTGTGCGTTTTGCCAGCTGTGCTTCAAGCATTGTGCCGTTTATGACTTCAAGCCTATCAACTCCCAAGATTAGGCTGGTGTAACCGATGTGAAATGGCTAGCTAGTTAGTGGGTTGCGCGCTAATAGCGTTTCAAACGTCACTCGCCCTGAGACTTGGGAGTGGTTGTTCCCCTTGCTCTACATGGGTAATGCTGCTTCGAGGGTGGCTGTTGTCGATGTGTTCCTGGTTCGAGCCCAGGTAGGAGCGAGGAGAGGGACGGAAGCTATACTGTTACACTGGCAATACTAAAGTGCCTATACTAAAGTGCCTATAAGAACATCCAATAGTCAAAGGTATATGAAATTCAAATCGTATAGAGAGAAATAGTCCTATAATTCCTATAATAACTACAACCTAAAACTTCTTACCTGGGAATATTGAAGACTCATGTTAAAAGGAACCACCAGCTTTCATATGTTCTCATGTTCTGAGCAAGGAACTTAAATGTTAGCTTTTTTACATGACACATATTGAACTTTTCATTTCTTCTCCAACACTTAGTTTTTGCATTATTTTAACCAAATTGAACATGTTTCATTATTTATTTGAGGCTAAATTGATTTTATTGATGTATTAAGTTAAAATAAGTGTTCATTCAGTATTGTTGTAATTGTCATTATTACAAATAAATGCAAAAAAATCGGCCGGTTAATTGGTATCGGCTTTTTTTTTGAGGTCCTCCAATAATCGGTATCGGCATTGAAAAATCATAGTCGGTCGACCTCTAGTTCAGATGCACATCCACAACTGTGTATGCTGCTATAGGTTTGGTCAGGCCAGCGTTTTCTCGAATAACCTCCGCCAGCTCCATTTGATTTGGTCTAGGTGTCATAATACCCATAAAACCAGGGAAATGGTTCCAATTGTTTTTCTATTCATTTTTCCCATAGGGGATTTTAGAAGCACTTAAAATAAGGGATGTTTCATATAGTCTTACACTGGTGTGACGCTTTGATACCAATGTAAATCTCTCTTGGACTTGGTGACTTCTCAATAAATTCGGCTGGATTTACTCTCAAATTCGAAAATGCTAATTAGCATCAAAGTAGACATCATGCAAAACTACAAATCCCTGGAAGCTCCTGCACGTCATCGCTAGCTGACACCTTTGTTATTAACCGGTATTGTGTCAATTTTAAAACTTGCACAAGATGGTTCACAGAATTGTCCATTTAAAGAAATGTAGCCAATTTATTAATTACTACATTTAGATAACTAATCCACATTTTCTTACCTTTGCCTCAATTCAGCGGTCTCGTCCAGATCATGTCATTTGTAGTTCTTTATGACAGCCACATTGGCAGCTAATTAGCGTTTCATTTGGGGGTGTAAATACAGGGGAATATATTGATAAGTCACCTTGTCTTAGATGTTTTACATGGTTATCAAAACCATTTCCCTGTTTGACCACTAGGTTTTATGGCTCATACTGTGGTACTATATTCCAGTATAAACACACCTGATTCAAATGTTTTACTAATCATCAGACTTTTTGGAGACGACTGGAGGTGTGGCTCAGGGAACTCTTCTAGGCCCTCATCTCCCTTTCAGTCATTGACAGCGCAGGCCGGGATGTCGACAGTAGGTGGAAATTTGTTGAAGATCTAAATCTGGTTCCGTGCCCTCTCCTGATTGAGGGCCAGGAGCTCCAAGTGTGTGAAGATTTTAGGGGTAATGGTACAGAAAGACTTACAATGGGGCGAGCAGGTTGCTACTATGGTAAACAAGATCAACAGGAAACCCTTTGTCTTTCGCTGTCAGCCTCCTAAAAAAATCTCAATTCAGAGTCTGGTTAATCCCTGACTGAATCACAGTCACAGGCAGGAACACCTGCAGCCAAAACAAACTGACTATACCAAAGTCTAGTTTACCAATCCTATATTTCTGCTCATTGGTTAATTATTCTCTTTGGGACCACAGGACGTTATTGATTTAGATTTTTGTAAAAAATATATATATAAATAAATGTTGCTCATATCCATTAATATTTTGTATGCTCATGGATTTGTATTGAATTAGTTGAATCAGGTGTGCTGATTCTGGAATACATCAAATAAATGGAGATGGCTGAAGTTACTAGAGGTTTGGGAGACACTGTTTTAGGCTTTAGTAATGTTCTGATTTCAATAGGATGTCTTTTATCAGGCTATGTTTTGTGAGAGGATTGGATGCCATTATGAATAAATGATGAGGATGTTGATCATTTGCTTCCATTCAGAGTCTGATCCTTGGCACTTTCTGTTTCAGATTTCCAAAAAGGACTTTGAGGGTTTTAAGAACCTCTTCCACAGATTCCTCCAGGTAAAAGGACCCTCTGTGAAATGGGACAAGATCCACAAGCCCCCAGAGGATCTGGTGAGTAGTTCGGTTTTAACCCTGGTTGTCTACACGCCACAAGCTGAAAGCTCAGGCATTTGTTATTTGCATAAGAAATTACAAGATATTGTCATACAGATCAGCCTATGTCGAAAAATGGTTCCCTTCCTTACCATTGGAAATCCATTGTTTCTGCAGGTGCAGACCTATTTTCATGTTGCCCCTCTTGTACAAGGGATTATCTGACCTGTAGTTTCTTTTGTTTTTAAATCAACTTTGTTGTATGTTTAGTGCTAGTCCACAAACTAAGGTCTCAGAAACACTGTTGAGTGTAGCATCTCTCTGTGTATGTTGGATGAGATTGGATCTCTAGGCCAAAGCCCTCTTCTACAATGAACATCCACACCCCCATCTGAGCAGATAGATGCCAACGTGGCTCCATTCAACTGAACATGAGAGCTGTGGAGTTACAGTGGCTGTCAAGTGACACTGGCTCTATGGGGGCAGAATGCTATGGTCCTGTCGTCCTGCAGCAGACCAGGGGAGAGTCTGGGACAGAAATCCCAGCCAAGCGCCAGTACACCGCCCCCATCCTCTCCCAGCTGACTGGAACATGTGAGGCTCCAGTCAGAGAGGGAGTGTGAGATCTGAAGGGTCACTGGGGTGTGGGCTTTTCCCAAGTCTAAACGTCTAAGAACTTAGCGGTTTTGAGTAGTGCTGGACAAGAGACTGCACCTATGGTGACAGGAGGTAGACTCCGTTTAAAGGAAGGAGGGGAGAGTTTCAGGGAGACCTGGGCTGGAACCACTGACCCATGGAACACTTAAGCCACATGCAGAAAGGCTACATCCAGTTGGTATATAGTTGCACACACTTGTTTGTGAGTCGATACATTCCCAAGCGCGTGAAGCCCACAGATCTTAATGAGTACGTAGTAAAGGATGGAAACAAGCACCCCACACCAACAGAACTGAAACGAGGTAACCAGATCCAAGAACACTGTGTGTAGCTATGGGCCAAAGCAAGCCAGCTATTTATCACCTGGGTGACATTTTAGTATCTCAGAGCCTGACCCCCCCCCCCCCCCCCTTCCCAAAATAACCTCTAGCTCATAGGTTACCTATAAATAGCCTGACCTTTCCAGCATTTCAAAGCGCAGCCTTGAGGGAGCAGGATTCTGGCCTGGGTGATATTTAGCTTACCCTGCCCCAAGCCCAAGTTCACACTCTTTCTACCCATGTGCATGGGTGGGTGTGTAGGCCAATCTGCTCTAGCAACCTCACTGTAGGACTGTCTTTGGACAGTCTTGTTTTGGGACGTGGTTCATGGTCACGACCATAAGGAGGGAATTTGAAACCGTATCTGGACTCGTTCCGCACTTGTGACACAGACAGGTCACCTTGGAGACCTTGAGGTTAAGTTCAAACAACTCAGTTCTAAGTTCTTATGAGTTAAATCTCATGTTGTATTTCTTATCGACAGAAGCTGTATGGCTCTGAAAGGGTTAATCATTTATCTTATATAACAGTAATGTCAGTCTTATGCAATAAATCTGCATAATATTGACTTGTGAGTTAATGTACCTAATTGAGTGAATCTCACAAACAGTCCATGTAAAATAAAGTGGCTTTCTATTATTCGACGGATACTGTCTACTTCTCTACCAGATTCCCACAGATTCCCCATTCCCTCCCAGTTATGTAATTGCTCATAGGTCAATATTGCTTGTTCTGCAGAGATTGACTGTTTGAATGGTTGAAGTCCATGGCTGGTAATGCGCACCTCGAGTTTGCAGTCACAATATTTAGTAGTTCTAATGCTCCATCAGCTAGCTAAGTGCATGGAAAGAACCCTACATTTTGAGTCGCCTAGTGAATAATACCGGCCCAAGAATGGAACCTTGGGGCACTACAGTATTTATTGGAAGCATTTCAGACATTGTACAATCAACCTGTACACATTTTTATTTGATCGTTTTCCACATTCTAAAGGGATTATTCAGGTTCTTTGCTGTTTTACTCTAGTAAAACTCTAACTAATGAATAAGTGAGATGTGTTTCCCCTTCTCTAAATCTAGTCCAGCTTGGACTGTCTTACTTTGGCCCAAACCACATTTCTTCCATGAATTAACTCGGTTAGATCCCAAGAAAACCATGGATTATCTGAACCCTTATGACTTTGAGCGACTGAAATTGTCTTGTATGATCGCGCAGGAAGCCAAATCAAATTTTCAAAAATTCTGTTTCCTAATAATGGGTGGTTTTGCCTTTTGTAAAGAGAACTACATAGCTCACAATGAAAGTAACCTGTTTCATCGAGAGTAATGGCACCTCACCTCAATAGCCCAGACTTGGGTAAACGCATCTTATTGCGCTGTGTTATGACTGACAATGGAGAACCCACACCTTCAAACGCTGTGGTCTTGGCTCCAACACAGCCATGAGACTGTTGTGTGTTGGGAAGGATCCCCATAAGGTAAGAAACATTTGGTATGTCTTCGAGAGCAAAATGTTCATTGTGATCATGGCAAGGAAACAAAACACGAAGCGTATTTAAATGATTTAGGAAAACAGCCTTAATGTTATACCCAAACATCATTATGGTGTCATCCAGAGTCACGTTTATTTATTTTTCAAGCCATGGCACACAACATTTTACATACAGCAGGTTTTAAAGGACCAAAGTTTTTGTTCGGCTTTGTGTTTTCATGTTTGCCATGGAAAAATATCCCAATGCTGGTATCATCCCCAGTGGCGTGTATTCATGGTGCCAAGGGAATCCAGGCTTCATGATGCCAAGGGAAGTCAGGCTTACCCCAAAAATGTACCAACATTTCCATCAATTCGCAAGAGGCTGAATGTATCTCACCAGAGAAAGCATACGAGCGAGTGAAACAGTGCCCCTCTGTCTCAATGTGTAGACCATCTATCTGATGCTGTCTGGTCAAAAAGAGTATGACATTGTTGCCACCCGTAGCATTGAATGCAAGGGAAGCCAGCGAGCATTTGGCCTCCCTTGATCAAAAAAGAAAAAAGTATGGCTATTTTAATCAGCGAACTGAACTATGAATGGTCCTGGCACACCAAAAAAAGTGTCAAGGGAAGTCTATTTGGATTTGGCTTCACTCCAATCACATCAATAGCAATACATAATTGACAGAAACTTGATTTGTTTAATCTTGTGTTGTCATCCAGTGGCTAGCTAGCTAAAATTGACCCTTTCCTATACTGAACAAAAATATAAATGCAACATGTGACAATTTTACTGAGTTACAGTTCATATAAGGAAATCAGTCAGTTGAAATAATTTCATTAGGCCCTAATCTATGGATTTCACATGACTGGGCAGGGGCACAAATACTCCTCAGTTTCATCAGATGGCTGGTCTCAGACAATCATTCGACTTCTTCACCTGCGTGAGGTCCGGGGCTGACATGCTTAATGTGGTCTGCAGTTGTGAGGCCGGTTGGAAGTAATGCCAAATTCTCTAAAATGATGTTGGAGGTGGCTTATGGTAGAGAAATGAACATTAAATTCCCTGGCAACAGCTCTGGTGGACATGCCTGCAGCCAGCATGCCAATTTCACACTCCCTCAACTTGAGACATCTGTGGCATTGTTGTGTGACAAAACTGCACGTTTTAGAGTGGCCTAGCAAAAGGTGCACGGTGTAATGATCATGCTGTTTAATCAGCCTCTTGATATGACACACCTGTCAGGTGGATGGATTATCTTGGCAAAGGAGAAATTCTCACTAACAGGAATGTAAACACATTTGTCCAACATTTAAGAGAAAAGCTTTTTGTGCATATGGAAAATGTCTGGAAGGTTTTATTTCAGCTCATGAAACCAACACTTTACATGTTCCATTTATATTTTTGTTCAGTGTAAATTAGCCATGGATGGAGAAGGATTTGGACTTGTGGTTTTAATTAATTCTTCGTACTGGCCAATGATTATAACGCTAATTCTGATCGAACCATAAATTCATACATTGTGCCCCTGTGCTCGATTTTTATACACCTGTCAGCAACGGGTGTGGCTGAAATAGCCGAATCCACTCATTTGAAGGGGTGTCCACGTACTTTTGTGTGTATCACGTCGCAAGGCGTATGAACGATCAGGTTATAGAGCAAACAAGGCAATTATCAGAAAACATGTAATGTGGCATTTATTTTCTGGTTTGGCTTCCCTAGTGATTTTACGCCGCTAATGATTGGACCGGCCCTAATCGTGAGGTCTTGGATATTGTAGAGCTTGGGCCAGTCTTTGGTAATGTCGAATGGGGACCAACATGAAGATTTAGCCTAAATGTTGTTTGTTAAATCCTTATTGAAGATTATTATAGCCTGTATGTCTTGAGGGAAGTATAATTGTAGAATGATACGGCTCTCCAGACTCCTATTCATTTAAAAGGGGGCTATGTTTGTGGTGATAGTCAGTCTAATAATAAAATACACGTTGCTTCGTGTATTTTCCAATAGTCCATACACACTGAATACAGTACACACTGTCAAACAATAAATTGGGTTTGTTGGGAGAGTGCGTACAGTCTGCCTCTGTAGCCTATAGAGCCGTTTTCCCAGACAGTAGGCCTAGTCATAGACTATTTATTTTATTTAACTAGGCCGTTAAGAACAAATTATTATTTACAATGACGGCCGACGCTGAGCCAATTGTGCGCCGCCCTATGGGACTCCCAATCACGACCGGTTGTGATACAGCCTGGAATTGAACCAGGGTCAGTAGGGACGCCTCTAGCACTGAGATGCAGTGCCTTAGACCGCTGCGCCACTCAGGAGTGACTAGTAAGAAGTAGCCCACCACTTTCAATGGAGAGTCTCAATTGAACATGTTTTTTTAGTGCAGGACTAGGAATTCTCCTAATATGTCTGGTCCTGGAGAACACTGCCCATAGCATTGGGAAATCACATTTATAAGGTAGATTTGAAATGGCCTATCTGTGGGAAGACATTGTCAAGATATTGCGAGGCAGTTTGAGTTCCTTCATGGTCGCTCTCTCATCTCGATGGCTTGTCTCATGAAGGTGTGAGCGGTAAGGAAGAGGCCTGGCTGCCTGTTACCATGCCAACTCTGAAACTGTAGCCTCCCTCCGACGGTGAAGGAAGTGTGTGTGTGGAAAGGTAGTGCAGGAGGTGTCATCATACACTCCCATCATACTCTCCTGCGTCTGTCTATGCATTTGAGGATGATGGGAGGTAAAGTTTGGGGTGTATGTAAGTTGAGAGTTGAAGGCAGAGTGTAACGGATTGTGTAAAAGTTAAGGTCTTGAGTGTGACACCACACAGTCTATAATTACTCCCTGTCCTTTTTTGTCCTCTTCTGTTGTACATCTGTCATCTTTCCATTTGCCAACAGCAGGGCCAGTAAAGGCCAGAGGGCATGTTCCTTCTCCCTGGGAATTATTCTAAATGGCTGGAAGTACAGGAAAGGAAATGGAAGTGAATAATACCCACAGTCTGACTATACTGACTATACCACATCTAGCTTACTGTATTCAGTTCACAGTAAAACATACCATATTAACAGTTTGCCTTTTTCTATTATGTAGGCTACTGCTGTACCTTGATGTAGGCCTACAATAATTAAATATAGTAGGCCTATTGTTTTTTCCTATTGGACAAATGTATGTCTATAGTTACTCCAGGCTTTCAGTTACTGCATGTGGAAGTTCACCCAGTGTGGTAACACACTAAAACTTGGCAAGAAATGCATTTTCTCTGCTTTTCTTTAACAAGTCGTTGCTTTGAATTTCACCCCCGTGTGGTGTTAATAAAGCTCAGCTAGCCAATTTTACCCGTAGGTGACAAAATTGTATTTGAAAATGTATTCTGTCTGTTGTAGGCCTAAACGTTTTGTGGGTTTGTTGCATTTATAGGACAAGTGGGAGCATGGACACAAGCCACGCATTGCGAAGCCAACGAATGCTTGAATAAATAAGCTCTCTACCTTGACATATGCCTATTGATAGTTGGTCCACAGCAATGGCTTTTTCTGGACCCTTCAAGAGGCTCTTTTTTTAATTTGGCATGAAGATACCATATGTCATATTGATACACAAATAAAACGCTGACCAGATACATAGTTAACACCAGCGTCATCCTTTACCAGTGATAACACTTTGTTACAGCCTTTGTGGCTGTCCCTCCTTTGTCGGGGGGGGGGGGGGGGGGGCATTTTCTGTAGGGGTGTTTTGTTCTCCCTCAGTGAGGATGTACTTTATCTCCACTGCTCTGGGTTTTGACAGCTGTCGCCATGGCTTCACTGAACAGCACTGTTACGTAATAGGAGTCTGGAGTGATGCCAGCTCTCCCCTCTCCACCCCTCCTACGCTCCAAAACAGAGCACACAACCCCCCCTCACCCTACGTTGAGCAACCCCAATACTGCCCCCCAGTTGTCACATGCTGAACTGAAGATCCAACTTTCACAGGGATTGATATAGAAGGTGGCTCTATTGCCCGGGCAAGTAAACTGAGCAGTCGGCAAGTTGAGTCTTCTCTGTGGTCACCCCATTGGACAGGTGAATTATTTTATTGAAAATGACCAAACTGCAAAGCATTGTTGTAGCCTAAACTGAGATTTCTTGATCCTCCCAATTGTTTAATAGAAAATCGGTCAATTTATAATTTCTGTGTAACTTACTTACTACTTTGTTAATGGAGGGCCTGCACTGAAGCGTTGTAACATTGCCAGTCTGTGTAAACATCTATACATTTTTGGGCAAGTGACCATACTATTCAGGCTACTCACAGTATCTGACCCGCACCTCTTTCCCTCCCTGTTGCAGATCCACCCCTATGACAAGATCAAGGCCCAGGGGCTGCCGGACAGCGTGGCGGCCAGCCTCAACAAGCTGGTGGTGGTCAAGCTCAACGGAGGCCTGGGCACCAGCATGGGCTGCAAAGGCCCCAAGAGTGTCATCAGTGTCCGCAATGAGAACACCTTCCTGGACCTCACCGTCCATCAGATAGAGGTAGAGGATACGATATTATATTGTACTGTAGGATAACAGTAGAGAACATAACATTCAAAACAAAAATATACAAATATTCAGTATGAGACAATGTTAACTAGAGCTAGTTATTGTAGTACTAGATATTCATTTCTACATTCAACATAATTTAGAATGAAATGACAGTATGATAAGAAACTATTTGGGAGCCAAACTCCAGTCATAAAAATGCCTCCTGAGTGGTGCAGCGGTCTAAAGCACTGCAATGCTAGCTGCGTTACTACAGATCCTGGTTCGATACCAGGCTGTGTCACAGCTGGCTGCGACCGGGAAGACCCATGAGGCAACGCACAATTGGCCCAGGGTCGTCCGGGTTAGGGGAGGGTTTGGCCGGCCGGGATGTCCTTGTCCCATCGTGCTCTAGCGACTTCTTCCGACACATTGGTGCGGGTGGCTTCCGGGTTAAGTGTGCAGTGTGTCAAGAAGCAGTGTGGCTTGGCGGGGTTGTGTTTCGGAGGATGCACGGGTCTCGACCTTCGCCTCTCCCGAGTCCGTACGGGAGTTGCAGCGATGGGACAAGACTAACTACTATTTGGATATGACAAAATTGGGAAGAAAAAGGGGTTAAAAATAATACAAAAAACAAATGCCTTCCCTCTCAGCACTTAAACAAGACATTCAACGTGGATGTGCCTCTTGTTCTCATGAACTCCTTCAACACCGACGAGGACACCAAGAAAATCCTGCAGAAGTACACACACCACCGGGTGCACATCCACACTTTCAACCAGAGCAGGTAACACACGCACACAGACGTCCGCCCCTACAGAAATATACACCTGGGTTGTGTCCAGCAGGGCACACTGTTTTAAAGCGTTTTGCAATGTAAAATCCTAATGAGCATTGCTCTTGGACAAGTTCAGGTACATTCCTGTTTCGAAACATTTTCTCTGTACTGGACATGATCCTGTTCTATTACGATCCTCCTTAACTCTTTCCTGAACATCCTCTCCCTCTTTTTACACTCATCCATCTCTCCTCCACTCTCCATTTCGCTCTTCTCACCTCTACCTCACTTGACAGGTTGTCATTGTAAATAAGAATCAGTTCTCATTGACTTACCTGTGTAGATAAAGGTAAATAACGTTATTAAAACTCTCCTCCTGCCCCTCTAGATACCCAAGGATCAACAAGGAGTCCCTGCTGCCCGTGGCAAAGGACCTGGGAATGCACGGCGACCACGCCGACGCCTGGTACCCGCCCGGCCACGGAGACATCTACGCCAGTTTCTACAACTCCGGCCTGCTGGACCAGCTGATCGCCGCGGGCAAGGAGTACATCTTCGTGTCCAACATAGACAACCTGGGCGCCACCGTGGACCTGTTCATCCTCAACCACCTGATGACACAGCCCAAAGACAAGCGCTGCGAGTTCATCATGGAGGTCACGGACAAGACCCGTGCAGACGTCAAGGTGAGCAGAGGTTTGTGTGCTAGCTAGAAGCAGGCAAGGGGCACTGCAGCCCAGAGGACTGCTGGTTTTCCTTTCTCCCTGGTGGTTCATTAAATTGTTAATGTCGCTGATGGTCAGAGTCCACCCACCTCGGCAGTATTTGGGGACCTTGGGGCTAAAGATGTAAGACCGTTAAAAAGAGTGATAAAGCGACAATGGTAGAGGATAAATTGATCGTGATGAAAGGAAATTTCCTACAATTGTATGAACCATTTTGCGAAGTATTATACCTCAATGTAAAATGGCATACAGCCTACCATTTTTTTAAATTTCCTGACTGCTCATGGTTCTGCCACGCCTCTCAATCTCTCCGCAGGGTGGCACGCTGATCCAGTACGACGACAAGCTGCGTCTGCTGGAGATTGCCCAGGTGCCCAAAGCCCACGTGGACGAGTTCAAGTCGGTCACCAAGTTCAAGATCTTCAACACCAACAACCTTTGGATCTCCCTGGCCGCCATTAAGAGGCTGCACGAGCAGAACACCATGGACATGGAGATCATTGTCAACCCGAAGGTGAGAGGACAGGGGAAAGGCGAGTCTTTAAATGAAAACTGGTATCTGTATCTAGAGTGGGTTTAGTTCGTAGCCTTGTGTTTTAGGGTTTCCTTTGTTTTTACTCTTAACCATCCCATATGAATTCATATTTTTCGGATGGTTGTCACCCATGGCAACTCAACTACGATTAGATTTGCATAATGTTGAAATAGCCGCCACAAGCTCACTGAACATTAGCGTTAATTACCCCTCAACTACCTCCTCCCCAGACGCTGGACGGTGGTCTGAACGTGATCCAGCTGGAAACAGCGGTGGGCGCTGCTATCAAGGCCTTCGACAACGCCCTGGGCGTCAACGTGCCCCGTAGCCGCTTCCTGCCCGTCAAGACCTCGTCGGACCTGCTGCTGGTCATGTCCAATCTCTACAGCCTGGACGCCGGCTCGCTCACCATGAGCAAGAAGAGGGAGTTCCCCTCCACGCCACACGTCAAGCTGGGCAGCTCTTTCACCAAGGTAATGGAACCAAAATTTAGATTAATGCATTTTGAGTCATTATGGCAGACATTTTGATTTTCTATACATTTGTGGGTCTTTTATTGAAGGAGGTAGTCATTCATATTTTATGGTTTGAATTGTTATAGGTTCTTGACAGTATATAAGTGACCTGTTATGGTTGCAGGTCCATGACTTCCTGACGAGGTTTGAGAGCATCCCAGACATGCTAGAACTGGATCACCTCACAGTGTCAGGAGACGTCACCTTTGGAAAGAATGTCTCTCTCAAGGTAAAGGCTTCATACCCAAAATGGTACCTCATTCCTATTGCATAGTATCTACTTGGAATAGAGAAAATTGATTTTGGGCTACTTTTGCTTGACATCTCTCTCCAACTGTCGATGTTTTGGGTTACATTTGTCTACGTCCCCGCCTCACTATCCATTCCACAGGGAACTGTCATCATTATTGCCAATCACGGAGATAGGATTGATATTCCTGCCGGAGCAGTGCTGGAAAACAAGATTGTATCTGGCAACCTGCGCATCCTCGACCACTAAGGCCTTCAGGACACAAGCCGGTTGCACAGACAAGAGACTCAAGGACAAACTATACCTAGGACTGTTTTAGAGCAAGAAAGGTTTTTATCACTGTGATCGATCATTTATCTGCAGCTTACAAAGAAAGACTTGACCACAATCAGGGTAATTTTAATCAGATTAAAATGAGTGGGATGGTCCTCCTAATGAGCGTTGTGGTTCAGCACACCGTGCAAACACAAGGCTTCTGTTGGAAGCCGAAAGCTGTTACAGGGTTCTAAGGCTGTGTTTACACAAGCAGCCCATTTCTGACAAAAGAGCTGAGCTAATTGGTGACAAGGCATATTAGTGGAAAAAGATCAGAATTGGGCTGCCTGTGTTGCAAATTCTGAGCCAACTTTGACCTGAATAAAGTGCAATATTGATTCAACGTGTCAGACCTGTCTTGATTTTAAAACTATTCTAGTTTAGTGGCAAATCACAATCATATAAAGGTGCGGCCTCTGAAGTGCCCATCTCAACACTCCAATGTAGGGCTCTCCAACCCTGTTCCTGTAGGTTTTTGCTCCAACCCTCAACTAGCGCACCTGGTTGATAAACTGAATCGGAAACCTACAGGAGGGTAGCTCTCCAGGAACAGGGTTGGAGAGCGCTGGTGTAATGGTTCTTGTCTGGATGATTCCATCTCGATCATGGGCAGCAGATGGACAGAGAGAAAAGACCAAAGTAGAAATTCTTCCATATTGTCCCATGTTTTATTCAGTTTCCTGGGATTCAAGACAAACACTCAGGCATGAGGTCAGAATTCCAGTTTGCCACACTTCCTTACCCATCTTAACCAGAGCAGCAATGAGTGCCCAACAGTCATACACTCACAGACAAACATACACAGGCACTCAAACAGTATACTATTGTAAAGAAGTCTGTCTTTGATATTTATCAAAAGTAGGCACTTTTGAAGTAGACCACTTTTTACTGGATGGTGCTTTTTGTTATATACACCATTAGATCCTCTTGCATAAGGTGTAATGCTCACAGTGTAGACAGGCAGTGAATAGAACTAGGAAACAAGACTTTTGGTTGGAGCTTGACTACTTTAAAAAAGAGGCTAATGTTCGTTCATGCTTTAAATAGAATGACTTAGCTCGGGCATTAGGGAACAACTGTGCATATAGTCGCATTGTACAGTAAAGGTTTAATTTAGGGCCATGGAAGGGAACGCTATAACAATTGAGGATTGGAAGGAATTTGTATGCAAATTATGCTCCATCTGAAGCTCTCTTTAAAGAACAATGTTTTAGTCAACTTAAATGCCATTTAGCTTAAACATAGGTCTGAATCCGTCGAAGTGGCCTTGTTATTCCTTACTTCGTTGACCGACGCAAGAAAAACCATGCTTTCAACCTGAAAAAATCTGTTTCTCCAGTAAGTGACATGTTCTGAACCATGTCAGCATTTCAGTCCATTTATTCATCTGTTTTTAATAAATCATCTATAGTTGAATTACAGTGTGATGAGGTAACGGGCAGCAGTTGCATCCTAAAAGTCTCTTGTAGCCCCCCACCCCAGAGAGCTGCTCTTTAAAAAAAAAAGCCCATGTCAGTGTCTGAAATGGCACCCTATTCCCTATATCATGCACTAGTGGTACACTGTATAGGGAATAGGGTGCCATGTTATGTAGCCTGTCCTACACAATGGCCGCTTCAGTGTTTGGTACCACACCGTTGCTGCCTGGGACAGTTTCTCCCTTGAGGAAGCACCACTACCAGACCTCCGCCACTCTCTTTCTGTACCCAGACAGTGTGGGCTTCAGTGAGATCCCTGGGCAGGCTGGCTGCTGGAGGTGCAGTCTCTTTACAACAAGAATCTGATTAGAGTTAGTTTCTCCCCTCCCTCCAGGGTGGGTTAACATGGCGTTACTACCCCCATCACCTCTTCTGCTCCCAGATCTCAGCCATGTTCAAGTCTAGCTTTTCAAGTGTCCTCAGTGATTGAACGTTCTCAGTGTAAAACGCGACATCCACCGTCACCAGCCTGGAGCGGGGTGAGAGTCATTATGGGGGATGGGGGGGGGAGAGAATCAGAAGTGCTTTCAAGTCATCAACAAGTCCATTGAAATTGTCCTTTAGCTTTAGTGACAAGAAGCTGTTTTATCAGACACATTAAGCCTAGTTCTGGAAAAATGACTTTCATTAGAGATTCTCCATTGAGCATGCTTTTTAGTCCAGGAGTAGGTTAAATCTGTGTCGTGTAAATACCTGTTTATTACTCTATTTTTGGTATGGTCAAGCAGAGAACTGCAGGACAAATTTTTGGGGCAATATTACAGAAATGCTCTCTCTCAACCCCCACAGAATCCGACTTGAGAAACACTCACCCGTGTTGAGGTCCACCGTCGTGGTGCACCCCGAGACGGGCCAGCTGCCTTTTAAGGTGAATTTTAAGGCTGGCATTGATCCTCAGGAACAACATCTAGGCCCAGAGAAAACAAACAGACAACGTTACCCTCAAAAACTCTACATATCTAGTCAGCTGCGAATGCAATGAAGACAACCTGGACCGTGCCCAGTATGTTGTAAAAGCGCATGAGAATAGCGGTAGAAGTAACTATAGCGTAGTTCATTATTACACATTTGAATAATTAGAAGTCATTGAATAGGATCTCTGTGGTATTATTGGCATATTACCTGTGCCTGTTCCTCAGGTAGCAGCTCGTAGAGGGCTTCATGCATTTTGGCCATTTGTTTACAGACGTTGCGAAAGCAGGCCGACGGCATGGGGGCCTTGACTTCATACTGGCGGGAGACGAAGTAGATATGTTGATTGACATTGGCTACAGCGATCTTATAAAGTGGTATTGTAGGTTAGACGGGGAGCGTTAGTGGTTTGGACCTGTAGAACTCACCTTAGACAGCACCTTCTCAAACATGCTGTCCATGATCGACACCAGTTTAGCAGAGATCTCTGCTATGTGATCGCTGTAGTCCTGGCAAAAAAGAAAAAAAGATTCTTAAAACTCAAAAAAGGCCTACACGTCATGTCACTCACGGCTTACAAGTGAATCTCCGAACTAGAGTACTGTCCTCGTGCGCGGAGGTCTGTGCAGGTCAGTGCTCACCTTAGTGATGTGGTCAAAGTGCCTGAGGACGCTGTACTGCTTGGGCGTCAGCTTGGTCTCAAAGTGGGCCCTGATGACGGGAATGTAGTGAACCACCAGCTGAAGACAGCGAGAGGCCAGGGCTGAGGAAAGAGGCACACTATGGTTATTTCTACACGGACAACACAGACAGGAACAAACAGCTATACTAATGTAGAGGTAACCCTGTAGTGGGGCAAAGCATGTGCATGTAGTAAGTCTACCATCATGCTTTAGGGATACGTATCTTTTCAGATTCAACAATGATTCTTTAGTTGTGGACACTACATCACCACACTCCCTCGCTTGCTCTTTGTAAGTCACCTTGATTCAGCATCTGTGTTCTCAGTTTCTTTATTAAAATATTTACCGAATTAAAGCAAGGGGCTCTAGATAGCGTCGCACAAGTAGAATACAAATGCATGCTGGGCCGGGCATGCCCTGAGCTCGTGACGTGAGCGCTACCGACGCTCCGGCCTTTGGGAATCGCACGCTCCACTCCTCGCTCCAGCGCCGCTCACATACTCTGGTACATACCCAGGTTTTTAGTGGTGATGGTCTTGAGTCCCACCACTTGTAGTGCTCCTGCCCCCAGGACCAGCTGGCAGCTCCGCGAGTTGAAGTGCTGTCAGAGAGAGAGTCAGGGACCATTCAATACAACATGGCAGTTTGTTAGTGGGATGCTTGCCAGGTAAATGTAGCCAACTCTCAGACCATCCTTCTAGACTGTTGCCACACAGGGGGTGGTGTGTTGTTACCTTGAGTAGGTCTGAGAGGCGGGTGAGCATGTCTGTGGAGATGGAAGGGATGTCGTTGACACACTGACAGTACTCCAGGAAGATCCGGATCAGTAGTAACACCGTGCTGATGAGGAGGACACGAGGTCACCAGTCAATATGGGTCATATCATTTTTCCCTACATGCATTCTGTTTTGAATGTGGGAGTGGAAAGGCGCATTTATCGTAGTTAGTAAATCAAAACTCACCCGACAACAGCATATTTCTGGCCATCAATGTGTAAATAATCACTTGGTTTCCTTTCTTCTGTGCCTGGTGTTGAGAAGACAGAAAATAAACTCAGTCAGTCTAGGGACAGCCAAATATTTTTTGGGGGGCTGACCATCGGGAACCTGGACTGACAGTTGTGCAGAGCGTGGGTCAGTGACAGACTATGGTAAGCATGGTATACATAGCCTAAAATTCACTTTGTGATCCACCAGCCACTGTGGCAGGTAGATGAAAATATCTACCAGCCACTCAGGTCTTTTACCAGCCAAAATATTTTTGCCATAATTACATAAAACATTTTTTTTTTTAACGCTTTGTAATGTTTCTAAAAACCAGAAATGTATTAGTACGAAGTAATGTGGTATATTGCTGAATTTCATTTCATTTTTTTGTGACCCGAGTCCAAAATATCATAGACAAAATGTTCAGCTGCCCCTTTAAGTGTCTCTGAGATTTGGGATCTCTCTCTTTGCTATCAGTCGAAGCAGCAGACTCAAACTAACGTTGAAAAACAACGGCGCAATGTAAATAACCAAAAAACACGAGGACAAAGTTTCACTTTGTAAACTTGAGTAAATTAGACCAACTTTCATACCTGTGCACAGCGCCTCCAAAAATGAATCTATCAGCACTTAATTCAGTGTGGACAGCTCACCTGCCAGGCAGTGTTACAGCGAGAGTTGGGATATAGGATTCCTATATATTTGAGCGATTAGCAGCTATGAAACAGAACAGCAGAAATACTTCATAAACAGATATCGCAGCATTTTTCAAACCCTAACTGTGCTCATACTTGACTTTTGACAATTTTTATTCGCGAATGTAAAGCTCGCACTGTAGAGCCCTGCAAATTGACCACCCGCCAACATGGCTGGTGAAATAGACATTCTTACCTGCCAATATCTAAATCTACACGTGGCTGGCGGGTGTTAATTTTAAGCTCAAATGGTATATTACCTTGGGGTTTGCGTTCGGGTAGTGTGATCCTGCCATCTGCTATGGAGTTAACCAGGTCCTGGAATTCTGCAGGAACCTCTGCCTGTTTCCACCGCTCATTGTCCAGCAGCAGACTGGAGAGAACCCACACACACAGTTAAGATAGACAGTATTCAAGTTCCTGAAGTATTGCACATCTATTCCCTACTAAGGTGTGTGTGTGTATACTCTACAGTCTAATACCTGAGCTTGGTCTTGCGCTCCTCGTGGAAGCGGTGGACAAAGCGGTTGGCCTGGCTCTGTAGCGCCCCCCTTAGGGACACGCTGCGTCTGCAGCACAGCTCCTCCGTGTCCCTCACAAAGCCTTCCACCGCCTGGGACAGAAACACAAACTCAGCCGAGCTCAGACGCTCCAGGGAGCCATCCTGGCGGAGAGAGAAAGTGATTATTCAAGGTTACAAACTACTACCAGCAGGGTTGGAGTTATTCCAATTTTACATTGTCAATTCAGAACATCAATGGAAATTCAAACCCTGCCTGTACAGTCACACATTAGCCATTAGTGTGTTTATCCTGTCATGGCATGCGTTAAGCTAGCTAGCTACCTTGGCTCTGGCCATGAGGACTTTGACACAGCGGTCGTGGCTGACGTCTGAGGCGGTGTAGAGCAGCTCCTGGATGTTATTGGCCACGCGGCCCAGCTCCAGGTCACTGGGCATCATGTCCTCACTGGACCTGCAGCCGGACAGACAACATAGAAATACAATTACTAGAAAGACACTTTTTTTTTTTTTTTACATTCTATTTCTTTTGTACAGAATACAGATGGCACTGAGGAAGGGACACTCCATTTTTTTATTGTCTACTACAGAGTATAAAAAGGTCCCAGCTGGTCCCAACCCTCAAACATGTATACACTCATTGGGCAGTTTATTCGGTACAGCCATCTAGTACCAGGTCACCCCCCCCCTCCCCCAGCCTGAATTCTTCAGGGCATGGAAATGTTGCTCAATTGGTATCAAGGGACTTAACGTGTGCCCCACACCATTACATTTAATGCCTATACCGTTGACACCAGACAGGATGGATCCATCCTGGCTTAAACCAAATCTTGACTGTCATCAGCATGACACAACAGGAACCGGGATTCGTTGGAGCACGCAATGTTATTCCACTCCACAATTGTCCAGTGTTGGTCATCGTGTGCCCGCTGGAGCCGCTTCTTATATTTAGCTGATAGGAGTGGAACCCGGTGTGGTCGTCTGCTGCAATAGCCCATCCGTGACAAGGATCGACTAGTTGCCGTTCTGCACACCACTGTTGTACTGTGCCGTTATTTGTCTTCGTGGCCCGCCTGTTAGCTTGCACGATTCTTGCCATTCTCTTTAGACCTCTCTCATCAACGGGCTTGTTTTTCGCACACAGGACTGCCGCTCAAAGTCGCTTAGGTCACTCGTTTTGCCCATTATAACGTTCAATGGAACCCTAACAGAATGCCACGATGCATGTCTGCCTGCTTTATATAGCAAGCCACGGCCACGTGACTCACTGTCTGTAGGTCCAGTTTCGTGTATGAGGTGGTGTACCTAAAAACAAAAAACTGTCCAACAAGTGTATACTTCCAGAATTTGTTTGAACTCATACTGGGCTACCTTGAGACGAGTCTTGTGAGGCGTCATAGAGTCTCACCTTTCCACAGAGGGGTCATATTATTGTGTAGCCCAAACTGTTCGGATGCTACAGACAGAGGTTGGCATATCGGCAGTACCGACTGTAGACGAGTCCCGTGACGCTTGTGGGGGTCGTAGGGAAAAATGGAGCTTGTGAGTCTTTATATAAAAAAGGGGTCATTATAGTTCTGTAGGCCAACCTGTTTGGACGCTACAGACGTTTGTGAGGAACCGATTTTCGGGATGTCTCCTGGTCTAACAAACACTGCTGTAGCTCAGCCAGCTTCCGCCTTCAGAAGCAGAAGGCTGACATCAGAGGGTGCGGTGGATATCTCTAGCTTAAACTGGGGGATTTTTTTATTACGTCAACTTGATTTCCAAAGGGGAGCGGACATAGACTCTAGGGTTAACCATGGCAAAATGCATAGAATTGACGGAAACTTGCTTTAAAACGGCTAAATGTTCTCTCAGCTCCATGGGAGAATATGTAGAATTGCAGGAAATTAGCTATAAAAACCACAAAGTCAATTGAGAAATGTGTAGAATTTCAGGAAATTGGCTTAACTTAAATGTCTTTGCACCACCAAAATGGGGGCCAAAAATGTTGCCTCGCCAACAGACCAACTGTGCCCACTGCCACGCCCACCACCTAAGCCCCTTTTTGAATAACCCTGTATTCTCTGGTTGGGATATGCTCACACCATTCAAACACAGAAAAGCTGCTTTTTAACATACTTCCTTAAAACATATAGGAAGAAAAACTCACTTATATTGTAATTAATTATAGGCCATATTTGATAGAAATCTGGAAACACTGGACAGTTACTTTGATTTCCTGAGTGTATACAGCTGTGCAGCATGTACTGAATCTTTTTCACACTGCCTTGCCAACCCAAACTTTACTTTGGTGGCAAAAATAACCAGGCCAGCACAGTATAACCTGACTCAGTAGTGTTAACAGTGTGTGTTTGTGGTTGGTGAAGGTGGTGAGTGACTCACGAGATGCCGGCGGACCCTCCTGGCTGGAAAGCGTGTTCCCTGCTGGAGGACGACTCGGTGGTCCCTGAGGCGGAGTCACTACCACAACCATCCAAACGTGACAGGGCCTGCCTGGGCCCCACCGTGGAGCTCTGCTCCTGGCCACCGCCTGCCCCCAGGTGCAGCTGGGCATCATTTAGAGCATCGCTGATGAACAGGCCCTCATGGGTGAGGTAGGCCAGTTCTGCTTCCCCCTGATTGAGAGGGGTCCCTGGGGCCTCAGCCAGGCCCCCTGCTGCAGCCCGCTCTAGCAGACGGCTCTTCTGGTTGCTGTCCAGCGCCTCCAGCACCACATTCCTCACCACACTGAGCGTTGCCTGGATGAGGACATATGGTCAACGTATAGGACAGAGGAACCAACTACCAGGGTGGGGTCACTTCCATTTAAATTCCAGTCAATTCAGAAAGTAAACAATTCCAACTAGAAATGTCCCTTATTGAAAAGCCTTGAAGAGAATTGGTATTTCAGTGTACTTCTTGAATTTAAATGGAATTGACCCCAACCTTGCTAACTACACCAGATAAATTAAAAGGCACAGATCATCAACTTCGAGTCCTACAACGGGCCAGTAAAGTAATGCACTTTAAACAGCTGGTTTGCATGTCAACCAAAGAAAAATGTGTAGACACCGCCAAAATAACAAATGCTAAAGTGTTATTCTATTCTTTTATGCCAATTTATATAGCAAGACATCTAACTACCTTTCATTTTCTTTACCTCTTAAAACTTTCTTCAAGTATTCTATTCCGCAAGAGGACAATTCCATAAATCCCATTTTGATTAAATCTAACCGACCGGGATTGTATTTTAATAAAGTATGATCCTCACCTTGATCCTCTTCAGGAAGAGAATGAAGTTCTCAAAGACGGACTTCAGCAGCTCAAACCACTGGGGGAAGGTCATCAGACGCATCTGGTCTGCCAGCCTGACCAACCAGAAGCAGAGAGAAGGGTCGTATTCATTAATGCAAACCATATCAAAACGTTTTGCAACAGATTTGATTTGGATCTCTTTTAGTCCCCATTTGGACTAATCTTCCAAGAGTCCTTAAACATTAAAATACATTTTATAATACGAACGCATTTTCACATATAACGCACTATTACAAACATAATGACCAAATAAATACTCAATCTAAAAAAATATTGATTCTTCATCTACTATAGTCCCACAACATTTCTATGTATTATATGTAAATCGTTTTAAAATAAATGTTTAAATGTATATATTGAAAGGTTTCTGGTTTGCTCAGTTAATTTATTCCATTTCTTTATTGCTCTAAATTGAAATGTTCTTTTGCCTATTTCTCTTTTCTGTCTGGATAACACAGATGGTGGACAATCTATTCCTAGTATTTACTGAATGTCTGTCTCTTACCAACTGAATACCATTGTGAATAGAACTTGGCCGTTTTAAATTATGTATATTATGAAATAAAATAAGCATGTTTTTTTTCAATTATCAGAAAGAGGTTCTTCATCCTTTAAAAATGGTCTCTTGAAAAACATCAAGAAAAAAATGTCACCTTAAATTCCTATTACTAACAACAAACAAGAATGTTTTTTTTCTTCTTTTTCTTTGCCAGCTTGATGTTTATTTTGGAAATAACAGAGCTCTACCAGGAGGGTCATACCAGAATGGTAATTTGCATAGCATTTTTACTCATGTGAACAATATATATATTTTTTACTTCAGGTCTGCTTCAATGGCTTTCATAGGTAGGTAAAGCATTGTTTTATGAGGACTGATGTCAAATTATGGTAATTGTGTATGTCCAAAATATTAACATTCAATTACATTCAAATTAATGTGTTTTCAAGTGGTGTATGTCCCTCAAAATGATTCTTACATTTCTAAATGATCCAGGTTTTTCCACATGTTTAGACTACATTGAGAAAATATGACAACGTGCAGTTTTTTTATTATTATTATTATTATTATTATATACACAACTTTTAAGTCTGAATATTGATGAATTGAACCCATGGGTCATGAAATGTGGTTTAACCAATTTATGTTGCCCAGTAGTGTTGTCAATTGAAATAATATTTTTCACCAAAATAAGTATTTTTTTATTTAAAAAAGAAAGGTACCCTATTCTTAGTCCGAAGTGCCTACATAAAGCCCTCACTGTGAATCAGAAACATATTCCAGGGTCAGCCTGCCAGCTGAAAATAGTTGCCTGTGTGTGTGTGTGTGTGTAGGCTACATGCCTACACACACACACACACACACACACACACACACACAATGTCTTCAATAAAAAATGTAAAAGTACAACTGTTTGTGTGTTATTAGTTTAGTCAGATTGTGTCTATTATTGTGACTTAGATGATCAGACCACATTATGAGTAATCAATGCAGAAATCCAGGTAATTCCAAAGGGTTCAAACTGTTTCTTGCAACTGTATATGTATGTACGTACGCATGCATGCACACACAGGAAAATCCAATGTTTGGCTTTAAATAATGGAGGAGGGCTGGGAGTTGAACAATCAAGTTTAATTTAAATGTTTTGTTCATATCCACTTTTAAATCCATTGTCAAAAAAATACTCTACCAGCAGGCTGAGAATAGGGTTAAATCGGTTATTGGACATATTCAGGTTCTTCCAGTTGGTGTCTAGCGAATACGACCCAGGGGTATTGTGATGACAAACTTTAAGAACATAGCAGATAGAAAAGTACAAATATACAAACTGACCAAATTCCAAGACTTAATTTCAAACCTTGATTAAATTGGGATACGATCAAGTGCATTTGGAAAATATTCAAACCTCGACTTTTTCCACGTTTTGTTTTACGTTACAGCCTTACTCTAAAATTGAATAAAATTGTTCCCCCCCCCTCAATTTACACACAATACCCCATAATGATCAAGCAAAAACTAGTTTAGACATTTTTGCAAATGTATTAAAAATAAACTGAAATATCACATTTACATAAGTATTCAGACCCTTTACTCAGTAGTTTGTTGAAGCAGCTTTGGCAGCGATTACAGCCTCAAGTCTTCTTGGGTATGATACTACAAGCTTGGCACACCTGTATTTGGGGAGATTCTCAAATTTTCTGCAGATCCTCTCAAGCACCGACAGGTTGGTTAGGGAGCATTGCTGCACAGCTATTTTCAGGCTGTGTGCTTAAGGTTGTTGTCCTGTTAGAAGGGTGAACCTTCGCCCCATTCTGAGGTCCTGCACGCTCTGGAGCAGGTTTTCATCCAGGATCTCTCTGTACTTTGCTCCTTTTATCTTTCCCTTGATCCTGACTAGTCTCCCAGTCCCTGAAAAACATCCCCACAGCATGATGCTGCCACCACCATGCTTCACCGTAGGGATGGTGCCAGGTTTCCTCCAGGCGTGACGCTTGGCATTCAGGCGTGAATCTTGGTTTCATCAGACCAGAGAATTTTGGCATTCAGGCCAAAGAGTTGAATCTTGATTTCATCAGACCAGATAATCTTGTTTCTCATGGTCGGAGTCTTTAGGTGCCTTTGGCAAACTCCAAGCGGGCTGTCATGTGCCTTTTACTGAGGAGAGGCTTCCGTCTGCCCACTCCATAAAGCCCTTGATTGGTGGAGTGCTGCAAGATGGTTGTCCTTCTGAAAGGTTCTCCCATCTCCACAGAGGAACTCTAGAGCTGTCAGAGTGACCATCAGGTTCTTGGTCACCTCCCTGACCAAGGCTCTTCTCCCCCGATTGCTCAGTTTGGCCGGGCGACCAGCTCCAGGAAGAGTCTTGGTGGTTCCAAACTTCTTCCATTTACGAATGATGGAGGCCACTGTGTTCTTGGGGACCTTCAATGCTGCAGACATTTTTTGGTACCCTTCCCCAGATCTGTGCCTTGACAACCCTGTCTCAGAGCTCTACGGACAATTCCTTTGACCTCATGGCTTGGTTTGTGCTCTGAATGCACTGTCAAATATAGGACCTTTATATTGACAGGTGTGTGCCTTTCCAAATCATGTCCACTCTATTGAATTTACCACAGGTGGACTCCAATCAAGTTGTAAAAACATCAAGGATGATCAATGGAAACAGGATGCACCTGAGCACAATTTCGAGTCTTATAACAAAGGGTCTGATAACTTATGTAAATAAGTTATTACATTAGCAAAAATGTCTAAAAACCTGTTTTTGCTTTGTCATTATGAGGTATTGTGTGTAGATTGCTGAGGATTTGTATTTATTGAATACATTTTTGAATAAGGCTGTAACGTAACAAAATGTGGAAAAAGTCAAGGGGTCTGAATACTTTCCGAAGGCACTGTCTGTCTCTATTTATGCAACAATGAAAATTCAATAACAAAAAAAGAAAACTTACGGGGCCAAATCAAATGATCTGAAGGCAGAATTTGGCCAGCGGGCCGACTGTTGAAGAGCCCTGTTCTAAACAATACGTTTATCTGATAATCTAACGTTACGCCCTCATAATTAGATTTCCACACCCAGATTGGTTTCACAGCCCTCGCGTCATATTCCAAGCGCTCCTTTCAATGGCAGGATGACAGATGAACGCAGTCTAACTCTCATTGTTGTTGTTAAGACGACCATAACCAAATGGTTTAGCTTCCTTTCCTTTGTTGAGGAAGGATTCTCAGAACACCAGGCCATATTTTGACAACACCTCCAGTGCATTCGGTAGATATTACCAGCAGCTCAATGTGCTCAAGCAAATACAAACGCATTCAATGTATAGCTAGCTGTACTACTCACTTTGTGACGATGTCAGTGTCGATTTCTTCAATCTGCGACACCGAGTCGACAACAGACTGTGGGATAAGAGTATGTTACTTTCCATATCTGTTTTACCAACTCAAAATGTATTTCTCGTTTGATACAGGTGTGCTAGTTCAGGAATAGACCAAAAAAGTGGAACTCAGAGGGGGTGCTGGAGGAGAGGTTTGGGAAATACTCTTAACATGTCAAAACCCTTTTCCTAATTTCACCATAAATGTTTATGATCATGAAGTATAAGTCTGTTCTCCGATGCTTTTTATGTCTGGTCTTTTACCTGTGTGACGATGCTCTTGGCTGCTAGGATCATCTCGTCGCTGTAGATGTCCAGAAAATCCAGCTTCCGCTGCCTGAGCAAGCCAAACACCAGAGACTCCAGCCTGTCCTGTCTCCCCCCACACACACAGAGATTGAGCAATACTATAAAACCCAATAACTCCAATCAGAGTAATTCTTCACTTCAAGAGATCAATTATGATCACACACCAATTCATCAATTAAATTACAATAAACTGATAAACAAAGAGATTCATATTTCAAACCAATTAAGACAACGATTTCCGCATAATGGGGATAATTAAAATCCCCTTCAGAGTCATTCAAAGTTACCCTTACCCATAATAACAAAAAGGCAATTGCCAATTGTGCTACTGAAATGTAAATTAGGTTGATGATTGAAGAGATCAACACATTGATGTTTTCCTCTGATCTGAACAATCTATACAAGAGTACCCAAAATGTGCCATTTTTATCCACTTGATTCCAAGTAGCAAACTTGTTCGGAAGAATCAGACCCACCTTTATTGAGACTGAACGTTTGTATTGCATCTGTGAGAACAGTGACCACTGTGACAAAACACAACCTCAGTTTGATGCTCCAACTACATCTACACATTCTCAACATTTTCCATTTATGGTTAAACTCAACCTATAGAGTTCAAACCATAACTTATTTTTCGCTGTCTTCTGACAGTGGATTTAGTACATTTAAACCTTTGTGTAGCCAGGTAAGTCATTTGAGAATCTATGAGTTAAATATAACGACCACAGAATTAAAATGTAAACATTGTTTATATTTTTATCTCAATGGTACAGACCTTCTCCATGACCTGTCCGTCGTCCTCCAGACTCCTGCTGAGGTCACTCCTGGAGTACATGCTAAAGTCCTCCACCATCATCTTGTCTATCAGCTTCTCCATCTCACACAGCTGCGAGCCCAGGTGTCTGCAGGTGGGGGGGGGGGACAGGAGACGTCACAGGGTCCAAAGGCCACACTCAGAATACACAGAGTATTTCACTATGGGACTCGTATTTAAAATGACTTATATTGACATGAAACTCTGTGAAAAGTATTCTGACTAGAAGTGGTGTGTATTTTAAACTTACAGCATGATACAGTTCTGCAACCACGCTGTATGTGCTTCAAGCTTACTCACAATAAATAGTTGGTGTGGAGTGCTGCTTACTATGATTTGATGTTGTTTGTCTCATGAGTGTCAGCGCATTTAATCAGACAAGTGTCACCACCGTGTGCGTCGATAGATCTATGTAACACAAACATGCTACACACACCCACCCCCCCCCCCCACCCCCCACCTGAAGCTGTGTATCCCCTGCAGCTCCTGCTGCAGCACCTCCTTGGTGGTGGCGATGAGCTCCAGGGCCCCAACGAACTCCGAGGTGGAGAGCAGCAGCTGCACAGTGGGCTGGCTCTGATGCACCGCCGCCATCAGCTTCAGCTTGTTGTGCAGCCGCGCGCAGTTGGAGCGCGTCAACGCCTGCCGCAGTGCCCGCAGCGGGCCTTCGCACATGATGCGTTCGATGGCGGCCGTGCGGCCCCGGAGGACAGCCACGGCGCGGGCGGTTTCGGTGAGGTGGTCCTGGAGCTCGTGCTGGGAGGACATGGCGTGGAAGAAAGCCTCGGAGCGCAGGGAGATCTGGCGCGCGATGCTCACCTCCACCACGTCGAGGTAGTGACTCAGCTGATGGAGAGAGGGAGAAGCCAACAACAGGAAACATGACTGTGAAGCAATGAAAGGACATGCAGGACATGACAACTGTTCAAATTTTCGCCGGCTCACCTTTTCCTGTAGTAACCGTGACGATGCCATGTCCCTGCTGCTCTTCCGCCCAGCGCTGTTGAAGTGGGACCATGGTAGGACCGCGTTAAAGGTCGCTGGGTCGTCTAGTGCAAAGTCAGGCTTCATGAAGATCTGTTTAAGCCAGACATTAGGCAGATATTAATTTTGGAATCCAGAATGCAATATTATGTGTGCTGCTCTGTCTAGACATGGGAGATAGTAATACGATTAAAAATGTATTATATAAAAAAGTTTACGGTATTGTTTGAGGATCATGAAAGCATACAGTCAAATCAAGGGGACAAAACGGTTCAATAGGGCTCTAGAAATCCCCACAACTCACATGGTTACAACAAAACAAGAGGAAGTAATTACCTTGGGCACCTGCTCCAATTCTGTTCTTGATTTGTCTACGAAGAAGAGAAAGTGAAAGAGCACATTAGTTGAATCAACTCACTTCAACACTGAAAGGAAATTTGATATTTGACAAAACAAAATAAGATTGATTTGTCCGTATGGTCCAGAATAGATACTGTAGGCCCCAGTCATTATGGTGCAGAGCTGTTTAATATTGCATACCGTGGTTGTTTGTGATGCTGGATACAGTATCCAGCTCATCCTTGTTGGGACAGATATTCTTGCATCGCTCATGGATTTTCTCCCTCTACAGAGAAACACAGACACAATTTAGTTTAGGCCTAATAGCTTATACAGTTTAATTATAGTGGATACATTTTCTTAGTGCTATTTCGACCATGAGTAAAGGGAAGAGGGAAGTCTTAGAAATAGCTTAAAAGGCCATGTTCATTACATTCAAACAATAGAAAGAGGATTTGACACCTGGACTGTGTTCATCAGGCACCAAACAGACAAACTGGAAGGGACTATCTGGACTTGCCCAATAAGAAATGCAATGTTTTCTTTTCCATTGCAACATGTTTTTAAATGTTTTCTGTTGCATGCCCTAACAAACACAACCCAGGCCAGACAGTGGCCTCTACTTCTGTCCAATCTACTGAATAATTCAAACTGAATGACAGGGGCAGCAGGGTGTGTTCGTTACCTGAGCTGTTTCCTGCAGGTAGGGGCCAAAGTGTTCCTTTGTGATGTTGGGGAGGTAGAAGGAGGGCATGACTTCTGTCTCGGCAAAGTCCAGGCCCCAGGATTTGGTGAAGAAGTCAGACTCCCTCTTGGCCAGCCGTGGGTCGTTCAGCGCGGCTGGGAGGTTCACCTTGGAGTTGTACACCGTCCACCTGTGCTGGTCGGCCACCACCGACGGGCCCTCGCATAGCCCCCGGGTTGCCTCGCCTGCAAGGGCACGTGGGAAATGTAGTCAGTAGAAACCTTCAGCAGTAATAAAACATTTAATGCATCTTGAGATGCATTCCATGGTTGCGCTCCAATTCTCTAGCCTGACCCACCATCCTCACCGATGCGCTCTTACCGAGGCTACCAATTCTCTACTACCCTTCACCAAGAAGTGTGCACTATTTCACTTCCGCTAATGCATTTAAAAGCTTTGGATTGGTGCAAGAATGGCTGGACGGAGTGCCTTACAACAATCAATTTCTTTTAAGTCCATGAGGGAGAGTGTACAAGTGCAAACTTTGGGAAGGGGTAGAAAATAAGACTGCAAGTAGGAATATGATTGATCAACAATGAAACAGGATGAAGTTTTATATATATTCATCTTGTAAGACTGCTGGCCAACTGTAGGCTAGTTCTTTACCCGTGGGCTCCTTGGGGCAGACGTCGGGCAGGGAGTGGACGGGCCTGTATTGTCGTGAGGAAGGGTCCCTGTCCTTCCGGAAGATCCCCTCGCTGCCACCACTGCTGGGATGAGGCACTGGGGAGGAGCTGTGGGAGGCCATGGCATCGGTGCACCTCTCCAAGGAGGCTAGCTGAGTTAGCAAACATAGCACTGAGTCAGAGAGTATCAATACAAAACGAAGACGTAGCCTAAACATTCATGTTTGCGGTAACAAAATAACAAAACACTAAACCAGACCATCTGCAGAGTTGTTAGTCCAATGGCATTGAAAATAGGGCCAGAGAAAACGTGTGTCAGTAGTCAATCCATTCAATAGTCAGCCCATTTTTCTGTGCACGGCAATGACTTTCAGTTATTGTCACAAGTCACTAGTGTGAAGCAGAAGTGAAAGTGCTGATGTATTGATGCTCAGACAATTCTGGCTCAGAGGTGCAGATGTTAGGCTATAATCTGAACAGTGAGGAAAGCAATGCCTTGACTCACTTCCTCTGTGTATTGATTCAGTTATTGCTTTGTCTGCATAACTTGCCCAGTCTAACTAAACTGAATGATCAAATTCAAAGTAATTCATCATTGGTGGTTAAGGTAGTGGGTGCCTAGAACAGGGCCTATGTTAACCAATATGATCAGACTAGAAGACAGTGTTGTGTAAGCAACTGAGACCATGATAAACTGCCTACAGGAGCGAAGATCCTTTGTTGTCTAATCAGTCTGTTGAAAAGATTAGGGTGAAAGGTGGCTACAATCAGCTCCTGTCAATATGGATGTGTTGTCTGTTACTGACATTATCGAATGCAGGGTGAAATGAGAAAACAAAATGATTTACACCAGAGACATATATTACGTCTGTCATATGACTGATTTACACCAACGCCACGTGCATCACGAGACACTGCACACGTCATTGGGCAATGACGTCGTCGCTGCCTATATCAACAACGTCAAATGTTAATGCATGTAGCTTGCTAACTAACTAAATGGACAGCTAGTCAGCCTAAATTCGCTAGCTTAGGGCTATATGGATCAAAACTCTACTATGCAAAATGTCAAGAAAATATAAACAGCTATTTCTGCGATTCAGATAATGTTCCAACTCCATCAGGGATGACGATGTGGTCAATTAACTGACGTTAGCTGGGTAACTTATCTGATCAGATGACAGTTTTTACTTACATTAATCTAGTTAGCTACTTAACGTTAGCTATTTCACTTTTTGAATAGCTAGATAATTGAGTAGAGAGGTGTTTGCCTCACCACACTGCTAGACAACTGCAGCGCCTTAACTATCTCAGGTGGGGAACAAGATAGTAGTAGGTAACGTTAGCCAGTTAGCTACTATAGCTAAATATGAAACACCGCCGTCCACATTCACATTTCCCCGTCATGCGGCAACATTAACCGTCATTGACCATTTTCTAATTACTCTTTACAGACAAGATACGATGAACTCTTCGAGCATCGATATTCGAGTAGCTCCCCACGACTGCAGCGGCCTGAAGAGACCAGCTGGTTACACGTAGACTGATAATCGAAGCTAGCAGAATGCTAGCCAAACAGAGACGGAAGCAGTCCACACAAATACATGACCGCTGAGCTTTTTTGTTGTTGTTGAAGAGCAGACAAAAAAGAAGGTGCGTCATGTCTGGTACCTGTTGTTAGAAACACATTCGTTCTTGATTCTTCTTTCCACCATCACGTTAACATTCGACGAACCAGGAGAAAACATCAAGTAAACCACCGCCGCCGGTACCGTAACCATAATGCACTGCGCGAACAAGCTTCGCGTTCTTTCGTGCTTAACGATGCAGTCACAGCACACCGCTTCAACATAGTTTACTGCAGGGAAGGGCGTGGGGGGGGCCATAGTGGCTCTGCGTACCCACATCCATACACCCCCTCCCCACCTTGTGAGCAAAACATTTTAGTGGCCCCCCACATGTGAGTGAATAGATACAAAAATGGCAAGTTAATTTCCTGCAATTTTACACATTTTGCTATGGGGTGTAGAGAAAATGTTGCAGTTTTAAAGCAAGTTTGCTGCAGTTCTACACATTTTAAACTTTATTTGTCACATTTTTTATTTAACTAGGCAAGTCAGTTAAGAACAATTTCTTATTTACAATGACAGTGGGTTAACTGCCTTGTTCAGGAGCAGAATGACAGGTGTTTACCTTGTCAGCTCGTGGTTTCGATCTAGCAATCTAGCAACCTCTCGGTTAACCACTAGGCTAACCACTAGGATACCTGTCGCCCCACTAGTAACCTCTCGGGTACTGGCTCTAACCACTAGGCTACCTGCCACCCCCACATGCGCTGAATACAACATGTGTAGGACTTACCGTGAAATGCTTACTTACAAGCCCTTAACCAACAGTGCAGTTCAAGAAAGAGTGCTCCGGTACCGCTTGCCGTGCGGTAGAAGAGAAAGTCTATGACTTTGGTGATTGGAGTCTTTGACAATTTTTTGGGCTTTCCTCTGACACCATCTAGTATATAGGTCCTGGATGGTAGGAGGCTTGGTCTCAGTGATGTACTGGGCCGTAAGCACTACCCTCTGTAGCGCCTTATGGTCAGATGCCGAGCAGTTACTATACCTGGCGTTGATGCAACTGGTCAGGATGCTCTCGATGGTGCAGCTGTAGAACTTTTTGAGGATCTGGGGACCCATGCCAAATCTTTTCAGTCTCCTGAGGGGGAAAAGGTGTTGTCATGCCCTCTTCACGACTGTCTTGGTGTGTTTGGACCATGATAGTTGAAACTCCCGACCCGCTCCCTGTTGATGTTAATGGGGGCCTGTTCGGCCCACCTTTTCCTGTAGTCCACGATCAGCTCCTTTATCTTGCTCACATTGAGGGAGAGGTTGTTGTCCTGGCACCACACCGCCAGGTCTCTGACCTCCTCCCTATAGGCTGTCTCGTCATTGTCAGTGATCAGGCCTGCCACTGTTGTCATTTTGCCATAGGATGAAGGCAAATGTTTGCAGTTTTTAATATGATAACTGATGATCAATGGGCCCCACACCGGTTGGTAATTTGACCATGCTTATTACAAGTTTAGATAGCTGGCCGCTAGACTAACTTAACAATCAAAAAACGTTTAGCTGACTTGGGCTATTTGAGTGACTGCTGATGCACAACCAAATTTTGAAATTGCACCTTGTGTATTCTATTATTAAGTAAGTTGAGACCCCGACTGAGTTCCTAAAAAAAAAATACAAATATAGTTGCTCATCTCCTACCTACTGCTTACAACTGACAATTTTCACATTATCATAAGTGGCAAAAGTAATTTTAATGTGAACTAGCTAGTACTGTCAATCCAAATGAATTCTGTGTATAATAGGGTGAATGTTATTGCATATCTTATTTATTTTTGCTAAATAAACCAAATATCTAGTATACATAAGTTCTGTCCAGTGTGGATTTGATGATCTTGGATTCCAACAGTGGACTGGAAAAAGAGAGAGCACTCACACAAATGTGAACAATTTAAAAGCGTTTAACTTTTATTGTTTCCAGTTGGTAAAAAAAAAATGTGTTGTCTGCAACAGCAACCCTCTTTGCAGAAATAATACTCAACATCCTGTATAAAGGCATCATGCGATCAAGAGGATATAAAGCAGAACAAACTGGTAAAACATGAATGTAAGTTGGTTGAACGGTAAAGAAAATAAGCTCTCACACATTACTTAAATTGGGGTACAAATCACTGGGTAAATTAACATACACACAAACATAAACATAAATATTATATACACAATGAATGCAGGTACATATGGAAGATGAGAGGGGAAAACTTTCATACCATCTGAAAAGTCAATGTGTTTAGGGCCACACTTCAATTGAAAAAAAAATGATGCTTGCTTGAATACATTCTGGACATTCAGATATGTGTCATTGTCAACAAGTTTCCATCAGTCAATTCATAGATCTGTTTCTCCAGTCCTTGTTCAGAAGGGCAGAAGGGTACACAGATTGAAAAGTGATATTATTTTGTATTATGTAATTCTTCCCCTTCTAATACCACCTTATGTGTTGATGTGGTGATTGATAACATTAAGATAGGGTACATGTTGGGATTCATGGTAAAAAAAGGTACAAGGCCATAAACACTTTTTTTATGCAATCGCCAAATATTGATTTAATAGGCCTAGTTTAACAACATGGGTCTTCATGTCTAAGAAAAAGGAGGTCATTCCAAAACAGTAGCTAGCATTACAAAGTATGCTTGTTTCTGCTACAATTGCCTCATAAGTTTCAGATAGAAAAAGAAATGACTATAAAGGTCAAGCCACACACACACAGCCTCACAATGGATTTTGCATCAGAACATTACAAATCTGCACCTGTGGAAGAGTTTTCTGTGTTAGCATATACTGTAGCGCTTTTTTATTGTTAACATAAAAATAGAATTATAGTATCGAAAACAGCACTGCTAGAAAAAAGGTCACTTGGAAAAAAAGCAAAAAAGTATTCTGTAGCTCTCCAAAATATTTAAGTTAAGAAATGTTTAACAGTCCTTTAAGCTGTTTTTCCACCATTCACTTGGTTATTGAATGGCCCTTGGGTCATGTTCATTAGCCACCAAACAGAAGAAAACTGTCTGAAACAGTGAGGGACTACCTGGATTTGTCCAATAAGAAACTACAATTTTCATTTTCTGTTGCAAAACGTTTTAAGATGTTTTCGGTTGTGTGCCCTAATGATCACAACCCTGGTAGTTGTGAAGCGTCAGTTGGGGTTTGGGAGGAGACCGCTGTCCATTATCTAGTCCAGGGGCCCTTGGAAGATGAGTCTGAGGTAGCCGCTCTCGCCGGCCAGCTGCTGCACGCAGAACGGACACGCGGCGTGGAAAGTGTGCGTGCCGTGTGGCAGCGGGATCTGGCTCCAGAACGCCGCCGTCTTCTCCGAGCACACATGACCGCATGGACTAAAGGCGTGTGTGGGCGGTGCCGCGTCCAAGTAAAACCCCGCCTCACACCCCAGCCATAACGGTACATACGGCCCCCTGGTTCGGCACATGGGGCACTCCCTCTCACGGCCCACCTCCACCACCTCATCCTCGGGCTCCCGTCCTTGGCCTCCCCAGGCGTGGTAGCCGTGCACATGGCCGCATCGGAGGTAGGCCCAGGGCTGTTTCTCATCCAGGATCTCCTTGCGGCGGAGGCTGGGGAAGGCCAAGGTGTTGAAACCTACGGGGCACTGGGGCCGCCCGGCATTCAGCTCCTGCCTCAGGGCCTCCAGGTGCTTCACGGTGGGAGTGCGCGAGAGGCCCTCGGCCGTGCGCCACAGGAGGGTGGCGCCGCACAGGTCGATCAGCGAGCCATCCACCAGTTCCTGGCTCTCGCTCTCCACCTGCAATGGGAGAGAGGTGAGGACAAGAGACACAGAAATATTAGCAAAGAGATGGGAAGATATTAACAGACACAATACACAAACATGCTCCACATGGAGTTGCTCTGCAGTCTGCCTTGATTAAATGTGTCAACGGTCCAGCAGACGGCAACCTACGGTTGCCACATTTAATAGCTGTAGGGTGAAGGTGGGATCCTGGGTTTTCCATTAAGGTAGTGGTTTTCATTTGTTTGGAGTGAGGAGAGATACTGTAAGTACACTGCTCAAAAAAATAAAGGGAACACTTAAACAACACAATGTAACTCCAAGTCAATCACATTTCTGTGAAATCAAACTGTCCACTTAGGAAGCAACACTGATTGACAATACATTTCACATGCTGTTGTGCAAATGGAATAGACAACAGGTGGAAATTATAGGCAATTAGCAAGACACCCCCAATAAAGGAGTGGTTCTGCAGGTGGTGACCACAGACCACTTCTCAGTTCCTATGCTTCCTGGCTGATGTTTTGGTCACTTTTGAATGCTGGCGGTGCTTTCACTCTAGTGGTAGCATGAGACGGAGTCTACAACCCACACAAGTGGCTCAGGTAGTGCAGCTCATCCAGGATGGCACGTCAATGCGAGCTGTGGCAAGAAGGTTTGCTGTGTCTGTCAGTGTAGTGTCCAGAGCATGGAGGCGCTACCAGGAGACAGGCCAGTACATCAGGAGACATGGAGGAGGCCGTAGGAGGGCAACAACCCAGCAGCAGGACCGCTACCTCCGCCTTTGTGCAAGGAGGAGCAGGAGGAGCACTGCCAGAGCCCTGCAAAACGACCTCCAGCAGGCCACAAATGTGCATGTGTCTGCTCAAACGGTCAGAAACAGACTCCATGAGGGTGGTATGAGGGCCCGACGTCCACAGGTGGGGGTTGTGCTTACAGCCCAACACCGTGCAGGACGTTTGGCATTTGCCAGAGAACACCAAGATTGGCAAATTCGCCACTCGCGCCCTGTGCTCTTCACAGATGAAAGCAGGTTGACACTGAGCACATGTGACAGACGTGACAGAGTCTGGAGACGCCGTGGAGAACGTTCTGCTGCCTGCAACATCCTCCAGCATGACCGGTTTGGCGGTGGGTCAGTCATGGTGTGGGGTGGTATTTCTTTGGGGTGCCGCACAGCCCTCCATGTGCTCGCCAGAGGTAGCCTGACTGCCATTAGGTACCGAGATGAGATCCTCAGACCCCTTGTGAGACCATATGCTGGTGTGGTTGGCCCTAGGTTCCTCCTAATGCAAGACAATGCTAGACCTCATGCGGCTGGAGTGCGTCAGCAGTTCCTGCAAGAGGAAGGCATTGATGCTATGGACTGGCCCGCCCGTTCCCCAGACCTGAATCCAATTCAGCACATCTGGGACATCATGTCTCGCTCCGTCCACCAACGCCACGTTGCACCACAGACTGTCCAGGAGTTGGCGGATGCTTTAGTCCAGGTCTGGGAGGAGATCCCTCAGGAGACCATCCGCCACCTCATCAGGAGCATGCCCAGGCGTTGTAGGGAGGTCATACAGGCACGTGGAGGCCACACACACTACTGAGCCTCATTTTGACTTGTTTTAAGGACATTACATCAAAGTTGGATCAGCCTGTAGTGTGGTTTTCCACTTTAATTTTGAGTGTGACTCCAAATCCAGACCTCCATGGGTTGATAAATTGGATTTCCATTGATTATTTTTGTGTGATTTTGTTGTCAGCACATTCAACTATGTAAAGAAAAAAGTATTTAATAAGATTATTTCATTCATTCAGATCTAGGATGTGTTATTTTAGTGTTCCCTTTATTTTTTTGAGCAGTATATATTATATTGAGCATTGTCCTGTATTATTGGCCTTCAGTATGTACCTCAATAATAGAGCAGAAAGAAGAAATCTTGGTTTTGTTTCCGACAGAGTGCAGACCTGCTGTGACTAAACCCATTGAACCAGCATCCCTTCCTCTCATCAGCTCTCTGGATCCCCCCCCCCCCCCCCCCCCCCCCTTCCTGGCCATTCTCGTGCCTCAGTTTTAAAGTCTAAAGGCCAAACCACATCATAATAACAGCATGTCTCAGACTCTCAGTCATTCCTCCCAAAATGACAGTGAGGAAGGGGAGAGGGGTATTCCTAGGAGAATTCCTCTGACACACTGAAATCTTCCAAACTGACTGTGTGGTCTCTGGGAGGAAGGGATGGAACTTAAAAGTCTAGAGTCAGGGTTTTCCAGGGGAGGTTATTTCCGGTGACATAATCAGAGGCCGATTTCTGTGCTTGAGAAACAGACCTCAAAAAGCTAGAGCCCATCCAACCAGACTATTCTGTACAACTGAGATAACTAATTCATTTGTTAAGATGTCCCATCTGCTCATATCACAGAGCTGTTGTTCAATGGCTTAATGAAGTTACACAAAAATAACATTTTGGAGGACGGTAGAGTCTATGTTCTGAAAAATTGTTCCAGAGATACATTTTTCCAAGTTAGTGTGAGAATTGGGGATATTAGCTGGTGGCTTCCATTCAGTTAGTGCAGTATTAAGGCTTCAGAAACAGCTTCTTAAAACAATGTCCCTGCAAAATAATGGCAAAGCACGGCTGACAGGGAGGAGAATCACTCAATGCGACTGCACAGGAGTGTGTGTGTGAACATCTACACATGTTAGTGCTCGTTACTTCATGTGTGCGCACGCATCTGTGTCTGTACGTGTGCTTGTGTGCATGCTTGTGTCTGTGTATGTATCTACTAGCTACCCACCATCTTGCCCCGTTGCTGGGCAGAGCGGGTCTCTCTGAGGGTGAAGACATTGCCACAGACAGAGATCTCTCTCCACACGCCCGGCTTGGAGTCCTGCGTGAAGCCGTGGCGAGGGTGCATCACCAGCACGCCATTAGTGGTCAGCCCGTCCATCTGTCCTTCTTGTGTCCTCCACTTGGCTGCCTTCTCCTGGGGGGAAAGAAGGGATAGAAAGTAGAAAAGGAGAGTTTCAGAAATATGCGTGCAATACTTTTAGTTCTAATAGTTCATAGTTATTTCTAGGTGATATTATGACTTCTAAACATCATTGCATCATGCATGCTAATTGCAAATGCTTACAGAGAAACAGTATATCATATTAGTAGTCTTTCTATCCTAATTATATGGCAGCTATTTTGTTTTCATCACAATCACCAACTCACCCCCAGGAAGATGTTCTTGGAGGAGTCGAAGCCGGCGGCGTAGATGTGAGCGGTGTACGGCGGGCTCCGCTGGCAGATGATGCGGCAGGCAAAGCGCGAGATGGTGCTCTGGATAGACTGGGTCTGGGTCTGGCCCTCCCCCCCGTGGCTCTGCTGGCTGCCAGGCACCGTGTCCGTCACCACAAAGTCTATGGGGCTCTCTGTGGAACGCCCAATCTGGGATCGAAGGGAAGAGGTATATGAATTATCAGTGTATACTCCTTTTAGCTTTAGTAATGTTCTTGCAAAAACACTTTTGGAGAGGCATATATAGTAAATAAACTGATTCAGTTCTTTATTTAGATTAGCTTTAGGAATCCCAGATATGTATTCTATGTCTCAGTACTCAAATGGCTTCCTTTCCTTGTCTCCTTTTTATGTGGTCTCTCAACCTTTAGTGCTTTCACTAAGACTGTTCCCTGTTAGCCAAGTCTTCTATCGTTTTCATGCCATTTATTAGTTAGAGTTATATAAGGTCTTACTCACATCGGCTACGGAGAGCGTGATCACACAGTCGACCATGAGTTGGCAAGACAGCACAACAGATCTGGGACCAGGCTTGACTTGAGCAGTGAGGACAGGCTGAGGACACACTCACCTGGAACATGTCTGTATTGCTGTCATGAGTGTACTCCACCACCACCGTCTGGGCCCGGGACAGAGTGTAGGAGATACTGTGCTGGTCCTTGTTGCTGATGGCCTGCAGGTGGTGGGGGAAAAGTTTGATGTTAGGAGTAGCCGGATGATGTCATTACCAATTACATTTACTTCAGGCGCCCTCGTTCTGAGTGGAGATATAATGCCTCTTATAGAGAGAAGCTTGTGTTTTTATCAAGCATACATTACATTATATAAGAGCGTTTCTACTATTACAGAAAGAAGTCTTAAATTCCAGCATACAGTATGACTGTTTCCTAGCTCCTACCTTGGCTGCCTGAGGTGTACACGCCACGTGCACTGTGCTGGGTTTCACCCCGCTGGCCTTGGGTCTCCGGCACAGTGCAAAGCGGCTTTTCCGCCTCCCCCTGTCTCCGTTGGGTAGGGAGCCATTGTACCTGTGTAGACAAGAACACACCCCATATAAATTAACCATTTTAATCAAGACATCCTGGCAGTGGGATCCTAGACTGGTGTTCCAGTCTGTTTCGTGCTTTAGCAAACTCCTCTCCGTATTCATTTGGTGTCATACCAGTATGAGACCAGGCTAGGGGGAACCATCAAAAGTTACAGCACAAAATAAGCTGTTGATTGTTTGTTTCATCATATAGGATATAGACAGTGCATTCGGAATGTATTCACACCCCTTGACTTTTTCCACATTTTGTTACATTACAGCCTTATTCTAAAAAACATTTCTTATTTTTATTTGACCAAACACCTTATTTACATAAGTATTCAGACCCTTTAAAATCAGACTCAAAATCGAGCTCAGGTGCATCTTGTTACCATTGATCATCCTGTTTCTACATGTTTCTACAACTTGATTGGAGTCCACCTGTGGAAAATTCACTTGATTGGACATGATTTGGAAAGGTACACATCTGTCTATATAAGGTCCCACAGTTGACAGTGCATGTCAAAGCAAAAACTAAGCCATGAGGTCAAAGGAACTGTCCGTAGAGCTCGAAGACAGGATTGTGTCGAAGCACAGATCTGGGGAAGGGTAACAAAAAATGTCTGCAGTATTGAAGGTCCCCAAGAACACAGTGGCTCCTTGGAACCACCAAGACTCTTCCTGGAGCTGGCCACCCGGCCAAACTGAGCAATCGAGGGAGAAGGGCCTTGGTCAGGGAGGTGACCAAGAAACCGATTGTCACTCTGTGTTCCTCTGTGGAGATGGGAGAATCGTCCAGAAGGAAACCCGTCTCTGCAGCACTCCACCAATCAAGCCTTTATGGTAGAGTGGCCAGATGAAAAAAAGGCACATGACAGCCCTCTTGGAGTTTGCCAAAAGGCACCGAAAGTCTCTCAGACAATGAGAAACAAGATTCTCTGGTCTGATGAAACCAATATTGAACTCTTTGCCCTGAATGCCAAGTGTCATGTGTGGCTGGAGGAAACCTGGCACCATCCCTACAGTGAAGCGTGATGGTGGCAGCATCATGCGGTGGGGATGCTTTTCAGTGGCAGGTACTGGGAGACTAGTCAGGATTGAGGGAAAGATGAACGGAGCAAAGTACAGAGAGATCCTTGATGAAAACCTGCTGCAGAGCACTCAGGACCTCAAGACTGGGGCGAAGGTTCACCTTCCAACAGGACAACGACTCTAGTCTCTGAATGTTCTTGAGTGGCCCAGCCAGACCCCGGACTTAAACCCGATCAAACATCTCTGGAGAGACCTGAAAATAGCTGGACACCTTTGGGATGAATTGGAATGCCAACTGCGAACCAGGCCTAATCGCCCAACATCAGTCCCCGACCTCACTAATGCTCTTGTGGCTGAATGGAAGCATGTCCCCGCAGCAATGTTCCAACATCTAGTGGAAAGCCTTTCCATCAGAGTGGATGCTGTTATTGCAGCAAACGGGGGACCAACTCCACATTAATGCCCATGATTTTGCAACGAGATGGAGCAGGTGTCCACATCCTTTTGGCCACAGTGTACATTTTTATTTAGAATTCTTTTTTATATGTGAAAATAAGACTATGCAAAATAAGACTATGCTAACTAAGACTCTTAACACAACTAAAACAAATAGTTGAACCACTGTAAACCCATTTAAAAGGGAAATGAATGAGAACTGTTGATGTGCCCTTGAGCAAGGCACTTAACCCTAATTGCTCCTGTAAGTCGCTCTGGATAAAAGTGTCTGCTAAATGACTAAATGTAAATGTAATGAAGTCATTCGATCCACTTCTAAAAGAAAGTGACAATTGAGAGGGGACCTCTACTATACTGTAACTCCTTGGTGGAATAGGGTCACACTCGCCGTCAGCTTTGGGTTTGTTGCAGTCAGATCTCCATTAAAACAATCCTCTTTCGTCCAATCAGAGGAGCTAAGCTACGAGGTTATCTTTTGGTCGCTTACCCCTGCTAGCATCTGCTGTGTAAACATTCAACTTTCAGACCGTACGAGTGCAAAGATTTCATTGGGAAATGAGGGCTTTCCTGTTACTTCATCAAACATAAGCAGCTACCTACTTTTCCTGGACAAGCTGGAGAATAAAGAGTGCATACACTAATTTCATGTCTTAATTAGTAGCATTAAATCCAGTGCTAACTGAGACAACCAATGCATTTGTTAACTATTTGGATCTGAAAAAATAAAGTAGTCTATGAACTCTTAATTGTCAGTTGAACGTTGTTTTCTTTTCAGTTTAATTCTATTGCTGAATACAATGTGAACGTGACATAATACTTTTGAAGCCATAACAACCTTCCAACAACTCAGCTCACATCCTCCCTCACTCTGCGCCACATAGGCTACATTCTCCTATGTCCGAAAAAAACGTCCTACACAGGAAGCCAGCAGCGTTCTTTGTTTACCCTCACTGTGGCTGAGTTGCAGTGTGCATTTAACTGGATTTAGATTGAACCACCCTGCTCCCCCTTTTTTAGAAGAAACAAAACTGCCCAGTTCAAATGTCGTAAATGAACATGTACAATTGTGTCTGTTGGAAGTTGGAACAATGTGGTTCACATTTAGAGCATAAGGGCTGACTGGCATTTATTTCAAAGAACCTCCACGTAGCACAGTTGAAGCATACCACAGTTGGCAATAATTTAACATGTACAGTGCCTTCAGAAAGTATTCAAATCCCTTGACTTTTTCCACATTTGTTTGTGTTACATCCTGAATTTTTTTATTACTGGTGTAAACACAATACCCCATAATGTGAAAGTGGAATTGTTCTACAAATTAATTAAAAAAAAATGAAAAGCTGAAATGTCTTGTGTCAATAACTACTTAACCTCTTTTTTTTTATATGGCAAGCCTAAATAAATTCAGAAGTAAAAAAAATAGGTTAACAAGTCACATAACTCTGTGTGCAAAAATAGTGTTTAACATGATTTTTGAATGACTACCTCATATCTGTACACACATATAATTATCTGTAAGGCCCATCAGTCAAGCTGTGAATATCAAACACACACAGGTTTTCCAATGCCTCGCAAAGAAGGGCACCTATTGGTAGGGATTTCACCATGAGGCCAAACAGTAACAGAGTTTAATGGTTGTGATAGGAGAAAACATTGTAGTTACTCCACAACTAACCTAAATGACAGAGTGGAAAGAAGGAAGCCTGTACAGAATAAAAATTATTCCAAAACATGCATCCTGTTTGCAACAAGGCACTAAGTAACTAAGAACTAACAAGTGTAAGGCTTGGGTGTAGTGGGTGAGGAGGCAGGCGCAGGAAGCAGAGAATACTGGGTAGTGTTTTTTAATGAACACAACGGCGAACACAAGCCACCCCAACAGCGATCCAGAGCGCACACAAAACCAAAGTGCCCCAAACACAGGGGACAGAAAATAGTCGGCGCAAAACACGCACTAGCACCATAAACACAATGAGCGTGTACATAAGCAACACACAGAATATAATCCCACACACAGAGCAGGCGGGCCTACTGGCTAAAATAGCCCAGCTAATCAGCCCAATACAAAAACAGGTGCAAACAATAAACGGAAAGGGGGAAAAAAGGGAATCAGTGGCAGCTAGTGGCCCGGTGACGACGACCGCCGAGCGCCACCCGAGCAGGAGGGGGAGCTACCTTCGGTAGGAGTCGTGACAACAAGGCACTGTAAAAAATGTGACAAAGCAATTCACCTTTTGTCCTGAATACAAAGTGTTACGTTTGGGGCAAATCCAATACAACACATTACTGAGAACCACTCTCCATGTTTTCAAGAATAGTGGTGACTGCATAATGTTATGGGTATACTTGTAATCGTTAAGGACTGGGGAGTTTTTCAGGATAAAAAAGAAGCGGAATTGAGCTAAGCACAGGCAACATCTTAGAGGAAAGCCTGGTTTAATCTGCTTTCCATCAGACACTGGGAGATGAATTCACCTTTCAGCAGGACAATAACCTAAAACACAAGGCCTAATCTACACTGGAGTTACTTACCAAGAAGACAGTGAATGTTCCTGAGTAGCCGAGTTACAGTTTTGACTTAAATCTGCTTGAAAATCTATGGAAAGACCTGAAAATGGTTGTCTAGCAATGATCAACAACCAATTTAACAGAACTTGAAAAGAATAATGGGCAAACATTGCACAATCCAGGTGTGGAAAGCTCTTAGAGACTTACCCAGAAAGACTCACAGCTGTAATCGCTGCCAAAGGTGATTCTAACATGTATTGGCTCAGGCGGTTGAATACTTATCTAATCAAGATATATTAGTGTTTTATTTTTAATGAATTTTTGACACATTTTAGATTTTTCTTCCACTTTGACTTTACAAAGTATTTTGTGTAGATCGTTGACAAAAAATGCATATTAAATACATTTTAATCCCACTTTGTAACACAAAAAAATGTGGAATAAGGGGTGTGAATACTTTGGGAAGGCACTGCATGTTGCTATGTATTGAACAGGACTGTTTCAAACCTCAAAAAAATGATTGCACCACATGACTATGGCTGTTCAATCCAGGTAATGGTCCTGGAGATTTACTTGGGTGCTTTCATTCCAGCCCTGAGTAACACACCCAATTTCTTTAATCGTGTCCAGACTGCTTCAAGATCCACCATTGTTCCTGTACCCAAGAAAGTGAATGTAACTGAACTAAATGACCATTTCCCCCTAGCACTCACTTCTTTCATCATGAAGTGCTTTGAAAGGCTAGTTAAGGGCCATATCACCTCCACCTTACCCGACAACCTAGACCCCATACAATTTACATACCGCCCCAACAGATCCACGGACGAAGCATTCACCATTGTACTGCACACTGCCCTATCAAGAGACACACAAGAGAAATACTGACGTGAGAATGCTGTTTATCGACAACAGCTCAGCCTTCAACACCATAGTGCCCTCCAAGCTCATCACTAAGCTCAAGGCCCTGGGTCTAAACCCTGCCCTGTGCAACTCCAGACTGGCTGACCCCAAGCAGTGAAGGTAAGCAACAACACCACAGTGGTGTGTGCTCAGCCCTCTCATGTACTCTCTGTTCATCCATGCGTGGCTACGCAAGTCTCCAACTAAATCATCAAGTTTGCTGACGACACAACAGTGGTCGGCCTGATAACCAACAATAACGAGACAGCCTACAGGAAGGAGGTGAGAGCCCTGGCGGAGTGGTGCCAGGAGAATAACCTCTCCCTCAATGTCAACAAAACAAAAGAGCTAATCGTGGACTACAGGAGACAGCAGAGAGAGCACGCCCCCATCCACATCGACAGGGCCGCAGGCAAGAAGGCCAAAAGCTTCAAATTCCTTGGCGTGCACATCACTGACAACCTGAAATGGTCCCTTCACACAGGCAGTGTGGTGAAAAGGGCGCTACAGCGCTTCTTCAACCTCAGGAGGCGGAAGAGATTCGGCTTGGCCCCTAGGATCCTCACAAACTTCTACAGATGCACCATTGCTGTATCACCGTCTGGTACAGCAATTGCACTGATGCTCTCCAGAGGGTGGTGTGGTCGGCCCAACGCATCATCGGGGGCACATTGCCTGCCATCCAGGATGTCTACAGCACCCGGTGTCACAGGAAGGCCAAGATGATCATCAAGGATCTCAGCCACCCAAGCCATGGCCCGTTCACCCTGCTACCGTCTAGAAGGTGGAAACAGTACAGGTGCATCAAAGCTGGGACCGAGACACTGTTAATTAAACAGCTTCTATCTCCAGGCCATCAGAATGTTAAACTAGCCGGCCTCCTCCCAGTACCCTGCCCTGAACCTTAGTCACTGTTACTAGCAAGCTACCACCAGGTACTCTACCCTGTACCTTAGAGACTACTTTGCCCTATGTACGTAGAGTCATTGAACACTGGTTACTTTAATAATGTTTACATGGTCTGTCAGTGATAAAGAGATGCTCTGCTTTTTTGACACCAAACTCCTGCAGAGTCTAGTTTTATCTTATCTTGATTATTGCCCAGTCATATGGTCAGGTGCTGCAAAGAAGGACCTAGAAAACTACAGCTGGCCCATAGAGCAGCACGTCTTGCTCTTCACTATAATCAGAGGGCTAATATCAATACTATGCATGCCAGTTTCTCTTAGCTAAAAGTAGAGGAGAGACTGACTGCATTACTTCTTCTTTTCATAAGACATTTCCAGATGGTTTGCATAGTCAACTTACACACAGCTCTGACACACACACTTACCCCACCAGACATGTTACCAGGGGTCTTTTCACAGTCCCCAAATCCAGAACATATTCAAGAAAAAGTACAGTATTATATAGAGCCATGATTGCATGGAACTCCCTTCCATATCAGATTACTCAAATGAACAGCAAACCTGGTTTAAAAAAACAGAAAAGGCAACACATCACGGCACAATGCCTCTCCCCTACTTGACCTAGATATTTTGTGTGTATGTACTGAAATGTAGACTATGTGTGATGTTTTAAATTTATGTAGTTCTGTCCTTGAGCTGTTCTTGTCTATTCATATTGTCTATTATGTAATGTTTCATGTTTTGTGTGGACCCCAGGAAGAGTACCTGCTTCCTATATAACTACTGCTGTACACACCTTTTGTATTCATACACTACCCATACTGTTTATATATTATATATATATATATATATATATATATATATATATATATATATATATATATATATATATATAGTAGTACCAGTCAAAAGTTTGAACACACCTACTCATTCAAGGGTTTTTTGCAATTTTCTACATTGTAGAATAATAGTGAAAACATAAAAACTATGAAATAACACATATGGAATCATGAGGTAGCTAAAAGTGTTAAACAAATCAAATGCATGTTATATTTGTGATTATTCAAAGTAGTCACCCTTTGCCTTGATGACAGCTTTGCACACTCTTGGCATTCTCTCAACCAGCTTCATGAGGTAGTCACCTGGAATGCATTTCAATTAACAGGTGTGCCTTGTTAAAAGTTCATTTGTGGAATTTCTTTCCTTCTTAATGAGTTTGAGCCAATCAGTTGTGTTGTGACAAGGTATGGGTATTATACAGAAGATAGCCCTATTTGGTAAAATACTAAGTCCATATTATGGCAAGAACAGCTCAAATAAGCAAAGAGAAATGACAGTCCATCATTACTTTAAGACATGAAGAAGAAATCTGAAAGTTTCTTCAAGTGCAGTCGCAAAAACCATCAATGATGAAACTGGCTCTCATGAAGACCGCCACAGGAAAGGAAGACCCAGAGTTAGCTCTGCTGCAGAGATAAGTTCATTAGAGTTAACTGAACCTCAGATTGCAGCCCAAATAAATGCTTCGTAGAGTTCAAGTAACAGACACATCTCAACATCAACTGTTCAGAGGAGACTACGTGAATCAGGCCTTCATGGTCGTATTGCTGAAAATAAACCACTACTAAAGGACACCAATAATAATAAGAGACTTGCTTGGGCCAAGAAACACAAGCAATGGACATTAGACCTGTGGAAATCTGTCCTTTGGTCTGATGAGTCCAAATTTGAGATTTTTGGTTCCAACCACTGTCTTTGTGAGACGCAGAGTAGGTGAACGGATGATCTCTGCATGTGTGGTTCCCACCAATAAGTATGGAGGAGGAGGTGTGATGGTTTGGGGTGCTTTGCTGGTGACACTGTCTGTGATTTATTTAGAACTCAAGGCACACTTAACCAGCATGGCTACCACGGCATTCTGCAGTGATACGCCATCCCATCTGGTTTGCGCTTAGTGGGACTATCATTTGGTTTTCAACAGGACAATGACCCAAAACACACCTCCAGGCTGTGTAAGGGCTATTTGACCAAGGAGAGTGATGGAGTGCTGCATCAGATGACCTGGCGTCTACAATCACCCAACCTCAAACCAATTGAGTTGGTTTGGGATGAGTTGAACCACAGAGTGATAGAAAAGCAGCCAACATGTGCTCAGCATATGATTCAGCCTTGATTCTATCTTCTGTAGCAAATTGTATTTTTACATTTGATAAAAGTAGAGACTCAGAGCTAGAAAATGGTATATCATACACTGCATTTGAGGAACAATGGGAAAGTCATTCTGCTTTGAAAATTGATAAACTTGTAACTCCACTTTTTAAGAAAATGGCCCTAGAATATTTTTGGTTCACCTACTGGACAGCTCTTTTGTCTACACCCATTCAGCATTGTTCACATCCTCTTAAGCCTTAGCCCCACCCATCTCTTTAAGGATTCACATGTGAGGTCATTGTCACGTCCTGACCAGTATAGAGGATTATTTGTATTATTTGGTCAGGGCGTGGCAGAGGTATGTTTGTTTTGTATGGTGTTTTTTTTTTGTGTATAGCTTAGAGGGGTGTGTTATTTAGGTGTTCCGGGGTTTTGTGGTGTATGTTTTAGTATGAGTAGGTTCTAGGTTAAGTTTTCTATGTGCAGATTTGGTTGCTGGACTCTCAATTGGAGGCAGGTGTTTCTAGTTGCCTCTGATTGGGAGTCCTATAAGTAGGTGTGTGTTTTGTTTGTCACTTGTGGGTAGTTGTATGTTAGCACTGCTTTTGTTTAGCCTGCGACACTGGTACTGTCGTGAGTGTTGTTTGTTGTTTTTTCCTCGTGGTCACATTTAAAATAAATGATGATGAGCATGCAATCTGCTGCATATTGGTCCACTTTGTCCGACAGCGATTTCAACATATCTTCTGACGAAGAGGTTTGTGACAGTCATGTGCTAAAGGTCATGTTGTGTGATAAAGATTAAGACTAAAAGTGGTAGAAGTAGTATTCCAGGTAAACAGAACGTGTCCAGATAAAAATATTTTATCAATATTAGTTGACGCTTACCCAGACACACTTGTCTAAATTGATGGGTCTTGTGAAAGAAATGCTATAACCCCCAGCCACATCTTGCTAAGTGGATGGGTATCTACAGAAGGTGTAAACAGTACAGCCAAATGGTTACTTGCAAAAATAGATAGTGTCAATATAAAGAAAAAATAACAAGTGTCAATGCCAGTAGAGAAGGAACAAAATAATATACAGTATATACAAGAACAATATTAATAACAATATCAGTGATACTGGTGATAGATGAGGTAGTTATATGCATACAGTGAGGGGTAAAGTGGCTGAGCAGCAGGATAAAAAAATAAATAGTAGCAGCAACATATGGCGTGTGTGTTATAGGACAAAGTGATGCGAATGTCTATAGAGGCACTGCAGATAGCGCTGATGACTGGGAACTCTCACCCAGTGATGAACTGGTCCGTCCGAACCATGAATGAACAAAGGAATCTATATTCGGACAGCCGTTGCTGTCCTGCCCTTGCCTTTGGTGCAGGGCATGTGATGTACATAGCCCCTTGGTCACAAAACTCCCTGATCTTCTCAGAAAGATGAGTTGGTCTAGCTGTGTCCAGTCCAGGTGGTGCTTGTACAGGCAGACCATCTATGGGAGGGAGGATGTCAGTGTTGTGCAGCAGCTGAAACCTGGTCCCGACTGAGTCCAAACGCTCCTTGCCGACAACAACACCAGGCTTCAGAGCATCGAAGATGTAAAACAGGAAATAACAACAAAAAAAATGGGAAGACATTACAACCTTGCATAACATCAATTCACCTCCCAAGTTTAGATAAGAAGAATAACCTCATACAATGCAATGAAAATGATATTCATCTGAAGTGCTGGTACTGCTTGATCTGTGGCAGCGGCCTGAAGTACAGAGCCAGGTGTTGTTGCCAGCCATAGCTTTCCACCAGCACCATACCATCCTCCAGTCCAACCAGCTGTGGGATGTTGACCACTGTCACAGTACTGTCCTTCACAACACCAGCAATCTCAGACAAAGTGTTCACTCTGTTCTTGAGATGGCAGCAGCTTTCCACCAAAGTATTTGTGTACTGGGTGGAGTCCTGGTAATGCTATTGCATTATCCTCTGCGTAGTTGTTGATGACGTTCACATCTCGCTGCAAGTCCTCATGATTCAGGTGTAAGCTGTTCTTGCTTGGGCCAGCTCTCTTTTTGATGGGAGGCATTCTCCTTGTATGACTGGTGGAGGAGAGTCAGACGTGTTCTACTGATGCTGAAAGACAAATTCCAGACTCAAATATGTTAGCATTATTATACAGTAGGTAGCCGTAATCACCATCAGACAAACCTGGCTAACTTGATGGATCATGTAATCATCTGGCGAAGTGGATACTTAGCTAGCTAGCTAAACAATTAACCATAATCCCAATCCATAGAGTACTAGCAATACAAACCGATTGTCATAGCTAACTAAAGGTAACCAAATAGGTTCAATGTTAGCTAGTTAGCTAGCTAACATTAGGCTATAACTAGCAATGCAAATGGCTTGCTGAGATAATATTACTACACAGATCATACACGTAATGTTAGCTAGCGAGCCAGCCATCTAACATCAGCTAGCTAGCTAGCTAACAGTACGCTTTAACTTGGGGTCTTTTGTTTAGACATGTAGCTAGCTAAACAATGAACCATAATCCCAATGCATAGAGTACTAACAATACAAACGGATTATCATAGCTAGCACAAGTCAACCAAATAGGTTCAATGTTAGCTAGCTAACATTAGGCTATAATTAGCAATGCAAATGGCTTTCTGAGATAATATTACTACACAGATCATACACTAGCTAACAGTAAGCTTTGAATTGCAATGAAAACAACTTTCTGACAAAATTCAAAACGTATAATATCTGAAACTGTAGCTGGAATCTTACCTGTATGCATGGATGAACGCTTCACGCCAGACTGCAACCCCTTTCATTAAATAAGACGTCCTGTGTCGTTTCCGTTTTGTTTGTACAGCTTGCTTGGCCCGTTGTGTCAAGTCACTCTGGTTCACACTGACCATGTGCAATGCCATAAGAATCATCAGATCTTTCTCCCTCTCTGTCACGGATGCCATGGTTGCCCTTAGTTTGAAGATGTCATCCGGAGGCAGGTGTTTTATACAACATCCACCTGTCTTCTCTTTTCGACTCCCTCTGCATTTGCAATCAAACGACAGAATTGTATTCATCTCCTTATCATACTCTGCTTCTACCAGACATTCCACTGATTTCAAAACTCGGTCAACTTCTTCCGTGACAACAACAATGTTGATCGCCGTTTCTTCCCCATCACTGTCATCAGAAGACTCTACAATGTCTATTTCAATGAAAATGTTTTTACCTAAATCAGGGATATCCTCAACGTCTGATTCATTTTCAGAGTCAGAGAGAGTCAGCATGGTACTATCGCCCTCCTGAAAGTAGTCCATCACAACTTTTTCCCACTGCCTTTGTCGATAGCGCCTGATAAATTCAAGGCGGCAATGTTATTGAGAGCATTAGCAACACATTTGCAGTTCTCCATGGCTAATGTTATATCTTTCGAAAAAAAACTGCAGTAGAAAGGATTATCTACACATAACGAGCAGCTCATTTTATAGACAGAAGATTCTACACGGCAGACCAATCCGAAACTCATCTCTCGGCATGTACAGCCCATTCATTATCTCAGCCAATCATGGCTAGTGGGAAGGTTCCTGACTTTCTGCTAAACCAACTAGGCTCGTATTTATAGATGGCATACAAGTTTGTTATTAAGGCACATGAAAGATCAAATGTCCAGAAGGCATTTTTGCCAAAAAATTCATTTTGATAAAAAATATAAATAAACGTTCAAATAGGTCTCCTGTGAAGTCGTGACTTGCGACATACACCAAGTTTCCTGAAACTAGTCACATATGTGGGAACTCTTTCAAGACTGTTGGAAAAGTATTCCTCATGAAGGTGGTTGAGAGAAGGCCAAGAGTGTACAAAGTTGTCATCAAGGCAAAGGGAATCTAAAATCTATTCTGATTTGTTTAACACTATCTACACTGAAAAACATCCCCACAGCATGATGCTGCCACCACCATGCTTCACCGTAGGGATAGTGCCAGGTTTCCTACAGACGTGACGCTTGGCATTCAGGCCAAAGAGTTCAATTGTGGTTTCATCAGACCAGAGAATCTTGCTTCTCATGGTCTGAGAGTCCTTTAGGTGCCTTTTGGCGAACTCCAAACGGGCTGCCAAGTGCCTTTTACTGAGGAGTGGCTTCCGTCGGCCCACTACCATAAAGGCCTGATTGGTGCAGTGCTGCAGAGATGGTTGTCTCTCTGGACAATTCTCTCATCGCCACAGAGGAACTCTGGAGCTCTGTCAGAGTGACCATCGGGTTCTTGGTCACCTCCCTGACCAAGGCCCTTCTCCCCCGATTGCTCAGTTTGGCCGGGCAGCCAGCTCTAGGAAGAGTCTCGGTGGTTCCAAACTTCTTCCATTTATGACGGAGGCCACTGTGTTCTTGGGTACCATCAATGCTGCAGACGTTTTTTGTTACCCTTCCCCAGATCTGTGCCTCGACACAATCCTGTCTCGGAGTTCTACAGACAATTCCTTCGACCTCATGGCTTGGTTTTTGCGCTGACATGCACTGTCAACTGTGGGACCTTAAGTAGACAGCCTTTCTGAATCATTTCCAAACAACTGAATTTACCACAGGTGGACTCCAATCAAGTTGTAGAAACATTTCAGGGATGATCAATGGAAACTGGATGCACCTGAGCTCTAATAGCAAAGGGTCTGAATACTTATGTAAATAAGGTATTTATGTGTGTCGATTGATGAGAAAAAAATTATATTTAATCTATTTTATAATAAGCCTGTAATGTAACAAAATGTGAAAAAGGGAAGGGGTCTGAATACTTTCCGAATGCACTGTGTATATATATATATATATAGGCTGGTCGGCGGAGATATAGGAGTACGGGCTCATTGTAATGGCTGGGATGGAATCAATGGAATGGTATCAAACACATCACACATATGGAAACCACGTTTCACTCCGTTCCATTCATTCCATTAAAGGCATTACAATGACCCCGTCCTCCTATAGCTCCTCCCACCAGCCTCCACTGATATATTTATATTCCGGACTCAGACGTTGCTCGTTCTGATATTTCTTAATTTTTTACTTTTGGAATGTGCGTATTGTTTTGCATAGTTTTGTAGGTATTAGTACTTCACTGTGCTTGCGATATAAAACCATGGTACTTGCCTACGGAGCAGCAAGAGCAGCAAGAGGAACTGCCCCTCCCTACCTTCAGGCTATGCTACACCCCAACCGAGCACTCCGTTCTGCCACCTTTGGTCTCTTGGCCCAGTCCAGGCTCTATTCTGTCCTGGCACCCCAATGGTGGAACTAGCATCCCCCTGAAGCTAGGACAGCAGAGTCCCTGCACATCTTCCGAACGCACCTGAAATCCTACCTATTCAAAGAGTATCTTAAATAATCCCCCTCCTCACCATGGTACTTGCCTACGGAGCAGCAAGAGGAACTGCCCCTCCCTACCTTCAGGCTATGCTACACCCCAACCGAGCACTCCGTTCTGCCACCTTTGGTCTCTTGGCCCAGTCCAGGCTCTATTCTGTCCTGGCACCCCAATGGTGGAACTAGCATCCCCCTGAAGCTAGGACAGCAGAGTCCCTGCACATCTTCCGAAAGCACCTGAAATCCTACCTATTCAAAGAGTATCTTAAATAATCCCCCCCCCCACCCCCCCCCCCCACCCCAATTTAAAAGTATAAATACATTCCTGAACCAACACTTGCTCTTGCCCGCCCACACCCTCACTAATATCAGATTGGGATAACCCTGGCCTATGTACTGTACATAAGCAACAAAATGCAATTAAACCCCCTCTTACCCCAGAACAATGAGCTCTCCGTATTTGACTGGCACTTTGGTGGAGGCTGGGGTGGTGGAGATGTTTTCCTGGTCGGGGGAGAACATTGGTGCAGCTGTCAGGGGGGTAGAGTGATGAAGAGCTCTCCCACGGTGAACACTCACTCCTCTGTCTCCTTTTTCCTCAGAGTCTGCTCCTTTTTCCTCAGAGACTGGTCATCCTGTCGCTCACAACACCACACTCAACCTGCAGACAAAACAGAAAAACAGCAGAGGAGAACTTTTGTCAGGGTCAAACAGCCATGCAGAGCAGACACAACAGACCTAACAGGTGCGTCTAGAACCGTTATATTAGTCAATAAGAGACTGTAAGCGAGACTTAAAAAACAACAGACACAACAACTGAGATTGCTGTGTCTCCAAAGCACATGATACAACACATCGATTACTCACACTCACGTTGAGATTATCGAACAGCGTGCTACAGGTACCATAGGTGGATAATAGTCAGTAAGAGAGAGAGATAGACTAAACAAACAAACAGACACAACAACCAAGATTGATGGGTCTCCAAAGAGCACATGACAAACCACATTGATTACTCACTCTGTGACCTGTGGTGCCTATCGAGCGCGAAAGCTGCTATCCTGGCTTTGCTTGCCAGTCATACACTGTAACTTTCTTAAGACTTGCAACTGAAGAAACAAGACTAATACAATAATAGTAATACTGTAGAACGCATGTTAGCTTCGGTTACATAGTGCAGCAGGACGCTAAAGTGACCGGTCACACAAATCCGTCAGGCGAAGAGTAAAAAGCTCAACTCTCCACAGCTAGACAGGCTCGGCACTAATCTTCAGCTTTGCTGCTACTGCAGGGAGAGTTCAGAGAGCAGGCTCTTAGCATCGCAACGACAGGGGACTTAGTGGGGCGCAAACAAAGCTAATTAGACCAGACACATGTCACACCCTTCCATTTTCCGTCGACTACCGCGGGCCATAGTTATCAATGTTGACCTTGGCTGGCTCTCTTTATGCTGTGTGCATGGCATAGCCTGAGCTTATTTTATAAGCGTCTTATAAGCAAGAATGGAGTCACACAATTTGTTTGTTCGTCTGACGGCCAACAAATCCAAGAACTCTAGCTGAAAATGAACTCACATATTCTAAATGGAAAATTCAATGGTGTCATCTTGCACTACAGTCGACTCCTGATAAGTGCACTTTAGATAAACGGTTCAAAAAGTACAATATAGCTCCTCGTCCCAATTCAATTACTTAATTTTTAATTGCCTCTGATAACTAACTGCGTGTTCCGGTTAAGTGCAAACTGTCACAACTGTCCCAAGCCATTGCATTTATCAGTTATCAGAGTTGACTGTAAACTGGGAAATGTCCCTGCCCTCACTTATGTTAGTTGATGATCTCAACCTTTGGTAACCTTTTGTACATGAGGCTGTGTGCTTCCACCCTACAGGAGGAGGGGTGTGTGGATAGAGGGTGGGTGAGTGTCAGCTCCAGGGACTGATCTGAGCTTGACGGGTCCCCCAGCTAGTCTTCTGACCCTTACTCCACATGCTGACCTGACCTTCCCTGTGGCTCAGTTGGTAGAGCATGCTGTTTGCAACGCCAGCATGGTGTTTGCAACGCCAGGGTTGTGGGTTCGATTCCCACTGGGGGCCAGTACGAATAAAGAAATGTATGCATTCACTACTGTAAGTCGCTCTGGATAAGAGCGTCTGCTAAATGACTAAAATGTAAAATGTAAATACACTCCCACAGCCCCCAAGTCCACTCAGCTCTCAATAGTGGTGCACCACAGGGACAGATACCCACACAAACACACATAATCACTCCACAGCTTAAACACACTAGTACTCATTACTACAATAGAGCCTGGGGCTGGCTTAGCGCACAAAAAACACATTTGGTGTGTTTGTCTGATTTGACAAGTATTTCGATGCATGATTGGAACTGTCTATGATAGAGGGGAGAGATACACTTAGTAGCGCTGTGTGGTTGATAATGCTACTGAGTGAGAGAGATGAGAAAGGAATTAGAGGAGTTTTTAGGACAGTAGGGCCCAATAGAATCCGCGTTGCGGAAAACACATACGGAGTCACAGAATCCAGACATTAAAACGGAATTCAACAATATTCTAAAATGTATTGAACTTATTTGAAAATTCATTAATTTGCCCAATATTAGGGGAGAGTGGCATAAATTACCGTAAATTCCGGACTATAAGCCGCAACTTTTTTCCCACGCTTTGAACATCGCGGCTTAAACAATGACGTGGCTAATATATGGATTTTTCCCGGTTTCACATTTTTTTTCTCCAAACAAACACATTCTGTGACGTGCTCAGTTTTTTGGCGGCATGAAGCTTTCATTAGACCAATGAAATTGCCAAACGGGTTAAGGTCAAACAACTTTTGTTTACGGTTTAGATTAAATCGAGCGCTCTCAAACTTCCCATCATTCTGATTACGGTAGTCATTTTGTCACCCTCATCATGGCAAAGACATGGAGAAATGCATATGATGCAGCTTTCAAGTTGAAGGCGATTGATCTGGCTGTTGGAAAAGGAAATAGAGCTGCTGCACGGGAGCTTGGTCTTAATGAGTCGTAGATAAGACGTTGGAAACAGCAGCGTGAGGAAGTGACTCAGTGCAAAAAGATAACTAAAGCTTACTGCTAATTTTTTATTACAAGCCGTGTTTCGTTAAAGCCTATTTATTTTTGTTGTTTCATTAAAGCCTGTGTAAAGTTAATTCGTTTCAATGTACCGGTAGGCACCTGCGGCTTATAGACATGTGCGGCTTATTTATGTTCAAAATAATATATATTTTTTAATTCAGTGGGTGCGGCTTATATTCAGGTGCGCTTAATAGTCCGGAAATTACGGTAAGCTAAAGAGGTAAGTTGAGCCACACTTGTTTCTAGGAAACCATACACAAAATTAATAATTTGACCAAATATTTAGGAAGAGCTCATCATTTCATGGTCTGTGAAGAAAGAAATTACATGGAAAAAGTGGTAAGCAAGTTAGGTCCAAAAAACGGATTTTCACCAAGTCAAATTAATTTGTGTTAGAGGTTTCATGATGCTTGTATCTAAACCAAAGTAGATACTTTTAAGATTGTTCTATGCATCTGTTGGGGTCTCTATAAGCTTCAATATGAGGTCCTGAACCTAGCATGAAAGAGCATCCCTGTAGCTGTGGGGCCTAATATAGTCAAAATGTTTGAGCCAATGGCCACGGGGTAAGCTGAGTCAATGGTTGAGCCAATGGAAAGTTGAGCAAATTGAAGTGTTTTCTTCTCGGGCATAATGCAATGCATTATCGCTGAGAAATGAGGTAACAATAGGGCCTGGCCTATGTTAAAAAAAGTGTTTAAAAAAGCAAAAAGTGTTAAAAGACCAAAAAGTGACTGTGATTGTGTTGAATTGTGTTTGGGAAATAGAGATATAAACTCAGCAAAAAAGGAAACGTCCCTTTTTCAGGACCCTGTCTTGCAAAGATAATTCGCTAAAATCCAAATAACTTCACAGATCTTCATTGTAAAGGGTTTAAACACTGTTTCCCATGCTTGTTCAATGAACCATAAACAAGTATTGAACATGCACCTGTGGAACTCTCGTTAGGATACAAACAGCTTACAGACGGTAGGAAATTAAGGTCACAGTTATGAAAACTTAGGACACTAAAGAGGCCTTTCTACTGACTCTGAAAAATACCAAAAGAAAGATTCCCAGGGTCCCTGCTCATCTGCGTGAACGTGCCTTAGACATGCTGCAAGGAGGCATGAGGACTGCAGATGTGGCAGGGCAATAAATTGCAATGTCCGTACTGTGAGACGCCTAAGACAGCGCTACAGGGAAACAGGACGGACAGCTGATCGTCCTCGCAGTGGCAGACCACGTGTAACAACACCTGCACAGGATCGGTACATCCGAACATCACACCTGCGGGACAGGTACAGGAAGGCAACAACAGCTGCCCGAGTTACACCAGGAACTCACAATCCCTCCATTAGTGCTCAGACTGTCCGCAATAGGCTGAGAGAGGCTGGACTGAGGGCTTGTAGGCCTGTTGTAAGGCAGGTCCTCACCAGACATCACCGGAAACAACGTTGCCTATGGGCACAAACCCACCGTCGCTGGAACTGACAGGACTGGCAAAAAGTGCTCTTCACTGACGAGTCGCGGTTTTGTCACCAAGGGTGATGGTCGGATTCACGTTTATCGTTGAAGGAATGAGCGTTACACTGAGGCCTGTACTCTGGAGCGGGATCGATTTGGAGGTGGAGGGTCCGTCATGGTCTGGGCCGGTGTGTCACAGCATCATCGAACTGAGCTTGTTGTCATTGCAGGCAATCTCAACGCTGTGCGTTACAGGGAAGACATCCTCCTCCCTCATGTGGTACCCTTCCTGCAGGCTCATCCTGACATGACCCTCCAGCATGACAATGCCACCAGCCATACTGCTCGTTCTGTGTGTGATTTCCTGCAAGACAGGAATGTCAGTGTTCTGCCATGGCCAGCGAAGAGCCCGGATCTCAATCCCATTGAGCACGTCTAGGACCTGTTGGATCGGAGGGTGAGGGCTAGGGCCATTCCCCCCAGAAATGTCCGGGAACTTGCAGGTGGGGTACCATCTCACAGCAAGAACTGGCAAATCTGGTGCAGTCCATGAGGAGACGCACTGCAGTACTTAATGCAGCTGGTGGCCACACCAGATACTGACTGTTACTTTTTTTTTATTTTGACCCTCCCCATTGTTCAGGGACACATTATTCCATTTCTGTTAGTCACATGTCTGTGGAACTTGTTCAGTTTATGTCTCAGTTGTTAAATCTTGTTACGTTCCTACAAATATTTATACATGTTAAGTTTGCTGAAAATAAACACAGTTGACAGTGAGGACATTTCTTTTTTTGCTGAGTATATATATTTCTTTAACCTTCATTTAACTAGGCAAGTCAGATAACGCTTTCATGCTTGAGTTCCAAATATCTCTAACGGTCGCCCCAGCGTGAGTTTTTTTATGCACGTGATGTTAGAACGTTCTCTCCATTCCAGAATGTGATTGTTACGCAACAGTACATTTAATCCGCACTGCCCTCAAACCAAGGCATGCAGCCTGTTATTATTTATAGGCTGTTTTCAACTTATCAATTTCAAATAATTTTCTAACAAGTTTTTTATTTTCTAAGAACAGTTTGAATTGAGGTGTGTTCCGCCTCATTCATTCACATAAAATAAGTCATTTTTACTTTTGCGGTCCAATTACTTTTTTTGACATTTCTGACCCAGACAAAATTCCCCAAACACTTCCCAATTGTTTGTGCAGTTCAAGTCTGCAGACATTTGCTCATCTCCCGTCCTGCACATACGTGTTCACATTTTCCATCTGTTGCCTGCATCGCAGTCATAGTTGTTTTCGTTACCAATAATAACTTTCGAGATGTGTGCGTTTCTATCAAAGTAAGTGCCTTATTACGTTATAATAGTTTCTACATGTCTGTTATGTCATTTCTACTGTAGCATAATATTTTAGTGTTTATTCCTTATAACCGCGGACACGCGAGGTAACGTTACTCATTTCATAACCTTTATGGTATTATACTCAATGCTTAGGTAGCTAGCTACATTCTTCTATCAGCTCTGGAAAACAATGCAAATTGCGTCAGAGAAGTATTAGCATGTGTTGTATTTTGAAGCTACCCTGGCCTTATGACTCCCAAGTAGCGCAGCTGTCTAAGGCACAGCGTCTCAGTGCTAGAGGCATCACTACAGACACCCAGGTTCAAATCCACACTGCATTTCTAGCAAAGTAAGTACCTTATTACGTTCTAATAGTTTCTGTATGTTGTGTTATACCGTTTCTACTGTAGCTCATCTTGTGTATGGAGCATAATATATTTGTGTATATTCCTTATAACCGCGGACGTTACTCATGTCATAACCTTTATGGTGTTATATTCAATCGTGCTTATGTAGCTAGTTACATTCTTCTATTAGCTCTGTAAAACAATGCTAATTGCGTCAGAGAAGTATTGGCTTGTTGTATTTTGAAGCTACCCTGGAAATATTGAAAAATATCTTCTTATACCACTTGGTCGTTTTCTGAGTGCATTCCACAAAGCTGTTTATCATGTCCACCTTATCCACTGCCCCATTTTGAGGTTATAGTCAAGCTCACAGTCTGGTTTGATTTTTCTCTCTCCCGTCAGGTGGTCCACATTCCCTGTAGCCGACATGGTTGCTGTATGGACAGTGGAGAGGACATGGATGTCTCGTTTGTCATGCCACTTTACTGCCAGCTGTTGACATTTCTTATTTTGTATAACGGATCATTTAGGATGGCAGTAGCATTGTTGATGAAATTCAGTCATCGAAGCAGAACTAGGAAGCAGTCTTGGGAAAAGAGGGTGACAAAGAAGGGAGTTGCAAACATAGGATCTGTGTTTCAGTATTCTCTTAGGGAGTTCTTCTTTGCTATCCCCATGGTTAGGACTGTCACCAGGAAGGTTTACATTTCACTAATTGTGATTGTCCCCCCCACTCCTGGCTCTCTCTTCTCCTGTAGCTCCAAGGCATTGTGATTGGTCTCTGCTATGTCTCCCACCAGCTCCTCTGTCAGAAACAACTTGAAGCACTCTGCCTCAGATGGAAATGGCAAGGGGCGTTGCACTCCAGACTGGGACTCATCAAAGCAAACAGCAGGGCCAGAAGGGGTGAAATGGCTGGCAGCCTTCCAGCTACCACAGAACTCCTGTACTTCATCCACTGTCGGTCTGCCTCCATCACCACCAGCATCTTCAAAGGGAACTGGGACTTTGTCAGTGGACAAGGGGTCCTCAGAATCAGGGTTCTCAATGGCTGGGGGACAGCTCCTCACTGTCACTGTCAGAATCTGATTCCTGACTTTCATGATCATTGTCAGAATTTTAAACAATATCCAGAATTTTCGCATTTGTGAGTTGTCTCCTGTTGAAAGACATTGCCAATGCTACAGCTTAGCTCACTAGCTACATACATAAACAACAACACTGAATGGCTCAGAGTGGGAGTGAGAGTGGGTTACGTAATTGACTGCCTGCACACGCCATTTGTATCAATAAATCACTATCAGAAAATATTTTGTGTGGTAATTATTGATATATTTACTGTTCTATTCACATGTTTTTCAAGTACCGGTCATAAATCATGCATTCCGATTCTTGCATAGATTGTAATGGGCACATAGTATGTGTGTAAAATACTTTTTTGAAGGTTGTACTGATTATGATGAGCTAAGCTAATTCCAGCTATGACTGGAGCCATGTTTGTTGACATACAGTGCATTCTGCGTTTCACGTAATCGTCTGTCGGACCAAAAATGCTATAACAAAATGAGGTGAGTAAGGGTTCACTCGTTTTTTGAGAACTTCAGGAAGTGAATGGTGGGATGTGAATGATGGTAGAAGACACACCCCTTCAACATGCATACTATAAACAGACCAAACTCATCTTGTCTTCTCTTATTATCTTTGGTTTCTGTGAGGAAAAAAAGTATGGCTGTGAGCTGAAACTAATCATCGTCGGATTACTTTCGATTTCTAGAAAGTGTTTTACTTAATTATTTCGATCAATGGTGAGCTCACCCATGATGTGATTAAATATAAATAGTAATTGCTATTAGCTAACTAATATTGTTGTTTATGTCAGCTGAGAGTTAGAAAATATGACCGCTTGTTTTGCGTCAATCTCTCCTCAGTTAGCGCTAGGACAAATGTAGCCTACATTTTTCCGGTTTGGATGATTGTGTTATGCTATAGATACTTCTGTGAATATCTGAACATTGCATCCAAAATTAAACTGCTCACATTCTGGACATAACTTTGAGAGGACTGTGTTTGTGTAAATAGTTTCTGAAAAAAGTGTGGCCAGCTCAAATGCTGACTGTTGCGTCATTCGAAACTGGCCGTTCTAAATAAGCGTTCTAATCACAAGGGTGGGATCGTACGCTTCAGGGACCACTGTAGAACGATCACACCCTTGTGATGGTACGTGTGAAAGGGTAAATTGTCAGCCATTGTTACTATTAATGCTAGTTAGTGCTAGTTTGACCACCAGAGGGCATCTTTGAGAAGCATTTGATAACCTTCAATATTGGCTGTAGTAGAGAATAAAAATAAAAAAATTGTAAGAACATAGTATATGGGATTGATTTTAAGAAATGTTGCTTAATTAATTTGATTAATATTATAGTGTTTCTATTCCAAGAAAAACGAAACCTTCAGGCTTTCCATTAGGAAAATATGGAGCTGTATAACGTGACAGTCAGGAGTAGGCTACAGTACTAAGAGCATAACATTTCCACACCCTAATTGTAGTCTAACCAATACCCAAACGGAGATTCAGTGAAAATAAAAATCTCATTGATTTATCAAGACCAGTCCCCATGAGAGCAGTGCGAAACGGTGCTGAAATAGTTGACCACAGCGGGTAGGCTATTGCTTCAAATCCTACTGCTTCTAACTTCAATATGCTTTTTAAATAAATAAGACCTACACCACCTTTAACAGCACATTACTCAACAATAGTGAGACTCATGTCGCCTACGATAGGCCTACAGTATATCGGAAAAATATATATTCTATGACATCACTCTCCGCCAATAATTCGATTTAGAGGGTTGGAGGATTCTAAATTAATAACTAAGGGGCATTTTTCGTTAGGATCTGTGAAAATATCTATGAGGTTTTTATATAATTCTAAATGAATTAATATTAATAATAATCGCTTTGTTTTAAAAAATTACGATATTTTGGAGATTTTGTTTTCAAATAACCTAAAGTGAGTGAGAAAAAGGCCATTCTTGAACATGGGGTGAGATATTCTTACTAATTTATAAATAAAGCCAGTGTGTTATTTAGAATTATTTATTTCTGTTTTTAGAGGGAGAGAAACCAAAAGCCCAACGTCGCCTCATAGGCCTCCCAGTCGCGGCCAGCACGGGTATCGAACCAGCATCTGTAGCAACGCAGTTTGAACTGCGTAGCAGTGTCTTAGACTGCTGCGCCACTCGGGAGGCCCCATCCACAAAGTTTTTAATGCTGTTCAATTGCCTTGCACAAAGTATCAAAATACAGAGAGGTGTTGGCAAGATTCTATTGTCCTGCTAATAGCCCATAACTGGCTATTAATATACATGGTATCTAGGTCAGGATAACCAAAACATTTATTTATTAAAGACTATCAGAAAGAATGTTGGTACTTATTTATATTGATCCAATATAAATGAGTGAGTCACTCAGCGTTATGTAGGTGCCGAGGCTAAATGACTGAGTCACTCAGCGTTATGTAGGTGCCGAGGCTAAATGACTGAGTCACTCAGCGTTATGTAGGTGCCGAGGCTAAATGACTGAGTCACTCAGCGTTATGTATGTGCCGAGGCTAAATGACTGAGTCACTCAGCGTTATGTAGGTGCCGAGGCTAAATGACTGAGTCACTCAGCGTTATGTAGGTGCCGAGGCTAAATGACTGAGTCACTCAGCATTATGTAGGTGCCGAGGCTAAATGACTGCGCCATGTTTGTTGACATACAGTGCATTCTGCGTTTCACGTAATCGTCTGTCGGACCAAAAATGCTATAACAAAATGAGGTGAGTAAGGGTTCACTCGTTTTTTGAGAACTTCAGGAAGTGAATGGTGGGATGTGAATGATGGTAGAAGACACACCCCTTCAACATGCATACTATAAACAGACCAAACTCATCTTGTCTTCTCTTATTATCTTTGGTTTCTGTGAGGAAAAAAAGTATGGCTGTGAGCTGAAACTAATCATCGTCGGATTACTTTCGATTTCTAGAAAGTGTTTTACTTAATTATTTCGATCAATGGTGAGCTCACCCATGATGTGATTAAATATAAATAGTAATTGCTATTAGCTAACTAATATTGTTGTTTATGTCAGCTGAGAGTTAGAAAATATGACCGCTTGTTTTGCGTCAATCTCTCCTCAGTTAGCGCTAGGACAAATGTAGCCTACATTTTTCCGGTTTGGATGATTGTGTTATGCTATAGATACTTCTGTGAATATCTGAACATTGCATCCAAAATTAAACTGCTCACATTCTGGACATAACTTTGAGAGGACTGTGTTTGTGTAAATAGTTTCTGAAAAAAGTGTGGCCAGCTCAAATGCTGACTGTTGCGTCATTCGAAACTGGCCGTTCTAAATAAGCGTTCTAATCACAAGGGTGGGATCGTACGCTTCAGGGACCACTGTAGAACGATCACACCCTTGTGATGGTACGTGTGAAAGGGTAAATTGTCAGCCATTGTTACCATTAATGCTAGTTAGTGCTAGTTTGACCACCAGAGGGCATCTTTGAGAAGCATTTGATAACCTTCAATATTGGCTGTAGTACAGAATAAAAATAAAAAAAATTGTAAGAACATAGTGTATGGGATTGATTTTAAGAAATGTTGCTTAATTAATTTGATTAATATTATAGTGTTTCTATTCCAAGAAAAACGAAACCTTCAGGCTTTCCATTAGGAAAATATGGAGCTGTATAACGTGACAGTCAGGAGTAGGCTACAGTACTAAGAGCATAACATTTCCACACCCTAATTGTAGTCTAACCAATACCCAAACGGAGATTCAGTGAAAATAAAAATCTCATTGATTTATCAAGACCAGTCCCCATGAGAGCAGTGCGAAACGGTGCTGAAATAGTTGACCACAGCGGGTAGGCTATTGCTTCAAATCCTACTGCTTCTAACTTCAATATGCTTTTTAAATAAATAAGACCTACACCACCTTTAACAGCACATTACTCAACAATAGTGAGACTCATGTCGCCTACGATAGGCCTACAGTATATCGGAAAAATATATATTCTATGACATCACTCTCCGCCAATAATTCGATTTAGAGGGTTGGAGGATTCTAAATTAATAACTAAGGGGCATTTTTCGTTAGGATCTGTGAAAATATCTATGAGGTTTTTATATAATTCTAAATGAATTAATATTAATAATAATCGCTTTGTTTTAAAAAATTACGATATTTTGGAGATTTTGTTTTCAAATAACCTAAAGTGAGTGAGAAAAAGGCCATTCTTGAACATGGGGTGAGATATTCTTACTAATTTATAAATAAAGCCAGTGTGTTATTTAGAATTATTTATTTCTGTTTTTAGAGGGAGAGAAACCAAAAGCCCAACGTCGCCTCATAGGCCTCCCAGTCGCGGCCAGCACGGGTATCGAACCAGCATCTGTAGCAACGCAGTTTGAACTGCGTAGCAGTGTCTTAGACTGCTGCGCCACTCGGGAGGCCCCATCCACAAAGTTTTTAATGCTGTTCAATTGCCTTGCACAAAGTATCAAAATACAGAGAGGTGTTGGCAAGATTCTATTGTCCTGCTAATAGCCCATAACTGGCTATTAATATACATGGTATCTAGGTCAGGATAACCAAAACATTTATTTATTAAAGACTATCAGAAAGAATGTTGGTACTTATTTATATTGATCCAAAGCCATGAATGAGTGAGTCACTCAGCGTTATGTAGGTGCCGAGGCTAAATGACTGAGTCACTCAGCGTTATGTAGGTGCCGAGGCTAAATGACTGAGTCACTCAGCGTTATGTAGGTGCCGAGGCTAAATGACTGAGTCACTCAGCGTTATGTATGTGCCGAGGCTAAATGACTGAGTCACTCAGCGTTATGTAGGTGCCGAGGCTAAATGACTGAGTCACTCAGCGTTATGTAGGTGCCGAGGCTAAATGACTGAGTCACTCAGCATTATGTAGGTGCCGAGGCTAAATGACTGCGCCATGTTTGTTGACATACAGTGCATTCTGCGTTTCACGTAATCGTCTGTCGGACCAAAAATGCTATAACAAAATGAGGTGAGTAAGGGTTCACTCGTTTTTTGAGAACTTCAGGAAGTGAATGGTGGGATGTGAATGATGGTAGAAGACACACCCCTTCAACATGCATACTATAAACAGACCAAACTCATCTTGTCTTCTCTTATTATCTTTGGTTTCTGTGAGGAAAAAAAGTATGGCTGTGAGCTGAAACTAATCATCGTCGGATTACTTTCGATTTCTAGAAAGTGTTTTACTTAATTATTTCGATCAATGGTGAGCTCACCCATGATGTGATTAAATATAAATAGTAATTGCTATTAGCTAACTAATATTGTTGTTTATGTCAGCTGAGAGTTAGAAAATATGACCGCTTGTTTTGCGTCAATCTCTCCTCAGTTAGCGCTAGGACAAATGTAGCCTACATTTTTCCGGTTTGGATGATTGTGTTATGCTATAGATACTTCTGTGAATATCTGAACATTGCATCCAAAATTAAACTGCTCACATTCTGGACATAACTTTGAGAGGACTGTGTTTGTGTAAATAGTTTCTGAAAAAAGTGTGGCCAGCTCAAATGCTGACTGTTGCGTCATTCGAAACTGGCCGTTCTAAATAAGCGTTCTAATCACAAGGGTGGGATCGTACGCTTCAGGGACCACTGTAGAACGATCACACCCTTGTGATGGTACGTGTGAAAGGGTAAATTGTCAGCCATTGTTACCATTAATGCTAGTTAGTGCTAGTTTGACCACCAGAGGGCATCTTTGAGAAGCATTTGATAACCTTCAATATTGGCTGTAGTACAGAATAAAAATAAAAAAAATTGTAAGAACATAGTATATGGGATTGATTTTAAGAAATGTTGCTTAATTAATTTGATTAATATTATAGTGTTTCTATTCCAAGAAAAACGAAACCTTCAGGCTTTCCATTAGGAAAATATGGAGCTGTATAACGTGACAGTCAGGAGTAGGCTACAGTACTAAGAGCATAACATTTCCACACCCTAATTGTAGTCTAACCAATACCCAAACGGAGATTCAGTGAAAATAAAAATCTCATTGATTTATCAAGACCAGTCCCCATGAGAGCAGTGCGAAACGGTGCTGAAATAGTTGACCACAGCGGGTAGGCTATTGCTTCAAATCCTACTGCTTCTAACTTCAATATGCTTTTTAAATAAATAAGACCTACACCACCTTTAACAGCACATTACTCAACAATAGTGAGACTCATGTCGCCTACGATAGGCCTACAGTATATCGGAAAAATATATATTCTATGACATCACTCTCCGCCAATAATTCGATTTAGAGGGTTGGAGGATTCTAAATTAATAACTAAGGGGCATTTTTCGTTAGGATCTGTGAAAATATCTATGAGGTTTTTATATAATTCTAAATGAATTAATATTAATAATAATCGCTTTGTTTTAAAAAATTACGATATTTTGGAGATTTTGTTTTCAAATAACCTAAAGTGAGTGAGAAAAAGGCCATTCTTGAACATGGGGTGAGATATTCTTACTAATTTATAAATAAAGCCAGTGTGTTATTTAGAATTATTTATTTCTGTTTTTAGAGGGAGAGAAACCAAAAGCCCAACGTCGCCTCATAGGCCTCCCAGTCGCGGCCAGCACGGGTATCGAACCAGCATCTGTAGCAACGCAGTTTGAACTGCGTAGCAGTGTCTTAGACTGCTGCGCCACTCGGGAGGCCCCATCCACAAAGTTTTTAATGCTGTTCAATTGCCTTGCACAAAGTATCAAAATACAGAGAGGTGTTGGCAAGATTCTATTGTCCTGCTAATAGCCCATAACTGGCTATTAATATACATGGTATCTAGGTCAGGATAACCAAAACATTTATTTATTAAAGACTATCAGAAAGAATGTTGGTACTTATTTATATTGATCCAAAGCCATGAATGAGTGAGTCACTCAGCGTTATGTAGGTGCCGAGGCTAAATGACTGAGTCACTCAGCGTTATGTAGGTGCCGAGGCTAAATGACTGAGTCACTCAGCGTTATGTAGGTGCCGAGGCTAAATGACTGAGTCACTCAGCGTTATGTATGTGCCGAGGCTAAATGACTGAGTCACTCAGCGTTATGTAGGTGCCGAGGCTAAATGACTGAGTCACTCAGCGTTATGTAGGTGCCGAGGCTAAATGACTGAGTCACTCAGCATTATGTAGGTGCCGAGGCTAAATGACTGCGCCATGTTTGTTGACATACAGTGCATTCTGCGTTTCACGTAATCGTCTGTCGGACCAAAAATGCTATAACAAAATGAGGTGAGTAAGGGTTCACTCGTTTTTTGAGAACTTCAGGAAGTGAATGGTGGGATGTGAATGATGGTAGAAGACACACCCCTTCAACATGCATACTATAAACAGACCAAACTCATCTTGTCTTCTCTTATTATCTTTGGTTTCTGTGAGGAAAAAAAGTATGGCTGTGAGCTGAAACTAATCATCGTCGGATTACTTTCGATTTCTAGAAAGTGTTTTACTTAATTATTTCGATCAATGGTGAGCTCACCCATGATGTGATTAAATATAAATAGTAATTGCTATTAGCTAACTAATATTGTTGTTTATGTCAGCTGAGAGTTAGAAAATATGACCGCTTGTTTTGCGTCAATCTCTCCTCAGTTAGCGCTAGGACAAATGTAGCCTACATTTTTCCGGTTTGGATGATTGTGTTATGCTATAGATACTTCTGTGAATATCTGAACATTGCATCCAAAATTAAACTGCTCACATTCTGGACATAACTTTGAGAGGACTGTGTTTGTGTAAATAGTTTCTGAAAAAAGTGTGGCCAGCTCAAATGCTGACTGTTGCGTCATTCGAAACTGGCCGTTCTAAATAAGCGTTCTAATCACAAGGGTGGGATCGTACGCTTCAGGGACCACTGTAGAACGATCACACCCTTGTGATGGTACGTGTGAAAGGGTAAATTGTCAGCCATTGTTACCATTAATGCTAGTTAGTGCTAGTTTGACCACCAGAGGGCATCTTTGAGAAGCATTTGATAACCTTCAATATTGGCTGTAGTACAGAATAAAAATAAAAAAAATTGTAAGAACATAGTGTATGGGATTGATTTTAAGAAATGTTGCTTAATTAATTTGATTAATATTATAGTGTTTCTATTCCAAGAAAAACGAAACCTTCAGGCTTTCCATTAGGAAAATATGGAGCTGTATAACGTGACAGTCAGGAGTAGGCTACAGTACTAAGAGCATAACATTTCCACACCCTAATTGTAGTCTAACCAATACCCAAACGGAGATTCAGTGAAAATAAAAATCTCATTGATTTATCAAGACCAGTCCCCATGAGAGCAGTGCGAAACGGTGCTGAAATAGTTGACCACAGCGGGTAGGCTATTGCTTCAAATCCTACTGCTTCTAACTTCAATATGCTTTTTAAATAAATAAGACCTACACCACCTTTAACAGCACATTACTCAACAATAGTGAGACTCATGTCGCCTACGATAGGCCTACAGTATATCGGAAAAATATATATTCTATGACATCACTCTCCGCCAATAATTCGATTTAGAGGGTTGGAGGATTCTAAATTAATAACTAAGGGGCATTTTTCGTTAGGATCTGTGAAAATATCTATGAGGTTTTTATATAATTCTAAATGAATTAATATTAATAATAATCGCTTTGTTTTAAAAAATTACGATATTTTGGAGATTTTGTTTTCAAATAACCTAAAGTGAGTGAGAAAAAGGCCATTCTTGAACATGGGGTGAGATATTCTTACTAATTTATAAATAAAGCCAGTGTGTTATTTAGAATTATTTATTTCTGTTTTTAGAGGGAGAGAAACCAAAAGCCCAACGTCGCCTCATAGGCCTCCCAGTCGCGGCCAGCACGGGTATCGAACCAGCATCTGTAGCAACGCAGTTTGAACTGCGTAGCAGTGTCTTAGACTGCTGCGCCACTCGGGAGGCCCCATCCACAAAGTTTTTAATGCTGTTCAATTGCCTTGCACAAAGTATCAAAATACAGAGAGGTGTTGGCAAGATTCTATTGTCCTGCTAATAGCCCATAACTGGCTATTAATATACATGGTATCTAGGTCAGGATAACCAAAACATTTATTTATTAAAGACTATCAGAAAGAATGTTGGTACTTATTTATATTGATCCAAAGCCATGAATGAGTGAGTCACTCAGCGTTATGTAGGTGCCGAGGCTAAATGACTGAGTCACTCAGCGTTATGTAGGTGCCGAGGCTAAATGACTGAGTCACTCAGCGTTATGTAGGTGCCGAGGCTAAATGACTGAGTCACTCAGCGTTATGTATGTGCCGAGGCTAAATGACTGAGTCACTCAGCGTTATGTAGGTGCCGAGGCTAAATGACTGAGTCACTCAGCGTTATGTAGGTGCCGAGGCTAAATGACTGAGTCACTCAGCATTATGTAGGTGCCGAGGCTAAATGACTGCGCCATCAACTTGATTATTTAGCAGACATTACTTGCTGATGTCTGCTGAAGAATATCATGGAATATAATTTAACATTTTAGTTTCTCTTAGAATAAAAATCTTAGTGTAACAACAGTTTTAGAAAGTAATACTGACGAGTAAAAACAAAAAAATAAGTGTATTTTTCAGGGTGTGCGTGCAGGACAGAGGAATAGCAATTCTTACACTATTGTTATAAATTCAATCACCTTCTTCACCCTCATCATTCATTTCATTGAATTTCAATTTTGAAGTCGTGCACAATTATCAGTTTCTATTTGGTTTATGTTGCCCATTCATTGTCAGTTAGAGACACATTAGCCCCATGGGACCCAAAAGCATAATCAGTGCTCTAACTCCCGCTTGCGCTGGTCTGGAGCAATGAAGCTGTGACGCAGGATACAGTCCTAAACCACAAATTACCTCGGTAAGTCGCGCAGCATAATCGCAAAACTTTTAGTTGAGAAACCACTGTACGAGGAATTTGAGGTAGACACTGTATGTGCAAGAAGGCAGGGTAAAGTGACTAGGCATCAGGATAGATAATAATACAAGTCAAATAAAGAACAGAGCAGCAGCAAATTATGTGTAAAATTGTGTGTGTGAGTGTGTGTGTGTGTGTAATGTGTATGTATGTGTGTTTGGGTTGTGGCGGTCTGCGTGTGTGTGTGTGTGTGTGTGTGTGTGTGTGTGTGTGTGTGTGTGTGTGTGTGTGTGTGTGTGTGTGTGTGTGTGTGTGTGTGTGTGTATATGTAGTGTACAGTATGTGAATGTGTGTTGGTTTTGTGTGGGAGTGTCAATGTAGTGTGTGTGAGTGTGTATGTATACGTATATATATAGTCTAGTGCGTCTAGTAGGGTCAGTGCAAGATAGAGTCAGTGCAGGTAGTTTGGGTACCCTTAATAATTTACTATTTAGCAGTCTGGCTATTTAGCAGTCTTATGGCTTGCGGGTAGAAGCTATCTCGGAGCCTGTTGGTCCGAGAGCCGATGCTTCGGTGCAGCTGATGGTGCAGCTGTAGAACTTTTTGAGGATCCGAGGGCCCATGCCAAATCTTTTCAGCCTGCTGATGGGGAAGAGGCAATGCCATGCCCTCTTCACAACTGTGCGGGTGTGTGAGGACCATGTTAGGTCCTTAGTGATGTGGGCATCAAGGAACTTGAAGTCAAGGAACTTGGCTCATCAACGTCGGTGATCATGCCTACCAACTTCGTGTCGTCAGCAAACTTGATGATGTTGTTGGAGTCATGCATGGCCACGCAGTCGTGGGTGAAAAGGGAGTACAGGAGGGGACTAAGTACACACCTCAGAGGGGCCCCCGTATTAAGGGTCAGTGTGGCGGAGGTGTTGTTGCATACCCTCACCATCTGGGGCCGGCGCGTCGGGAAGTCCAGGATCCAGTTGCAGAGGTAGGGGTTTAGTCCCAGGGTCCCTAGCTTGGTGATGAGCTTGGAGGGGACTATGGTGTTGAACACTGAGCTGTAGTCCATGAACAGAATTCTCACAGTTATTTCCCCTCTTGTCCAGGTGGGAGAAGGCAGTGTGAAGTGCACTTAAGATTGCGTCATCTGAAGATCTGTTGGGGCGGTATGCGAATTGGATATAAAAGGCATTTAACACGTTTGGGAGTTCTGCATCGCTGGGCAATTCATGGCTGGGTTTCCCTTTGTAATCCGTTATCACCTGCAACCCCTGCCACATACAATGAACATCGGCACCAATGTAATAGGACTCCAACTTCCTCCTATATTGTCCTTTTGCATGTTTGATGTCTTGTCGGAGGTCGTAGTGGGCTTTCTTGTATGCGTGCGTCCATGTCCATGTCCCGTTCCTTGTAAGCAGAAGCTCTAGCCTTTAGCACAGTGCGGATTTTGGCTTGTAATCTGTGGTTTTTGGTTTGGATACGTTCTTATAGTCACTGTGGAGACAACATCGTCCTTGCACTTATTGATGAAGCCTGTGACTGTTGTGGTAAACTCCTCAATGCTATCGGAGGAATCCCAGAACATATCCCAGTCTGTACTAGCAAAACAGTCTGTAGCCTCTTGTCTGCTTCATCTGACCACTTCCGTATTGAGCACATCACTGGTACTTCTTGTTTGAGCTTCTGTTAGTAAACAGGAAGCAGGTGAATTGAGTCATGGTCAGATTTGCCGAAGGGAGGACGAGGGAGGGCCTTGTGTGCATTTCTGTGGGTAGAACAAAAGTGGTCTAGCGGTTTTGCGCCCCTGGTCGCTCTCCCGAGTTAGTCTTCGACCACCAGAAACGCTGCCTCCGGGTGAGTGGTTTCTTGTTTATCAGGGAGAATTCAACATTTCCAAACAATTAATTTAGAGGTATAGATTTCGTTGTAAAATGCAGCCGCGCCGACTGGCCAACCGTACCCGGTGCCACTCCCCTTGCCACACCCACTACCTAAACCCTTTAGATCCAGAAAAAAACCTGTAAAGTATTAAGTGTTTGAAGACCCAACACCCGGGGCAAACACAGAGTATGTTCTTTGAACAGCAGTGAAATTTACATTTACATTACATTTAAGTCATTTAGCAGACGCTCTTATCCAGAGCGACTTACAAAATGGTGCATTCACCTTATGATATCCAGTGGAACAACCACTTTACAATAGTGCATCTAAATCTTTTAAGGGGGGGGGGGGTTAGAAGGATTACTTTATCCTATCCTAGGTATTCCTTAAAGAGGTGGGGTTTCAGGTGTCTCCGGAAGGTGGTGATTGACTCCGCTGTCCTGGCGTCGTGAGGGAGCTTGTTCCACCATTGGGGTGCCAGAGCAGCGAACAGTTTTGACTGGGCTGAGCGGGAACTGTGCTTCCTCAGAGGTAGGGGGGCCAGCAGGCCAGTGGTGGATGAACGCAGTGCCCTTGTTTGGGTGTAGGGCCTGATCAGAGCCTGAAGGTATGGAGGTGCCGTTCCCTTCACAGCTCCGTAGGCAATCACCATGGTCTTGTAGCGGATGCGAGCTTCAATTGGAAGCCAGTGGAGAGAGCGGAGGAGCGGGGTGACGTGAGAGAACTTGGGAAGGTTGAACACCAGACGGGCTGCGGCGTTCTGGATGAGTTGTAGGGGTTTAATGGCACAGGCAGGGAGCCCAGCCAACAGCGAGTTGCAGTAATCCAGACGGGAGATGACAAGTGCCTGGATTAGGACCTGCGCCGCTTCCTGTGTGAGGCAGGGTCGTACTCTGCGAATGTTGTAGAGCATGAACCTACAGGATCGGGTCACCGCCTTGATGTTAGTGGAGAACGACAGGGTGTTGTCCAGGATCACGCCAAGGTTCTTAGCACTCTGGGAGGAGGACACAAGGGAGTTGTCAACCGTGATGGCGAGATCATGGAACGGGCAGTCCTTCCCCGGGAGGAAGAGCAGCTCCGTCTTGCCGAGGTTCAGCTTGAGCTGGTGATCCGTCATCCACACTGATATGTCTGACAGACATGCAGAGATGCGATTCGCCGCCTGGTTATCAGAAGGGGGAAAGGAGAAGATTAATTGTGTGTCGTCTGCATAGCAATGATAGGAGAGACCATGTGAGGATATGACAGAGCCAAGTGACTTGGTGTATAGCGAGAATAGGAGAGGGCCTAGAACAGAGCCCTGGGGGACACCAGTGGTGAGAGCGCATGGTGCGGAGACAGATTCTCGCCACGCCACCTGGTAGGAGCGACCTGTCAGGTAGGACGCAATCCAAGCGTGGGCCGCGCCGGAGATGCCCAACTCGGAGAGGGTGGAGAGGAGGATCTGATGGTTCACAGTATCAAAGGCAGTAGATAGGTCTAGAAGGATGAGAGCAGAGGAGAGAGAGTTAGCTTTAGCAGTGCGGAGAGCCTCCGTGACACAGAGAAGAGCAGTCTCAGTTGAATGCCCAGTCTTGAAACCTGACTGATTAGGATCAAGAAGGTCATTCTGAGAGAGATAGCAAATAAAAAGTAAAAATAAATAAAGAAAAAGAAAAAGAAATAAAATAATAATAATAAAATTAAAATAAAATAAATAAAAAGAAATCTGATGAATGATTTAAGCATCAATGGGGAAACAACAAGAACAGAGAAAAAGATGAGCACAAGATTCAAAAAACCTAACCCGTCCCAATTATAAGTCATAAACCACCTATCCTGTGCCCACAATTAGCTATCTCTCAATTTCATCAAAACATTTTCTCATCATTCCGTTCTCACAGATCACTCTTTAAAGGTCTGTCTGTCTGTTAGATTTAATCAGTAACTACCATCTGGTGGCTACAGAAGCACTCAGATCTCATCCAAGGAAAGGTAACATACTTTTTCTGTCCCTTACTAGTGTGAGAACGGAAAAACTCACAGTACTTTCTTACATACTTCATAACGGTAATAGCGCTTGATTTAGAAATCAGTCTAGGGCCACAATTAAATAGCTGACCCTGGATGGCAGTGATGTGCAGTGAGGTCTGAGGCTGACTATTGAGCCCCACAGTAGACATGTCATAATACCCATAAAACCTAGCAAGTCAAACACGGAAATGGTTCCAATATTTTTCCCATAGGAGTTTTTAGAAACATTTCAAATGAATTGAGTTAACGGCGGTGGACGAATGACATGACAATCGGCCTCAGGATCTCGTCACGGTATCTCTGTGCATTCAAATTGTCATCGATAAAATTAAATTGTTTCATTGTCCGTAGCTTATGCCTAACCATACCATAACCCCACGCTACCATAGGGCATTCTGTTCACAACGTTGACCACAGAAAACTGCTCGCCCACACGACGCCATACTCGTGATCTGTGGTTGTAAGGCTGGTTGGACATACTGCCAAATTCTCTAAAACAACGTTGGAGGCGGCTTATGGCAGAAATGAACATTTAATTCTCTGGCAGCAGCTCTGTTAGACATTCCTGCACTCAGCATGCCAATTGGACGATCCCTCAAAACTTGAGACATCTGTGGCATTGTGTTGTGTGACAAAATTGCACATTTTAGAGTGGCCTTTAATTGTCCTGAGCACAAGGTGCACCTGTGTAATGATCATGCTGTTTAATTCTTGATATGCCACACCTGTGAGGTGGATGGATAATCTTGGCAAAGGAGAAATGCTCACTAACAGGGATGAAATACAAATTTGTGCACAAAATTTGATATAAATACGTAGGTTTTCTTGCGTATGGAACATTTCTGGGATCTTTTATATCAGCTCATGAAACTTGGGACCAACACATGTTACATGTTGCGTTTATATTTTTGTTCAGTGTACTTAAAAAGTAGCTACAAATATTCAAATGTATTAAAACAACTTAAAAGACATTGTATTGACGGTATTGAAAAACCATCCTGTGGCTTTTTACAAATACCCCGGTATACGGTATATACGGTATATACGGTATAGCGCCCATGCCTGTTGACTATGCACTTTTTTGGCATCATGCTGTTGCTGCAGATTGGAAGGTGGTACATTCATGCTGCAAACAGCCCGCTCCATCTCATGCTGTATTGGGTTGCTGTATTGGGTTGAGGTCTGGGGACTGTGCAGGCCACTCAAGTAAACTGAACTCGCTGTCATGTTCCAAGCAATGTTTTTCCACTCCTTTGTTCAGTGTTGTTGATTGCATGCCCACTGGAACCGTTTCTTGTATTTAGCTGATAGGAGTGGAACCCGGTGTGGTCGTCTGCTGAAATAGCCCATCCATGACAAGGATCAACAAGTTGTGCATTCTGAGATGCTGTTCGGCACACCACTGTTGTACTACACCGTTATTTGTCTGTTTGTGGCCTGCCTGTCAGCGTGCACGATTCTTGCCATTCTCTTTCGACCTCTCTGTTTTCGCACACAGGACTGCAGCTGACTGTATGTTTTTTGTTTGTCGCACCATTCTTGGTAAACCCTAGACAATGTCATGCGTGAAAAGCCCTGGAGGGCGCCTGTTTCTGAGATACTGAATCCGGCACACCTGGCACCGACAATCATACCACACGCAAAGTCGTTTAGGTCACTCATTTTGCTCATTCTAACTTTCAATCGAACAGTAACTGGATGCCTCGATGCCTGATATATATAGCAAGCAAAAGCCAGGTGACTCACTGTCTGTAGGAGCAATCAATTTTCGTGAACGGGGTGGTGTACCAAATCAATTGGCCAGTGAGTGTACAGTATACTTACACAATAGACATGTAATATAATAATAGTAGACGGCACTACTGTAAATAAACACTTGCATTTACTGTACTTTTACTTGTAAACGAAGTCCATGCGTCTATCCTTCTGGGTAAAGACATCAGAGACTGAACTGTAAAACTCCTCCCTGTTGGCCCACAGTTTTAAAAGTCTCTCTGTCTCGATGCGATGGAGATGATGGCAAGGGATGAGAGTTGTCCTTGATTGGTCCGGTTTCTACTGTTTGTCTTTATCTGTTTCAGTGCAGAAAATGCCCTCTCAACGGATGCTGATGTGGCTGGTATAGTGAGGACCAGCTGCAGTAACTTTGTCGTCTTGGGGACAGTCTGTGTCAGGTCATGCTGGAACAAAAAGCTGAGGAGCTTTCCAGGTGATTTGTCTCATACCATTTGTGAACTGTACAATTGGACAAGATCAGCCTTAAGTCTAACGAAATCAAATGACTTAAAATATTTTGACAGGCTCTCGTTTCTGGTGTTGAAGTTTTGTGATATTGTTTTACATTTTTTTAAGTCCACTAAGCCAAAGAAATGAAGTTCACCAAAGTGGTCAAATCTGAACATTTATATTGTCCAGTATGTTGTAGTAGATTTGCCCCCTCTCTATTCTGATCGGCTGTTTGGGCTACTATGAGTTTCGCTTTCTGCCAGGCCCAGTTCATTGCATTTCTGCTCAAATCGCTCATAGAAACTAAATCAAATCAACTACCACTAAGTCTTGTTGCTGCCGTTCCAGTGCTTTCATTGTGTCGCTGATACAGGTACGGTAGACACCCATATCCATCACTTTCTTCTGCAGAACACGGAAGAGCACGTCAGTCCTGATCAGCTTACTTTAACTAGCAGTAAAACGAACGTAACCGCCAAAAGGCAACAGATGACGTGTGACGTCCATAGGCAGGAGCGAGCTGTACCAGATCACAGCAAATTTGGGAAGAATTAGTTCAGAAATCGATTTTATCATAAAGAAAAAACATGAAGATGACATAATTATTATTGATAAAATGTATACTTATTTATTGTGGCCTGCCTGTTTATTGTGGCATGCCTGTTACAGTAATTTTTTCTGCACGTCACTGCTGGTTGGCATCAGTAAGGTGGCCCACATCCTGGCCCTTAGCCTGGCTCTTCTGGCAACTGATCTACTTCTCTTCCATCTCATAGTCCCCCACAGGGAGAGACAGTGTTCTGGCTCATGGAGGATGTGGAGGACAAAGACATATATTTACATAAACGGCTCTCCTGGAGGAAGCTGCTTCTCTCCTCTGGGGTGGGAGTCTGCAGGTCAGGGCTAGATGAACGGGCCATCTCCATATCTCTCCACATGCTGGAGGCTCTCCTCTGCACACAGGGTGAAGGAGGCACGATCTGCCACGGGAAGTAAGGCCAGGATGTGTCTGCTGAGTACGCCTGTATCTCATCGATGGACATCCATGGTTTCTTGGGGTAGTAGGGTTGAGAATTCCAAGAGTCAACAGGATCAGTGGTCAGGTCATCTTTGCAACTATTCATGAACAAGGTGGACATTGACACCCTCAGGTTCGCCAGTCCAAGGAGGTTGTGCGTTGGTCCATCGCCAAAAGATTTGTAACCTGATTTGGCTTCTTCTTTAGTCTGTCTCACATAGCTGACATTGTCAAAATGTTGGACATGGTCTGGTTTTGGGTGGGTGGTCTTCTTTCTTCTGCTGTAAAGGTGGGTAGAATCCACAATGTCTGTAGAGCCACCACACATGAAAACGCTGAAGAACCACCACAAACCATTGCTCACACCTTTTCTCTTCATGATAAAATGTTTTAAATGAGGTTCTTGTCTTCAGAATCCAGGAATTTGAATTGTGTTGCCTGGGCAACTGACCACAACAATGTTTAATGACATATTTGGAATGCCAGTAATATCATTCATTGTTATGATGCAATGAAATCATACTGTTCTAAATTAGAATGTTCAATGCAATGGCCTTCTGTGGACTCTGCAATGGACAGGATTGACATCTCAAAAGTGTTCAATATTCTAACCAATTCAATATTTATTGACTATCTGTTTGAGAGCTCCACTATTAATGACCAGTGCAACGATTGATCTTCTGATTCCACTGACTGGATCTTAATTTTATCACTCTTTTGTTGCTGAGTGTATTTGTAGTGTATTTGAGATTTAACCTTTTCACGCGTGAGTTCCAAATATCTCTAACCGTTGCCCCTGCGAGTTTTTTCATGCTCGTGATGTCAGAATGCTCTCCCTGTTCTAAAATGTGATTGTTACGCAACAGGACAGTTACCCGCACTGCCCTCAAACCAAGGAACGCTGCCTGCTAATTATCAATAGGCTATATTTCAACTTGTCAATTTCTAATTATTTTCTAACAAGTTTTATTTTCTAACAACAGTTTGAATTGAGGTGTGTTCCGCCTCCTCGTTAATTTGCATAAGAAGTAGCCCATTTCACTCTTGTGGATAATTTATGTATGAGGCTTTACTGAGCGGACAAACTTCTCTCTTCAACTTCAACGTGAGCCCATGTACTTCCTGAGTGTTTCCCCCACTCAAGGATGAAGACATTGCACATCTCTAGTCAGAACAGGCCTTGCACAAACGTTTTCCCCCAAAACATTTTCTGGCTGGCGCCCGCATTGCCTTCTTGGTTGTTTGTCTTTGAAATTGGGCATGTATGCATTCCTATCAAAGTAAGTGGCTTATTTTCTGTATATCGTGTTGTCGTTTCTGCTGTAGCACACCGTATGTACAGTTGAAGTCGGAAGTTTACATACACCTTAGCCAAATACATTTAAACTCAGTTTTTCACAATTCCTGACATTTAATCCTAGTAAAAATTCCCTGTTTTAGGATCTGTTAGGATCACCACTTTATTTTAAGAATGTGAAATGTCAGAAAAATAGTAGAGAATGATTTATTTCCAGACTTGTGGAGGTCTGCAATTTATTTTCTGAGGTCTTGGCTGATTTCTTTTGATTTTCCCATGATGTCAAGCAAAGAGGCACTGACTTTGAAGGTAGGCGTTGAAATACATCCACAGGTACACCTCCAATTGACTCAAATGGTGTCAATTAGCCTATCAGAAGCTTCTAAAGCCATGACATCGTTTTCTGGAATTTTCCAAGCTGTTTAAAGGCACAGTCAACTTAGCGTATGTAAACTTCTGACCCACTGGAATTGTGATACAGTGAATTATAAGTGAAATATTCTGTCTGTAAACAATTGTTGGAAAAATGACTTGTGTCATGCACAAAGTAGATGTCCTAACCGACTTGCCAAAACTAGAGTTTGTTAACAAGAAATTTGTGGAGTGGTTGAAAAATGAGTTTTAATGACTCCAACCTAAGTGTATGTAAACTTCTGACTTCAACTGTATTTATGGATCATAATGTATTTACTGCTTTATTAACATGTTTTCAAGTACTGGTGACAAATCCGAATCTTGCATAGATTGTAATGGACACATATGATGTGTGTAAAATACTTGAATGTTGTACTGATTATGATGAGCTAATGCTAAGCTATTTGCTGGCTACAGTTGAAGTCGTAAACAAACATGGCTGCCATCATAAACAATTTAGCTGCTGGTAGCTTAGCTGACATACATTTATTTTCTAAACAGCATTACATTATTCTCTTGTGCTCACCAGTGATGTGATACATTGTAAACTAGTCTAGCTGTTAGGTCGCTAACTTATGTTTTGTTTTTTGTCAGCGCAACCTGTTATTTAGACTGGTTTATGGAATCTGGCTGTGGATGTGAGTTTGGCTGTGGATGTGTTCCGTGTGATGCTTGGATGATGTTCGCATTTATCTTTTACAAAAGAAGGTGAAATTGAGGAATAAAGTTTAAGACCTTTATTTTCCATCAGTACAAAAAAAATATTTAGATGCTGTTCAGACAACAATGGTGTTTTGATGTGTTTGTTGCATCATACGTTCTGTTGCTACTGTTCCAATCACATATTTGAGATCGTACGCTGCAGGGACCACTCAACAATGATCACAAATACGGGATTGTAGCGTCAATGGGTTAAAGAGGCTTCTAAAGTTTAATTTCCATGCAGAAATTTCAGACTTGATTTGCCCTAACAAAAATGTTATCAACCCCTACAAAAATGTCAAATAATTATCATCCACATAATATTTCACATTTCCTGTTGCTGCAGGATTATTTTCCTTCTGTAGTAAACTGGCTCAAATTAAGATCCTACATCTGTACCTGTACTCCACTGTGTGCAGAAAGGAACACAATAAACCAAACATACCTACAGTAGACATGTCCCAGGTCACAACAACTCATTCAGTTTCACTTTTACTTATTTCAAGCCCAAAACAAGTGACCCACCCAGTCATCATTGACAAAGGAAACCCAGGTATTTAAACATGGGCCACTAACTTCTCCCCTGGTCTTCTCTGTCTGACCCTGGCCAGGATTGGAGAGGCCAATATAATTGGCCTTTCCATGTCGCTCTCCCGCTAAGTTGGCCATTAGATCAATAAATAATGAGAGTCTGATAATGCAGTGCCCGCCCGTGGCTGCCGGGCAGAGCTGGCACAGAGCTGGCACCCGCTGAATGCCACTCCTTGTGCCAATGGGGACAGCCGACACCTCAAAGGGCCAGATAATACCCCCATTGTTGTGGGGGTGCCATGTCCACAGCTCCACCCCTTTCATTGCCAGTGCCAGAATCACACTGGCAGTGAGTGGAGATAATATAAACATGTCAAGGCGAGGTTCTGAGAAGAGAAGAAGAGTGGAAATGACATACATCAACATATTTTGTTATTTTATTTAGACAACAACAGAGGACCACCAGAACAACAGAGTACACAGGTACAGTACCATCAGAAAGTTTTCATACCCCTTGACTTCCTCCACAGTTTGTTGTGTTACAGCCCAAATTTCAAATGCATTACATTTAGATTTTGTGTCACTGGCCTATACAAACAATACACCATAATGTCAAATAACTTTTTACAAATGAAAACCTGAAATGTCTTGAGTCAATTACGATATAACCCCTTTGTTAGAGCATGCCTAAATGAGTTAATGAGTAAAATTTGCTTAACAAGTCACATAAGTTGCATGGACTCACTCTGTGTGATTTTGGAATGACTACCTCATCTCCGTACCTCACACATACAATTATCGGTAAGGTCCCTCAGATGTGCAGTGAATTTCTAACACAGATTCAACCAGAAAGTCCACGGATGTTTTCCAATGCCTCGCAAAGAAGGGCACTTATTGGTAGATGGGTAAAAAAAAGCAGATATTGCATATCCCTTTGAGCATGGTGAAGTTATTCATTACACGTTGGATGGTGTATCTGTCACGTCTGCTCCCGCTCTCCCCCCCTGGCGCTTGAGGGTGCCAGGCTGCCCTGCATCACACACTCCTTCCATCCATTACGCACGCCTGCCTTCCCTCGTCACGCACATCAGCGATATTGGACTCACCTAGACTCACTCATCTGTTTATTTCCTCCGCTTTATTTGTCAGTTCCCTTGCTCTGTTCCCGCGGCTGTATTAATTGTCTTTTGTTTGTGTTACCTGTTTGCTGACGCTGTTCCTGTCTTGTTCCATGTCCGTTATTTATTAAATGTTTTACTCCCCGTACCTGCTTCGTCTCTCCAGCATCAGGCCATGTGACAGTATCAATACACCCAGTCACTACAAAGATACAGGCATCCATCCTAACTCAGTTGCCGGAGAGGCCGCTGAGGGATTTCATCATGAGGCCAATGGTGACTTTAAAACTGTTAGAGTTTACTGGCTGTGATAGGAGATAACTAAGGATGGATCAACAACATTGGAGTTACTCCACACAACTAACATAAATTACAGTGAAAAGAAGGAAACCTGAAGAGAATAAAAATATTCCAAAACATGCATCCTGTAAAGGCACTAAAGGAAAACTGAAAAACTTTGGCTAAGAAATTAACTTTATGTCCTGAATACAAAGCCTTATAGTTGAGGCAAATGGGAGACAGATTTACCTTTCAGCAGGACAATTGCCTAAAACACAAGGCCAAATATACACTGGAGCTGCTTACCAAGACAACATTGAATGATCCTGAGAGGCCTAGTTACAGTTTTGACTTAAATCGGCTTGAAAATCTATGGCAAGACTTGAAAATGGCTGTCAGAGCTTGACAACTTGACAGAGCTTGACATTTTTTTTTTAAGAATAATGTGCACACTTTGTACAATCCAGGTGTACGAAACTCTTAGACTTCACCAGAAAGACTCACAGCTGTAATCGCTGCCAAAGATGATTCCAACATGTATTGACTCAAGTGTGTAAATACTTATGTAAATGTGACATTTCTGTATTTAATTTTCAATAAAAGTGCTAAAAATTCTAAAAACATGTTTTCACTTTGTCATTTTGGGGTATTGTGTGTAGATGGGTGAGAAAAATTATTATTTAATTCAATTTGAATTCAGGCTGTGACAAAACAAAATGTGGAGTAAGTGAAGGGGTATGAAAACTTTCTGATGGTACTGTACCTGTGTACTCTGTTGTTCTGGTGGTCCTCGGTTGTTGTCTAAATAAAATAACCAAATATGGAGATGTATGTCATTCCCACTCTTCTTCTCTTCTCAGAACCTCGCCTTGACATGTTTATATTATCTCCACTCACTGCCAGTGTGATTCTGGCACTGGCAATGAAAGGGGTGGAGCTGTGGACATGGCACCCCCACAACAATGGTGGTATTCTCTGGCCCTTTGAGGTGTCGGCTGTTCCCATTGTGGAGTTATACCTAGGCTAAATATAAGCCTTCCACAACCATAAGCCCCACAAATAATTTAATTATTTTATCAAAATAGTTTAAACTGCTGTTTTTTGCAATCGTCTCTGATCTGGCTTTCAAGTCTGTCTATGAAAATGCCATTTTATGTTACAAATTTACCTACAACCATGCATAATGCACATTCACTAATAATGACTAACTTCTTGCAGCAGGCATCAGGCTATAGAAAATGAACACAGGTCTCATCGACAATCTCTCTGGTCCACGTGCTAGTGATTAGCCAGCTAATCTTTATATTTCAAGTTTAGCCAACTTGGATCTATCTGTTAGCTAACAAGGTTGAACAGTTTAATTGTTATGAACACACCCATCTGTCTTTCTTCAACTGTTTGAAAAGCATGTTGGCCTGTCCACTTTGTTCAGATGTTGAAATCAAGTGGCCTACCTTATTTCTCAGAAGTAGAACGTGTTGCCAATCCCTTATATAATTGTGTTTTATGCTTATTGCACATATATTAAACACAGACTAGACAGCTAGTATAACAGTCTTTGGCTAAAATGCTGCTAGCAGAACGTGGTACCCCAATGCCATGCGGGACAAACAGAGCATTCATTTTCCAGAATCAATGTTCATTGATACTCTTGTTTTAGTATTGTCTGCTCTGCGTGCAATTTGAGTAGTTGAGACATAAAATGGGTCTCTGTAATGAGTGCGCTGAGAGTTGGGAAGCAAGTTCAGGGAGTGAGTGTTTTAATAAATAAACGCAACTAAATACAAAACAAGAAACACAAACAACGCACAGACATGACACTGGAACAGAAACAATGACGCCTGGGGAAGGAACCAAAGGGAATGACATAAATAGGGAAGGTAATCAGGGAAGTGACGGAGTCCAGGTGAGTCTGATGACGCGTAACGCTGGTGACAGGTTGGCGCCCTAATGAGCAGCCTGGTGACCTAGAGGCCGGAGAGGGAGCACACGTGACAGTACCCCCTCCCCGACGTGCGGCACCAGCTGCAGGACGCTGACCAAAATGACGATCCCGGGGATCAGGAGTGGACCGGTCACCTCTGCCGAGGCGCGGGAAACATGTCAGTCCGGCTGAGACGCGGGAGCATGGTGACCTAGAGCAAACGTGACGGAGCCTGGCGATCCGGCATATGCATGAAAGCCCGACGAGCCGGAGGAGGCAGGGGAGCCTGTAGCGGCTCCCGGAACTGACGTCATTCCCACCGAAACAACAAAAAATAAACTCCCTGATGCTTCCCTTAGGTGAGGCGTTATTCTGTAATGAGTGCGCTGAGAGTCGGGAAGCAAGTTCAGGGAGTGAGTGTTTTAATAAATAAACGTAACATAATACAAAACAAGAAACACGAACAACGCACAGACATGACACAGAAACAGAAACAATGACGCCTGGGGAAGGAACCAAAGGGAGTGACATATATAGGGAAGGTAATCAGGGAAGTGATGGAGTCCAGGTGAGTCTGATGACGCGTAACGCTGGTGACAGGTGTGCGCCATAACAAGCAGTCTGGTGACCTAGAAGCCGGAGAGGGAGCACACGTGACAATATCGCTAGAAAAGTTAACTTCTCCTCTATTACGGTAAAATAATGTCTCAATGTGTTTTTGGAGTCAATATGACCGATTCTGTTGGACCAAACCTCAAATGCAAATAGCGAGTTGAAACCGCTTGTCAGAGAAGAAGATGTGATCTCTCAACTTTGTTGTCGTGAGAGGCAGGGGGAGGGGCTCGGTGTGTGCGTAAACCATAGAGGAAGAGGCGAAGCAAGAGGTTTCACTCTCGCTAAAATCTGTCCAAAATAAGGCCATAAGCTTGCCTTTGGGCCAACAACTCCCATTTTTAGGGCGGAGACGTGCATCTCGTCATTATATACAGATCTCTGGTGTAAATGGGAAGGTGCACACAGCACAGAGGAGCAAAGGAGTCGAGACCAAAAATACATGAGAACAAGCGGACATGAACACTCATAAAATAAACAAATATTACAAAACCTTGATTCTAGCGTAAAGGCATTTTAAATATCCTGCAAAAACATACATTCAAATGAATTCGATATACTGTACCTACCACCAAGGCAATGAGCCATAGCTCAGCTGGCTCTGTAAGTAGATTACATCAGCCTACAAATTGTGTGTTGCAGCGACCATACTACTCTTAGTCAGCCGGAACTGGGAACAATCATACACCTTTGCACCCTACAAAGACTCCCTTAGAGTAGGCTTTTAAACATCATTTCGAAAGACAGAGAACACACACATCTCTGACAACATGTATTTTTTAAGGTCCCAACAGGTTAGCAGATAAAATAGAGCAGAGGCCAAGTCTTCTTGAAAAGAAAAACACCCTGCAATTCAGTCACATTTCTATATTCCCTGTCCATGAATAAAGACAGTTAACTGCAGAGGACAGGGGCCCATTCACTGGCCTGTAACTGGATAATGGAGGAGCTTTGCAGCTATAGCACAGAGACCCACCCTCTCCCAAGACAAGGAGGACGACTTTTAAAGGGACTTCACTCCTCTGCAGCAACAAGGACACTGTTGTTGCACCCCTTTCGTTCCACTCGTGACAAACGTAACAGCCTCCGGTCTTGACTGGGCGGTAAATCGTTTTTAACCGCACGACAGGGAGTCGTGGGGGGGGGGGGGGGGGGGGGGGGGGTTTGGTGTCAGACTAGCATCACACAGAGAAAACACGAAACAGCTTCTGTGCTTGGTGGTAGTACAGAGAGAGAGACATTATGCGTGGTCCGGTAGGACATGTCATGGCAATATAGAATACTAACTGCACATCAACAAGTACTGTAGCTAACTCTGCGAAACCTTGATTAGCTTTGAGAAATTATGTAATCAGTACTGTATTGTGCTTTTCACCAAGGAGAAGCTGGGAGATTAAAGGAGTAAAGACAGGAGTTCAAAACCCAGCTAACGTTAGAGCTGGCACAATTATTGTGTAATCGTGTAACCAACAATTATGGACAGTAACAGTGAACTAAAAATAATCGTCATAACCGTCTTAACGCATTCATTTTAGGAGAAGGGCGATTCAACTTTATATTAAAGTAGATATAGTTTACCCAATAGCATTTTCTTTTACATGACGTGGGCAAAGTTGGTAATCATTTTACGAGCAGAACAGCACGGTCAGGAGGAGAAACTTCACTTCCACGTGGTGAAAACCATTCGTTTTTGAGACCGGGCTGTCACCAAAGCTGTGTTGTATTTATTAGGTATGTCGTAGCTAATTTCCAAAGATGCATTATTACATTTAATGCATTTTTGTACTATTTTTGTCATTGTTATGATGGTTAATTACAAAATACCCAGTACATACTGTGTAAGCCAAACAAGGCTCTTAGGACTTTTACCGTAATCCTGTTCACAGAGGTCATAGGTGCCAATAAAGAGGGTTGCTATTGGCTGTAGGTGGCCATTTCATAGGCACGCGTCTCTATAAAGAGATTATCAGGGGAGGGACAAAGTCTGATCCAAACACGACACCTCATAAAAAGGGTTAGACTGCAGGCTAATAAGCTTATGGCTGGCTTTGAGAGAGAGAAAGACAGAGAGAGAGATACTGACTTTCCAGATAATTTAATACAGTCAAAGTTTATTCTTCTTTATTAACGTCAGTAACAATGGGGGGTAGGGGAGATGTCATCATGTCAGTTTAAAATGGAGTCCAACGGTGACATAACCTCAGCAGTCTGACTTTTGAGGTAGCAGATGGAGGGTGGCAGTTTACATTTCAATCCCTTTGAATTATTCATTGAGGTAGAACACAGACTACCCTGAAATGCAAATAAATAATAGTTTTTAGAAAAAAAGTTAGCTATGTTCTGCCTAGTGGCGCAGCGGTTTAGGGCACTGCATCTCAGTGCTAGAGGTGTCACTACAGACCATGGTTCAATTCCAGGCTGTATCACAACCGGCTGTGATTAGGAGTCCCACAGGGCGGCGCACAATTGGCCCAGCGTCGTCCGGGTTAGCGTTTGGCCGGGGAAGGCCGTCATAAATAAGAATTTGTTCTTAAATGACTTGCCTAGTTAAACAAAGGTAAAATACTTCTTTTTTTTTAAATTATGAATCTTCCTCAGAGAGTGAAGATGGTCTTCTGAAATGAAAACTAAAAAAGATTGGTTATATCTGTCAACTACTGGTGTCATCCTCATACAAGGCACCAATTTAGCTATAGGTAAGGATAACGTCCATTTGCTTATGAGCAGCAATGTCACAGAGAACACATCTCATTATACTATCATACAAATTCAGGACAGAAAGATACCACTTTTATTTATTTTTCCACATTCTCCAATCATCAGTCAGAAGAATGGTGAAAAGTTGGGAGGTAACCACGGGCAAAACAAAGTTCCCAAGCGAATGTGTTTTCCCTATAGCGTTGAATCGAAATCGGCCAGGTAGACAACCTCTCCATTTTCCAAGTTGATGGAGAACAACAAAATTAGGTTGCATCCTATTCACTATATAGGTTACTACTTTTGATCTGAACCCTATGTGCCCCGGTCAAAAGTAGTGCACTACATAGGGAATAGGGTGCCATTTCGGACGTAACCTGAGAGAGATAAGAGGCTTGTAGGTGCCCATGAATGGACCTTTCCAACACATCAAGTCGACCTTGATAACATGAGAGAAAAGAAGGAGTGGGGTAAGCAGAGGAAGGAACGTGGAGAGGAGAGGAGTGGAGTGGATCAATTAAAATAGCCGTTGTATCTTTCTGTCCAGTTGGGAAAAAGGGAAAAAAGGCATCTTTCCAGGAATGACTTTCATTAATTGACTTTACCACAGAAGCAGATCTCCAAGTTAGACGGATGTACAGCATTCGCTGACACAGAGCTATCACAGACAGCTGATTTATCAAGTTGAACAGAAAAAGGTCGTTTAATGAATGTTTTGTCTGCTCATTCACTCTGTTCAAAAGAGATGTATGTGCCACACAAGTTATAACCTAAACATGAACCAAAGTCATGAGAATGGTGAGCATGTAAAGGCCCTTGACAGGGAATGTAGGCTAAAATACAGTTATAAGCGATGCATGCACAACACTACACAAACATAGGCCTAAATGTGGGTCATCATGGCACACCCAATGTTGCTGTTGTTAACATGATATAGCCTATGAATGACTTAGTAACTTGTAGTAGGCTATGTGTAATACACCATAGGCTACACGTTTTCAGTATGTGCCACAGGGTTGATGTTAACTAATTGAGTTTGCTACCCTTTTTGCCCCGAGCCACAGAATCCTAACGTGATCCTCACAAATGGCAGCCTCTGTAAAGCTCCATTCGTGTTCAGCCTCAGCAACCTTCGGTGACCCCACGTTTGTTTTAATTCCCTAATCAAGGCATGAAACAGACACCCATCCTTAGGGCTTTTCGCCCCAAAACAAATGGACTTGCATAACTGATCCCCGCACAACCCGTTGACATACCAGGGGTAAGAGCATCTTATCCGGGAGGTTGGAGTCGAGTAGGGAGACCGGCCTGATTAAATAAAGGAAACAGACCCAGCCCATTTCAGGAATGGAAACTCTGGTGAGAGTGATATGATGGTGTTATTTTTAAACTCTCCCAAGCATCCACAGATGATGTAGTCCACTACTGAGGAGTATAGTCAGATGACAGTATGATGATACCTAGCCAGTTTTCTATGACAGCACAATCATGAATCAACGGTGCTTATAATAGACTAGCGGAGCAAAGTATTGACAGTAGGCTACTAACAGCCCACCATACTCAGACAACAGTTTGATACGAAGCCAGTTTCTCTTCAAATAGGCCTAACCCTACATAGAGAAGGGTCAAAGGGTATTTCAAAGTAAAGACAGCATATGCTACACACAAACACAGCTCTACTATGATAGGGACAGCAATGAATACGACTGGACAGTTGAGCAGATGAGCCGAATTTGGGGGAACAAAAGAGGGACTCACGAGGCCAGATGCTCAAGCGAGATGATGCATGCAAATCAGTTTATGTTGTGGGAACAATAGCCCCCAGCTGGGCTTTCTCCGTGCGGGCCAAACCAGCTTGTCAACCACACAAGGGAAAGAAAGACCCTTCATTGTGCACAACCAGTAACGTCATATATATATACTTCAAAAGTGCCATAGGCACATTTCAAGTCCACATACTTACCTCTCTCTTAATAGTTAAATAGGTAGGTAGGCTACTTGGTTTCAATGTGTGAATGATGACAATGGGCAATAAAACCAACCTCAGTTGAGGTATTTTTCACTGCTGGAAAATGTTGTCACTGTTTGGTTTCTGTGCCATGAATAGACTAACTTGAAAGTGAAAAGTCATACATTGTAGGCTAGGCCTACTGTAGGTAATAGTCGACAAAAAAAAAGTGTAAAGGTGTGCAACAATTAGGCTACAATTTTATATTTTACTGATCATGACAATAACTTTCCCCTTGGTAGCCAAGCAAATTGCAGTAAAATAACACTTTAGCTACATAAAATAAAGCACATTGCATGTGTTTCGAACTCGCCTTACCTAATGACAATCCGACAGCGTCATCTGGACTTTCCCGATATTCGCTCGAAATCCAATTTGAATGCTCCAGCTGAGAAAAACGCACACCGAAGATTGAAAGGAAAGCAATTCTGTCCGTGCTGACCTAAACACCGAATTGTCGAGTTCTTTTTTTTTTTACATTCACCTGCTAAGATATGTTTATAACGTTGTTATATGCTGTCCAACTATTTTCGCTCTAATGTACTAGCAAACGGACTCAGTGTAGGACAATACTAGAGTGAGTAATCTGTACAATCGGGTCTTTGCTCCGGTCTGCTCGTGCTCACATGAAGTTACGTCATGAGACGCGTCGAAACGTACCATGGGCCTTGTAGTTGTAGCCTGGTCTACTGGAACTACCACACACACACACACACGCACGCACGCACGCACACACACACGCCTAACGCTAACTCGTTTTTAAAATTTTTATTTTACCGTTATTTTACCAGGTAAGTTGACTGAGAACACGTTCTCATTTACAGCAACGACCTGGGGAATAGTTACAGGGGAGAGGAGGGGGATGAATGAGCCAATTGTAAGCTGGGGATGATTAGGTGACCGTGATGGCATGAGGGACAGCTTGGGAATTTAGCCAGGACACTGGGGTTAACACCTCTACTCTTACGATAAGTGCCATGGGATCTTTAATGACCTCAGAGAGTCAGGACACCCGTTTAACGTCCCATCCGAAAGACGGCACCCTACACAGGGCAGTGCCCTGGGGCAGTGGGATACATTTTTTTTAGACCAGAGGAAAGAGTGCCTCCTACTGGCCCTCCAACACCACCCTAACCTTAACCCGAAAACCTAACCCTATCCCTGACACTAACCATAGCTCCTAACCCTAAACCTAATTCTAACGGTAATACTAATTCTAACCTTAACCCTAAACCCACGAGAGATAACATTTAACCTTGTGGGGACCAACAAAATGTCCCCAGTTGGTCAAATGTTTGTCTGTCAATGTGTGTGTGTGAGAGAGAGGGTGAGAAACACTAAAATAATCACACTTCTGCCAGACAGGACTCCTCAATACAGTGACTTTTGAATAACCTCTTAGTTCACAATTTATTGGTTTGCCTCTGCATTTGATTGGAAAAAATGGTCTTCTTCACTCTTGCTTGCTTGTCTTTGCACAGACATAATTCATGTATTCCTGCTTCAATATCTGGCATTTGTCCCACACTTTCAAAGAGCTCTTCACACCATACTGCCGAAAACCTGAGGGCCATTTTTTCCCTCCAGCAATGAAACACACATCAACATAGCAACAGCGCTGCATTTGGTTCTTGAGAGCTCAGTAGGAGCATAGGGTGCAGCGAATGCTGTGCTAATACTAGCAAATATTAAGTTTCCAAACCACTAAACGTTTGTACGGCTGACCTGTAAGCTGTTGTTATGCAGTCATGGAGACTGTAACCATGAACACTGATATGTTTACGTAGAGTTTTAAATACCACAAACTTGGAAGACGCAGAAGTTCTTCTTCTCTGGATTCTTATGTGTGTGTATGGCGGGGGAGGGTGCATTTGTGTGTGTGTGTGTGTGTGTGTGTGTGTGTGTGTGTGTGTGTGTGTGTGTGTGTGTGTGTGTGTGTGTGTGTGTGTGTGTGTGTGTGTGTGTGTGTGTGTGTGTGTGTGTGTGTGTGTGTGTGATGGGGGGAGGGGGGGGGGCATTTGGCAAGTCAGGACATTTGGCCAATACTCACAAGGAAAAAGGCTATTTTAGGCTTAGGGGTTAGGTTTAGGGTTAGAATTAGGGTAAAAATTAGGTTTAGTGTTAGGGGTTAGGTTTAGGGTAAGGAGTTAGGGTTAAGGTAAAGAGTAAAGAAAAGTAGAATTTTGAATGGAAATCAATTGTTGGTCGGTCCCCAAAAAGTCTTCACAAGTATAGTAATACCATGCTGTGTGTGTGTGTTGTGTGTGTGTGTGTGTGTGTGTGTGTGTGTGTGTGTGTGTGTGTGTGTGTGTGTGTGTGTGTGTGTGTGTGTGTGTGTGTGTGTGTGTGTGTGTGTGTGTGTGTGTGTGTGTGTGTGTGTGTGTGTGTGTGTGTGCGTGTGCGTGAGTGCATTTGAGAGAGAAAGAGAAAGGAAGAGAGCGAAACCAGGATAAATACATTATCATTGTGCTTGAGCACATAGGTAATAGCAGTACATGTATATAATAACAGCATATGTAAAATGAGGTGAAATAAGTGAATCCATTCTAAAATAAAACAGTTGAGTGAATAGGGGTGGGAGATGACAAGCTGAGCCACTACATAAGCGCGAGCGTCGGTTTCTGCATTGTCATTGCCAATGAATCAATGCCTGCCCTCTCAATAACCTCTTCATCAGGGTGTGTGTGTTGGTTGGAGCTTTAATAAGTAGGTGATGATAGCTGAATCATGGTTGGCTGTGGTGTGTGAATAAGTCTCTGTATCGTACTTGAACTGAATGACACTTAGGTTTCATTATCTGTTCCGGATGTCCAATACCTTTTGTTTTTCCTCTAACACTCATTTCATTGTTGGGTAGGGAGGTTCCAATAATGTTCCCAATACTCCATTTTACCAGACAAGAACAAGGCAGTCTGTAGGCATTTGCCTTAAGAAATGTGTCAAACAGTGTAGTAAATACAATACACTGTATTCCTATTACCTAGCAATAACAGTAAAAATATCACAACCTATAACAGTAATATCATCACTACATGTACAATGATAGTGTTTACAGAATTTCTCAGAAAATTCATTCCATTTTATTTAACAAAGAACCAAAGGGCTATATTGACCAAATAAGGTAAAATGCTGGGAATATCTCAATAACATCACTTTTCATCCAGATGTTTTCTCACACCTCTCTTATTCTTTTTTTGATCTTGTTCTCTTCTACATCCCTCCTCTTTCTCCTTATCTTTCCATCTCTCTCTCTCTACCAGCCAGGTGCTAGTGTAATCGGATACATTCTCCGAGCGTGGTAACGATGACATGGCTGGTTCAAGGTCACTGTGGGACCAGAGGCCATGGACAATGTGATGTGAGGAGAAAAAGGGTGGGTGCGGGTACTGTAACAGTTGTAGTGGTAGTGTGTCAAATAAGATCCCTACAAGAGCAAATAGTGGAGAGTGCAGATTAGAGATTTGGCTGTTTGTCTATCTGTCTTGTGTCCATATGTCTGTGCAATGCCTGATTGGTGTGCTTTTTCATTAGAGACCAACTCTTAAACCCAAACGTTTTGTCACACGCGTGGTCGCATTTCCTGGACTGAACAGGATCTATTGAAATGCAAAGAAATACACATACAGTAAGTACATGATTCATGGGCTCCATGTGTGAACCCAGATGGCAGACCCACACTGAGCAAGTTGTGCCATCTAGTGTTCATTTTGTAAATACATGGACATACGTTGGGTATATACACTGAGGGCACAAAATATTAGGAACACTTGCTCTTTCCATGACATAAACTGACATGGTGAATCCAGGTGAAAGCTATGATCCCTTATTGATGTCACTTTTTAAATCCACTTCAATCAGTGTAGATGAAGGTGAGGAGACAGGTTAAAGAAGGATTTTTAAACCTTGAAACAATTGAGACATGGATTGTGTGTGTGTGCCATTCAGAGGGTGAACAGGAAAAACAAAAGATTTAAGTGCCTTTGAACAGGGTATGGTAGTAGGTGCCAGGTGCACGGGTTTGAGTGTGTCAGGTTTTCCAAGCTCATCAGTTTCCCGTGTGTATCAAGAATGGTCCACCACCCAAAGGACATCTAGACAACTTGACACAACTGTGGGAAGCATTGGGGTGAATATGGGCCAGCATCCTTGTTGAACGAGGTTGGAACTCAATATTAGGAAGGTGTTCCTAATGTTTTGTACAATCAGTGTATAGAGTACATGATGACGTTTGAAACAGATTGTGCCTATAAATTACTCAGATAAAGATGCATCATACCAAGAAACAAAAGACAGTCCTTGTATTTTTATATTAGAATATTATTGTAGACAGTAATAGGCTATGGTACTGTACTTTTTGAGGTTCTGTCATAGAGGAAACTTTTAAAATGTGAAATGTCCATTGAGCATTTTAATTTAGGCAGTGGTGGAAAAAGTACCCAATTGTCATACTTTTTACTAAAAGTAAAGATATGTTAATAGAAAATGAGTCAAGTAAAAGTGAGTCACGCAGTAAAATATTACTTGTGTAACAGCCCAAAATTATTTGGTTTTAAATATACAGTATACTGAACAAAAATATAAACGCAACATATAAAGTGTTGGTCCCATGTTTCATGAGCTGAAATAAAAGATCCCAGAAATATCCATTCGCACAAAAGCTTATTTCTCTCAAATTCTGTGCACAAATTTGTTTACATACGTGTTAGTGAGCATTTCTGTTTTGCCAAGATAATCCATCCACCTGACAGACAGCATATCAAGAAGCTGATTAAACAGCATGATCATTACACAGGTGCACCTTGTGCTGGGGACAATAAAAGGCCACTCTAAAATGTGCAGTTTTGTCACACAACACAATGCCACAGATGTCTTAAGTTTTGAGGGAGTGTGTAATTGGCATGATGACTGCAGTAATGTCCACTAGAGCTGTTGCCAGGGAATGTAATGTTAATTTCTCTACCATAAGCCGCCTCGAACGTCGTTTTTGGCAATATGTCTAACCGGCCTCACAATTGCAGATCATGCGTAATCACGCCAGCCCAGGACCACCACATCCGGCTTCTTCACCTGCGGGATTGTCTGAGGGGGGAAGGGTTGCGGAGGAATATTTATGTCTGTAATAAAGCTCTTTTGTGGGGAAAAACTCATTCTGATTGGCTGGGCCTGACTCCCCAGTGGGTGGGCCTGGCTGCCAAGTGGGTGGGCCTATGCCCTCTCAGGCCCAGTACCAGCTTCTTGTTATAGTCAAACTCATCACCACTCTGCTGTGATGCGAACAGTACCTGCTTTTTGAACCCCATTAAAAATTAACTTGTATGCAAACTGCTGAGGCATTTCCCTGTCCTGCTGTATAGCGTAACTCGGCTCCTGAAAGAGCTCTGTGCTACTTTTATCTCTGAGATGAGACCTAAAGACGTTTCAGCTGCGCTACAGTAAGACCCTCTGTTTGTCAACATGTCCCTGAAAATACCTGGCTTGATTACTCTTAGAACATTTCTGACTATCTCTGACTCTGTAAGGACTGACGCCGGAGATGAGAAGCAGGTACAGGGAGTCAAACATTTAATCGGGAACAGACATAGAACAAGAGAGGAACAGCGTCAGCACACGGGTAAACAAGGAGGCCTTCCCTGTGGCTCAGTTGGTCGAGCATGGTGTTTGCAACGCCAGCATGGTGTGTGCAACGCCAGGGTTGTGGGTTTGATTCCCACGGGGGGCCAGTACAAAAAAAATATTTTAAAAAATGTATGAAATGTATGCATTCACTACTGTAAGTCGCTCTGGATAAGAGCGTCTGCTAAATGACTAAAATGTAAATGTAAGTACTTTACTTCTGAAAAAACCTACACTCGATCCCTCCGATGTCAACAACTACAGACCAGTATCCCTTCTTTCTTTTCTCTCCAAAACTCTTGAACGTGCCGTCCTTGGCCAGCTCTCCTGCTATCTCTCTCAGAATGACCTTCTTGATCCTAATCAGTCAGGTTTCAAGACTGGGCATTCAACTGAGACTGCTCTTCTCTGTGTCACGGAGGCTCTCCGCACTGCTAAAGCTAACTCTCTCTCCTCTGCTCTCATCCTTCTAGACCTATCTGCTGCCTTTGATACTGTGAACCATCAGATCCTCCTCTCCACCCTCTCCGAGTTGGGCATCTCCGGCGCGGCCCACGCTTGGATTGCGTCCTACCTGACAGGTCGCTCCTACCAGGTGGCGTGGCGAGAATCTGTCTCCGCACCATGCGCTCTCACCACTGGTGTCCCCCAGGGCTCTGTTCTAGGCCCTCTCCTATTCTCGCTATACACCAAGTCACTTGGCTCTGTCATATCCTCACATGGTCTCTCCTATCATTGCTATGCAGACGACACACAATTAATCTTCTCCTTTCCCCCTTCTGATAACCAGGCGGCGAATCGCATCTCTGCATGTCTGTCAGACATATCAGTGTGGATGACGGATCACCAGCTCAAGCTGAACCTCGGCAAGACGGAGCTGCTCTTCCTCCCGGGGAAGGACTGCCCGTTCCATGATCTCGCCATCACGGTTGACAACTCCCTTGTGTCCTCCTCCCAGAGTGCTAAGAACCTTGGCGTGATCCTGGACAACACCCTGTCGTTCTCCACTAACATCAAGGCGGTGACCCGATCCTGTAGGTTCATGCTCTACAACATTCGCAGAGTACGACCCTGCCTCACACAGGAAGCGGCGCAGGTCCTAATCCAGGCACTTGTCATCTCCCGTCTGGATTACTGCAACTCGCTGTTGGCTGGGCTCCCTGCCTGTGCCATTAAACCCCTACAACTCATCCAGAACGCCGCAGCCCGTCTGGTGTTCAACCTTCCCAAGTTCTCTCACGTCACCCCGCTCCTCCGCTCTCTCCACTGGCTTCCAGTTGAAGCTCGCATCCGCTACAAGACCATGGTGATTGCCTACGGAGCTGTGAAGGGAACGGCACCTCCATACCTTCAGGCTCTGATCAGGCCCTACACCCAAACAAGGGCACTGCGTTCATCCACCACTGGCCTGCTGGCCCCCCTACCTCTGAGGAAGCACAGTTCCCGCTCAGCCCAGTCAAAACTGTTCGCTGCTCTGGCACCCCAATGGTGGAACAAGCTCCCTCACGACGCCAGGACAGCGGAGTCAATCACCACCTTCCGGAGACACCTGAAACCCCACCTCTTTAAGGAATACCTAGGATAGGATAAAGTAATCCTTCTAACCCCCCCCCCCCCCCCCCTTAAAAGATTTAGATGCACTATTGTAAAGTGGTTGTTCCACTGGATATCATAAGGTGAATGCACCATTTTGTAAGTCGCTCTGGATAAGAGCGTCTGCTAAATGACTTAAATGTAATGTAATGTAATGTAAATGTTTACACCACTGAATTTAGGACAGTATAATTTTACTTTATCTCAAAAACATATGACATCGCTGGAGTTCCGAAGATGTCATAAAGCAATGTTTCCCAGGAAACATAATTCAAATTCAAATTTTCCGAATACAAGAAACTCATATCAAAATTTGATCATGAAGCGGAAAGGTACGAGCACAGATTGGTGGTTTTTATACAATTGTTTTATGTAGTAGCTCCATAGACATTTTGGATTCTACCCACATTTAAAGCAAAAGAAAGAAAACCACCAACAGAAAGCCTGACCATGTCAAAGATTTTGAGAATATCAGCTATTTCAGTCAGACTAAAGAAGCCAAATCAGACTACAGCTCTTTTGGCGATGGACCAACGCACAACCTCTTTGGACTGATCAACCTGAGGGTGTGAATGTCTACCTTGTCCACGGATAGTTTCAGAGATGACCTGATCATTGATCCTGTTGACTCTTGGAAGCCTCAACCCTACTACCCCCAGAAACCATGGATGTCCTTCAATGAGATACAGGTATGACGCTCACCAGTTGTCTCCAAATAACCATATACAATAGATTACCTGGTTTCTCAATTTTGGTGAAACTCACAATAAACCAAAGGATGCATTTCTAACTCTGTTACACAGGCATACTCAGCAGAGACGTCCTGGCCTTACTTCCCGTGGCAGATGCCTCCTTCACCCGGAGCAGAGGAGAGCCTCCAGCATGTGAAGCGACATGGAGAAGGCCCGTTCACCCAGAAACTAAGCAAGACGGAAGATAGCTCGTCGTCATTCGTAATAACCACAGGCATAAATTTTTGAGCAAATTCCAACATCACCGTTGCCGCTCTAGTCTACCTGTCAGTTCACTTCTGCTGCGCGTATCACGTTGGTGCGACGGACAGAGCACCTTTCAGCTCAACTGGTCAAGATGGCGGAACTGGTAAGTGAATATGAGATATATATTTGAATTTATTCACAAAATTGTGCAGCCTACTAGATACAGACCTTTGGGAAAATGGAATAGATTATTTTAAATATAATAGAATATCTAAATTCCTCAACAAGGTAGGCTACGATGACTGGACTAAAAGTCGCTCAAGTGCGAGTAATAGGCTACTTTATCACTAATTCACATTGGAATGTAGATTCGAGTTTAACTCAATTTACGCACACACAGATGTCGGTCTTGTCAACGTCATGCAGCAGCATCAATTTATTATGGCGCCCTCAATGTGCTCTGTGCTATTTCTTAATTTCAACAAGGCTATGATCTATAATTTTCATGTAAAGTGCAATTTTCTTGAAAACTGAGCAGTGTTCTCTGTTTGCTTGAAGCATGCAGACTACTGTTGAAAAACATCTAAAACATGTATTTTGTGTGCTTCCCTTTCTAAAGAAAACTGTGGATAATGGTGACCATCCTTACAAATCTGAAATAAATACAGTCCAATCTCCCTTGAGCAAGAGGTTGTGCGAATACTGGTAAGCTTTATATTATTTTGATTAACTTACCAATATGAACCCTATTCTGAAGAAAATGTTAGTAATTTGAGGACATGACTTCAACATGACTTCTGGATGTGTGAAGAAAATGTATGGTACTTTATTCTCAGTCAGTCCATTCAGTGGTCGTATCAGAGGTGGGATGAGGCCTGGAAAGAAGATGATTGTAATGGGGATAGTGAATCCTGAGCCTGACATGTACATTGGACACACCCACATCATGTCTGCATACCAAATAACACTTTTTTCCCTATACAGTGCACTACTTTTGATCAGAGCCCAGGTCAAAAGGTGTGCACTTTAAAGGGAAAAGGTTTCATTTGGGAGGTTGAGCATGACTATGCTTTATCAGCAGTGGCGACCCGTCGTTCAGCTCTGCCCCACCTGTTTTGAGCCCCACAGTTTTAGCCAAAAAATAAATAAATATATATATTATTCTTTTCGGGCTTGCCTGTTTTGCATGTTATTTTGGTATTAATACGTGTCACATATCAGTTTGCAAGCAATGGAAAAAAATATATACATAATTCAGGTAGTAAATCTGCATACACACAGGGTGTCACGTCCTGACCCTTGTAAGGGGTCATTTTCTATAGTAGAGTGGTCAGAGCGTGACAGGGGGTGTGGTTTTCTTGCTTTCTGTTTCTATGTGGATTTTCTAGATTACTATTTCTATTTTGGGATGATCTCCAATTAGAGGCAGCCAGTTCTAGTTGTCTTTAATTGGAGATCATATTTATGTAGGGGGTTTTCCTTTTGTATTTTGTGGGTTGTTAATTTTTGAGTAGTGTTTGCCTGCTCTGCGTTACGGCTTTTGTTGTTTCTTTATTTAAAGTGGTTGGTGTCTTGCATTTAGTTTCACGAGAAATAAAAAGATGTGGAACTACGAACACGCTGCGTTTTGGTCCGATCCTTCAGAAAGCTGTGACACATGGTCTCTTTTTTTGTTTTCTTGAGCTCCAAAATGCAGGTGTTTCAGCCTAGCTCAGTGATTTCTGTGGTGGTGGGGCGAGCCAGCAGAAAATAGGAGTATTGCACCATGATTGGCTCAGTGTTCTGTCACTCATGGGGACAGTACTTCATCGCCAAGTTTGAGTGCTTAGTAAGGGTAAACATCCAAAATTTCAGCCCTTTGGGTCCTGCCATAGAGTTATATTACAAATGCCCTTCCAAGAAGGCTTAAGGTCATTGGCCACAGATAAAATTACGTCAAATCACATTATATGTACAGTAGCTGATCATGTCAATATCTTACTTTCAAAGTCTTAGCTAGCAGTCATCATCATGAATCAAGTCGACAACCTACTGGCAAATCTTTTTTAATCCTTGTCATATGAAGAGAAATTATGGATCAAACGTATCGGTGCTCATCGGCCATTGGACATATAGATTACACAACAAGTTGGAAATCGCAAAATTTAACAATGAGTCGTTTGGAAGGAATCAGTGGCTAACTGCAAGCATTGCAAAGCAACTACTAACGTTAGCCTGCTATTCAATGGAGTGGCTGTGTGTTTTTTTTCTCTCTCCAGAGTTCCTACCATGAATCCAGAGAATGCCAGACTTTGATGACAACATTTGCCCACAAAGGACCGCTTTGCCACCTTCACAAGGTGAGTCCAAAAATGTATTGTATGCTGCTGCATTAATGATGTAATATGCAAGGGAGACATGTATACTGTAGCTAAGAAAGTAATACTAAGTGTATGTTGTGTAGTAAGCTGTTAGTAGCCCATGTGCCTCACCTTAATAATTTGGTCTATTTTCACCAACGCAGTATTGTAAACACATCGTTCGTGGCCTGGTGTGTGCTTGTTTGACAACTTTTTTTGTACAGCTTTGACAGTGCTACTGATAGTAGTGGTGGTGCTTGGCTTGCACATGCAAATTAAGCACACACAACATTCTATAATAGAATTGTGTTATTTAACGTGTCAAATAGTGTTATTTGACGTGTATCTTTTTTGACACGCAAAGACCCAAACGGCATTCAATGTGTCTCACCCTAATAATTTTGTCTATTTTCACCTCTTATTTTCACCTACTGTTCTAACTTGGTGGTGCACATGTTGCCCATAACCTGTTTTAGAGAAATGTAATCATCGAATATTGTAAGAGCTTTCATTGTCTGTTTATATGCCCCCTTTATTTATTCTATGGTTCTGACTTGTTGTACAGGGAGTACACTGTAAGAACAGCCCATGTTCTGAATTCTGTCACTGTACATTTGAAAGTGCTGAACAAATAGTTATATTGACTAGGTCCGTCGTCGCTCGCTAATTAATGTCTTAATCGAAATTACGGATTGCCTCTTTTCCGCTTGTCTTTCTTTTATTTCATAGTTTGTACATCTCAATTGTCAGTAGAAACCACATTTGTTTAAGCAAGTCAGCCATATCAGCTACAGTGCCTTGCAAAAGTATTTATCCCTCTTGACGTTTTTCCTATTTTGTTGCATTACAAACTGTAATTTAAATGGATTTGAATTTGAATTTCATGTAATGAACATACAGAAAATAGTCCAAATTGGTGAAATGAAATGAAAAAAATACTTGTTTCAAAAAATTCAAAAGAATTCAAAATGGAAAAGTGGTGCGTGCATATGTATTTACCCCCTTTGCTATGAAGCCCCTAAATAAGATCTGGTGCAACCAATTACCTTCAGAAGTCACCTAATTAGTTAAATAATGTCCACCTGTGTGCAATCTGAGTGTCACAAGATCTGTCACATGATCTCAGTATATATACACCTGTTCTGAAAGGCCCCAGAGACTGCAACACCACTAAGCAAGGGGCACCACCAAGCAAGCGGCACCATGAAGACCAAGAAGCTCTCCAAACAGGTCAGGGATGAAGTTGTGGAGAAGTACAGATCAGGATTGGGTTATAAAAAAATATCTGAAACTTTGAACATCCCACAGAGTACCATTAAATCTATTATTAAAAATTGGAAAGAATATGGCACCACAACAAACCTGCCAAGAGAGGGCCGCCCACCAAAACTCACGGACCAAGCAAGGAGGGCATTAATCAGAGAGGCAACAAAGAGACCAAAGATAACCCTGAAGGAGCTGCCATCCGCCACACCGGAGATTGGAGTATCTGTCCATAGGATCACTTTAAGCCGTACACTCCACAGAGCTAGGCTTTACGGAAGAGTGGCCAGAAAAAAAGCCATTGTTTAAAGAAAAAAATAAGCAAATACATTTGGTGTTCACCAAAAGGCATGTGGGAGACTCCCCAAACATATGGAAGAAGGTACTCAGGTCAGATGAGACTCAAATTGAGCTTTTTGGCCATTGAGGAAAACGCTATGTCTGGCGCAAACCCAACACCTCTCATCACCCCGAGAACACCATCCCCAGCATGGTGGTGGCAGCATCATGCTGTGGGGATGTTTTTCATCGGCAGGGACTGGTAAACTGGTCAGCATTTAAGGAATGATGGATGGTGCAAAATACAGGGAAATTCTTGAGGGAAACCTGTTTCAGTCTTCCAGAGATTTGATACTGGGACAGAGATTCACCTTCCAGCAGGACAATGACTCTAAGCATACTGCTAAAGCAACACTCGAGTGGTTTAAGGGGAAACATTTTAAATGTCTTGGAATGGCCTAGTCAAAGCCCAGACCTCAATCCAATTGAGAATCTGTGGTATGACTTAAGGATTGCTGTACACCGACGGAACCCATCCAACTTGAAGGAGCTGGAGCAGTTTTGCCTTGAAGAATGGGCAAAAATCCCAGTGGCTGGATGTCAAGCTTATGGAGACATACCCCAAGAGACTTGCAGCTGTAATTGCTGCAAAAGGTGGCTCCACAAAGTATTGACTTTGGGGGGGGGGGGTGAACAGTTATGCACGGACAAGTTCTGTTTTTTTGTCTTCTTGTTTGTTTCACAATAAAAATTATTTTGCATCTTCAAAGTGGTAGGCATGTTGTGTAAATGAAATGATACAAACCCCCAAAAAATCTACACTGCTCAAAAAAATAAAGGGAACACTTAAACAACACAATGTAACTCCAAGTCAATCACACTTCTGTGAAATCAAACTGTCCACTTAGGAAGCAACACTGATTGACAATAAATTTCACATGCTGTTGTGCAAATGGAATAGACAACAGGTGGAAATTATAGGCAATTAGCAAGACACCCCCAATAAAGGAGTGGTTCTGCAGGTGGTGACCACAGACCACTTCTCAGTTCCTATGCTTCCTGGCTGATGTTTTGGTCACTTTTGAATGCTGGCGGTGCTTTCACTCTAGTGGTAGCATGAGACGGAGTCTACAACCCACACAAGTGGCTCAGGTAGTGCAGCTCATCCAGGATGGCACATCAATGCGAGCTGTGGCAAGAAGGTTTGCTGTGTCTGTCAGCGTAGTGTCCAGAGCATGGAGGTGCTACCAGGAGACAGGCCAGTACATCAGGAGACGTGGAGGAGGCCGTAGGAGGGCAACAACCCAGCAGCAGGACCGCTACCTCCCCCTTTGTGCAAGGAGGAGCAGGAGGAGCACTGCCAGAGCCCTGCAAAATGACCTCTAGCAGGCCACAAATGTGCATGTGTCTGCTCAAACGGTCAGAAACAGACTCTATGAGGGTGGTATGAGGGCCCGACGTCCACAGGTGGGGGTTGTGCTTACAGCCCAACACCGTGCAGGACGTTTGGCATTTGCCAGAGAACACCAAGATTGGCAAATTCGCCACTTGCGCCCTGTGCTCTTCACAGATGAAAGCAGGTTCACACTGAGCACATGTGACAGACGTGACAGAGTCTGGAGACGCCGTGGAGAACGTTCTGCTGCCTGCAACATCCTCCAGCATGACCGGTTTGGCAGTGGGTCAGTCATGGTGTGGGGTGGCATTTCTTTGGGGGGCCGCACAGCCCTCCATGTGCTCGCCAGAGGTAGCCTGACTGCCATTAGGTACCGAGATGAGATCCTCAGACCCCTTGTGAGACCATATGCTGGTGCGGTTGGCCCTGGGTTCCTCCTAATGCAAGACAATGCTAAACCTCATGTGGCTGGAGTGTGTCAGCATTTCCTGCAATAGGAAGGCATTGATGCTATGGACTGGCCCGCCCGTTCCCCAGACCTGAATCCAATTGAGCACATATGGGACATCATGTCTCGCTCCATCCACCAATGCCACGTTGCACCACAGACTGTCCAGGAGTTGGCGGATGCTTTAGTCCAGGTCTGGGAGGAGATCCCTCAGGAGACCATCCGCCACCTCATCAGGAGCATGCCCAGGCGTTGTAGGGAGGTCATACAGGCACGTGGAGGCCACACACACTACTGAGCCTCATTTTGACTTGTTTTAAGGACATTACATCAAAGTTGGATCAGCCTGTAGTGTGGTTTTCCACTTTAATTTTGAGTGTGACTCCAAATCCAGACCTCCATGGGTTGATAAATTGGATTTCCATTGATTATTTTTGTGTGATTTTGTTGACAGCACATTCAACTATGTAAAGAAAAAAGTATTTAATAAGATTATTTCATTCATTCAGATCTAGGATGTGTTATTTTAGTGTTCCCTTTATTTTTTTGAGCAGTGTATTTTAATTCTAGGTTGTATGGCAGCAAAATAGGAAAAATTGCAAGGGGGGTGAATACTTTTGCAAGCCACTGTATGTTTTTTTTTTAAAGGCAGCAAATGAGGCTGAATGAACTGTTTCGCTGCCAGACAAGGCTCCACTGAAAGCCAGGTGTAGCATTGGTAATGTGTTGGGACAGCTTTATGTAGGGCCTAACAGTTTGTGGGCACTGTTTGTCACCGTTATAGTGCAATTAATGTATTGTTTAGTGTTGTGTTGTGTAGTGGCTTTGCTGGTATGCATCCCACATATTTCATTATGATATAATATTTAAGTGTGATTGGAAATTAATAATTGAATGGTTATGAAATAGTTAATAACTATGTGGAGTATTATGTTTACACGGTGACCTTTCAGTTCTGCAATAATTAAATTACGTTTCTTTTGAATCATGGCATATTACAATAAATTAATGAACTATGCCAGTAGATTATATTGCAGGGGCACAGGTTATTATTAAAGAGTAGAATGGTGATTTTCTATTCCCTCGCCTTGATGCTTGACAATGTCTGTGTATGTTGAGAAGCTCTTTCAGTGGCTATACATTTTCAATTAAAATATTTGAATCAAGAGCCACGTGTCATAGATTAATCAGTTAATTTGGGAAATTTGGATTGTGGATTGTTTCAAATTAAAATGATTGAGGATTATTATAGACCTAAAGAGAAGTATGCAGTACAGTATCTTTTCGTTGCTCAGTTAACCAGCTGCTTGAATGGGAGACCAAGTGATGGCTCACTCTTCTAACTGACCTAAAAGAAGCCCCCAATTTACTTGAGTCACTTTCTATTAAGGTATCTTTACGTTTACTCGAGTATGGCAATTGGGTTCTTTTTCCACCATTTACGACTACTCAGTATTACTACAGCCAGTGCAGATGGATTTGGATGCAGACTATTCTCCGCTTGTACATGTACTCTGGTATGCTCTGCTTCCCAAGCAGTGGAAAAACCAAAAGCTCTTGTTGCATGCTGGGTAATATTCGGAGAGAGAAGGGGCCAAAGTAGGATCATCATAACCGGCTGACTCAACCTAGTTTTTTCAGTCAGAGCGAAAACACTTTGCTGTCTTGTTTTAAGTCTGACAAGTGTCCACTTCATCTGAACCATGGGAATGAATGGTCAAGATCTTAAGGTATGCCGAAATGTTTATTGGTACACTGCCAACCAACCCGGATACGATGAGACTAGCTAAAGCAAGCTAGCGAGAGACGGGAGAAGAACTTGATAGATAGATAGCTAACAGTTAACGTTAGCTACAAATGTCAGTGTATTAGCAAGATAGCTAGCGTCATAACTACCTAGCTAGTTAGTTACTTTGTCACTTCTGTCCTCATATCGAATCAATGTAGAACAAATATTTTCATAATTTAGCTTATTGCTAGTTAGCTATCCATTCGCATAGGCTACCAGGTTGTTGATATTAGCTTGCTAGCTACGCCATTTGTGCTGGCTAGTGGTAGCTAACTACACAGGCTACGTATCTAGGCTAACAGCCAGCTAGCTAGCTACCCCCTGCACTCCCCAGCTGATGGAGAGTACGGTGTATGCCAGCCATGGCCTGTTTTCCGTTCTAGCCTAAGCCTGGATGGCACGTATGGTAATTTAACTGTTAGTATAATGAAAATGATTTATTCAGCTAGCTAGTTAACTATCTGGTTAACGTAAGCTATTTGGCTAGCAACTAACTTGCTTTCAGTTTCTAGCTAGCTACCTAACCTGTCTTTGCTCGGCTAAAATTTTGTGAAATAGCTAGGTTGTGTGTAGTCGGCAACAAATTATCATAGGGAGGGTTGCGTGTTCTCTTTGTTTTGCTTTCCCAGAGGTTTCTAGATAGTGGTCTGTCATCACCTGTCAGTTTTAGGCTTGTTGAGTCTAATTTGGTGAATGAATAACTAGCTGGACAAGACATGGGGTTGGAGGACACCTGTTTCTGATGTGTCAATTAGTTAACAATGTTCTATTATAAACAGATTCATGTTGCATGAATGTTTTGACTCAAAACTGTACTTTCAGCGCTCTAGTCTGTATGCGAGTAAAGCACAATGTAGGCTTAAGAGTGCATTGTGCAAGTTCAGCCTTGAGCATCCAAAAAGAACATCAATATTTCTATGCCCTATGTCTGGTTTAGTGATGAATTCAAAATTGTCAAGGAAATGGATCACAGCTGGACAAAGAAATGGATCAGGCACAAAACGCCTAGGCCTATGCTCTAAATCTAATATTTCAAAAGGAGGCATTCTACATATCTTGACGGGCCTATGTCAATATACAAATACTACACACACACACACACACACACAACCCTTAGGTCAATGCAAACACAAATTGGGTACAAAGTTCATTGGTTGAAGTAATTAGGCCAGTTTAGATAAACACAACAAATATTTGTACTGATAAAATAAATGGTAGCTCATTTTCAGTTCTCATTTGCTACTATTTAGGTAGGTCATAAGAAATGAGTGCTCAACATTGTCTTTCGGGCCTTTTCTACATCACAACACCACTTCGCCATTATCACTTAATTACTGTCAATTTGAAAACAATCTGTCCACTCTTAGCCTGGAGAGCCTTGGTAATTTAATTTGGGTTTAAGGCTGAAGCAACACACCAGACAAAGAAAACAGCCTAGATCCTAGACTCCCCCAGAGACGGCTTCTAGGTCTTTAGGCTAACACATTGTCGTTTTGTAAATTCTGACCTTTTAGCCTTCAGAAATGTGTTTTTAAGAGGGAAATAGTGTAATTTCTTGCATTTATATGCCCTTCATTGTTTGGTCACACTGACTAGTGTCTTTACCTTCTAGGTGTAACCTCAAGGCGTACTGTGACTGCTTTAGGACCATGGAGCCGGACGTGATCCGCATGTACTCCTCCTCCCCACCCCCAATGGAGGACGGAGCTGAGGAAGAGGATGATGAGTTTGGGGACTTTGGGGGCTTCTCTGGAGTTCCGACCAGCACCAGCTTCAATGAGTTTGACACCCCAGCGACCTTCAACCAGACCCCAGCCTTGGCTGCCACTTCACCACCTGAACTCCTCAACAATGGAGGGGTGGTTGGGTTGTCAAACCTCAGTTCAGGTCCCGTGGGAAGGGGTCCCGTGGTCAAGCGCTCCAACTCCAAGTCAAATGGTATTGTGCCGGGAGGCTGCCAGTACGATAGTCCTTTAGAGAGAACTGTGAATGTGGAGGAGTTAAAAAAGCTTGCCGACCACACTCGAGCCAATAATCATTCTACCTCCCTGGACATATCTGGGAGGGGTCAGACTGACAACGTAGACAAGCCTGTCGATTGCAATGGTGGGGTCCCGGAAGTTCTGACCAACGGCTTTGCTACTTTTGAAATAAAGGGAATCACATCTTTGCAGAATTCGATCCGCTCTAAAAAGAAAGGAACCACCACAGAGTGTATAGATGACTGCCCTCCCAGCAGCCCTGAGGACGACTTTGCGGATTTCTCTGCTTTTTCTAATGCAGACGTTCAAGGACACTCCAGCGAGGTGACAAACCGCACCAGCGAGAACTTGGACAATCACAACCGGGACGAACGGCTGGCAGAGGACGCCTGCCAGCAACAGAGGCAGCAGGAGCACTCTAATGTAGAGCAGGGAATCAGGTCAGGGGACGTCGTCAGGGACACTCCCATTACAACTGGATCCAACGACATCGCTGGCTCTGATTCTCTATCGCACCTTGCTGAGGCTCGATACACTGACGAAGGCTTGAGCAACGGGGACGGGGGCTTTCAAAGAGACACTGCTAACTCTGAGCAAAGGAACGTAGAGCCGGACTTTGCACACAAGCACTCTGCTACTGAGGTGATTGTTAGTGAGGATTCTACCCAAGAGGTGGTTTGTGGCGAAGACTCTGTCTCCAAGGCACTTTATGTTGACGAACCGGTTGCCCAGAACGGTGTGGATTTGGAGCAGTCGGAAGAGGAGGCGGAAGAAGAGAAGGCAGATGTCAGTGAAAACAGGGGTTTGCCCGATACAGACGATGAAGATGGGAATGGCGAGCAAGCAGACGAGAAGCCTGGGTCCGGAAACGAAACAGAAACGGAGACTGAAACGTCTTTCGGCCGACCGCTGTCCACGGATGCCCTTGAGGAGTACGGCGACATCAGCACAACGGGCTCTGTGCCCTCGCCGCTGCTCCAAGAGGAGACGGCCACACCTGCCGACCACAGCCAACTGCTGGAGGACGATGACGGTGAAGACTTTGGTGACTTTGGAGACTTCGGGGATGTGGGCTCTTTTAGCGGACAGGGCTTTGCTGACTTTGACCAGCCAGAGTTGCAACTAGAGGAACAACCTGCACGTCCCACACAGGAACTAGTGGACGACGACAAAGACTTTGGTGAATTTGACGCCCCCAACAGCCACATTGGTGGTGGGAAGGAAATTGAGAATGAAGATGGGGGGAAGTTTGCGGATTTTCCCGGCAGCAACAGTTTTGCCGACTTTAGCTCAGCTCCTGTTGGTGCGGACCCTGATGCAGATGCTGGTTGGAATGCCTTTGATGAGCCTGAACAGGGTCAAGGGGAAGGCGATTCCTGGGCTGCATTTGGAGAGGAGCCAACCACCAATGCTCCTTTGGAAACGGGTGAAGACGAGTGGCAGGAGAGTGAACCTGTAGCAGCCCGTCCATCCAGCAGCCATCAGATCAGTAGAAGAGACAGTCAGTCTGTAAGTTTTTCTGTGCGAGTTTGACCACCCAGGGTTTGAACTCGGTTCTCCTGCGCACCACAATAACATATTACGCCTCTGAGCTAAAGGCAAGAGAACTCCTCACGCAAGTGTGTTTCTGAACCACCTCTGTAGCATTCAGAAATGTAGCATACTTGACAGGAAAGTAGTGGTGTTTTAAAAACCCCTCTTTCAGTAATCGAAGGTGCCCTATTGAATGTTGTTGTATTGCACTATCCAGGAAAAGTATGCTCAATGACACTTTTAGGGAAATTCTGACGCTCTCATGACGTTTATCACTAGAGTAGTAGAGAGCCGTACACCTGCCCTCCCTTAGGAATGTGACCAGGCAGGGAATTCCACCTTTTCAAGTACATACCATTTAACAATGCCTTGTCCTTGCTATTGGAGTCAAGCGCTACAATTTATTAAAGATTTGAAATGTGTTGATTGAATCACATCAGTGTCAGTCATTGTTGGACATAATAGAATACAGCTTTATTGTCTATCGAAACAGAAATTAATATTTGAGCTGTCTATTGTATTGTGCATCCCCTGTCCAGCAATGCAGGCTAACTGCCAGCTGCCACACGTGGTAACAGAAGACTTATTCAACCTGTATCTTATTCAACAATATTGATTGTTATTACGTGTTTGTTATATCACTGAACCAGTCTTATTCAACAATGTTGGTCGTTATCATGTGTTTGTTATACCAGGCGGTGCTGTGCAGTCGGCTGGAGAAGCTTTTTCTGGAAATTTTCCCCGACGCACCTGCTCCGCAGGTGAGGGTGGAGGTGGTCCCCCTCAAAACCCTGCTGGAGCCTCCTGCGAGGTTACAGCAGGAAGAGCATGAAATTATGAGTGGTGTGCCAGACAATGGGTGAGAGAAATACCTCCCTTTTTAATTAGGGGTGGGACGATATCAGTATTGTATGGAAAATATTGTGTACTATGGCTTGGAAAATAAACAAATGTGACTGGATGACAACATAATGACGTTTGTTTCCAACATTAGGGCTGTTTTCCTAAAGCAATTAAACCGCTTCGTGTTTTGTTTCCTTGCCATGATACTAACGAGTATCGGGATGCTAGTTTTGTCTCAACCCTAATATCCCATAACTACACACAATCTCATCAATACACAGAAAGACTGGTTTGCTCTCTTTTTTATACAACAGAAATATACTGTTACTGTGTCTGTATACTATGCAGTCAAGAATATTTGCGTACTACTGTGACGCATTTTCTTTTAACGTTCCTGCTTTGTCATCGGTGTCCGTTGCTACAGGGCCGGGGGGGACGTGTTGTGGAGGCAACTGCTGGACATCCACGAGGCATTTGGCCTGCGGCACCAGTGGGGCGGCTCGCACAGCAACAAGACACTACTCTGCTCCCTGGGCATCGACATTAGAAACATTGTGAGTTCTGCGGCCAGTCAGAAGTCATCACATTGACTGTATCCCAAATGCCACCCTATTCCCTATATAGTGCACTACTTTTGACCAGAGCACATAGGGTGCCATTTGGGACATGCCATTCTCCCCCTTTCTGTGACCTTGTCTTTTTTTATTAATGGCTCTGTGAAAAAAAACACTAACTGTGATTGTATTTCAGATGTATTGCGAGAATGTTTTGACTTTTCGTCTGTCAAATGGAAAAAGGCTGTTTGTAAGACTATTTGCAGCAGAGAGAGGAGGAATGATTGTGAAATGTGTTCTGTGTTTCCCCATAGCTGTTCACAGGTCAGAAGAAGCAGCCAGTGATAGTTCCCATGTATGCTGCCAGCCTGGTGAGTTAACTATACGCTGCAAGGATGTATTCATCTCCCCCTTCAAACCACCCACTCGCTCCCTCAATTGTTTTTGCCCTTCTCGAGGAAACGGACCAAGAGACAAATGAACTCAGGGATTATAAAATAAAACATTTTCTGGTGACATTTTTGTCAACTGGTTGCAAAATGTTTTTTACTGACACGTCCTACAAATGTATGGTTGCAACATTCTGGGAACCTTCCCAAAATTCCCAGGTTTTAACCAGAATTGTTCAACCCTATACACATACCATTATTTAGTACGTTTAGGATGTAACCCTGCCTCTCTGTTACCTAGGGCATGCTGGAACCCACCAAAGAGCCAGTAAAACCCATATCAGCGGCAGAGATGATCACGTCCATAGCACAACAAGTACCTCCAGTGGCCCCAGCAGAGATCATAAGCACTAGTCTACCAGACACAGCCCAGGTTGGACTCCTACATTGAATCACTATGGTCCTTTTGGGGCACAATGTTTGGAATTTAGATCTTTTATGTTTTGTGATTTTTCAGGCCTTTTTAGATGCATTTCTTCTCATCAGTAGTCATATGAGTATATACCAGGGCTCTCCAACCCTGATCCTGGAGAGCTACCATCCTGTAGCTTTTCAACCCTAATCTAGCACACCTGATTCTAATAATTAGTTGGTTGATCAGCAGAACCAGGTTAGTTACAACTGGGGTTGGAGCGAAAACCTAGAGGAGGGTTGCTCTCCAGGAACAGGGTTGGAGACCCCTGGTGGTATATACTGTATTGCAGAGGAGGCTGGTGGGAGGAGCTATATGAGAACGGGCTCATTGTAATGACTGGAATGGCATAAATGGAACCGTGTCAAACATATGGATCCACATGTTTGACTCTGTTCCCTTATTCCATTTCAGCCTTTACAATGAGCCCGTCCTCCTATAGCTCCTCCCACCAGCCTCCGCTGCTGTATTGGCTGTAAGGCCAATTGTCACAACTGTATACAATGAATGTAGAGTGTGTGTTTTTATGTGTTCTACAGTAATTGGTTTAATGTACAACCTGAGGTGCTTTTCAAACAAGTTGGATAAATTATTATGCTAGGGCAGGTATTCCCAAACTTGGGTACGTGCAATGCCGTCGGGGCTACGCCAAATAAAAATGTGCAACTTTTTTTTATTTTTATTCTTCACATTTTCAAACAGTACATTTATATTTTCCAACGGGGCTATACATTTGAGTGATTTATTTATTTATTTTTTCTCCGTCTGAGTAGCCTCGTTTCACTGCCACAAATAAAATTAAACCATCTAGTGTTCAGCGAAATAACAACACAATGTCAAATACAGGTAGCCCAGTCAAATAATTAACATCCAATCACATTCTGTTACTCTCTCGCGAGAAACCTTCACTCTTGCACAGACATTTAGAAACTAAACATGACAATTTGAAAAATAAGCCACGGGATTTTTTTGAGTGAGAATAAAGACGACTTTCGAGTAGTAAGACATGTATAAAAGCAACAGATAACATTAATAAGAAGGGGCTAGAAGCGTCTTATATGGTGTGCTACCGAGTGGCTAGGACAGGCAAGCCCCATACTATTGTGGAGGACTTCATTCTTCCTGCTGCCGTGGATATGGCTGGGACAATAGGCCAAAAAAACTTCACAGACAATTCCTTCAAATAACACTGTTTCACGACACATCAGTGACATGGCAGGGGATGTTTTGAAACAATTACTGCTTCGCATACAAGCCAGTGAATTATATGCGTTACAGCTGGATGTGTCAAAAGACGTGATGGGCCTGGCACAGCTCCTGGTATATATCCGTTACGTTTATGGGGGGTCAATTAAGGAAGACATCCTCTTCTGCAAACCAAGACAATATGAGAGGATATTTTTTAAGTACTGGACAGCTTTGTGACATCAAATGGACTTTGGTGGTCAAGATGTGTTGGTATCTGTACTGATGGCACAAAAGCCATGACAGGGAGACATAGTGGAGTGGTAATGCGCGTGCAAGCAGTTGCTCCCGACGCCACTTGGGTACACTGCAGCATCCACCGAGAGGCTCTTGCTGCCAAGGGAATGCCTGACAGCTTGAAAGACGTTTTGGACAGTACAGTGAAAATGGTTAACTTTGTTAAAACAAGGCCCCTGAACTTGTGTATTTTCTACATTATGCAGTGATATGGGCAGCGACCATGTAACGCTTTTACAATGTACAGAAGTGCGCTGGTTATCAAGGGGCAAAGTATAGACATGTTTTTTGAATTGAGAGATGAGCTTAAAGTTTTCTTTACTGACCATAATTTTCACTTGTCTGACCGCTTGCATGATGACGAGTTTCCCACACGACTGGCCTATCTGGGTGATGTTTTTTCTCACCTGAATGATCTGAATCTAGGATTACAGGGATCTTCCGCAACTATATTCAATGTGCGGGACATAATTGAGGCTATGATTAAGAAGTTGGAGCTCTTTTCTGTCTGCATTAACAAGGACATCACACAGGTCCTTCCATGATTGTTTGTGTGCAAATGAACTCAAGCTTACGGACAATGTCAAATGTGAAATAGTTTACCTGAGTGAGCTGAGTGCGCAATTACGCAGGTATTTTCCCGAAACGGACAACACAAACAACTGGATTCGTTATCCTGTTCATGCCCTGCCTCCAGTACACTTACCGATATCTGAACAAGAGAGCTTCATCGAAATTGCAACAAGCGGTTGCATGTAATTGAATCAGAAGCCACTGCCAGATTTCTGGATAGGGCTGCGCTCAGAGTATCCGGCCTTGGAAAATCGCGCTGTTAAGACAGTGATGTCCCTTGCAACCACGTATCTATGTGAGAGTGGATTCTAAATACAGGCACAGACTGTGTGTGGAAAATGATTTAAGACTGACTCTCTCCAATACAGCATTGCAGCGTTATGTGCATCCTTTCAAGCACACCCTTTCTTTTTAACCTGTGGTGAGTTATTCACCATTTATGATGAACAAACAAGGTTTATGTAAGATGGCTAAATAAAGAGCAAAATTATTGATTATTATTATTTGTGCCCTGGTTCTAGAAGAGCTCTTTGTCACTTCCCACAAGCCGGGTTGTGACACAAAAACACTCATTCTTATGTTTAATAAATGTATCATATAGTGTGTGTTGCAGGCTTACAATGATGGCAAAAAAAAACATTTGAGAGTGCGCTGACCCTGGTGCTAGAGGGGGTACGCAGCTGGAGGTTGAATGTTTTGAAGGGGTACGGGACTATAAAAAGTTTGGGAACCACTGGGCTAGAGAATACTAAGGTTGAGTTCCTGCCTCACAAGATGCACAGGCATTGCATCAACCAATGGTAGCGTGCCACGTCATCGACTGTGCAGCCGGGCATCAGATGGCTCTGTCATGGGTTGCGTTCCCCTGCTGGGACGTTACATGCATCATCCAATGGTTGGGTGCCACATCTTCGACTGTGTCATCGACTGACAGATTGCTATAACATATGATGTTGGTTAGCTGATACATAAAATACCTATCCAGGCATTGTAATATTTGGCAAGCGTCAGCAACGCCTTGGCAGAGAAACGTGCCCATGAATTGGTAAGCTGATTTGTTAAATACCTATCCAGGCGTTGTAAGATATGGCATTGGTCCGCAATGTAGTCTGGTAGGAACTCAACCTTAGACTGCTGAGTTGTTATAAGGGTAGAAGCAAGTGGAGGCTGCTGAGGGAAGGATGGCTCATATTAATGACTGGAACAGAGTGAATGGAAGGCCAAGTGTTTGATGTACCAAGTGTTTGATGTATTTGATACCGTTCCACTGATTCCTCGAGCCCGTCCTCCCTAATTAAGTTGCCACTAACCTCCTGTGGTAGAAGCAGACCATTAGCAGGCTTCCTGACCACCTGCATAGGCAAATCACCTGTTGACAAAGCTGTTCACTTTTACTGAGTGTCACCACCCTCTTCTGAGCTTGTTTGTTCCTCCTCACCAGGAAGTGCTCCCGCCCGTCCAGTTTGACTGGAGCAGCAGTGGCCTTACTAACCCCCTGGACGGTAGGTCCCTCCCCCAAACCACCTGCTGAGATAATGAACCATTGTCCCCATTGGCTCTATCTAGAGCTAGCCTATTCCTTTTTTCCACCACTCCATCTGTTTTGTCCAAACACACAAGCAGCCTAGACCTCTTTTTGCCTGATGTCTTCCATTAACTTCCATTGGACAACATCATTTTATGTTTACTTCATCAACCATTGGTCATTACATGTTATAGTTTTACACAGAGTTACGTGAATTTTGTTTTAAAGACTATAGTATAAGATTACAGCCAATTCTTATCCACATGCTCCAAGTTTTTGTGTATTTCATTGCCATATTGGACCATTTCTGATTTCAGTTGTCATATCCACATGCATAAAATATATTTATCTCATCAAATCTTCTCCTTATGCCTTTTGTTGTTAGCAACAAATCATTTAGGTAAATTGCAAAATAATTTGTTCTGCACGGTTCATGCTACAAAGCCATGATGGCCATTCATGCTTCAAAATGTCAATGCAGATTTTTCATTAACCTCTAGATAGAATCTCACAGCATTTTCTCATTAACACAGCTACGTCAGTTAGCTTGCCCTGGGTCATGTTCATTAGGCATCAAATGGAATAAAACGGGGGGACTACCTGAATTTAAGAAACTCCTGGAGTTTCATATTTTTCAGTTGCAAAATGTTTTCAAACCTTTCGCGCCTACTGAACACGACCCCTGTGCTTTCTTTGTAACTAATAATAATGACCAGCTCAGCTGCATGTCTTTTTAAGTGCGTCTCTTTCCTGACTTCTTCTCTGTGTTATAACCCACTGCCGCCTCGGTCTGCCTGTCCGCTATGTTGAATGTCAAGCGAGCGGAGGCTCGTCTCTGCTCAACCTCGATTTCTTTGGGCCCGTGGAGGACTCTGGCCCTAGCAGCTCCACCTCCATCCCAGGTCAGCACAGGAAACTCCAACCCCCTGACTGCCAGATTCTTTTTTCATAAACTTGTCTGAATCCCAAATTGACCGTTTGCCTCTACACCCTATGCAGAGACCGGAGAGGATTGGATAGGGGAAAAACAATACAGTGTTAATTCCACCTATCTAATCATAAGGCAAGGTTGACCTACTATCATATATGGCTTACACCGATTGAATCCTCAGGGATCTTCACAGGTACACAGGGTGTAGAGGTCTAGGAGTCCATTTGGGATAAGGCCTTTCCCCGATTCCTTGTGTCCTCTTACCTCTGTCAAAATGCACTGGGGGAGGTCAGAGAGGAGGAAGCTTGGATCTTCCCCAATGAGTTTTGGGAAAGAGGCGAGGACTGAAGGATGATGCGAGGAATGATGATTATGAAAGAGCCTCTGCCGTACTCAGTTTTCTCTTCTACTATTTGTTTTAGATTTCTTCTGGTCTTTGCTAAGATACTGACCTCACTAAATCAAGGTTTTATTTTGTCTGTGTGTTAATATTACCAATTGAATCAAACCCTGAATCAGAATATCTACCAAAATATTTGGGAATTGGCTACACTGAAGTTTAATAAAGTGCACCCCCCTCCCTTGTACTGAGTGGAATAGTAGACCGTGTAGCTCCCTATTCCCTATATAGTGTACAACTTTTGACCAAAGTAGTGCACTATATAGGGGATAGGCTGCCATTTGGGACATATCCAATATAATGTGTTTGTGTGGTTAGGTGTGGACCCGGAGCTGTATGAGCTAACCACCGCTAAACTGGACTCCAGTGGCTCTGGGACCCGTGTGGCTGACGCCTTTGCCCGCCTTATGTCTACTATGGAGAAGACCAGCACCTCTACCAGGTTGGTCTATTTCTGCACCTCAAAAAAAATTCGGGGGGAAGGTGCTTGAAATGAACCCCCCCCCCCCCCCCCCTTAAAAAAAAAATCTACTTTCATAAATCATATCTTGAAATTCATAACATACTAACTGCCTCTGTAGCACACATTTTTACGCAAGCTACTTACAGTGCCTCCTAAAGACATGATTGACATAGGGAAAAGAGTATGGGCTATCAGCTGAACGTTGATGACTGGTGTAAATCTGCTAGTTAGGTAGCTCAATTATTATTTTACTCATTGTGATTTAACTTCAATACTCTTAATAACTTCATAATATAGCCTAATATTCATAATCTTCTAACTCATGATAAATGGCTGGCTGGCTAGTGGCTTGTGTGGATATTTTAGTATATGGTGTTTAGTTAGAATCTAGACTACCTGTGTGTTCAGTGCTTAATTTGTAAATTAGGAGGTGCCGGAACAAAAAGTGAGTGCGGGGGGTGACCTGGGACCTCTGAGGTACCAGAGCGCATTATATATATTTTTTAGCCTTTTTTATGATAAAGTATTGCCTGCGTATCATTGTATTTACGTAGTGGCATAGAGCAGTAGAGGCGCTTACAGAAGTTGCACACATGGGGACCATTTTTAGTAGACTAGGGTCTGAGAGATGATGTGCCTTTTTTATAAACACATTTCATGCAATTCTACATAATTTTAGATGGCTGGTGGCAGTCTTTTTTACATATCGCACAAATTATTAAATTGACAGGCTACTAAACTGAGCATCAGAGATCAATAAAAATGACCTTGTCTTGAATCCATCAATAGCTTAGGACTAGGTGAATGGAGATACATTTGTACAATATGAGGAGGAAATTATAGTCCTAAAACGGGGTGGCGAACTTGACGACTTGGTGCGGTGGGTTCAAAAACGAAATAAAAGGGCAATTGGCGAGTGGGAGGGAAAAGGGGGGGCAGGTGATCAGGCACAGGTAGACCGCTATCTGAGCACATGCCTGTATGCATGACTAAGTCGCTTTGGATCAAAACGTCTGCTAAATGGCATATATTATAAATGGCACCCTATTCCCTTTATAGTGCACTACCTTTCACCAAAAGTAGTGCACTATAAAGGGAATAGGGTGCCATTTGGGATGTGACCAGAGTCAATTGCACCCCCTTGGAGATGAGAATAGCAAAACAATACAAATCTAACACAACCATCATCTCACTCCCAAACATTAAATCAAGTTTTATTTGTCACATGCGCCGAATACAACTGGTGTAGACTTTACAGTGAAATGCTTGCTTACGTGCCATTCCCAACAATGCAGAGTTTAAAAAAGAAAGTAGTAACACAAGGAATAGAATGGAGATATATACAGGGAGTACCAGATCAGTGTGCAGTAATTGGGTAAGCAATGATGCTATAAAGAGGATAACATTAATATATTTGCCATTAGTTAGAGCTAATACTTTTAAGTCAAAAGTTAGTTAAATGGTGAACAGACACAACCCTGGTATTTATAGACATGCATGGCTGGAATGGCTTTAATTGAACCATCTAGTGGGGACCCTTTGAAACAGTTGGTCTACTAGATGGAGACAGATTTTCTAACGTCACTGTCGGAAGCCCTTACATTTAATTTGTTTTAATTTCATTTTTAATTTACCCTTTATTGAACTAGGCAAGTCAGTTAAGAACAAATTCTTATTTACAATGTCAGCCAAAACCCGGGCGACACTGGGCCTATTGTGCGCCGCCCTATGGGACTCCCAATCAAGGCCGGATGTGATACAGCCTGGATTCGAACCAGGGACTGTAATGATGCCTCTTGTACTGAGATGCAGTGCCTTAGACCGCTGCGCCACTCAGGAGCGCTAAAAATAGTCCACCCCAGATGGGACTCGAACCCACAATCCCTGGCATAGGAGGCCAGTGCCTTATCCATTAGGCCACTGGGGTGCGTGCATAAGTATGCAGACATGATGCATATGAGGGCTAGACAAACACATCTGTAGTAGCAGCCATAGAGAGCTTGCTACATCTTGGCTTTCTCAATTCTCTTTCCTTGATTCCTCGTGTTCCCTTTTTCTCCCCTCTGACCTTCTCCAATGCGTCTTGAGAAGGTGAGGAAAGACACATGAGAAAGAGGCGAAGACCATTAGAATCTGACTGTGGCTCATTCATTTAGTGAAGGGGGAAGGATGAAGGAATGTGTTCCTATTCCATTTGCACCTTGGTCAAAAGTAATGCACCACAAAGGGAATATGGTGCTATTTGGGATACATTGTGTGTGTGTGTGTTCTCCAATAAAAATGGTGTCCCTCTCCTCTCTGACTCTGCAGAAAGCCCCGGAAAGAGGAGAACCTAAGTGAGGAGACGTTGAAGGTGATTGCAGGGCTACCAGACCTGTCCTTCATGCAGGCCAAGGTGCTGATGTTCCCCACCACGCTGACCCCCCTGGGCTGCTCCTCTGACCCTGACCCCACACTCGACTGATCCGCCCGAACACCATCAATGCCCTCCTCTTCTCCTCCTCATCACTGTCTGTCATTCTATCACTATATCATGAAGTTATCCTTTTTTGCTTCCATGCCATCATCCTTTTGTCATTTTCTCCCTTTTTATTTGTTCTTTTCAGTTTTAATCTTTTTAATTAAGTGAAGCATTTACCGACTTGTCCTTGTGAATGGAGAATGTTTAGTCAGACCTGGACTAGGCTAAGCCTGTAAAGCGAAGCTTTGTCAATAGCAGAGCAAGAGAACATATTAAAGCAGTTTAACTTCTAGATCAAGGTCCTAGAGAGAGGCCGCTTGTTTATGATAGGAGAATCAATGTGTACATAATCAGGGACGAATTGTGTTGGTTTTCGAAGGTGGCTTTTACGTTTCTCATTGTGGTGGGCGTGTGTCAATGTTTGTCTTTGTGAGGAAATGAAACACTGGTTGAACCTCTTCAAAGCGAGGCTTGAATAAAGTGAAGTGGGATATACACTGAGTGTAGAAACCATTAGGAACACTTTCCTAATATTGAGTTGCACCTCCTTTTGCCCTCAGAACAGCCTCAATTCATCGGGTTATGGACTCTACAAGGTGTCGAAAGCGTTCCACAGGGATGCTGGCCCAATGCATCCCACAGTTGTCAAGTTGACTGGCACCCATATACACAATCCATGTCTCAATTGTCTCCAGGCTTAAAAATCCTTCTTTAACATTTCATCTACACTGATGGAAGTGGATTTAACAAGTGACATCAATAAGGGATCATAGCTTTCACTTGTATTCACCTGGTCAGTCTGTCATGGAAAGAGCAGGTAGTCCTAATGTTTTGTACACTTAGTGTGTGTGTGTATGTATGTATGTATATATATATATATACACACACACACACACACACACACACACGTGTGTGTGTGTGACTTGAAACCACACTGCCTGCGAAATCCAGCTGAATGTTTTTTTTCCCCCTTGTGTTAATGTCCTTTTTTTTTTGTCCTTTTACACAAGGCCTAGATTTGATTCTTAACCCATGGCTAAAACTGCGCTGTTAATGTATGCTCATTCGTTAAGCGATTTAACTGTAGCCAGTTTTTATTATGTCTCCCATTGGTGTAGTCCAACAGCCATGAAAATGGCGCTATGTCACAGACGACTGCGTTTTGTGTTGAATTCTATTCTTGGAGCTTTATTCTGTTTTGTGGACGGGTGGTAAAAAGAGGGGAATCATGGTTTAAACCACTGACAGATAGTCATTCATATAATTTCAATCGTTATATCAGTATAGCTGGTCTGAGTGAAGGTCAGCCTACATTACAAGGGAATAAGGGACCAATTTCTGCTTCCATGTGTCTGGTTATACACTTATGAAGTTTTTTTTGTTTGTTTTGCTGACATTTACCAATTTTCTTTTGTTATACCACTGTCAACCTGTTCCCAGGAGGATTTTGCACATTGTAAAGATAAAATGGATGTAATCATAGTTCACTGTGGCTTTAGACTGTGTACTATGGACTGTAAAATGTATGGGGAAAATTCCTATGGAAAAAATGAATGACTTGAAGAGCCTGTGAAAAGGTTAACATGCATGTCCGGGTTCTTTTCAGACTTTAAGTGTGTAAATTTACTTTTAGTGTACACAAGAAATTAAAATAATTTAAGAGAAAGTGCTCAGTGGTCCTTCATGCTTCATTATTTCTCCACAAGGAATGAATGAACAATGAATTCATACAAACTTCTCTTGTGCATTTTATATTTATTAATTCCCTAAAACTCTTCTCCATTAAGTGGGCCTCATTTAAAACCAGGCCTAGAGAAACCATTTTCATATACGGTTTTAATTCATAGCCATTGGGCTTGGTCACAGATCTGAAAGGGAAAGTATGGGTAGCAGTGTGGTCTTACGAAGAGAACACGACACACTGGACTTGGGGCCAGGACTCCAGCCAGCTTGTTTTAGACGTAGTTAGCCAGACTACTGAAAATCCAATGCTTGGAATGTCTAGGGGTCCAAGGACTGCCCAAAATAGTCCATAACCTGTGTACAGAAGACATGCAAGTAAGAGTAAGCATAGACAGGTGATTAGGTATGTACCTTGAGGCAGGCAGCTTAGTTTCTGAACTTTGACCGGCAATGCTGACCACCTGGGGTGATGGCAAGTATATTAAAGAAATCAAAAAGGTCCGTCAAAGCGACTTGGGTCCCACATCGGTTCAATCCGGTTTGATGTGGAGGAGCAGAACAAACAACCAGGTCCAACCCCCTCACCTCCTCAAAGGGGTTTCGAAAAGGACAGGAGTCAAGGGCCTTTGCTCAATTCCTGTGTCTTCTCACCTCCTTTTGACATTTTCAAAAGTAATGAGGTAGCGTCGACAGAAATGTGCTTGTTTGAAATTAGATGGTCCTTAACTCGCGTGTCATTTTATTGATAAAACAATAGCATAGTTTTTAAACGTGCATGATTTTCTACTCCGACAATCAACAGCTGATTCAAAGTGGTTGTGGCAGATAACGCTTCTGTTGTGGGATACATTGATATCACACACTCGAACCACACCACCACATCGGTTTCCGGGTTACAGAGGACAGACTTTTGCCCAAATGAGAAAACCCTAAGGAAATGCAATTGAGATTCTCCCATGGCATCCAGAAGTCTTGAACCAAAGAGTGCAGACTAGCCAGGCCCTTTATCAACTCCAAACAGGAAATTACCTCAGAGTACCTTTGATAGTATAACCTGACAATGGAGGGTAGCCAGACTGTGGCATATCAGCACAGGCCACTAGTAGTCATGGGCACATTTTAGAGCAAAGGTATTCAACTCTTATCTTACGAGGTCCAGAGCCTGCTGGTTCTGTTCTACCTGATCATTAATTACACACATCTGGTGTCCCAGATCTAAGTCACTCCCTAATTAGAGGGGAACAATGAAAAAAAAAGCAGTGGAACTGGATATGAGGTCCAGAGTTGAGTTTGAGGGTTACAGAGTGAGTATTAATTCAAATGGGACATATGAACAGGCTGAGAATTGTTGACGTTTCATTTATTGTATAAAATAAATCTACAAAAGTATAACTGCATTGAAATCGTATGCACATTTATACATAAAAATAAATCAGATATTTCAGACCAATTAATACATATTGCATAGAACAAGGCACAGATTCAAGGTCAGTGTTAAAATACAGCCGTTCTTGAAAACAGGTCAACTTAAAAATCGGCGAGATGACTGGAAATGACCACATTTGCTTCCATTTTTTTTTAATAAGAATAATAAACAATAATGCAAAGAATAGTAAGCAGCATACATTTTTTTTGCCACTGACTGATGAGAAATGCTTTGTTTTAAAGGCTTTGGATTAATAAAGTCATCACTGACAAAGTTGTTGGCTAACTGTTTCCCGACTGATCGATTGCCAAACACCAGAGACATAGCCCAACACACTACCGCCATTCACTTCCCTGAAAAACAAAACAAGGGTCAAATATATTACACAGCATTTCTTGGCAGAATTTGACTGCATGTTCTGTACAACCCAAATGTTAGTGTCATGTTAGAATAAATATGTGTACACCTGAAAATAATAATAAATAACTTCATAATCACTTAGTTCAAATTATTTTCAAAATATTTCTTGATGTCTGCAATTGTGTTTGAACTGAACTAAAAGACCTTGCAAGGTTACCCTTGTATTTCACTTGATATCCTTTTGAGTCAGATCAATTGAGCAAATTCAAAACATGCCATACAGGAAAAGGAAACATAGTCCGTCTACAAATAGAGTTGAAAGCTCATACACAGCAGTATGATATTCAACTAACAAATTATGAATAATACATTAAAATATAGTAGACAAAAAAACTTGAATGAGGCCTATGAAAAATTCAATAACATTGATAAGCTGTCCATATACAAAATATTTTTAAAGTACCCTCAATTTGGACGCATCAGTGTATACCCATGGTGCTGTATGCAAAAAGATATATCTTTGCATTTGGAGTAGAGAAAAAAAAATGTATGGCTGTGTTGACAAAAAAAAAGACAAAAAAAGCAATAGAAATCAAGGAACAGGGTAATAGTACAGACAAAAGGCACTCAAATTGCAATCAAATCAATGCATTCCATACAGTATATTCAACATTTTGTTTCCATTTTGGAAAGGCGAGCACAACGCATGCACAGTGTAGTTAAAACGTCTCTGGTGAAGTCTCTCTTACAATTTCCGGACATTGAAAAAAAAGAAAAAATAAGTTTAATATTTCGCCGCCTACGGCACTTTTTATCCGGTTTGTTGTGTTCATTAAGGGCACACCGTAGCAAAACGGAAAATGTAAATGAGCATTTCTTATTGGACAAGCGACTTGCCGTTTCATTCAGTTTTCTTCCTTTTTGTGCCTATTGAACACGACCCCGATGTCAGTCAAGACCCCACCAGGACTTCCATAATGTGGTCGAGCTCAGCCAGGTCCATTTTGAAGGGCTGGTTTTGGGCCAGAGGGGGAGAGCCCGCCCCTCCCCCACTGTAACTGGACAGAGTCTTGACCAGGTCGTCCGCAGTGACCATGGGGGTCGTTTTGGACACCCCCAAGTTCGGCGGTATTGAAGAGGCGCCGCAGGGGAGGTTAAAGTCATACATGGAGGTGTCGATGTCCGTGAATAGAATGTCGTCCAGGGCAAAGTCAGTGAGGAAGCCCCCGGAGGAGGGCGATATGTCTGCGGGGGTGCCGGGAGGGTCTGCCAACACATTTTTTGCAGCCTGGCTTTCGTCCAGCAAGAGCGACTCCTTGTCCTTCGGGCTGTATGTCCTCCCTTCCTCTTTCATGTCCATCCCTGCTGGTAGAGAGGGTGGGGGCTGGGGTGAAGGTGGAGGAGACAAAGGTAGGGAGGAGGTAGTAGAGGTTGTCACCGCGATGGGGCACAGCTCCTCGATCTCCTCCAAAGCTGAGGAGAAGCTGTCCTTGGCAGGAGGCGAGACAGGCTCTGACGGTCTCAGCGAGACAGGGTGGTGACCCAAGGGGTGGGGTGAGGACGGCGGCAAGGCGAAGAACAGTGGCGGGTCATCGTCCAGGAGCGAGGCCGGGGTCAAACCAGAGTCCAGCGACGACAGTGGCGAGAGGGGCGGGGAGAGGACGCCGCCGAACGCAGATGTCGGAGCTTCGTGGTAGCTCTCGTCCTCGGTGATGTTCGGCGCCGGCGGCGGGACGGCGAAGAAGTGTGCGCGCAGCCCCGCACCGCCTTCCTCTTTGAACTCGTGGTGGATGCGGCGGATGACGTTGTTGATGAGCACGCGGCGCTGAAGGGCTGGCTCGGTGGCGGGCGTCCGCGGCGGCCCATACAGCTTCATCAAGGAGATGTTTAGCACCGTCTGGCGCTGCAGCGTGTAGTTAACCCTTGAGTGGCTGCCTGCTGCGCCGGCCGCTGATGTGAGGAGCGCCTTGCCCTCCTCCAGGCCGTCCTCATCCAGTTTGCGCTTCACGCCGTTACCCAACATATATCTGTGGGAGAGACCAGAAACAAGGTGTCAGGAGAAAAATATATATGGTTGCTTTTACTTCATATGTGAAAGAGTGAGTAGTAGTCAGTGAGAGACAGCTGTGTGAAAGAGACTGCTGGGAGACACACCACATCAAAACGAAGTCAGAGATCACAGTTACACTTGTATGTGTATGTGATATGAGTGTTTAAAATGAACAAACATCTGTGAGAGGAAAAGCCCTCGTTCATAGTTTTATCAGCAATATAACAAGTGGAAAAAATCCACTTCTCACTCAAACTACAACACGAGCTTCCTGGAAGCAGGGGGGCTTCCTCGCAAACAGTGACAAGAAATGAAACGAGCAAGCAGCGAACACACGCTCAGCGTCAGTGTATGGGGTGGGGGGGCAGGAGGGGGTTTTGGTGTCAGCTGACCAGCTAGCATGTGAGGCGGCGTCAGCTGACTAGGTGGGTGGCAGCAAGCTCTGACAAAGGGTAAGAGTCCCAAATGGCACCCCATTCCTTATGTAGTGCACTACTTTTGACCAGAGCTCTATGGGCCCTAGTCAAAAGTACTACACTATAAATAGGGAATAGGGTGCCATTTGGGACACAAGCAAGTTCCCAACTGAACCACCTGACTCAATCAGAATACGGCGCTAACAGACGTGTCAGCACAGGAAACTGACTTCCTGCCCGGACACAGCATAGAAAACAGGCAGAAATGGCCCTGCTGTTTTATCGATTTACGCTCAAAATGGTCACGTGGGCTTTTTTTTTTTTTTTTTACATACATACATATATACATACATACATACATACTTGAAGTCGGAAGTTTACTGGTTGAATAATAGTAGAGAATGATTTATTTCAGCTTTGATTTCTTTCATCACATTCCCAGTGCGTGAGAAGTTTACATACACTCAATTCATATTTGGTAGCATTGCCTTTAAACGTTTCGGGTAGCCTTCCACAACCTTCCCACAATAAGTTTTGTGAATTTTGGCCCATTCCTCCTGACCGAGCTGGTGTAACAGTCAGGTTTGTAGGCCTCCTTGCTCACACACGCTTTTTCAGTTCTGCCCACAAATTTTGTATAGGATTGCAGTCAGGGCTTTGTGATGGCCACTCCAATACCTTGCCTTTGTTGTCCTTAAGCCATTTTGCCACAACTTTGGAAGTATGCTTGGGGTCATTGTCCATTTGGAAGACCCATTTGCGACCAAGCTTTAACTTCCTGACTGATGTCTTTAGATGTTGCTTCAATATATCCACATCATTTTCCTCCCTCATGATGCCATCTATTTTGTGAAGTGCACCAGTCCCTCCTGCAGCAAAGCATCCCCACAACATGATGCTGCCACCCCCGTGCTTCACGGTTGGGATGGTGTTCTTCGGCTTGCAAGCCTCCCCATTTTTCCTCCAAACATAACCATGGTCATTATGACCAAACAGTTCTATTTTTGTTTCATCAGACCAGAGGACATTTCACCAAAAAGTACAATCTTGGCTGATTTCTTTTGATTTTCCCATGATGTCAAGCAAAGAGGCACTGAGTTTGAAGGTAGGCCTTTGACAAGAAATTTGTGGAGTGGTTGAAAAACTAGTTTTTAATGACTTCAACCTAAGTGTATGTAAACTTCCGACTTCAACTGTATATACACACACACAGATTATCTTGGCAAAGGAGAAATGGTCAGGGATATTTTATTTCCGCTCATGAAACATGGGACCAAGACTTTACATGTTGCGTTTTATATTTTTGTTCAGTATGTATGTAAGAGATAGATAGATATCTCTCCCTCTTACATACATAACAAAAATATAAAAACGCAACATGTAAAAAGTCTCGGTCCCATGTTTCATGAGCGAAAATAAAATATCCCCGAAATTTTCCATACGCAAAAAAAAGCTTATTTCGCTCAAATTTGTTTACATCCCTGTTAGTGACCATTTCTCCTTTGCCAAGATAATCAGTACGTCCAACTGGCTTCACGATCACGTGTAACCACGCTAGCCCAGGACCTCCACATCCGGCTTCTTCACCTGTGGGATTGTCTAATTTCATTAGACATTTTCAGACACACAGCACAACACAACTGGGCCCCCTGTCCTACCTATTGCAAACTATGTAGGAAAGGAGTAAAATGTATAGATAATTATCATCGCGGTGTAGTTTCTGTCCTCATATCCATTCCAACTCATTCACTCACCTCCCTTATATATCGTCAGCTTGTCTTTCTGAGATGAGAAACAGAATGAGGTCAGAAACCAACGAGGGAAAGATAGTACCTCTGTATCATACACACTAGGCCAGGGGTTACCAAACTTTTTTGGCCCATGGCCCCATTTTGAGGACCTCAACCATGGGAATTGTTTGTTGTTGTAATTCATATCCAATGTTAACTTTTTATTTGGGGCCATGTCAGTCAATTGATCATTTGTCTGACATAATGAATCTTCTCAACACCACCTCATCGCTGCTGTCACAGCCAACCTGGACCGACATTTGATTTTAATCCAGTCGAGAGCGCTGATGGTGCTTTCAAGACAACTGGGAACTCTGAGAAATATGGAGGCAAAATCATGACGTCAGTGATCTTCAGGTCAGACAGTCGGAGCTCTAGAAAGAGGCCCCGTGTTCCCGAGCTGGTATTCTGAGACGGATGACCGTTCAAATACAGTTTCCACACATTTTTTTTGTTCCCCCTCGCTCTCCAATAATAATAGTTCTCTCTGAATCCACTGATATGTAGAATGTTTTTGTATTTCCCCTGCATGCTTGTGTTCAGTTTCCCAAATAAGTCTGTTACGACAAGGAGACACTCATTTCATTACACAGAAAGTCAACCAAGTCTGTTTTCTTTTACATCCACTGTGAATGACAACAGTTCCTCTCTCAATGCGAAAAAAATCTTTCCAACACTCCCCCTCAATAGCCAAGCCTCAATGTGAAATAGAACGTTGTCATGCTCTGATCTCATATCGCCACAGTTAAGTGAACAGGCGTGTGCGCAGTGAATGTGGTTTGATGTATTTTATAATCAACCTGCTGCAGTACATCTCTGATTTCTGTGCTCAGCTCTTTTGCCGCCAGTTGCTCTCGGTGTATCATACAATGCGTCTATACGGCAGAGGGCAGGCCTCGGCACTAGAGTACAGAGGCCTGCCCTCCATAGATGGCGCCCCCATCTATGCAAAAGTCCATCATTCAATCCCATGGAACCTGTTTTTCGTCAATATAGCCACGCAGCACACTTAACACGCCCTGTGACGTTTCATGCTCGGGAATCATGAGACAGAACAATATGTCCTTATGAATGACATCCCACTACATGTACAGCGAACAGAAAAAGTCAATGCATGGTCATCTCAGCCCTCACACACTCTTTTCACCATTTCAATTGCGGCCGGTAATATCAAAGTCTGCAGTAGTGTGTGGTTTCATAGAGTGGCGTGCCTAGCCATTCACCATGGAATGATTCAAGTGCAACGCTATCTGGTTGAATTTTATCTTTTGGATTTGAATAATTTTTTCATTTAGGTTTTTAAAGGTAAACTACATTACAATGATCGAGATAAAGACAACACACACACACACACACACACATATATTTTTTTAATTCTGATTTTTTTTTTTTTTTTCAGGATTTGGGAAGTTCTCCCACGGCCCCATTTTCATATCAGGGACCTAGTTTGGGAACTGCCCACACGAGAATGCCTCCCAAACTGTCACCTAAGATGGAGCACAGAGCACACCTCTCCTGCAGTGCATTGTCTCACTGGTACGTGTAACTCTACCCTGCTACATAAACTACTGCACACAGCCTGCGAGAGACTCGCCCCTTTCAGTCCGTTGTGTAACGTGTGCTACCTTGATGAAAGCCAGAGGGAAAGAGATTCACTATCCCATTTCCAAACCGGGTTCTTGTAGAGATCATTGCTGTGTGTGTGTGAGTGAGTGAGTGAGTGAGTGAGTGAGTGAGTGAGTGAGTGAGTGAGTGAGTGAGTGAGTGAGTGAGTGAGTGAGTGAGTTTGTGTGTGAGAAAGAGAGAGGGTTTGTGTGTGAGAAAGAGAGAGGGATTTAGTGTGTCAGCTTTGCTTAGAGCCACACACGCCAACTTGGACTCTGAACACACCAAACCCCCCCAGGGCGTGTGTGAGGGAAGTGCATGCGCGTGGCTGGGGATAGCTCCACACTCGCCTGTTACCATGACGAATACAGTCAGCTGGGAATCCAGGGAGAGAGAGGGAGGAGGTATGGATGAGGTAGGGAGGAGGGACAAGCAAGGGAGGAAAGAAAGAACCAACATGTTTCTCCACTCAGGCTGCCATCACTATTGCAGCTGGTGCTTGGATATGGAAGTGGAGGTGAGAGAGCAACTTGTGTGTGTGTGTGTGTGTGTGTGTGTGTGTGTGTGTGTGTGTGTGTGTGTGTGTGTGTGTGCACGCAGTGCACACATGGAGTGCATCCAAAATGGCCCCTTATTCACTAGTGCACTACTTTGATGTAGCTAGGCTACATTTTGTAGTAGTTCCCTCGCTGCAAATACTATGCCTCCACATACCTCCCCCACTCAATAAAATGATTCATCCGCCCCCTATTCCGTTCACTTATTCCTTTCACACGTGGGGCCCTTCGACGCTGCCATCTGCTGACACTGTCTGAAGACGGTTGAGAGATGCAGAGAGAGAGAGAGACAGAATAGAGAAGACTGATAGGGGATTTTGGCAGAGAGGGAAAGACAGGGGTGACAAAGAGAAAGACAGAGGAAAGGAAGGTAAAAGGGAGAGTTGAGAGAGAGAAGAGGAAAAAAAGAGCAGCAGCAATATAGGAACACACCTTCCTTTAACAAAAACAACACAAAAGTGTCTGATTACAACAGCATTCCAGCCACACAGAAGGCTTTCTTTCACTCCATACTCACAGCAGGCTTACAGCGATGGCACTCAGATTACACTCAGATTGCCTCGTCCCAATGTCCACCCCTTGAGCACATGACCACTTCAAACTCATGTCCCAACATGAACTTCTTGGTTCTCCCAAGAGCTCTGTGTTCCGATACACCAGGGTCGTATTCATTAGCGCACACCGTAGCACAACGTGCTTTAACTGGAGAAAAAATTACTAAAACAGGACTTTCTTATTGGACAAGCTCAAGCAATCCCTCCCCGTTTGCTTCCTAGTGAATAGGACCCAGAATCCGTCCACATGTTATTGATAATTATTCAGTAATGTTATTTCAGTGTGTGCTTCCATGAAGTGCCAGGGATTTGTAGAGCCCCATCTGGGACAAGGTCAAAATGTCATTGGATTATTACCTTTTTTTGGGGGGGGTGGTAGCAGGCAGCTGCATGCCTTACATACTCAGCAGGCATCGTCATCTTGCGGAAGGTCTCGGTTGTACACCGATTTCTAATACAAACTCTGCCGTGCACACTTAGGCTGGAAGAGCAATTCCAGATCCTGCACCTTTCTCAATGGCACAGTGCAGCCTGCACCGGAGATTGCAACCCTCATTCATCAACAAGCCTAATCATTCTATTTCCCACACTATTTCTTTAAAAAGTTCTGTCAGACTTCCAAGTCCTTCAAGATTGCAGTAGAAGTTAAACATTCATATTTGTAATGCAAGCATTCGCGGCCTCAATTTTGCCCAAAAGGTTCCTGGAAGATAATAATTTTATGCCAGGTTGAAAGACAAGGTTCACTGTTGGGCTCTGGTCATGCGAGAAACCACACTCAGAAGCCGGGCTGGCCTGGCATTAGGATTGTTTGCCTTGGTTTCTCCAGCAGGCAAGTGGATTCTTGTAGCACTGATTTAATGGGCTTGTTCGGAAGAGACTCCAACTGCGTCTGAAACGGCACTCTATATAGTGCACTACTTTAGACTAGGGCCTTGGTCAAAATAATCTGACTATACAGGGAATAGGGTGCCATTTTGGACAGACCTAAGCTTGTTTGGAAGAGATGCAGAGTTACGGAGAGTTATTTTGATTGATCACCAAGAGGGGGATTTCAGAGCCAATTTGCTGAAATATTTAGGTGAACTTCAGCCCTCCTGCTCGCATAGTAGAAGAAAAAGAAAAAGAGGAACGAATAGTGTTTACTGGAAACCAGAGCAGACAGAGTCAAGGAAGCAAAGGTGGACTTTAGTCACGGAGATGGAATGCTGAGTCTAGTAGTGTGGACTGTGTGCCTACTTGCAAATCTGTGCAGATTCCTTGTGGTTGATCGTTGCATGTTGGTAGCCCTTTGGTGGATTTCTTACTATTCTTTTTCATATTTTATTAATGCCTCACTCCAATTCGTTGGTGTTTTTATGGGCAATTCATGCACACGTTAAAATCTTTGTCATTATTAAATCAAATTGTTGCATTAGGCCTCCGAGACGACAATCGTTTCCAATGCATGCAACGGAACTCTACAACAACAAAAACATCCATATTTCCCTGTCACTCGGCCCTACAGACGAAATGCAAATAACACTTTGCACTGTTAGGTTCCTACAAGGCAGCAGCCAGAACTAGCCCTTTTTGCCTCCCACATCTCTGAACCAGTGCTAAACTATTTGGAAGTCTTCACAGCAGTAGTTAAAAGCTTTAAAAAAAACAAAAAAAAACAGTAAAACAAAGCCAGAGGGCTGTATCAGATTAATTCAGAGGCCCCATTCCCCCAGTCAAGTCTGTAAGTATGGCGTACTCATTAACTTTTAGCCTAAACAGTTTGAAAAGGCATGTATGGCTTCTATTTTCTAAACTACTGGTTTAGCTTCCAGAAACTATCGCTCATCACATTCCTGTCAAAAGGTGACAATGAGTCACTCAAACAACAACTACAATGTGATGACCAAATCAATATCTGAAGAGTCACAACAAAGCTACCGGCAAGTCTCAAATGTAAAATAAAAATATGCAACGTTACATAACGCTCCTGTACTTACAAAGTAGCAATTGTACTGGGACCCACATGAACGACAACGTTTTCAGTGAACAAAGTTATATTGGTGTGAAGTCCCTCCTCCCACTCCCTACATGCCACCAAAAAGTTGTTTTGTAGCCAAGGCCCTATGATCACTGTTGGTAATGACATGGCTCTAGCATTTGAAACGAAACTAAGTCACGCGTGGGTGTCACTTGCTCTTTCAAAATGTCAGAAAAACATTATTCAGACATTCCCACTACCGGAGCACTAAGACTGCGGGAAATCGTATGGGTGACTAACCTAACAACGATTGTATTTATTGATACATCTAAATTGAATGGTTTTGGGTTCTCTGTCATGACAAAACGCGTGTTGGATCAATTCACTGTATGAACTGTCACTGACGTATTACTGTAGCTGTCACAACAGCTGCCCTTGACCTCCAAAGGCATACGCCACAGATAGCCCCTATGGCTGTGATGGGGGCGCCATAGCCTGCTCACCGCCACCTGCCACAAAGTACTCAGTCGGCTCTTCACTGAACTGGAGACTTAAAAACAATATTACGTTCCCGTTTCGAGCATTAGGGCCTCCTTCCACATGCAACACTATAACAGACAAGTAGCTAAATGTAACAAAAAAAAGCCACTCAGACCGAGGTGCTTTCTCTCTCCAGACTCAAGACACAGCAACAAAATGCGACAAAAATGCTTTTTTTTTTAAAAAGAGAATGGCAAACAGGTAAATAACGGCCAATAATTCATTTATACGTAAATCAAAGCATAATTATTCCATGTTGAAGCGTGTTTAAATAATCCTAACATTGGTGAATGCAACGCAGTCAAACTTACCACATGTAGTTCCAGCAAGGGTTTCAAATCCTGCATCGGGGTCAAATTGACGCCAAGAACAGAGGATCTACAACGAGGAACACCAGACATCGAACTCCTCGCCGTCTATACTTTCATTTCCGCGCCGCGGTTCTCCAAAATAGCCGTGGAGCTCTACACAATGGCGAGCTGTCGAGGAGACCGATGAGTCTAGTCACAGACAACTACCGTTCACTGAACAGCAGGACAGGCACTGCCGGAGCTATTTTTTTCTCCGCCGATAGACCTACAACTACACTGGCTAGGAATGACGTAAAGTGAAATTACGCTCTGAACTGACAGTGTTGACTGGTACGGTGGCACACGCCTCGCCCCCATGTAGCTTGGGAAGCCACTAGTGGGCGCTATGGATCTCCACTATCGTCTGGGCTTAATGTGCCCAGCCGGTAATACACTATAGTGTCCCCCGGTGAAAACGGTCTGTGCTTAAAACATTCTCTATCCAGGCTGCAGAGGCTGCGATATCCTCCTTAACACGATTCAATGTCAAGGCTACAAAAACGGGGAAAATATGCGTACTTTCTTTTTGAAACACCATTTCCCACCGCCATGCTAAAGTGGCTATGTAGCGTATCACATTCAGCCAATCAGGTTGAAGCAGTCTGTTTTTTCCACCCCTAACATAGCAGCGTAAAAGAAACAAGGATAGTTTCAAAATAAAAGTTGTGCTAACTGAACATAGTTTTAAATGACGTATTGGATTTGTTGGCATTAAATCGTTCACTGAACATTATTCCGTCTATGAAGTGAAATTATAAAGTTACAATTTGATTGAGTAGAATGTATTTTTGTACACAGATGCAATATGCAATTAACGTAATGATAGTTTCGTTTACAGGTTTATTAAATTATATGTTCATGTGTGCAATCTGAAAGGTGTAATTAATAATGATAAAATAACAAATTAGATCCGAATGCTCTTACTAATCACCCTATTTCTCTCTTTCTCTATGCCTGAGGACACCCTGGCCTGATGATTCCTCCTGGCTTTGCCTGTCTCAAGCCCACCGGGTCGTGCTGCTGACTACTATGACACTTACCACCACACCCACATACCTAACTAAATTGCATATTGCATCGGTGGTAAAACATGTATTCTACTCTAAATCTCGTTTTAACTTTATAATTTCACTTCACAAATGTTTAACATGTTGTATTAAAACTGTGAACAATGTTCTGTAAACGAGTTCATGCCAAGAAATCCAATACATGTAATTTAAAACTATGTTCTGTGTGTACAACTTTTATTTCGAAACTATCAGACCAGGGCTGCATTCCAAACACTATATTTTTACCTCCTCAGGCATCTGGGTAGCCACTTTCCCTTGGGGAATCCACGTCGAAACCGGATGCAGGTCTAATTCACTAACGACGTTGCCCACTCGGCCATCGATTTAGCTCGACGTAGCAAGTGAAGTACTTTGATCACTTGTGAGGTTGATATGAACCACAATTCAACGCAAACTGTAGTCACACTCCAGTGGCCGCGAAGTGTCAAATGTAATCCACACGACTGCATTTTCGGCATGTCAGACAAAATTATTAAATTAGCTTTCAAAAAAAAATATATATAGATGACACTGATTTTAGCGTTTGAAAATTGGCTTATTCTTGTAGTGAGGACCCAATAAAACTCCATAAATATATTTTGGGGAATTTATTGGAATGAATGACCAAACTATAAAACTAGCTAGCTATGGGTACCTCTAGCTAGCTAGCTACGTTAGCTTGCTAGGTACATTAGTTAGGTTAGGTAGGTGTAAGAAAACAGATTGCTGCAACCTGATTAGCTGAATGCGATATGCAACATCTGGGACTAGCATTTAGCAGTGTTGCCAAACTCCTCAGTAAGGAAAGTAGCTATTGGCTGTCCTAAAAGTCGCTAAATGACGTCATGGCCTAATTTGCATAATTGACCATGTGCATGTAATTGTGATGGACGCTGTAGTAGAGAGGAATAATGTCGTGGGAGAGACAAAAAGGGAGTAAAAAACACCCTAAATATGTTTAGAACTACAAATTACATTTCTTCTGTCGATTCTTGTTTTTTTTTTGTCGCAATTCCAACCCTCCTCCTTTATCCGGGCTTGGGACTGGCAAAAGTGACCCAAAAGAGACACTCCGGCGGAGTCACTTAGATTTTTTTATTTTTTTTTTCTTAATTTGTTTTGGTTTTTAACCTTATGGTCCACTTAGGAGCCTACAACAAGTCACAGTAAAACATGAATATTTTTAACCATAACGTTTAACATTTTTTTGTATACAATCTACATGAACAATCTAAATGGACCAAAAAGAGACAATAGAAAAAACTGTCAATGGCAATGTGAGAAAATTATGGTAACTAGTCTGGCCCTAATTCAGGTAAAAACATTTTTTTTAATGTAAGTCAGGGCGGGATCAGCCAGGGCTTCCCGCGTGCGCGATTCATTTGCAGTCTGGACACGGAGGGGTGAACATCTCCTGTTCTGACTGCAGCTGGGAGGGACTGCTGCACAAGGACTGGGCCGCCTGTGAGTGCTTTGGGACAGGGGTGTGGCCCTCGGCAGCACCCGCTGCTCGTTGAGAAGAGTAAGAACGATACGTGCTTTCACGTCAGTCTCAATGACACCAGAAAAAGTCACTAGATTTGTCGCTAGTCGCTTTTTTGAAAAAGTGGCGCTAGAGGGGCCTGAATACCCGCTAAATATAGCGACAAAGTCGCTAAGTTGGCAACATTGGCATTTAGCCACTCTTGTATGGTTGTGGAAAATTGTGTTTCATGAAGAAAGTATGCACATTGAAAAAATGTCACGCCTTCTAGCCATTAAATCGAGTTAAGGAGGAAATCGAAGCCTTTGCAGCCAGAATGGAGAATGTTTTTAGTACGAATCGGTCGCCAGGGGACACGAGTGAATTCCCGGCTTGGCACATTAAGCCCAGACTATAGTGGAGATCCATAGCTCCAACTAGTGTCTGCCCAGGCTACCCCTATGCACAGACCAGACATACATAATTGTCTAAAATAAAACAAAAAAAATCTATGGATGTTGGAATTTGCTGCGCTAAATATCCTAAGCTAGCATATAGAACAAAACCCATTTTGTGTGGTGGCAGCTTTCAGGCAGAATAATAATGATAACATGTAATTGAGAGAAATAGTCAAAGCTTATTCTTGGGAGCATTCTCTTGTCAAGGAGTCTTGCTGTGAGTGAGCAACCACAACTATGTAAGGCATCCAAGCTATTCAACGTTAGACATCTTGGTATTAGCCAGTGCAATATTGTAATGCAAATTTTTTAGTTTGCTGGGGAAATTAAATGTTTTGACAATGATCACTCGTACAACGTAGATCTAATGTACATTAAAGTGTATTACTTTTACGTCAAAGTGTTATTTGTGCCATTATAATGCTTAGAAATCTAACCAGCAACTTTTTCTGAAACTCTCAAAATTGTTTTTAGCCAATTGCCACCTGTCACTCTGGCAACAGCTTCTCCATTGACAACTGGAGACAAATTTCAACTAGTCAAACAGGTTACAACTATGCTGCAGCAGAGAGCTTCAAAGACAAACCCATGGCCACACGTCCAAAACACTTAGTCACATAATAGAGCATAAGCAATCTGCAGAAATAATATTTTTTATCAAGGGATTTATCAAACGTGGGTCGTTATGCGGCTATGCGCACACCTGTGTATGTGTGTGTGCAGACGCTCATTTAGGAAAGAATGATGTGAGCGCCATACTACTCCATTCTCTGGCATCTGTTCAATAATGTGGTGGTTATCCTCGAGTTAGGCAGAGCGTGACATAATTGCAACCAGATGGCAAGAATAAAAACCGGAGGACTCTCCAACACAAGCAGCTGATTCCCTTCAAATTAATGCAGGAGCTGAAGATATGGCATTCCCATCTGTGACCAGTGGAACCCGTTATGAACTTTGGACTGGTTCAAAGTTAAGTTTAACACCTCAGTGTAAATCAGCACAAAAGCCAAGGTTAAAAGTTAAGGCCAGAAACACAGTACATGAGTACTAACTAAGGGAAGTCAAGTGAATGTAGTACAATTTAAATAAAGAAAATGATAATGGCCATTAGGGCCCTGAAAGCGATGGCAATGCCACAGCTGGTAAACAGTCGTGACAGAAGGGCAGCAGTAGTCCGGGCTAGGGGTATTTCTGTCCCTACTAGGGGCAAGAGAGGGGGGCCTGGGTTGCCAGTTGTGAGCGGAACGAGCGCTGCTCTCCTATTTTGGGCCTGGCACCAGTTGAGACAGGGCTGCAGGGCTCCTGCGGTCATCATGGTTTCTCTCCCCTCTCATGTTTCACCCGACCGACCGTCCACCCACAGACAGACGGACCTGAGACTGTACAGAGAACTGCCTTATGACTTCAACCCCAATCAGAGCCCATGCAGGAAATTAGCATCTCGTTACACATCACTCGTAATTACACATTGAAACAAAATGAAGCTGAATGAAAGATGCAGCCCTGAGGGATGCCTACCTTTTGACACGCCAATAGAGTAGCAGTGGTCTAATCACAACAACCATGATGGTACTGGAGCAGAGTGGAGAGGCATGGCGAGAGACAGACCTCTACTCTGAGAATTATGTTTCTTGTAAGCAACTTGAAGCAATTTTAGGACAGGTTAGAGAACGGAAGAGGGTTGAGAAGTTGCTACATCTGACAAACAAGACACCCATATTTCATGGAACTGCCAGAGAAAAAAGGTGGTGTCAATTAAGGCTCCTATTTTCTGCATACATCCTCCAGATTTAGTTTTGCGTCAACGTTTGGCAGATCCTGGGTCAGTTCTTTTGGGCCTCTTACTTACAACATAGACTCTCTGGAGCCGGTTCCGCCACATAGAAAAGCGTACGACTGGCACCCGGGCACTATTTTGAAACAGACCCCCCCTCCATAACGAACCGCCAAGGTTGCCAATTAGCTCCCGAAACCCCATCCCCACCCATCTCTTCCTCCTCCTGCTCTGAGAGAGAACACTGAGGGAGGGCCGTCAGGCTGGGATCAGGAAATGAACGATTGCAGTTTTTTTTTTTAAGGTTGGCTCCTCCGCCGCGGGCATCCATCCATCACTGTATTTTTCTTTCTGTTTTTTTTGTCTTGCCTGGCAAGGAACTACTCGGAGCTACTTCAGAATGATACAGTATCGCCATTGGCTTGATTGAGAGTAGCTAAAAAAGAGAGAGGGGGTAGGTCTCGCATGAAAGGATTAAAAGCCAAAAGAAAGTCTAGTGTAACGGAGGCCTTCAATTTAAAGTGTGGCCTGGCTGGAATGAGCGTGTAGATGCTGAGGGGGAAAAGAGAGACATGTATTCGATTATTTAGCACTCACTGTGAGGTAAATTAAATGGTGAGATAGTTGACATATTTGATGAATCACACCCCCAAAATGCTTTCACTGGAGCGCATTGTACATGCATGAACAAGAGGGCCGGGCACTGACATACTGTAACTAAAGCTAATAGGCAGCTCAAGTCATAGTCACTCATTTCATCACTGCTGCAAATTGCAAGATGCCCTTGTGGCAACTCACTTACTGGAAATAGGCTTCTAACCAAAGCAGCTTTAAACTCCATGAAAAGATACATGTACGGTTACGTCAGAGTGTCGCTTGAATAGTCAGGAATGAGTCATCTTCGCTTATGGGCTGTGTAAATACTCAAGGGGAGTGTATACATATGTAGGTTATGTAAAAACTCAAGTCAACAGGATTTTTGTTAATCCTATAGCCGGTGACTAGAAACCGAGTATCTTTTGCTCGCTCATCTTGCCCTGGCTCCCCCAAAAAATTCTGTCAATGAAGTTTAAAATAGGCTGCCTTGTAAAATAAACACGCACCACTTACATTTAGTCTACAGTGAATACAAGGAGGCTGAGTAGCTATAAAATAATGAGTGTTAGAGGAAAAATCCTAAATGCAAGTAGTTGTACTGTTTACTCACAGTACCATAGCAAAGACCAAAAGTCAACCGCTTGAGAATAGAATGTAAAAAACACCTTTCTTAGTTACAATTTTAACAGACAGAAACAGTCACTACCAGTAGTCTAATTCACTGAGCTGTCCATGCAGACTTGTATTATATGTCAGTCGTTTCAGGCTACTGCTAATTCTGATTCATCCGAAGAGAATCAACTCTGTGCTCTGCTGCACACTTAGCCATTGTTCAGGAGGGCGTCAGGCATACAAATGGGACTCGTCTGGCCAGTAGGGCAGCATGCTGTTCAGTGCTAACTGGCAAGATGACAAACAGTCCACAACACCTCTCACTCCATTTGATGATGTTACACTACAAAAAGTATGGCCAAAGCCTGTCTCAAGTGCACACCTGCCGTCTAGGCATGAGTGATAGAACCAAGATTGATATAATGGAGGCTTGATTCTCCATCTCGCATCCACAAATCCAGCTCCCACCTTTTTGCTGTGGGTATTGTCTTGAGTGAACTTCACACATGGGCTAACTAGCTCCCTCCCTATCCTCCCCCATCCCCCTTCTCTCCCTCTCTCTGTATTTTACCTACAGGGCTTCTTCTGTAGATCGGGGGAAAGGCTGCGGCCCCTCTACAGCTGTCACAGATGCTTTCCCCCTTCCATTGCCCGGCAACCAAGAACAAATAAAGCCGGCAAACAGCCCACCCCCCCTCCCTCTTGCGCCATCAACTCTAAAGCCCTCAGCGCCGTTGCTGCTGCTCCCCATCCCAACTCCCACTCACTCCCTCTGAACCTCACAGCAAAACATCTAGCCCTTTGTCCACGCTGACCGGCTGAATGTAGGTTTTGTTTTCACTTAAAAGCAAATTGGGGTTATGCCTAGGAAAAATAGAAGACTTCAGTTCAACAGCTAAACAAGAGGCTGGCTTCACACTGCCTTTTACATAATTACAGGGGTCCGCTAGAGGGGAGGAGGGGGGAAGGGAGCATGCCAAGCAGTTAAGAGTGTGCCCTTTCTTCTGCCTGGGGCCTGTGTGTGAGAGGCCGGCCGTGGCACATTTACAGCGGCAGGCACCATGCCACCGCAACGCTGATGAGAGGGTCAGATGTTAATCAAGCGGGCACACAATGGGTACCAATCACGGGATGATCTGGTGGGTGCTCTACTTTGGGTATGACACTAATTCTATGACAAGGTTGGTGTGAAAGTATAGATTAAGGGTATCCATCACAGCCACAAAACAATGCCTTTGTCACGGTCATGGACGTCAACGTCACATGAACTCAGATAACCGTTCAACATAATAGAACGCCATGGAAAAGCCAATGTAATTCACCACAGCTGTTGGGGATGTGTAATCTAATTACTATTCAAATGAGGGCCCATTCAAAGTCATTGATTTGAAATTGCCCTTAACTCAGATTAAGAAGTCCCAACTACTGGGAGACAGACAGTACAGCTGCAGAGATGAACTAAGCCACCTAATGCTGCCCTCCACTGGTACAGACCTGTACCAGATTCAGTGTTTCAGTTGTCTTACTGGGTCCCTATGCATCTACGAACAGGATTACTGTCTTAACTCAATTAGCCATGAAATCCCTAGTTTGTTTTTCTGGAAGCTGTGTTGCACCATTTTCCCCCACGTGGGCCAGCCCCCTAGCATTCGCATTCAACCAATGAGCTTCAACCCCTCACCATTTGAGTGACAGCTAGCGAGAGACACATGAACACACAGCAGAGCGAGAGTAACAACGTGGTGCACAGATCTGCACATATGTTTCGTAGTACACAATCTTAAAGGAACACTTTCGGCCTGTGAGCGCTACTTTCAAAACTACTGGCTAAAAAGTATATAAAAGTACCAGAGAATCCCATTAACTGTAATGTACACTTGTTGCTGGACAGACTCAAAAGTAAGAAGTAAAAAATAGCGTTTTGGCCCCGGCGTGCACAAAAAAAGGTGGTTGAGCTGGGTAAAAGAGAAGAAAACTCTAAACGTGATCCTTGGGTTGTCCAACTGACGTCACCCCATTGAAGTCGAATTTTAAAGGTGAAGTTTAGGTAAGGGTTATGGTAGGGGTTAGGGTATGGACGTCTCAAGTTCAGCACAACAGCACCCTTTACTGGAGACAATGGAAGCTGGGCCAAAGATGATACCGTTCAGCTTATGAAACAAGAGCACAAAAACAAAACAAAAAAATGTATCGCATTTCAGAGACTAAGCCTATTTCAGTGTGAAATGTACATGCTGAACAGGTGTAACTATCAGGAAATAATTCCAATAAGACAAATGTTTATTAAAGATCTCCTTCATTGTTTAATAGTAGACATTGTGCCAAAAAAATGTCAAGTCCTCAGCCACAAATCACATGCCGAAATTAAAATGTTCAGCTACTTTTCATGATGTCATATATATTGCACTTGCTTCTCTACAGGTTTAGCTAATCGGTTCTTACATATATGTATAAATATATACAGTTGGTAGAATTATTTCAGCCTTTGGTGAAACTTTGTTGTGCTGTTGGTTGAGAGACACTGGCGGAGGAAAAACAATGACACTTTCAATGTAGCATGTGTCCATGTGGCATTATGCATGTCAGCAGAACAATTACTCTCTGTACAGGAATGTTAACTAATGCTAGTATTATACAAAATTCATTAGACTAAACCCAAATAAGAGATAAGAGCTTGGGCATACAACCATTATGGGCATACAAAACGTCTCTAGGGCTGGAAGGACATGCCAACCACGCAGTGTGCCAAAGGCATATCATATATACATCCTGCCATAAAGGCACTGGCACATTATTTGGGGAAACATTATGAAGATGGACCACGTGACACTGAATGATATTTCCTCTAAATAATTTGGGTCGATTACAGTGAGCAGACGTGCTAAGTCATGATGAGTGCATTCCAGATGCATTGTGGTTAAAGTAATCAGTTCTGCCAACATGTATAATGCTCTTTAAAACATGTGCTTCATTGGGAGTGCATCCTAAATCATTTCTGAGGAGATCAGGCCAAAGTCATGCTGATATCCACAGTAAAATAAGGAGAACACAACCATCGTAGAAAAAATGTATTATTAACTAGCAGACCTGGAGTAAAGAGTTGGGCAAGGTTTATTCATATTCCTCTCATTCATAATTATCACCTTGCACCTTGTTTAAAAATGTCTGGATAAGTTGCCACATCTTATTTTGTACAGGTATGTTTTGGTAATACGTAAAAATATCCCACATTATGTTAGTGTGTTTCTGTGGGTGTCCTTACCATCCTATTGCAGACCTTGTCAGGGGTGGGGGGGGACATATTTCTGGTATTGCAACTGCACACACAATCCAGGCCACTCAGTCTTCCCTCTCTGTCACTCTCACCCTCGTTTCTCTTTCTTTCTCTCCTTTATCTATCCCTGTGGAGCATGGTAACTTTTGAGATTGGTAGGTAGGTAGGGGTCTGGGTGGATGGCGTTTGGGGTGGCTGAGGGGCCTCAGCAGCAGCCTCCAGAGGAGGTCTTGACTGGCGTGCTCTGGATCTTGACGTTGGACTTCTCCGAACCTCCGGCTGTGGCCCCTGGGCCCATTCTCTTCTTGATCTCAGCTGCCATGGTCATGAAGGCCTGCTCCACGTTGGTGGCACTCTTGGCGCTGGCTTCCAAGAAGGGGATCCCTAAATTGTCAGCAAATTCCTGAGGGAGGAAGAGAAAAAGAGACAGGGGACATGAGAGTGAGAGGCAACAGTAAGGTGGGAGTAGGGGAGAGGCATATACACACAAAGAGGCAAAGAGACGAGAAAAGAGTGGGACACAGAACGGGAGAGAGAGAAGATTAAACTTAAAAATATAACAATTTCCTCCCCCATTCTGTAACCAGGTAGAGCGTTACCTTGGCCGTTGTGTAGTCCACCAGTTTCTTTGTCGTCAGGTCACATTTGTTGCCGACTAACAGCTTGTTCACGTTTTCACTGGCGTAACGGTCAATCTCCTGTAGCCACTGTTTCACGTTATTGAAGGATTCCTGGGGTGTGACAGGAGAGGAGACAACTGTTGATAACTCAACAACCGATACAATAGACAGCATAACCAGATACACTGAAACTTTGTTTAACTTATACAGGCTTGAGAACAAGGCTATCTGCTACGTAAACTTGTTATAAAAAGAGAGTGAAAAATAGAAAGTGAAAAAATTGAAAAAGCAAATGAGGGATGGATTTACCTGGTCTGTGACGTCGTACACTACAATAATGCCATGTGCTCCTCTGTAGTAACTGGATGTAATTGTCCGGAACCGTTCCTGTCCAGCTGTGTCCCACTGGGGGCCAAATGAGAGCAAAGTCAGACCTATCATCATATACAAATCACAATGTTCCACTTCTGCCATTCTTGTGACTCAATCAAGTCATGTCAGCCATAGGTACTTACAATCTGAAGTTTTATGGTCTTTCCATCTAATTCTATGGTCCTAATTTTGAAGTCCACTCCAATAGTGCTAATATAGCTCTCTGTGTATGTGTCGTCCTGAAGAGAAAATAAGAAAAACAGAAAATCCCTATGGGTGTTCAAAGTACAGTAAAGTTCCTGGGACATCAAACTATTATCTCTCAAAATATCAACGTGGCAAATACAAACCTAGACAGAGGAAAGTTACTTACTGCAAATCGGAGGAGGAGGCAAGACTTTCCAACGCCAGAGTCGCCAATCAGAAGCAGCTTGAATAAATAATCACTGAAAGGAGAGTAGACATGTCACAGGTTAAATATATGTCAATTAATTCCATTTGTCATGGAGATATTACTATATACTATTCATTATTTGTTGAAAGTCAAAAACAACAAGGCAACAAATTGTCACATAGTAGCTAGTTCTGGCTAATTTAGTGACAAAAGCCAGTCAATCAATAAATGCATCTGTATCACACAACAATCAAAGTAGCCTTGAATAGAATTCAACACATAACTAACTAGATATAACTATATTATTGGGCAATTATGGTTAAATTGGTCAGCTGACTTTTTACACATGTTCAAATTTGAAAAAGTCAAAGTAGTTAACGTTTTAACTAGCTAATGTAACTAACGACGTTACCTAACTAGCCAGCTGTGATAGTAGCTAGCTGAATTAACTACCAGCTGATATTAGCTAGCCTATGTATGGGTAGTTAGCTAGCATTCATGCTAGCTGGCGTTTTAACGTAGCTAGGAAGATAAAAACAGGCCCTAACACGCCTATTAATAGTCAATATAAAACATATCTAGAGTGGACTTGATACAGAACATACCTTATGTCATCGATTTCATATTTGTATAGAAGACAAAACAAGTATCTTAAACTAGCTAACAGGTAGCGGGCGAACGTTAGCTAACATTAAAAAAACAGGCTGTCATCATTAACCAACAGTGTTACTTACTATTCGGGATTCATCGTTGACTAAGCACGGTAACGTTAAGCAGTTATTCTTTAAAAGATTGCTATCCTTTGTCGTGGAAAATGTGTGTAATATAATCCAGCAACAATTTTTTTCAGAACAACTGCAACTGGCTAACTACTCGGAGCCGAGATAATCGAATCAAATATGGCTGCACTCCTGACCAGGAAATGCCAACCAAACCTATGGGGCTACTGGAAGTTGTAGTCAAATCGTATTAGGCCTACATTATTTATCATTCATCATTTATTTATTCATTATTTCCACTCCATGCATTATCATGGGATAAAGAGAGGTCCACACATCTGTCCGATTGTTAAGGGATGCAGAAGAGAGGTAGCCCAACACAGGGCCCGTATTCTTATTAGCAGACTCAACAGCCTTAGTTTCTCAAATGACTGTCTCGCCTGGTTCACCAACTACTTCTCTGATAGAGTTCAGTGTGTCAAATCGGAGGGCCTGTTGTCCGGACCTCTGGCAGTCTCTATGGGGGTACCACAGGGTTCAATTCTCAGGTCAACTCTTTTCTCTGTATATATCAATGATGTCGCTTTTGCTGAGGGTGATTCCTTGATCCACCTCTACGCAGACGACACCATTCTGTATACATCTGGCCCTTCTTTGGACACTGTGTTAAAAAACCTCCAAACAAGCTTCAATGCCATACAACACTCCTTCCGTGGCCTCCAACTGCTCTTAAATGCTAGTAAAACTAAATGCATGCTTTTCAACCGATCGCTGCCCGCACCCGCCCGCCCGACTAGCATCACTACTCTCAACGGCTCTGACTTAGAATATGTGGACAACTACAAATACCTAGGTGTCTGGTTAGACTGTAAACTCTCCTTCCAGACTCACATTAAACATCTCCAATCCAAAATTAAATCTAGAATCGGCTTCCTATTTCGCAACAGAGCCTCCTTCACTCATGCTGCCAAACATACCCTCGTAAAACTGACTATCCTACCGATCCTCGACCTCACGATGTCATTTACAAAATAGCCTCCAACACTCTACTCAGCAAATTGGATGCAGTCTATCAAAGTGCCATCCGTTTTGTCACCAAAGCCCCATATACCACCCACCACTGCGACCTGTATGCTCTTATCGTCTGGTCCTCGCTACATATTCGTCACCAGACCCACTGGCTCCAGGTCATCTATAAGTCTTTGCTAGGTAAAGCTCCACCTTATCTCAGCTCACTGGTCATCATAACAACACCCACCCGTAGCACGCGCTACTTTGGGGATGACCAGTGAGATATACCAATGACTGGAACGAATTGCAAAAATCGCTGAAGTTGGAGACTATTATCTCCCTCACTAACTTTAAGCATCAGCTATCTGAGCAGCTTACCGATCGTTGCAGCTGTACACATCCCATCTGTAAATAGCCCATCCAACTACCTACCTCATTCCCATATTGTTTTTATTTACTTTTTTGCTCCTTTGCACACCAGTATTACTACTTGCACATCATCATCTGCACATCTATCACTCCAGTGTTACATTTACATTTAAGTCATTTAGCAGACGCTCTTATCCAGAGCGACTTACAAATTGTTAATTTGCTAAATTGTAATTACTTCGCTACTATGGCCTATTTCTTGCCTTACCTCCTCACACCATTTGCACACACTGTATATAGACTTTTTCTATTGTGTTATTGACTGTACGTTTGTTTATTCCATGTGTAACTCTGTGCTGTTTGTGTCGCACTGCTTTGATTTATCTTGGCCAGGTCGCAGTTGTAAATGAGAACTTGTTCTCAACTAGCCTACCTGGTTAAATAAAGTTGAAATAAAAATAAACAATACTGGATCATGAGAGGAATATACAGTTGAGGGAACTCACTGACAGATGGCTGTATTGCACAGGAGGTTGGTGGAACCTTAATTGGGGAGGACGGGCTTGTGGTAATGGCTGGAGCGGAATTGGTGGAATGGTATCAAATACATGGTTCGCTGCCATTCCATTCACTCCGTTCCAGCCATTATAATGAGCCGTCCTCCCCTGGCAGCCTCACCTGATGTACTGTACCATGCATTTTGCTCTTCACGCTGGTGGTACCTTATTGGCTCAGCCAGTTTCTTCTTGATTGCTGTAAGGTCTAAGGTCAAGGATAAAGAGCATCTGTACAGTGCATCAGTGATGGTTTAATTCCCATGCTTCAAAGCACAGCCAGTAGTGCTAGGAAAAGTAAACACAGGGATAGCTTCAGATTACCACCCAGGTAGAATTATAACTTTTATTTAGCCTATTGTGTGGCTGGGTGCATTCTGTAAAGGAATTGTCTAACATGCATTTTCTATGTGGTTGCTACATCAGTTTAACTTCCTCTCTTATGTGTGCTATTGATGGATCTGAGGAATTGATTAGCCATTAGTCACGGAAATCATAGACCTAGGGCAGCAACAGCACTAGATCTGGGATTAATGACAGATTATATTGGTAATTTTGAAAATGAAAAAAAATAATGTTCAGGGGAGGGTCCTCTTCAGACAGACAACTCTCCCAACAAATCATGAGGTAGACATAGAATGTTTGCAGGCAAAACCTTTGCAGTGTTTTTATTGAAGGTAATTGATGCAACCTAGCCAATTGCGAAATGCAGTATTTAAAAATAACCTCTTGCTAGCTACTATTTTGTGTCTGGGAGATGTTTATGCGAGAGCAATAAGCGGATAAAGCAGTGAAAGCCGGATGTCCCAACTCCGCCCTTTCCTCTATGCTGGCTAGGCTACTCAACTGTAACTTTGGTTAGCTTTCAATAAATTGGCTAAATGGTCAACGGAGTTACCTCTTCATATGAACAAGACCATTTGTATTGCATGCTGCATATTTCAAGTGAACTCGAAAACCGATATTTATCTTATTTCAGTCTTTAGTTATTCTTAACACACTAGCTAGAGTTTAAGATGGGGGGATAAAATATATATATATATATATCTCCTAATTCTATGAACTCTGTCAGCGAGTACATAAACCACCTCTACCCTCCATTCTATTGGCGAACGTACAATCACTGGAGAACAAACTGGACGAGCTCCGTTCGAGACTAACCTATCAATGGGACATGAAGAACTGTAATATCCTATGTTTCTCGGGGGTCGTGGCAAAACAAGGACAATATACATCTGGCTGGTTTTTCTACGCATCAGCAGGACAGAACGGTAGCGTCTGGTAAGCCCAAGGGGGAGGTGTGTGTCTCTTTGTTAACTACAGCTGGTGTGTAATCTCTTATATTAAAGAGTTAGAATACCTCATGATAAGCTGTAGACCATACTATTTACAAAGAGAGTTTATCCATATATATATATATATATATATATATATATATATATTATTTCACGAAACATTGAATTTGGCCTGCTCATACATGGAAAAACAGACAAAAATAAAATAAATCTATAGGAAGTTTGACTGTGTTGGTGTGTGGACCATGATAGATCCTTAGTGATGTGGACACAGAGGAACATGAAGCTCTCGACCCGCTCCACTACAGCCCGTCGGTGAATGGGGGCGTGCTCGGCCCTCTGTTTCCTGCGGTCCACGATCAGCTCCTTTGTCTGGCACCACATTGCCAGGTCTCCGACCTCCTCCCTATAGACTGTATCATCGTCATTGGTGATCAGGCCCACTAGCGTCGTGTCGTCAGCAAACTTAATGATGGTGTTGGAGTCGTGCGCAGCCACGCAATCGTGGGTGAACGTGGAGTACAGGATGGGACTAAGCACCAACCCCTGAGGGGTCCCCGTGTTGAGGGTCAGAACGGTGGATGTGTTGTTGACTATCCTAGCCACCTGGGGGCGGCCCTTCAGAAAGTCCAGGATCCAGTTGCAGAGGGACGTGTTCAGTCCCAGAGTCCTTAGCTTAGTGATGAGCTTGGAGGGCACTATGGTGTTGAACGCTGAGCTGTAGTCAATGAACAGCATTCTCACATAGGTGTTCCACTTGTCCAGGTCGGAGAGGGTAATGTGGAGTGCAATAGAGATTGCGTCATCTGTGGATCTGTCGAGGCGGTATGCAAATAAGCGTCCGGATTAGTGTCCAGCTCCTTGAAAGCAGCAGCTCTAGCCTTTAGCTCAGTCCAAATGTTGCCTGTAATCCATGGCTCCTGGTTTGGATATGTACGTCGTATTGTCATTGTGGGGATGACGTTGGTTGATGCACTTATTGATGAAGCCGGTGACCGATGTGGTAAACTCCTCAATGCCATCGGATGAATTCCAGAACATTCCAGGCTGTGCTAGCAAAACAGTCCTGTTCCATAGCATACGCTTCATCAGAACCCTTCCATATTGAGCAAGTCACTGGTACTTTCTGTTTCAGGAGGATAGAGTTATGGTCAGATTGGGCAAATGGAGGGCGAGAGAGAGCTTTGTATGCATTTCTGTGTGGAGTAAAGGTGATCTAGAGTTTTTTCGCCTCTAGCTGCACAGGTGACATGGTGAAATTGGGTAAAAACGGATTTCAGTTTTCCTGCATTCAAATCATCTGCCACTAGGGGCGCCCGCCTCTGGATGGGCATTTTCTTGTTTGCTTATTGCCCTATACAGCTCGTTCAGTGCAGTCTTAGTGCCAGCATCGGGTTGTGGTGGTAAATAGACAGCCATGAAAAATATGGATAAACTCTCTTTGTAAATAGTATGGTCTACAGCTTATCATGAGGTATTCTAACTCTTTAATATAAGAGATTACACACCAGCTGTAGTTAACAAAGAGACACACACCTCCCCCTTGGGCTTACCAGACGCTACCGTTCTGTCCTGCTGATGCGTAGAAAAACCAGCAAGATGTATATTGTCCTTGTTTTGCCACGACCCCCGAGAAACATAGGATATTACAGTTCTTCATGTCCCATTGATAGGTTAGTCTCGAACGGAGCTCGTCCAGTTTGTTCTCCAGTGATTGTACGTTCGCCAATAGAATGGAGGGTAGAGGTGGTTTATGTACTCGCTGACAGAGTTTTGTCAGGGTGCCTGCCCGTTGGTCTCTCTTGCTCCGTTTTTTTCTTTTACAAGTCTTGGGGATTAGTGCCTGGTTCGGTTGAGCAGTATGTCCTGCGTCTCTGACTCGTTGAAGTAGAAATCTTCATCCAAATCGAGGTTAGTGATTGTTGTTCTGATTTCCAGAAGCTCTTTTCAGTCATAAGAAACGATGGCGGAAACATTATGATCAGTGGAAAAAAAAACCACTAAATAGCAGAATTGGTCAAGAGCCCATAAAACGGCAGCTATCCATTGCAGCGCCATTCTCGGATCCCTCATGACCCGGTTGGACATGACTCCAACAGTGTCACCAGGAGGGATCAGCTAATGAAGTTGGCCACTAGAGGCCTCTATAATTTTCTATGGTTGAAATATACTTATTCTGAGAAAATGTGCAAGAATTGAAGCTGCCAACAAATTTTACAGTAATCATTTGAATATTTCATTGTCATATAAAAAAAACCCAGATGCTCTTCCCTCGACGTAGATCGATCAACTTCACTGTTTTCGGTGTTGGCCCATCAGGCCACCACCTAAATGCATTGATAAATCTTGCATTATGGATATTTCGAAATTCTGATTGACACAACACCGTCAATCACAGGGATTGTCGAATAGAAACGTCTATGGAAAGGCGTTGCCATACGTAATTGGCTGAATTTCTTAGCTATCTCTACCCTGATAGGTGTGTGTGTAATATGGGCATGTGTCATACATTCCGGAAAAAGCCCTTTGCTATAGCCGGGGTGGTGTTTTCCGCTTTGCCGAAAAAAGTTGTGCCAAGGAGGGTTGTTGGTTTCTGTATTCAGAGAAAATGGACAGCCAGGGAAGGAAAGTGGTGGTTTGCGACAATGGGACCGGGGTAAGTTTACTAACAGACCGTCTTCTATCGTCAAATTATGAGGGTTCCGGCTTTTGTGCTGTGCAATTTGACAGATGAGATGGGGAGGAACAGGAAGTAGCTCGCTTCATTGCTAGCTTGTGTAGCCACGGTCTGTCAGCTTGTCAATTAGTTATGCATTCATTGATGTTGGTGCATCTGTCAATTAGAGGTGGCAAGGTTCACACCGGTCGGTGGAATGTTTAGAGTATCGATTGTTTACTAGAATTCGTGAATCAGTTGGAGTAGCCATAAATATTGGTATCGCAGCTGCCGGCTGCTCGAGCTGACATTGCGAACTCGAATCGTCTCGAGCTAGTTAGGTTGCTGGCCAGCAAGCTCAATAGCTAACATTCAAATTTACAAATCGCAGTTTTATAGCATGCTCCAGAGATCACTTAAATCTCGTGTTCTGCCACATTTAGCTATATCAAATAGGTATTCATCAGACATCATTACCCTACATTTCCACCCCTTGTTTCAATTTGATTGTTAACTCAAACTAACGAACGCTCTCTGTAAGAACTTGCCAGCGTCATTGTTAATTGCAACGAATTGGGCAAGGAAAAGACGTGATCTATTGCGTTTTATTCAGTAACTCCACATTTTTAGATATTGTTTGGTGTTGTTCACAAAGAATGATGATCCAGCATCTGTAGCCCAGCCCTCACCGAAACCTCTTTTGAACTTGTAGCAAGTATTTTACACTGCCACATTGTTGCGTAATTGGATGAGGATTTGCGCATATAGTTTTACTAAACCAGGCACCAACAAACAAGTATCACAATTAAAGTACTGCTACCAACTGTTGAACAAGGAAAGTTAACCAACTTAACTTGTCTCGAGCGGTAGATAATGCGCATGCCTCATTCTTGTACAGTGAGGAAGTCAGAAACCATTCTTCCATGTAAGGAGTTATCAGATCAATTGCAACTCTCATGTAAAATATGTTTGTGAACATAAGTCATCTGGATGAAATTGACAAATAAATTACAATATACGCTGTTTTCATCTCCACCATTTTACCTTAGTATTTAGCCAGACTATTCTTTCGTCTCTCTCTTTTTTTTGGCCGTGTTCCATTCAGTGGTTAGCTGACTTGTCTCTCCCCAGCTACCAACCACAATGAAACTGCTGCTTACAGCCTTTGTTCACACTGCGAATAAAAGAGCCTGCTAGCGATTCATAACTCGGAGTGTAAATGGGACACGCTGTACACTGTACCCTACCTTCTGTCTTCAATTCTTGCCTTTTAGTTACCCCTTCCTCTCCGAGGTGATGTCATACACTTCTTTTATTCTTCTTCCCGGAAGGTTGAGAATGAGAAGGTCATTTATGTAATGTAACGTGGGTGAAAGGAGGAGGATTATGTCATTTAATCATTATGTAGGCCTAAAGAAAGCCAAATGGATTTTTAAACATGCATGGAAAAGCGCTTGTATTGATTCACGCGTTAGGCTATTCCTTGAAGCAAACGCCTAGTACAACCTAACAGGTTTGAATGAAATTCCCTGCGTTGGTTCTCTACATAATTTCCTAAGCATGCTGCAGGTCAGGTAGTGATTGTGGGATGATAACACGACCAATGCTGTAACTTCCTCTGTAACCCCTCTAAGAGTGTTCACAAACAAAGTAGGGTGGAGTTGCTGGTGCTGGTCTTTTGTCAGTTTTGCGTTTCCCTCACTAATGGTTAGGATTTGGGGAGGGCAAGCTGATCCTAAATCTGTACCTAGGTGAACTCAAACAGCACCATGTGACTCCGAGAAAGTAGAGAAGGCTCAAACTTCTGGTTAATGAACAAGACAAGTGTACTGAATTATCGATCAGGCTAGGTTATGTCAGAGTTATTGGACTAAAAGGTTTTATTTTAATGTAGTCTGTGCTAAATGCTTTGATCTGATTTCTAGTATTTGGCTATAGGCTTATTATTAATCTCTATTCATTTTTTGTCATTCTGTGTGCTATGAAAATGTATTTATGTCCTATGTTATTTACCAACTTGCAAAAAATGTTTGTCACTGACCCTGCCTCTGTCTCTCCCTTTAAACCTAGTTTGTGAAGTGCGGCTATGCAGGCTCCAACTTCCCAGAGCACATTTTCCCTGCGTTGGTTGGCCGGCCAATCATTCGCTCCACAGCTAAAGTGGGAAACATTGAGATCAAGGTAACCTCACTCGTTTACTTCACAGAAGTGTTTAAAACCCTATGATATCTAGACAAAAATGTGTTCTTTAGTATTTCCTCAAGAAAGTGGTAATAACCTGTTTTTGAAGGGGGTCATATAAACATTGCATTATTTTTTTTAACAGGTAACATACTGGGAATTCTGTCTGAAATAGGTATTAGAATGTGTGTTGCGTGTAATACAGAATACATTGTAAAATGGGTGCTGTTTTGTCTCAGTCACCGATAAATCCACTATAATTGAGAATTTCAATAAGCATTTTTCTACGGCTGGCCATGGTTTGCATCTGGCTACCCCTACTCCGATCAACAGCCCTCCACCCCCCACAGCAACTCGCCCAAGCCTCCCCACTTCTCCTTCACCCAAATCCAGATAGCTGATGTTCTGAAAGAGCTGCAAAATCTGGACCCCTACAAATCAGCCGGGCTAGGCAATCTGGACCCTCTCTTATCTGCCAAAATTGTTGCAACCCCTATTACTAGCATGTTCAACCGCTTTCGTATCGTCTGAGATTCCCACAGATTGGGAAGCTGCCGAGACACTCTAGACCCGAACTTCTACAGACCTATATCTATTCTACTCTGCCTTTCTAAGGTCTTTGAAAGCCAAGTTAACAAACAGATTACCGACCACTTCAAATCCCACCGTACCTTCTCCGCTATGCAATCTGGTTTCAGAGCTGGTCATGAGTGCACCTCAGCCACTCTCAAGGTCCTAAACGATATCATAACCGCCATCGATAAGAGACATTACTGTGCAGCCGACTCTCTTCTCTGTATACATCAATGATGTCGCTCTTGCTGCTGGTGATTCCTTGATCCACCTCTACGCAGACGACACCATTCTGTATACCTCTGGCCCTTCTTTGGACACTGTTAACTAACCTCCAGACGAGCTTCAATGCCATACAACTCTCCTTCTGTGGCCTCCAACTGCTCTTAAATGCATGTAAAACTAAATGCATGCTCTTCAACCGATCGTTGCCCGCACCTGCCCGCCCGTCCAGCATCACTCTGAACGATTCTGACTTAGAATATGTGGACAACTACAAATACCTAGGTGTCTGGTTAGACTGTAAACTCTCCTTCCAGACTCGCATTAAACATCTCCAATCCAAAATTAAATCTAGAATCGGCTTCCTATTTCGCAACAAAGCATCCTTCACTCATGCTGCCAAACATACCCTCGTAAAACTGACCATCCTACCGATCCTTGACTTCGACGATGTCATTTACAAAATAGCCTCCAACACTCTACTCAACAAATTGGATGCAGTCTATCAAAGTGCCATCCGTTTTGTCACCAAAGCCCCATATACCACCCACCACTGCGACCTGTATGCTCTCATTGGTTGGCCCTAGCTTCATAATCATCGCCAAACCCACTGGCTCCAGGTCATCTACAAGTCTCTGCTAGGTAAAGCCCCGCCTTATCTCAGCTCACTGGTCACCATAACAGCACCCACCCGTAGCACACGCTCCAGCAGGTATATCTCACTAGTCACCCCCAAAGCCAATTCTTCCTTTGGCCGCCTCTCCTTCCAGTTCTCTGCTGCCAATGACTGGAACGAACTGCAAAAATCTCTGAAGCTGGAGACTTACCTCCCTCACTAGCTTTAAGCACCAGCTGTCAGAGCAGCTCACAGATCACTGCACCTGTACATAGCCCATCTGTAAATAGCCCATACAATCTACCTCATCCCAATACTGTATTTATTTATTTGTCTTGCTCCTTTGCACCCCAGTATCTCTACTTGCACATTCATCTTCTGCACATTCTACCATTCGTGTTTAATTGCTATATTGTAATTACTTCACCACCATGGCCTATTTATTGCCTTACCTCCCTTACCCTACCTCATTTGCACATGCTGTATATAGACTTTTCTACTGTATTGTTGATTGTATGTTTGTTTATTCCATGTGTAACTCTGTTGTATGTGTCGAACTGCTTTGCTTTATCTTGGCCAGGTCGCAGTTGCAAATGAGAACTTGTTCTCAACTAGCCTACCTGGTTAAATAAAGGTGAAATAAAAATTTTAAAAAAATACAAAATTGTACCTATCATCTGGGGAAAGGGGATACCTAGTCAGTTGCACAATTGAAGAGGTGTGGGGGCTGCCTTAATCGACGTCATCGGTGAGGTTAACTGCCTTGCTCAAGGGCCGAACTGCGGTTTTATTTTTTTACACCTCAGGGATTCGAACCAGCGACCTTTTGGTTACTGGCCCAACACTCTTAACCGCTAGGCTAACTACTTTATAGCCCTCACATATTTCTTTTTTGTGGAGATTTGGGGAAGTTCTGAAATGGCTGCAATGACTTGTGGAGCAGACCATGGTTCTAAGTTTTTCAGAACATGTAGAACTGCCTGGAGAATGGTGCATATTTCTTGATGTTAGATTACATTTTGCTTATTCCCTCCACTGTGAACCTGTTGGAGCAATTTTCCTGACACATAACCTGGACAAGGAAGCTATTTCAATGGCGATTCTTAATTGACCATGCTTTAGCCCAGGACTAGCCTTTAATCTGTGTTTGGGGAAAACAGCCCTTTTGAGTTTAGTTTCTCACAGTATTTGAGAGTTTAAAAAAAATGATTTCCTCCATTGAGTGTCCTCTGGAAATCCAACATATCCAACACACTGGCCCCTGATATATACCATGGCTGGATGAGTCCCAAATGGCACCCTATTCCCTACATAGTGCACTACTTTTAACCCTACGGGCCCTGATCAAAAGTGGTGCACTGCATAGGGAATAGGGTGTCATTTGGGACGCTGGCCATGATTTGTTGATTTGGCCTAGATGTCGCACCTAGTCTTGCTATCAGGGCGTTACACATGAACAATTCCTCTTGATAACATTGCAGCGTTATAAGGGGATGGGCGGGCGTAGGACACGCACTGATTCACCTCTGACCTTGGCTCCTCTGTCCTCTTTATTTTTTCCTCCCACCTCTCCTGTTGAGGTAGAATAACAGGTGTGTGTGGTGTGTGTGTGTGTGTGTTTCATGGGTCCCTGCAATCTGCTCGGACAGTGAAATGGCTGCGCTTGGCATCTCTCCGACAAGAATGGTCCTTTTTTTCTTTTTATCTGTCAGTTGTTTGGCATTGAGTGTTTTACGATGGTGGATGTCCTTTTGTGACATTGTTACTTTCGTACCCAGAGCTATGTGTGAGGTCACTGCATCGTTTCTATGCAGTAATATTCAGTTGCTACTGCACTATTGGGATTCCTCCAAAACGGCGGGTTCATTTTTAAAAAGTCACGCCCTGGTTTTAGCTCTCGTCTGAAACTCTGATCTTTATCCCCTCCCTTCCTAGGACCTGATGGTGGGGGACGAGGCGAGCGAGCTGCGCTCCATGCTGGAGGTGAACTACCCCATGGAGAACGGCATCGTGAGGAACTGGGACGACATGAAGCACCTGTGGGACTACACCTTTGGTCCCGAGAAGCTCAACATCGACTCGCGCAACTGCAAGATCCTGCTCACCGAGCCGCCCATGAACCCAACCAAGAACCGCGAGAAGATCATTGAGGTACGTATACATAAAAAAAAAAAAGTGTTTTATTTTTGTTAACCAGCGACTTAAATCCGTTGTCAGAGGACAATTTCATTAACATGCTTTAGTTTTGAAAGTGTGTATTCTGGAGTGTACCCGGGGAACGGCTGGAGGAGATTTCCTGTAAGGCCTTTTATAAGGTTCCATTGTAGATCTTAAATGATTCATCAGTCATAACAGTGATGCTCTGTGCTGAGCCGGCACTAGCGCTCTCGCTAAGGAGGTTCGTCTTGGAGTTGCAACTTGCCAGTCGTTGTGACTAAGGCAGCAAGTATTTGAACACTTTCAAACACTTTATAGTTTGAGCCTGTCTGGAGTTTCACATGGGTCGACGTTGCACTTTTGGTACTAATCCATTGTGCCAGGCAAGGTCAATCAACCACAGCTAAAGTATCTGAAAGATTTGAAATGGTATTTGAACCTAGGTCTGCTGCCTGGCGACAGCTCCTCAGTGGGAGTCTGTCAGAGCCACTGTTATTGAGTCAGGCTGTCCTCTGTGGGGTGGCCAGTCATGGCTAAGTCGTTATCCCCCTTTTCACCCATTTCAACTTCAGGTTTATGAACATGGAGGTCTATTCCTTGTGAGTGGAAGTTGAGGTTAGATTTGTTGTGGTTTTCCTAGCAGTGCAAAATGCAAAAACAAAGGTCATTTGTATTAGCAAGATGCTAAGTTGCTGGTGAACTTTTTGCAGTGACTACATATTCCAGTGACATACTCTCGCCCTCCCTACCTCTTTCCTAGGTGATGTTTGAGACGTACCAGTTCTCTGGGGTTTACATAGCCATCCAAGCTGTGCTCACGCTCTATGCTCAAGGTAGGTTCTTTTTAAAGCAAAATGAGGCAACTAGAAGGAAGGTAGGACACCCAAAACCAGTGAAGAGCACTGGGTACCTGAGATTTCACTCCAATGAATTGCAAGTTAGTGCCTTTCAGAACACATGGAGGAATGTAGACGATTATACCCGGTAATTAGCTTTTGCTGCGTTTCTACCATGGTAGCAACAATTATTTGGGGCTTAAACTTTATTTTCTGGTACAGTACCAGATATTTTCTTTATATTTTAAAGTTGTTATTAGTTAGTAGTTACACAATAATAACCTATGAGTTACTTGTTTGTTTCTTTGAGAAACAAATTAAAACAATTGATATGGTACCAGAAACTACCCATTGATACCACATCCTTTTCTACAGTAGTAAATACCTAGTATCATAAAATAAAGTGCTTCCATTTGTGATGTGCTGTTTGTAACATCGGTCTTTCTCTGGAAAAAATAAACACAGCTGTGGAATGAGGGATGAAACACAGGCTGTGCTAATGTGTGACCCTTTCAGTAGCAGGACGAGAGTTGAATATGCAGTAGCGCGTAGTTGAATACGTAGCTGTATACTACTTGTTCTATACTAGACTTTCATTTGTAGGACATAGGCCTTTCATTGACCCATGCTTTTTTTAAAATATTGAACCAATGTATTCTGACGGAAAACTCTTGACACCAAGAAATAGGTAACAACAATTAATAAAATGCTTTGGTCTATAATCTCGATATGGGCTTTGGAAACGGTGGGGGTGTTTTCTCACTGGCCCTATTCTGTTGGCACTGCTGTCTTTCTTTTTTAGGTCTCCTGACTGGCGTGGTGGTGGACTCTGGTGACGGCGTCACCCACATCTGCCCCGTGTACGAAGGCTTCTCCCTGCCCCACCTGACCCGACGCCTGGACATTGCAGGACGGGACATCACGCGCTACCTCATCAAGGTGCACCCTCGTTCCCCACGCGTGACTCAGGCTGTCTTAGAATGTCCTGTCCAGAAACAACTCCTAGCCCCTAGGCATGTGTAGATGTGAGAAGACTGAATAAGGCATTATGATGGATATTGCACCTTGCTCATATATATATATATATCCTAATTCTATGAAATCTACTCAAGAGCCTAGGGGGAACTAACTAGTGGTTGATTCCTGGACAGGTTCTTGGATAACCTTATTTCTTTCATGAGTATGTCTGATGACTTGCTAGTGGAAAGCAGTCGACTGTAAACCACACCTGTTCATTATTTCATGTTAAGACTTGTGATTAGGAAAGGTGACTATTTGAAAAAGTATTGTAGTCTTTTTCAATTAGTTTTGCAGTCCTTCTCAACGATGAGATCTCTGCAAACCTTACCTCTGACCTTTATCCATCATCCAGCTGCTGTTGCTGAGGGGCTACGCCTTCAACCACTCGGCGGACTTTGAGACGGTGCGCATGATGAAGGAGAAGCTGTGCTACGTGGGCTACAACATCGAACAGGAGCAGAAGCTGGCGCTGGAGACCACCGTGCTGGTTGAGTCCTACACGGTCAGTAACATAGTCCCACACGGTCATCATCCTGGTTGAGTACTACACTTTCAGTTCTTATTGATTCATCTGTATTTTTCGGCCTGGCTATATGGTAACACTGCCCCCTTGTGGACATAATGTATCATGCAGATGATCAGGTTATAATTTTAGAGCATTAGAAGCCATATTTAGTGTGGGAGGAGCTCTTGAACCAAGCTCTGCCCCCAGGTTACTTAGTCAAGTCAACCACGTGCCCAAATCCCGTGAGCAACCCGGGTTCGATGGCCGGTAGGGGTTGGCGGTGAACCGCGAGTCCCTGTGATGTAAAGAGGGAGTGGATGGAATTTTTCATATGTGTGGTGGGCGGCGGCGCACCTCCTTGTTTCCCTGCCCAAATCCTGGAGAGAGAAGGAGAGGCGGAGGACAGAGGATGGAACAAAAGCACTACTGTATCGTTGAAGAAACGACCCCTCCCCATCCATGGGCATGACATCATTTCCTGTACGACCCAGACTCCCACGCCACGTGCTGACCTGGTGTCTGTTTCCTACTCTGGACTCCAGACTGGAGCGTCAATGGGCCCTTTATGCTCCCTCCCACATAGTGTTCCGCCACGCTCTGTAAAAGGCCTACTGTATGTCAGCCGGCTCCATCTGACCAGAGGGAGAGAGACTCTTACTTAACGTTGCCAGTTCCAAACATTGTCTATTGTCCATTTCTAGCCTAGCGTTGCCTTCAGATTTCCCTAGCGGTGTTCTAGCAGAAGAAAGCCATCAGTCCTGTCTTGATGTCAATTAAATGCTTTCCGATGTGTGAATGTTGATCCCCTTTCTGTGTCCCCAGCTCCCCGACGGCAGGATGATCAAGGTGGGAGGGGAGCGGTTCGAAGCCCCTGAGGCTCTGTTCCAGCCCCACCTCATCAACGTGGAGGGAGTCGGGGTGGCAGAGCTCCTCTTCAACACCATCAATGCAGCAGACATCGACACCAGGTATCTCCATGACAGACTCCCCCTACTTACTAGTGACCTAGTGATTTCCCATCCTCTTTCACTTCTTTGCCATTTCATTAGTTAACATTTAAATCCACTCAATGACTTGAGAGAAACAACAAATGTCGGTACGTATAAGTGTCTTACATTGGCTGAAAGCCTAATTTCTTGTTAAAATAACTGCACTGTCCAATTTACAGTAGCTATTACTGCGAAAATGCCATGCTATTGTTTGAGAGCTCCTAACAACAACACTTTTTTTCACCACGATAGGTTTGATAAATGCACCTCTGAAGATGAAATGTGTACTTAAATCAGAGCAAGATTTCAGAATGTATCATCCAAAGGGTCCCAGAGACAACATGAAGTTTTGTTAGATAAAATCCTAAAAAGGTTCATACAGCATGCACAATCGATTTTGTATTTCCACTCGTTCAATGTGCAAAGAACGGAATCTGTGTTCGTATCTATTCCTCATACATCCTAGAAGGTAACAAAACTTCACTATTTCATCAGGGGTGTAGTATATCCTATAGGACAGCATATTTGGTCAGAGAGTGACGCCTTCATGGCATGCCGAGGACGCGGGCAACTATCTTTGTCAAATAAGCACCAATCGGGGTCAAACATAGCTAGAAAACCAATGAGCTGGGCTTTACGGGAGTATCCGGATACCATGTATATGTCGTAAAATGTAGCTACTAACTTTGTACGACAGCATGCCTTTTCATTTTGGACCAAAATTTTAAGGATATTCAGAGTTATGAAAACTGGTTGTTTTGCAAATGTTGAACTTATAATCTGGCTACTAATACTTGGTAAGCTAAATCAAAGTCCAAGTATACAGATTTGACGATATTATTGCAGAAAAATAGAGTATGAATGCAAATGTCTCCTTCACGATTTGCACAAATGTACCTCGGGACTTCACACTAAAAGTCTTGTAGGTCAGTCATTCTTCAAATTATCCATCTGAAACTTTGCACATACACTGCCATCTTGTGGACACTATCAGAATTACAACCAGTGATGGCTAGAACTATGACCTTTCTCTTGCATTTCAAAGATGGTGGTAGAAAAAGACCCGTTTTTTTTTTTTTTTTTCTTTTAGTATTTTCTTATACCAGATCTATTGTTATATTCTCCTACATTCATTTCACATTTCCACAAACTTCAGTGTTTCCTTTCAAATGGTACCAAGAATATGCATATCCTTGCTTCAGGGCCTGAGCTACAGGCAGTTAGATTTGGGTATGTCATTTAGGTGAAAATTGTAAAAAAAGAGGCTATCCCTAAGAAGTAAAAAAAAAAAAAAAAAAGACAGCGAGTGACTAGCACCCATTCTCTCCTCCCTGCTGCCGCGATCACCACAGAACATCAACAGTGTGTATTGTGCTGTCCGTGTTGCTGAAGCTGCAACATAATTACAGCCATTTCTGACTGAGAAGTTATGTTACCGAAATCCCTAATTTAATTCCCTATTCCCTCAAACCTTGCTGTCGTTACGTGACACATGTATGCGTCTCATGCACGTGACCAATAAGGCCTGCCCTATAGCATATCATAATCGCATCAATAAATTGATTGTAACAAACTCTGAAACGTGACAGCAAAATGTCACGTCCTCTGCATCCAAACTCGAAACGGTGGAATGTTTGCTGGTTGCTCAGGAGGTAAAGGGGAAGTCAGATGTGTGGAACAAATTTGACTAGTTGTGGAAAATACTGGAGATCAAGAAAAATAATTTGAGGAAGTGCTGGGAGCATATTATGTGTGCCAAACAGGTGCTATTAGATTATAATGATTGTTCTAACCGTTTGGAACAATATAAACAACACAAAATAAGTTTACCAGACAGGCTGTTGTAATGTTTTAATTGCAAAGCCTTTATTACAGCAAAGACTAAACAATAGCGTTAATGGAACGATTTAGGCCTATTTATCTTTATGCTAATTATTCAATAGTCGCTTTATTGTATTTTAACTAAAATGCTTGATTGCTTTTCAAATCATGAATGACTTGTATGCTGTGTGATGACATGAACTAATAAATGATTGCTTGATACGGTAGCCTATATAAATATAGGCCTATTTAAGTTACGGTATTAAAACAAAACAGGATGTGCTCTTTGGCCTACAGCTCGATGATGGTTATACAAGGCTGCTATACTAAGCCTACTTATGATAACGACATTACTTATTAGAATAATGATGATCATAATAGTAATTAACAATAAGAAGGGGAAAAAGGAGGGTTGTTATATTAAATCTACTACTTTCTGACAATTTGGAAAGGTGTAAACAACACTAAATAAAATGTAAAGCCTTTATTACAGCATAGCAAAGATTAAAACATTTGTGATTGTTTATCGATGTGGTTGCGTGAGGCTTGGTACTCACAGAATCAGTAGGCTATTAAACAAACACTCAAACAGGCAACAGAAGTAGAATCTGTCTTTCTGTAGATATACACTACCGGTCAAAAGTTTGGACACACCTATTCATTCCACACCTACTCTTTATTTTGACTATTTGTTTTGGTTACTACATGATTCCATGTGTTATTTCATAGTTTTGATGTCTTCGCTATTATTCTAGAATGTAGAAAATAGTTTAAAAAAAGAAAAATCCTTGAATGAGTAGGTTTTGTCCTAACTTTTGAGTGGTACTGTATATGGATGATGTATAAAGCCAGACACATTTTAACAGTTAGGCTATTGATTAAAGACTTAAATTAAGTTGGTTTCCTCTCTCCTCACTTTTCTTAGACAATTAAGGCAAGGATTATTTTCTCGTCTCCAAACTCCGCTGCTGCCTCCGCCACATTGTTCTCAACACCAATATGCTGGTTAACTTTGCTATTATGCACATAGAAACATGGTCTAGGAAAAGGCGCCAATTCAACAGCGCACTGATGTTTCACAACCGCGGACAGCGACCACTATCCAACGAGAGCGCATTTGTTACAAAATAATATTTTTATTAGTGTTGCACCATTGTTCTTATGTAATATACAATTTCAGTAATGCATGTCTTGGACTGTTTTCTTGCTACTGCTCAACTAAAGAAATCTCAGTTGACCAACTGCCTATCGACCAAACAATCGACCAGTCGCCTAAATGGGGTCAGTCCTAGATTATCAAAATGTTTCTCCATATTGTATTTTTTGTCTAATATTCTATACATCCCTTTTTCTCTTCCGTAAACATCCTCACCTTCTCTCCTCAGGGCTGAATTTTACAAACACATTGTGGCAAAATGTTCTCTTTTCCTCTCTCCATGTCGCCATTCTTATTCACCTGAAGTTATTTCTCTCCATCCTCTTCCTTCGTCCAGGTCTCTTCTTGTCCCTAAACGTCTTCTCCTTCTCCACACAGGTCTGAGTTCTACAAACACATAGTGCTGTCAGGGGGCTCCACCATGTACCCTGGCCTTCCCTCTCGACTGGAGCGTGAGCTCAAGCAGCTCTACCTGGAGCGCGTGCTGAAAGGAGATGTGGATAAGCTCTCGGTGAGGGCGCACACAGAATGCCATTTATATCTTCGAAGTAGCATGCTTTAATTACATGTCATATTTTATTGTTGATGTTTTTAGTGCAGGTTTTACTGTCCAATGTTTGACTTTTAGGGCAACAGACATTTAACGATCCATTTTCTCACTGCAGTCATTTGATCAGCCACCAGGAGGCGGTGTTGCCCTAAATTGAATTAGTGTACACAACACAAGCAATGTGCTTCTTCAACACGGAGTAAACTATCTTTGTCATGGGACCATGTTTAAATCATGCGCTCACAACTAAATTAAAATATAATGTTTCATTGTTCCTCACTCATTCCTTTACACACTGATTGCTCAATTTGGCAACTATATCCATTTCAGCATTTTCAATGCCAGGCCTGCTGGTTCAGTTAATGTAACTATTAGACGACTTCACACCTATTTTTAGTTAAGGTTGTTAAGAGACATTTTTCCTCCCACTCTTCTTCTCTCTCTGCCCCTTTCCTTATTTCTTCTATTTCTCCTCTTCCCCCTCTTATTATGCTTTTGCTTTCCCTTCTCATACTTTTCCCTTCTCCTCCTTATCTTCTATTCTGGCTCCTTCTTTCCTGCTTGTGTGCAGAAATTCAAGATCCGGATCGAGGACCCCCCTCGGCGCAAGCACATGGTGTTCCTGGGCGGGGCCGTGCTGGCCGACATCATGAAGGACAAGGACAACTTCTGGCTGACGAGGGAGGAGTACCAGGAGAAGGGGATGCGTGTCCTGGAGAAGCTGGGGGTCACCGTCAGATAAACCCCCCCCCCCCCCCCCCCCCCAAGATGCACATGTCTGGGCTAAGTCTGAAATGGCACCCTCTCCCTCAGTGCACTACTTTTGACCAGACCCCATAGGGTAGTGCACTATCTAGGGAGTAGGGTGCCATTTGGGATGTAGCCTTGGTCTTGTCTCCCGCCCTCCTTCTCTGCCACGTCCTCCACTTGATATCCATCTACCGCTCACTTCTTCTCGATGCGATCATCTGTTTTTACCACCCCTGTCCCAGAGTCGCTCGCTCACGCTCTCCAAGGGCATGTTGGGACGGACGGATGGGGTTGGGGAGGTGGGAGGAGATGGATGAGGTGCTGACAACGCGTCTCCTGGGAATAGTTTCAATCATGTTGCCCAACTTATTTGGTCAAAACACGAGCCCAATGATCATCAAGATGAAGTCAATTATTATTAGGGATTCATTTATAGAGGGGGTGTCGGATTCTCCTGTGTTGTGGGCACAGGGTACACAAGGGGCCTCCATCAAAGGCGAGCTGCCCTTTTTTAAATCCACCCTTCTGCCTGCCTTTTGTCTTTTGTCCAGTCTTAATCAGCAGGTGATTTCTTGCTCCTCTTGAGGAGGTTGTGTTAACGTTGGGGGGAGGTCAGGGGGTGATGGTGGATTAGAGTGCAGGTGGTTTTTGGGGCATGTTTCTCCTTCTCACAGGGTCCACCTGCCCACTTGTCTGAATCCCATATGTAGTCTGTTGCCACTGTGTCGAAAGGGGGATGTGATGATGACAAAAAGAAACGGTTGGCCTTCCCTCACGATAAAAAAGGCATTTCATTCCACTGATGGCTAAATATTTGCCATGTATTCAATTCCAATGAGGACTGCTCAGACTTTTCTTTGAAGTCATATTTTGTGTTCACATTCATTTTGCTGATGCGCTTTCCTTTTGGAGAAGAGGTTTTGCCTTTCGTTTTTGTCAGACGGACAAATAACATGTCTTTGTATTTTTTTGCAGTGCATTACTCCCGTGTATTTTCGTAAAGAGTGAGGGTGTGTCGTCCTCATCATGGCTGTTGGACACACGAGTCATTCGGGTTTTTAAGGTCTGGGTTACATTTTGCCCTCAACAGCAGGTCTAGGATCTCTATCCCAGGCCTATCCTTAACCATTGTGAGCTAAACAATGCATCAGACCTAGGACCAGTTGTTAAGGGCATACTGAACCGTAACCTATTTAGAGAGGCAGTCATTCTGAGACCAGTAGGAACTCTCCCTAGTCTCCGCTCCAGTGAAGATTCATTCTTTTTGAGGTCAGGGGTGGGGATTTGTTGGGGGTGTTGAACATTTGTAATATTAAGAATTTGGGTGTCAGTAGACATGGAGACCACATAAAAGCTGGTATTTAAGGTTTTCCTTTTTTGGTTTTCATATGTATATTGGAGGCACTTACACAATGTGTATAATTTTCTTTTTTATCCAAACAGTCATCCAGTGCCAAGTGCAGTTATTGTATTTTTTTTTGTTTTTTGGTTCATAGCATAACTGCCTACCGCTGATTTTTAAATAAAGCAAAGTGATTTATAAATACCTGGTGGTGCTCTGTGTTTGAGATGTACCAAGTGGTCGCCATAAATACTTGTGACATTATCGTCGTTGTCGGCAGTGATCCTAAATAAGACCGAATTAGAAGGCAGATGATTTGCCTCAAAAGAATGAGTTGCTACATTCACGTGTACGGATGCATGGGTATGCTGTGTAACTATGTGGTCATATTTAGAATGAAGGCTGCAGAGAACAAGAATGCGAGTGGCTTCTTCGTGAGTGTATGTCAATTTTATTTGTCACATGATCGTAAACAACCGGTGTAGACTAACAGTGAAATGCTCATGGGCCCTTCCCAACAATGAAGAGAAAGAAAATAGTAAAACAAGTAATAATAAATACACACGAGTAACAACTTGGCTATATGTACTGGGGCACGAGGTAATTCAGGTAGATATGTACATAGAACTTGGAATAAAGTGACAGATGAACAGTAGCATCAGCAGATGTGATGAGACAAAGTTAGTTCAAAAAGGGTCAATGCAGATAGTTAACCAAATAATTATCCGGACTATTTAGCAGTCTTGCTGCTTGGAGGTAGAAGCTGTTCAGGGTCCTGTTGGTTCCAGACTTGCCTTGCGGTAGCAGAGAGAACAGTCTTTGGGTGGCTCGAGTCTTTGACAGTTTTTAGAGCCTTCTGACACTGCCTGATATAGAGGTCCTGGATGGCAGGGAGCTCGTCCCCAGTGATGTACTTGGCTGTACGCGCTACCCTCTGTAGCGCCTTGCGGTCGGATGCCAAGCAGTTATGCAGCCAGTCAAGATGTTCTCAATGGTGCAGCTGTATAACGTTTTGAGGATCTGAGGGCTCATGCCAAATCTTTTCAGCCTCCTGAGGGGGAAGAGGTGTTGTCATGCCCTCTTCACGACTGTGTTGGTGTGTGTGGACCATGACCAGCCTTTCAAAGCATTTCATGGCTACAGATGAGACTGCTATGGGGCGATAGTCATTTAGACAGGTTACCTTGGCGTTCTTGGGCACAGGGACTATGGTGGTCTACTTGGTATTAGACAGGGGAGAGGTTGAAAATGTACGTGTCATGGCAATCCGTCTGGCCTTGTGAATGTTAACCTCTTAAGGTCTTACTCACATCCACTATGGAGAGTGTGATCACGCAGTCGTCCAGGAAAGTTGGTGCTCTTATGCATGGTTGTGTTGCTTGCCTCAACGCGAGCATATAAGGCATTTAGCTCATTGGGTAGGCTCACGTCACTGGGCAGCTCGCTGCTGAGTTTCCCTTTGTCATCTGTGATAGTTTGCAAACCCTGTCACATCCGACCGGCTTCAGAGGCGGGTGTAGTAGGATTCGATCTTAGTCATATATTGATGCTTTGCCTGTTTGAAGGTTCGTCGGTGGGTGTCGCAGGATTTCTTATAAGCTTGCGGACTAGTCTCCAAGTCTAGCCTTTAGCTCAGTGCAGATGTTGTCCATAATACATGGCTTCTGGTTGGGATTTTTGTGTACGGTCACTGTGGGTACGACGTCGTCGATTCACCTATTTAATGAAGCTGGTGACTGATGTGGTAAACTCCTCAATGCCATCTGATGAACCCCTGAACACATTCCAATCTGTGCTAGCAAAACTGTCCTGTAGCACGTCACTGGTACTTCCTGTTTTGAGTTTTTTCTTGTAAGCAGGAATCAGGAGGATAAAGTAATGGTGAGATTTGCCCAAAAAATGGCGAGCGCTTTGTATGCGTTTCTGTGTGTGGAGTAAAGGTGATCTAGAGTTTATTTTTTTTTTTTTTTTTAACTTTAGTTCCACGTGACATGCTGGTAGAAATTACAGTGCCTTCAGAAAGTATTCATACCCCTTATTCCACATTTTCTTGTTACAGCCTGAATTCAAAATGGATTAAACAGATGTTTTTCACCCATCTACACACAATACCTCATAATGCCAAAGAAAAAAAATTGTAGATTTCTTTTGTGCAAATGTATTGAAAATGAAATGCATAAATATGAATTTACATAAGTATTCACACCTCTGAGTCAATACATTAGAATCACCTTTGGCAGCGATTACAGCTGTGAGTCTTTCTGGGTAAGTATCTAAGAGCTTTGCACACTTGGATTGTACAAAATGTGACCATTCTTTTAAAAATTCTTCAAGCATTGTCAAGTTGGTTGTTGATCATTGCTAGACAGCCATTTTCAAGTCTTGCCATAGATTTTCAGGCCAATTTAAGTCAAAACGGTAACTAGGCCACTCGAACATTTAATATTGTTTTGGTAAGCAACTCCAGTGTATATACTGAGTGTACAAAACATTAGGAACACCTCTCCATGACAGACTGACCAGTTAAGCGATGATCTCTTATTGATGTCACCTGTTAAATCCACTTCAATCAGGGTAGATGGATGGGAGGAGACGGGCTAAAGAAGGATTTTTAAACCTTGAGACATGGATTGTGTGTGCCATTCAGAGGGTGAATGGGCAAGACAAAAGATTTTCGTGCCTTTGAACGGGGTATGGTAGTAGGTGCCAGGTGCACAGGTTTGAGTGTCAAGAACTGCAACGCTGCTGGAGTTTTCACACTCAACAGTTTCCCGTGTGTTTCAAGAATGGTCCACCACCCAAAGGACATCCAGCCAACTTGACGCAACTGTGGGAAGTGTTGGCGTCAACATCTTGTAGTCCATGCCCCGACGAATTGAGGCTGTTCTGAGGGCAAAAGGGGGTGTAACTCAATATTAGGAAGATGTTCCTAATGTTTTGTACACATTGTATTTGGCCTCGTTTTAGGTTATCCTTCTGAAAGGTGAGGTTGTCTCCCAGTATTTGTTGGAAAGCAGAGTGAACCAGGTTGTACTCTAGGATTTTGCCTGTGTTGAGCTCTATTACATTTAAAAAAAAAAAAAAGTATCCTTAGTCCTTGCTTGAAAATATGAAGTGGTACTCAATGACGTGTTGTGTTAGATTCGCCGCAAACGTAACGCTTTGTATTCAGGAAATAAAGTTTAATTTCTTTGCCACATTTTTTGCAGTTTAACTTGTGCCTTTTTGCAAACAGGATACATGTTTTGGAATATTTTTATTCTGTTCCTTTTTACTGTAATTTAGGTTAATATTGAGGAGTAACTATAATGTTGTTGATCCATCCTCAGTTTTTTCCTATCACAGCCATTAAACTCTGTAACTGTTTTAAGGTCACTATTGGCCTCATGGTGAAATCCCTGAGCGGTTTCCTTCATCTGCGGCAACTGAGTTAGGAAGGACGCCTGTATCTTAGTAGTGACTGGGTGTATTGTTACACCATCCAAAGTGTAATAACTTCACTATGCTCAAAGGGATATTCAATGTCTGTTTTAATAAACATATGTTTAATCTACCAATAGGTGCCCTTCTTTGCAAGGCACTGGAAAACCCTGGTCTATGTGTTTGTAATTCACTGCTCGACTGAGGGACCTTACAAATAATTGCATGGGGAACAGTGACGAGGTAGTCATTCAAAAATCATGTTAAACACTATCGCACACAGTGAGTCTATGCAACTTATGTGACTTATTAAGCACATTTTTACTGCTGAACTTATTTAGGCTTACCATAACGAAGGGGTTGAGTACTTATTGACTCGAGACATTTCAGCTTTTTAATTGCAAATATTTCTAAACTTAATTCCACTTTGACATTATGAGCTATTGTGTGTAGGCCAGTGACACAATCTCAATTTAGTCAAGGGGTGTACTTTCTGAAGGCAATCTAAGTAATACAGATGTGTATGTAAGTATATAGGAGAGGGAGATTCTGCTAAGATATTTGGGGGTGTGTCGGGGTCTGTAGGTTGAGGAAAACAGTCCTGTGGAGGGGCACTGTTGCAGAACCAAACCGTTCTGCCGCTCTCTTTGATGTGGCACCGTTGCCGTGGCACTACACAAGGAATTCCCACCAAAGGTCTCCAAGACGATGGCCTTCGCAAACAAGACTGACTCCACTGGCAGTTCGGCATGGAACCGTCCCACCTCAGTTCCTTTCTCATGGTTGGTGACGTTAGCATTATGCTAAATAGCATCACGCTAAAACCCACAGGACGTTTACCTGTCGGTTTGGACAAGAGAGTGGTTCTTATCTCCAAATCAGAGATCTGATAAGAGCACCGAAGAGAAAAGACAGCCAGGACAAGCTGAAGCCAAGGGGTGTGGCACAGGGTTAGCGGAGGACCCTTTGAACTCTGAGGGTCTCTGGAAACCGCAGGGAGGTTAGAAGGGGGAAGCTGGGGGGTGCTGACTGTTCTCAGAAGCTGGATGGAAGGACATGCATGACATCCCTCTTTATCTATCAACCCTTTTTTATTTATTTTGCATGGCATCACGTTTGAAAGGGTGAGGCTCGTTTAATTCTTTTCAGGAGGGAGAATTTGCTAATTTCCTCTGGAGGGGGTGATCATGCCCCCCGCACCCGAAACACCTTTCCCACCATGCTCCACTACTTCAACTCCACTTAGGGAACACTTTGTCAGGGATTAACAGAGGCCTAAAAATCCCCTCTGAACCCAAAACGATTCTTTAATCGTTAGAGCATTTGCCTCATGGGCTCAAGCCAACCAACCAGGCTTGAAAATGGCACTTAGTAGGAAAACCACATACTAAATCCCACAACAAAGATTATTTGGATAATTGTAATTCTGAGAAAAACCAGATTGCCTGACTTCTCATTTGCCTCTTGGTACAGATGGTTGTTTTCTAACACAAAGGGGGGAAACTAAAAAAGGGTTTGCATGCCTTTTAAACAATGTAGCAAGTAAGCAACAAGTTCAGTGAGTATAAAGGGGTTTGGACCAAGATGTAGTATGTCCAAAAGAGGGAGGAGCAGTTAAGATTGCAACTGCAGTTAAACTGAAAGAAAATATAAACACAACATGCAACAATTTCAAAGATTTTACTGAGTTACAGTTCATAGAAGGAAATCAGACAATTTAAATAAATTCATTAGGCCCTAATCTATGGATTTCACATGACTGGTAATACAGATATGCATCTGTTGGCCACAGATACTTTTTTTTATTTTTTAAGTAGGGGCGTGGATCAGAATTTGCCTCATGCAGCACAACAAATCTCCTTCACATAGAGTTGATCAGGCTGTTGATTGTGCCCTGCAGAATGTTGTCCCACTCCTCTTCAATGGCTGTGCGAAGATGCTGGATATTGGCAGGAACTGGAACACGCTGTCGTACATGTCACTCCAGAGCATCCCAAACATGCTTAATGGGTGACATGTCTCGTGAGTATGCAGGACATGGAATGCCTGGGCCATTTTCAGCTTCCAGGAATTGTGTTCAGAGGCGTGTGACATGGGGCCGTGCATTATCATGCTGAAAGGTGAGGTGATGGTGGATGATGAGGTGATGGTGGATGATGAATGACACGACAACGGGCCTCAAGATCTCATCACAGTGTCCCTATGCATTAAAATTGCCATTGATAAAATGCAATTGTATTCCTTGTCGGTAGCTTATGCCTGCCCATATCATAACCCCATCGCCACCATGGGGAACTCTGTTCACAACGTTGACATCAGCAAACCGCTCGCCCACACGATGCCATATACGCTGTCTGCCTTCTGCCCCCTACAGTTGAGGGATTCATCCGTGAAGAGCGCACTTATCCAGCGTGCCAGTAGCCATCGAAGGTGAGCATTTGCCCACAAGTCGGTTACGACGCCAAACTGCAGTCAGATCAAGACTCTGGTGAAGATGACGAGCATGCAGATGAGCTTCCTTGAGACGTTTTTTTTCCCCTGTCAATTTGTTCAGAAATTCTTTGGTTGTGTAAACCCATAATTTCATCAGCTGTCCGGGTGGCTGGTCTCAGACGATCCTACAGGCGAAGAAGCCGGATGTGGAGGTCCTGGGCTGGTGGTGTTTACGGTTGTGAGTCCGGTTGGACGTACTGCCAAATTCTCTAAAATGATGTTGCTTATGGTAGAGAAATTAACATTAAATTCTCTGTAAACAGCTCTGGTGGACATTCCTGCAGTCAGCATACCAATTGCACACGCCCTCAAAACTTGAGACAGCTTTGGCATTGTGATGTGTGACAAATGTTTTAGTGGCCTTTTATTGTCCCCAGCACAAGGTTCACCTATGTAATGATCATGCTGTTTAATCAGCTTCTTGATATGCCACACCTGTCAGGTGGATGGATTATTTTAGCAAAGCTGAATTCTCACGAATTCTCACTAGGGATATATACACATTTGTGCCAAAAAAATAGATTGAACTAAGCTTTTTGCGCTTATCGAAAATTTCTGGGATATTTTATTTCAGCTCGTGCAACATGGAACCAACCCATTACATTCATATTTATGTTCAGTGTAGTTACAGTAGCTCTCTTCCAGGATAGGAGAGGATGGAGAGAGCCATATTCCTCCTTTTGGCTTTCCTGAGCAAACAACTGATGGCCACTAATACCAGAAACCATAGAGAGAGGTGAATAGGCAATTAGCAAAAAAGGGAAGCTTATAAAAAGTTAATGCTGTAAGGAGCCTGGTGGGGAGTTAACCAGGAACCCACTGTGCGTTAATTTTGGTCCAAGAAAATCTACACATGGCTCCGTTTGAGATAGGAGGGAGGCAGCTCGAGGGGAGGGTTGGGGGACAAGAGGGGTATCGTGTTCACATTTGTTTCAGATTTCATCCATGTAAACAAAGGGAGGCAGGCAGACACGCTGGGGCCTATTTAAATTAGGCCCAGACTAACATCCCGTCAGAAGCTGCTGCCTCACGCCCCGCGCATGCTAGGCCATCAGCACATTCTGACTCGCTATGGCTTTGATGAGATCACTCAGTGCTCTTGTGGCGGGGGTAAAACTAGTTCTTTAGTTTTTTGTTGTAATTTTCCCCCTGTTTATTACAGTGGATGAGAGGCTTCTTGGTGTGTGTGTGTAATGCTCTCTCTTTTGCTTTTGTTTCAGCCCTGTTGGAGTCTACACAGTTCATGTACAGCACTGACGGAGAATAAGTAGACCAGTACAATCTCTCAAAAAGGCCTGGGGGACTTGTTGGCAGATTTGACGACAATTTGGTAAGCATTTGGGTTTATCTAGATCCAGACTACCGCTTCCCCCATTGGCTGTTGATGTAGTGCGCATACACAACCTGTACAACTCAACTAGCTCCAGCTGTATGAAAATGACCACCAAGGCCATTCTGGCAGTGGAGCATTAATTTGTAACTAGGGTGGAACATTCAAGTAACTGAGGTGAGTGGGGGCAGGGTTCAGATGGAATAAAGTTAACAGTTAAAGTCCACTTCCTTCCTCCTACCGGCCCAAAGCAAAGCAGTGGGAACTGAAGCCTTTCTGTGCCTCTGAGTAACCCCAAATGTGGCCAGAACGGCAGACAAACTCTCGATACAAGCGTCCACAAAAATAAACACTGGTCGTATTATTTTCACTCCACTTTTCCTGTTGGTTTGATTCAACACGAGCTACACCCAGTCGCGCCAACAGACACACCAGGGTTTGGTCTTTTTGGAAATAACGCTGTGTCCATGTTGGCCACATGAGTTGAACTAGCATGGGGCACGTATATAGAAAACCCAGGTTTAGACTGGTAGATCGACAGTTTGTACAAAAAAACAGGCATCCAATTCCGCCTGATTTGTGTGTGTTGGCCTTGCTTGGACTGGCCAATGCAAATAGCCTCGATCCTATATTTTGTGTCCACTGCACACAGGTTGCTGCTTGGTTCGTGGAGCATGCATGGGCATTCTTGAACAAATTGGGGAACGACTACTATGTGTGAAAGTGACTTCATTTTCTGAATACTAAACTCAGTAAAAAAAGAAACGTCCCTTTTTCAGGACCCTGTCTTTCAAAGATAATTCGTAAAAATCCAAATAACTTCACAGATCTTCATTGTAAAGGGTTTAAACACTGTTTCCCATGCTTGTTCAATGAACCATAAACAATTAATGAACATGCACCTGTGGAACGGTCGTTAAGACACTAACAGCTTACAGATGGTAGGCAATTAAGGTCACAGTTATGAAAACCTAGGACACTAAAGAGGCCTTTCAACTGACTGACAAACACCAAAAGAAATATGCCCAGGGTCCCTGCTCATCTGCATGAACGTGCCTCAGGCATGCTGCCAGGAGGCATGAGGACTGCAGATGTGGCCAGGGAAATAAATTGCAATGTACGTACTGTGAGACATCTAAGACAGTGCTACAGGGAGACAGGACGGACAGCTGATCGTCCTCGCAGTGGCAGACCACGTGTAACAACACCTGCACAGGATCGGTACATCCGAACATCACACCTGCGGGACAGGTACAGGATGGCAACAACAACTGCCTGAGTTACACCAGGAATGCACAATCCCTCCATCAGTGCTCAGATTGTCCGCAATAGGCTGAGACAGGCTGGACTGAGGGCTTGTAGGCCTGTTGTAAGGCAGGTCCTCACCAGAAATCACCGGCAACAACGTCGCCTATGGGCACAAAACCCACCATCGCTGGACCAGACAGGACTGGCAAAAAGTGCTCTTCACTGACGAGTCGCGGTTTTGTCTCACCAGGGGTGATGGTCTGATTCGTGTTTATCGTTGAAGGAATGAGCGTTACACCAAGGCCTGTACTCTGGAGCGGGATCAATTTGGAGGTGGACGGTCCGTCGTGGTCTGGGGCGGTGTGTCACAGCATCATCGGACTGAGCTTGTGTCATTGCAGGAAATCTCAATGCTGTGCGTTACATGCTGTGCATCCCTCATGTGGTACCCTTCCTGCAGGCTCCTCCTAACATGACCCTCCAGCATGACAATGCCACCAGCCATACTGCTCATTCTGTGCGTGATTTCCTGCAAGACAGGAATGTCAGTGTTCTGCTATGGCCAGCGAAGAGCCCGGATCTCAATCCCATTGAGCACCTCTGGGACCTGTTGGATCGGAGGGTGAGGGCTAGGGCCATTCCCTCCAGAAATGTCCGGGAACTTGCAGGTGCCTTGGTGGAAGAGTGGGGTTTTTACATCTCACAGCAAGAACTGGCAAATCTGGTGCAGTCCATGAGGAGGAGATGCACTGCAGTACTTAATGCAGCTGGTGGCCACACCAGACACTGACTGTTACTTTTGTTCAGGGACACATTATTCTGTTACTGTTAGTCAAATGTCTGTAGAACTTGTTCAGTTTATGTCTCAGTTGTTAAATCTTGTTATGTTCATACAAATATTTACACATGTTAAGTTTGCTGAAAATAAATACTGTTTTTTTTGCTGAGTTTACTAGGCTCACCTGAGAATAATTTTCATTGAATCCTTTCAGATCCTAATCAAGCACCCTGAAACCTCCTGCTTGCACAATGATTGAACTAACTCATCATAGAACAGTCTTCATAACTGGGAGAAGCCATTTATACAGGTATAGCGATATGCACGGTATAGGCTTTGTTGTTCAGAGAGAAGCCAAATATCAACAACAAGCGCTCCTGAAAGGACTAAATAGAGAACCCCTTCTTTTGGAGCTCACTCTCCCTGGCTGTCAATGACATTTGCTGCCAGATAGCTGGAGATGATAAACAAAAAAAGGCGCTTGTGGAGACAATGCCACCGCGCCCGTCGCTTTCCTCCGAACTCTACCCCTCTCGCCCCCCACCCCATGGCCCCTGAGCAGTGTGGGAAAGCACCTCCCTCTCCTCTGTCCATCGGAGGATGGAGAGGCTCCCTCTCTCTCTGTTGTGATATGTGCACAATAACATCCTGATAAATGTCCTGCAATGTTCCCACCGGTGAGGAAACGGTACACAAACAAAGCCCTGAAGTTCTCTGGCTAAGCACGGGATGGGACTGGAGCCAGGGGCGTGTCCACCGTTCGGGCTCCGGCAACGAGCACACTACTGGTGGGAGGATGGGTCAGTGGGAAATGGACAGCACGTTTTTATCCCTAATCCTGCAGCAGTAGGTAGTCCTGTATAGAAGTTGTAGAACATTGCTACGAGGGGGTGCATGGCTAAAGCATGCATCGTCCATGTAAAAGTAGGCCAACTGGACAGATAAGGACTGCCAAGAGTCCACTGTACCGTGGTGGTAAACAGGAGCAACCCTTTAACGACGGATACCACAGTTCAACCATGTTTTATCTTGGGGGTTATCATGGAGAGAGCTGGTGATGGATGGTGTTCGCAGCGCTTAGTGTTGACCTAAGACCACATGGATTCTTGGCTATTGGTCACAGGCTGTGGCCTTACACACATTCACACAGAACAGGTTCAATGGTTATGGTTCAATCGGCTATGAAAAGCCAACTGACATTTACTCCTGAGGCACTGACCTGTTGCATCCTCTACAACCACTGTGATTATTATTATTTGACCATGCTGGTCATCTATGAACATTTGAACATCTTGGCCATGTTCTGTTATAATCTCCACCCGGCACAGCCAGAAGAGGACTGGCCACCCCTCATAGCCTGGTTCCTCTCTAGGTTTCTTCCTAGGTTCCGGCCTTTCTAGGGAGTTTTTCCTAGCCACCGTGCTTCTACACCTGCATCGCTTGCTGTTTGAGGTTTTAGGCTGGGTTTCTGTACATCAGCTTATGTAAGAAGGGCTTTATAAATACATTTGATTGATTGATGGTGATTGGCGAGACACACTATATGACTTACCGTGCCGAGGTTGAGGTCTTGTGTCCAGTTTCACATGGCGAGCGCTGGTCAACATGCAGGAGACACTGGTCTGTTTACCAAGGCCTAGCAGGACAGAATTAGAGCCCGACACGCCACTCGTCTGGGGTCATATGATGGACGACATCGTTGGTTCTCACCTGTCTCTGTTGTGAACTCCTAGGCTCAGGTCAGGGTAGTAACATTGTATGTGGTGTATTGTATGGTGGCGCCCATCTTGGACTGGGTTATTTCGAAATGTTTGAGTGACACTAATGCATTTACAATAGCACTGGATATGCCTAATAACTATGATAGTGAGAGCAACAACCAGGTAGTGGACTACAATAAGTTCCATGATATGTCTCACTCTCAACCCTATGAAATAGGCTAGCTTTTGCTGAGGAATAGTAGGCTAACTTGACTTCTCAAAATGTTTCCTGTTTTCCCCTCTAAAATAATAAACTTAAAATGTTTTTTGACTGAATGGCTATAGCTGATGGGTGCCGAGCTAGCTAGCTACCAATGCACAGCACACATTCGGCAAAATGTGTGCTGTTATTCTTGACGTCCACTCAAAGCTAGCTTGCTAGTCAACTTGTTAGCAGTCACACTGACAAACCTTTATAACGCTCACCTCAAAGAATAACGGTGGTGTTGTCCAGTTGAGTCAGAGACCGCTTACAGTGTTGTTAATTGGCAGACATTTTAGTGTTTGTGTTATAAACCATTCTTTATTTCAGCCTATATTAATTGCTAGTCATCTAAGCTTACCGGTATACTTGCTTGCAAGGGCTTGCGCACACCTTGACAAAAAAGGTGCCATTTTGACACACGGAAACAACCATATGCTCAACAGTGCTGAAAACCTCTCTGCGGGGAACCAAGATATAGGCCTACTCCTTCCCATTCCATCATCATACTGTAACATGTATTTCAAAACAACACGTTAATCTGTGTTTTAGGATGAGGTTAATATAAATCCTATAAAACTATTTTAAGGGGGCAGGCTATGACATCACAGTGCATAAGCCTTAAATAAGAAAGGCAAAGATGGCAACAGCATTTTAAGTGCTGTTTTTTTTTCTTCTTTCAAACCCTGATTCAAAAGAGGGGAAGAACAAAAGTGACCTCATTAGAATAAAGTATGCCTTAAATGGTTTGCACATGTTGAAGTTTGATATTATTTGCAGTCGCCGAGTTCCGTAGCCGGCCAGGGCCTTTCAGGGACCTTTTTTCCCTCTCGCTCTCTGACTGTCTTCCATATGCATTTCCAGAGACCCACAGAGCAAAACATTGTGTACTCTATAGATTCTTTTAGAGCATTGCGGAGCATGGTACAGCTCTGTGAACCTGTCTAGCGCCCAATGCGTATATTTCCGTCTTGACAGACAAGAGGGAAAAAATACTCTGGAGCAAAGACAGGATCTGACTGCTGCAGACATTCCTTCTGTATGATACACACACACACGATAGAAATGTGTGTTTTAATCGAGAACATGCGTATACTCAAACAAACGCTCACACACCCCCTCGGGCCATGCCCTGGCCCGTGTATGGATTACCATGTTGCAGCAGGATGGGACAGTGCTGAGTAGCATGAGGTCGATTAGCATGAGGTCGATCAGCAGCCCCTTCCCCCCCGCCTCCCGCAATGCTCCTAAAAGACAGATGCAACACAGGGAAGTGCTGGGCAACAACACTGAACTACTGTTGAAAGGTTCTATAGGAATACTATATGGATGGTATGTATATGGGATAAATGTACAGGCTGTATGAGATGCCACTGTAACATGGTTAAATCTCTCAAAACCACATCTCTGTAAAATACAGTGGAAATGAACACACGCACACACGGAAAAGTACTTACTATCCAGGCCATGCTTCTGTTAGTTTCCATATGATGTATTGGCATTTATACAGATGTTAATTTCTCTTTTCTCATTTTTTCTTTTTAAAAGCAAAGAGTCGTGATGATCATATTGGAAACAATACAAAAATAGAACTTAAAATGTACATCATACACTTGATATATATATATATCATATATATTTTAGCTTTTTTTTACAGAGGTAAAAACTTAGATTGTAAAAAAAAACAGAGAACAATCAATTTAACTGTTTCCTTAAACATTAAAAAAAAAAATACTAAGTATACATGAGATAGATGAAGAGGATGCTTCAGGCACTTTCCTTTAATAGTTAAATGTGTGCAGGAATTAGACACTGCACCAAAACAGACAAACTGCTTTTGGTTAACTTTTCTTTTACCACAGATAGAAAAATAAAACTAGGATCTTCTCTACAATGAATGGCAACAGTATTGCAAAGCTGACAAACGGGGACACAGCAGAAAAAGGGAAGGAAGAAAGGCAGAGAGAGGGTAAAGAGAAAGACATGGACACAACGACAGCTTTTGTACAGAACCCGCAACGCCATGATACCATCACCCATTTAACTCCAGACATTGCTCGGAACCCGAATGGTTATGACGATTAGTTAATGTATGACTGTGATAGATAGCATAAGATGTATTTTCTGCCACGTTGATGCGACTTGAGACCGGGTACTTCACAGCAATTTGCGCATATTGTTCATAAGGTTTTTCTGATTAGTGTTGTGCTGCCTACAGGGAAATATCAAACAATGTTCCTCCCACGAGGTGAGGTTACAGGGTGGTTTAAATTTGAGGCTAGTTTTTGTTGTTTCAATACATCCATACATACAGTTGAAGTCAGAAGTTTACATACACTTAGGTTGGAGTCATTAAAACTTGTTTTCAATCACTCCACGAATTTCTTGTTAACAAACTATAGTTTTGGCAAGTCGGTTAGGACATTTACTTTGTGCATTACACAAGTAATTTTTCAAACAATTGTTTACAGACAGATTGTTTCACTTATAATTCACTATCACAATTCCAGTTGGTCAGAAGTTTACATACACTCAATTAGTATTTGGTAGCATTGCCTTTAAATTGTTTAACTTGGGTCAAATGTTTTGGTTCGCCTTCCTCAAGGTTCCCACAATAAGTTGGGTGATTCCTCCTGAATTTTCTATAGGGTTGAGGTCAGGGCTTTGTGATGGCCACTCCAATAACTTGACTTTGTCCTTAAGCCATTTTGCCACAACTTTGGAAGTATGCTTGGGGTCATTGTTCATTTGGAAGACCCATTTGCGACCAAGCTTTAACTTCCTGACTGATGTCTTGAGATGTTGCTTCGATATATCCACATAATTTTCCTCCCTCATGATGCCATCTATTTTGTGAAGTGCACCAGTCCCTCCTGCAGCAAAGCACCCCCACAACATGATGCTGCCACCCCCGTGCTTCACGGTTGGGATGGTGTTCTTTGGCTTGCAAGCCTCCCCCTTTTCCCTCCAAACATAGCAATGGTCATTATGGCCAAACATTTCTATTTTTGTTTCATCAGACCTGACGACATTTCTCCAAAAAGTACAATCTTTGTCCCCATGTGCAGTTGCAAACCGTAGTCTGGCATTTTTATGGCGGTTTTAGAGTAGTGGTTTCTTCCTTGCTGAGCGGCCTTTCAGGTTATGTCGATATAGGACTCGTTTTACTGTGGATATAGATACTTTTGTACCTGTTTCCTCCAGCATCTTAACAAGGTCCTTCGCTGTTGTTTTGGGATTGATTTGCACTTTTCGCACCAAAGTACATTCATCTCTAGGAGACAGAACGTGTCTCCTTCTTGAGCAGTATGACAGCTGCGTGGTCCCATGGTGTTTATACTTGCGTACTATTGTTTGTACAGATGAACGTGGTACCTTCAGGCGTTTGGAAATTGCTCCCAAGGATGAACCAGACTTGTGGAGGTCTCCAATTTATTTTCTGAGGTCTTGGCTGATTTCTTTTGATTTTCCCATGATGTCAAGCAAAGAGGCACTGACTTTGAAGGTAGGCCTTGAAATACATCTACAGGTATACCTCCAATTGACTCAAATGATGTCAATTAGCCTATCAGAAGCTTCTAAAGCCATGACATCGTTTTCTGGAATTTTCCAAGCTGTTTAAAGGCACAGTCAACTTAATGTATGTAAACTTCTGACCCACTGGAATGGTGATACAGTGAATTCTTAAGTGAAATAATCTATCTGTAAACAATTGTTGGGAAATTAACTGTGTCATGGACAAAGCAGTCCTAACCAACTTGCCAAAACTAGTTTGTTAACAAGAAATGAGTGGAGTGGTTGAAAAACGAGTTTTAATGACTCCAACCTAAGTGTATGTAAACTTCTGACTTCAACTGTACATATGTTGATGTATATGCATGCTGTAGCGTCCATTTCATTTGTGTATATATTTTGACACCATCTGCCTGACTGATGTGATTGGCTGACAGACAGCCTCCTCCCTTGCCATTGGCTGTAATGTAATACTGAGTAAAAGACCAGGAAGAGGGAGTTATTGGACTACAGAAGAATTGATTAAACACTTCTCCACAACTCTGGTCTTGGAGAGCTACTGGGTGTGCAGCCTTTCGTTCCAGCCCTGCAGTAACGCACCCGTATCAGCTAATCATGGTATAGACTGAAGAACACAATTAGGTGATTAGTTGAATCAGGTGTGCCTGCAGGTCCCTTCGTTGGAGAACCCACAATCTTATACCCTTGTGGGGAAAGATGAGCAACCAGATCAAAACGGTTTGTCTTTATCTCGAGCTAAAGTTTAGCAAAACTCTATAGATAGCGATTCCCTGACAGTTAGCCTCGTTGAGTATCCTTTTGAAAGACAAAAGAAAAAGACATGCAAAAGAAAGCACCATTGACACTGTAGTGTGAACAACGACATCATCCATCTCAAAAGGTGACAAAAAACCCCTCCTCTTCCCCTCTTGGCTGTGTTTAGTTTACAAATGGGACCGTTCCCTTCCTCTTAACCCCCTAGGCTGGTGTCTAAATTTAGTAAGGCAAATAAATAACTTTATCAAAAGATTATCATCAAACATCAACTGAATAAAAAGTCACCTAAGGCTTGTTCTCCTCCACTGTAATAAACAGTTGATTGAGGATTATTATCTTTCAAAAAAATGACTAATTTCGATAGTCTATATAAATGCTGCAGCTTATTTTGTCATTTTGGCTTTTAGTTGAAGTCACAACAATAGCAATCAGGGATACATTGTTGCCCATACCATTTTCCAGACTTTTGCACATAGGAAGTCACACAGACACACACAACCCTACAGATGAAGTGTCTGAAGCAGGGTTTCCCCATCCAATACCCAAGTACCCCTGACCCAGTTTAGATTCTGTTCTGGGTCGAATCCACAATACATTCAGTCTAATTTGACTAAGCAGTAGAATGGTACTTTCAGGTTTTTTTTCCAAGCGTGTCTCCACTGACATTCATTGATATTAGGTATAATTTTTATTTTTTTTTTTTAAATCTGTATAGTCAGGGGTAGCCTGGACTCAGGTCTAATTGATCTGGGAACAGGCTAGGTCAGGAGTAGTCAAGGTGCAGAATGAGGAAACACTGGTTAAACGTTTGCCTTTTCTTTTGTTTCATTGGCTGGGAGGGGCAGACGTGATCACAGATGGGCTGCATCCCACATGGCACTCTATTACCTATATATTGCACTACATTAGACTAGGGCCCATTGGGCTATGATCAAAAGTAGTGCACTTTATAAGGAATAAGGTACCATTTAGGACACACCCTTGATTTAAGTGCCTCTGCTTTACAGGCGGGAACCAGCTTGATCTGTGATTGGTGGTGAGCCATGCGAGGGGAACAAAGTGAGTGCCCCCCTCAGAAAACAACGCTCACACTGACCTCACACAAAACACTGATAAAAATAAAAATATTCAAGCCTTTAAAACACATGAGTGTAAAAATATAAAGTACCTGTTTATATATATTTATATATGAATATTCATTGTTTTAGTCTTTGTAATGCAAGGACGTGGAAGCCGTAGGCAGGGTACCCCTATAAAAATAAAAAAATAAAAAAACAATAGGAAACTTCTTTTTTCTCTTTCTTTCCACGAGAGAAATTTCCATTTTGAAAAGAATCGGGACAAGCCAATTGTTTTCCCATCTGGAATTTGGCCGAGAGACACAACAGCAAAAACACAAAACAAAAGAATAGCGGGGCCACCCTCTTCCGGTCCAGTCCCTTCCATGGGTCTCTGTTCTACTCTCCCTCTCCCCCCTGGCACCTCCTGGCCCTCAGCCCACAGCTTTGTGCTTGCCCCCGCAGCAGTGGCAGGCCACCCCGCAGCGGTAGCAAGCACGCAGGGGGGCGTAGCAGCACATGCAGGGGGCCAGCAGCGACAGCCCAACCAGGGCCAGCCAGCGCAGGCAGAAGCGCTCGTCGCTGGTGTCGCACGAGCACGGGTCCGAGTAGTCGCCCTCTGGGTCCGACATGCAGTGGTAGAGCAGGCTGTCCGCGCACCACATGAAGCTGACCCGATGGATGCACGTTTGGATGGGGTCCGGCGCCTCCTGGCACCGCCCGCGCCTGTTTTCCTCGTGGTTGAACATGTCCCGGCAGTAGACGCAGCGCGAGCGCTCGCCGTCTTCCTTCCGCCGCTTGACCTTGAGCTGGAGGGTGCGGGGCTGGGCTGTGACCACCGCCCTGTGTCCCCCGATAAGGCCGCCCCCACCAAGTCGGTCCACACAGCCTATCTTGGGGTCCCTTGCATGCTGGTGGGGATCAAGGCCCAGGGGGTAAGGGTAGGTGTAGTCGTGCTTGGGCGGCTCGCTCTTGGCGAAGTGCACGTAGGCGTCGGCGTTCTCGGGGTGCTGGATGAGTTTGTTGCGCGTGGCGGTGGCGTGCCGGTAGTCCTCGTACCCAGTCAGCCAGGTCCGCTCGCGAGGGTTGATGCGCACAATCTCCTCCTCCTCCACCTGGAAGCGGACGTGGCGTGGGAACATGGGAACCGACTGCAGAGATGGAGAGCAAAAAAAGATGAGAACTACACAGACCAGTCTACAAACTACAAAACTAAACATGGGGCATCTGAACATGTCTTCCAACAAGCAGGTAACTTCCAGGCCCAACTTGAAATACATTATCACACTAGTACCATAGTTTATACTTCAAAAACACTCATTCCTTCTGTCCCTCCCACCTATCCATTGTAGTAAAGAATATAGCCGCAAGCCCCTAGCTCCAACACATATGATTTTTTTTTAAAGATCCAAGTTTTGGTGACCCACCTTCGCCACTGTCGTCCCCCAGCCACCCACCTGATCCAGGAAGTAGTGGTCCGAGGGCCGGTGCTGGTCGTAGAAGTGGCCCAGGATGCAGTTGTGGCGGCGCGGCTCGCAGAAGCTGGGCGGGGCCAGGGTCTGCAGCTGCAGGGGCTCCTTCTTCTGGGAGTGGGAGGAGTTGGACGAGCTGTCGGTGGCATTCTGAGAGACAAGACCAAACCAAACACGAGTCAGGACAGGGTCCTGTTCATCAGGGCACGCAACAGACGTTTTGCATTTCTTATTGGACAGCTCTAGATAGCCCCTCCCGTTTGTCCATTTTCTTCCACTTGATGTCTAATGAACACGACCCACGACTACACAAGGAATATCCGACCAAGCTTCCCATTAGAAAACATCACTGCTTTCTGGCACATTGTGTTTGGCTACGCTTAGCGATGTAATGAACGCTACCACTAATTTTGGAGATGGTGAGATAAAGACAACCTTGATTGGACACGAGAACCCGTGCTGGAAGCAGACTCCCATCGGCCCTTTACACAGAGACCAACAAACCGACCTGCACATGGCACGTGCTCAGTGGGCATTTGCTAAGGTAAAAGTGTGTCATGGCTCAGAGTCAAAATCTCCCTACTTCTGTATGCAATTAACCAACAACCCCCCACGCCTCCCAAAAAAATGATGCCTTCAAGAACAAAAGAGTGGTAAAAATGGTTCTGAAGACTCCTTTTTTTATATTGAGGGTAGGTTAAATTAATTCCAGCTAGGAGACTTACAGCCCCTTTAGCATCGAGCAAGACCAGGAGTGTGGTCGATTGCGTCACCAGTTGAGGCCGACGCGGGGCACCTCTTTCATGTGGGGGTGTGGGCATGCTTTTGAGCTAACTCGGTTCCCTCGTTCGCCTCACCGCAACACTGCGTGCCAGAGGACCACTAGTCAGCGGGTAATCATACGAGAGGGAATCCGAGAGGGAATCAGGCCACGGCATATGATATCAAAATGAGAGCACCACCTCTCTCGTCCACTCTCATTCACTTTGGACGGTTTCTGGTTTCTTAGTCCCAGGTTTATGGGACAGACAGCCTCTCTTGCTATAGAGGGCTTTGGCGAGCCCGGCCAAAGCTAAAAGTGGTATCCCTTCCTCGGGCGATGCCAAGAGCTTGGTTAAGGTTGAGAAAAGTTCTTTAGGAGGCAAACCGGGGCCCGTCTGATGGAGATGATTACAAACACAGACCCTGTTCAGATATTTACTCCGACAGCGAGGCTTTCTCGAGGGAAAATAATAATAAGAGAGAGAAAGAAATGCTCTAGAGCACTCATAGCACAAGACCTATGGAATGTAAAAGGGATAAATTACCCATGTTCATCACAAAAGCCACGGAAGTCCACCAGGCGTGTTGCTTGGGGAGAGGTGTGTGGCGCAGCGTCTGATTTCAAAGGCATACCTCTGCCTTGTTTGAAGATTTTCATCATCTCTTGGTTTGGGTGTGAATGGAGGTGAATAAAGACTGGAGATTAAGGCAAGGGGCTGCATCTGGTGGGGGGCAGGAGCCCTTTGATGTAATTACAGAGTAACACACACACACACACACACACACACACACACACACACACACACACACACACACACACACACACACACACACACACACACACACAGCCAGCTTGTAGCCACTGTGCCCTAGAGCACAGGAAAAGCCAAATGGTAGGAGCTGTGTGTGTGTGTGTTGTGCTAAGTGTGATTACTGTGGGGCCGGTTGGGGGATGTGTGCGACAGGGTCTAATTGTGAGTGTGTTTGTGTGTGCGCGCATATGTAAGGGATATATTTGTAAGTGTGTGTGCATGTGTGTTCCTGTGCTTGGAATGATTTCTGTGGTTGGGGAGGGGGGAGGGGTGTATTTGTGGCTGAGCTAATTATCAATTTAGCCTCCAGACCAGACACAGGAATGGAACTCGCGGCAGCTGGCGATTCTAAAACTACCCTCGGCCTCATCGACACTACAGAGTGGACAGTCTACTCACCAGCAGCCCATTCAAAAAGACCCTGATGTCCAAAAGGGTAAGCCTACACACACACACAGTGTGAGGCATTTGAGCCTCCTGCATCCTTGTTAAACATCCCCCCACAAGCCCCAAAGGGAGACATTCCAACAGTCTGTCCAAATCTCACCAGTCACACCAGACCTTCCAAAAAGAGGAGGAAGTATTGCATCATCCCAGGGCGTGTCTTATTTACTCTTTGACTAATATTGTTCTAGCGCCTGGGGGGGGTAAAGGTCATTTGTCATTGTCCTCTCCCCTCCATCTGTGCCCTGGACTTCAGTTCCCTCAGGCTTTTCAAAAAAGACAGATCCTATCTAATACAATGTGACCTTCCCCCTCCTTCAGGCTAGCTCTCTGGGCCACAGGGGAATGAGGCTAGATTCCAAAATAAAAAATAAAAAAAACAGGGGGGGGCAGCAACCAAGGCGAATTGAAGCGTTCCCTTGAGCAGACCTGCTTTTTCTAAGTAGGGCCAGCTATGTAAACAGGGAGGCAGTGACGGATTACTGACGGGCCCTCTTCCCTCTGACTGGACATCCTGTGGAAACGACACGCTAGGCCCTTTTCCTCTTTGATGCCATCGGGAAGGGAGAAGGAGGGAAAAAAGGAAGAGAAAGAGGGGAAGCGAGTGTAAGGACCTGGACTTCCCATCACTATCAGGTTTAGGATAAAGGCTAGGTACGCCAGACAAGAGGAAAGCAAATGAGTTACAATGGACGGATTCATTGGCCTAGTATCATCAGGTCGCTATTATTAATGTTGAGTGGATAAAGTTGTGTAGCAGTGAAGGCCCATCTCAGTTTCTTTAAGTAGTAGTGTAGTACTTAACCATTTCTTAGTTGTGTGCTTTAGTAGCGTCTTTTCTCTTGAGTTTGGTAGTCTTGTCAGCATCACGTTTTAGCATGTTTAGTTATGTGTTAGCATGTCTGCTAGCTTACAGGGATAATGCGAGATTTCTAGATTTAGGTCATTTTTCTACTTAACCAGAGTCAGACGAGCTCATTGAAAACCATTTTTATGTCTCTGTGTGCCGTTTGGAGATTATTAACGATCACATATCGTTAGCTTAGAGCAATTTCTGGAAGTCTCCCGGTACAGTAGCCAGCACCTCTCAAAAGCAGGGAAATAGATCTTCCAACTACTCAAACTTATAGTCTTACAAAGCTAAACATAGTAAATGTGTGACTTTGACTGATCTTCTATCCACGTCATTCTCTTTCCCGTGATCGCAAAGTTTTATCGGTCTCAATGGCGCTCACAGACACCACAATGGTAATCATACAATGTTCTGATATCTATACATCTCTATGTGACAACGGGACAGAGAAGGGGATAGAATCACATTTCTTATGATTATCAGTAAAATAACCACATGTATAATATATTCTTTACTATGTATAGCTTTTTGTAAGACTAAATGACCAACCACCCAGCTTTGGTTCAGTTATAAAGTTTCCATGCTTTTGAGAGGAGCTGGCTACTGTAATGGGAGACTTCCAGGAATGGCGAAGGTATATAAAAGATCCATGCACTTACCACAAATGCCTTGTTAACTCTGTGTTAGGCCTACTCTTCTTTTTGTATCGTCATGAGCACAGTATACATGATCCCAATTTAAGCTCCAAGACACTGGCGATATCAGAAACTTGAAAAAGTTCACAGTGCTGATTTATTGAAACATTGAACCATGTTGCGGCACCGTATGTTTAAAAGCTCCATGGATAGCGTTAAAACCATGCCGTCATATCTGAATTCCGACATCTTTACGCACCTTCGACATTGTCCTAAACTAGCGATATGCTTACTTCAATAATCTCCAAACTGCACGCAGAGACTTTGGGTAAGTAGAAAAACAACCTAAATCTCAGTGTCCCTTTAAGTGTTCGTGTGTCTGCTTGATAAATAAGTAACATATTAGCATGTCCGCTAGGCTAGCTAACAGTGTGTAGTCAGTGTACAGTGGTAGTAAAGGGTTAGCATGTCCGCTAGGCTAGCTAACAGTGTCTAGTCCGTGTACAGTGGTAGTAAAGGGTTAGCATGTACGCTAGACTAGCTAACAGTGTGTAGTCAGTGTACAGTGGTAGTAAAGGGTTAGCATGTCTGCTAGGTTAGCTAGCAGTGTGTAGTCAGTGTGTAGTGGTAGTAAAAGGGTTAGCATGTCCGCTCGGATAGCTAACAGTGTGTAGTCAGTGTACAGTGGTAGTAAAGGGTTAGCATGTCTGCTAGGATAGCTAACTGTGTGTAGGCTGGGAACATTACAGTGGGTCAGGCAGCAGCAGTTGGGATGGAG